>NC_083099.1:107099449-107708800 GCF_949774975.1 Lagenorhynchus albirostris | reverse complement strand
ACTTATATGAACATCTGGAAACAAATGTTCAATTAAGAGAAAAACATCTAGTTCAAAATATCTATTTCAAAAGCAAATTTTCATGATATTGAAGCATGTCTTAGTTTTTCTTTTAGAAATACAGATTGCATGATAACAAATAATTATTTCCTAAAGCCTTTATCAATATATTTGAGGTTGCGAGATTAACCTTTATTTCAGATGAATATTCGTGTTTCTAATTTTAAAGAATAGATGGTTTCAAAAGATTCTAGTATAAAGCATGATTTCCAGGCAGAATTTTGAAGCTCACATGGGAATTAGATGCATTTTTCCCTCCGATAATGCATTATTCAGTGGAAAACTGCAGTGTAAATTTGAGTGACTATGCCCAGCTCTAAATTCCATTTAAAATTTGAGAAATATTTTATTATATAATCATCAAAGATAATTATTTTTGCAGTCATTTTACTTTATGGGAAAAGAAATAGATAAGGAAATAGGTATAAATTTAAGCATAAAAAGTCTAATAACTTATAGAATACTCATTTTTAATATGACATTTTGTAATAATAAAAGCAGCTAACGTTTGAAAGCAACTATGAGTGCCAGTGCCTTTAGGCAGTATTTCATTTCAGATTTACAATAGCTTTGCATGGAGAGGTAAGTCATCCTACTAAACTGGGAGGGAGCAGAACTGGAAATGAAACCCAAATCAGCCTAACTCTAAAATGCATACCCTCAGCTAATATGTTGTTCTTCCCCATTAATTTTATTTCATAATTAAAACCTTTAAATCCATTTCCAAGTTTTAATTTATCAAAAATATTTTATTTTACATTTAATACTATTCAGTACCTTTCTTTGAAAGATAATATCCTGTATTACAAATGTAGCATGTGCTAATTATAAAGTATACAAAAAATGAAAATTACATCAGAGAAAAAAATTTTAATTACCTGCAGTCATACTACCCAAATCTTATTTACTCATTAATCACAAATTCCTTGGACTCTTTCCATACGTTTGGTACATATAGACCCATACAGGCCCAGGTAGGCACAAAGGTTTGGTGCCCTCCATCATAGAGCTTGGAGCCTAAACAGTGAAAGGAACTAAGATTGAATGAAACTTTTTGATTTTTACATAAAGTGATAATGTTAATTGTAATGTTTATAAGTTGATTTTTCTGAAAGGATTAATGTGTATAATTGTCCATATTGTCAATTTTTATATTATTTATAATACATATTTTTCTAGTAAATATGTATGTTATAATAATTTTAACATTTAGTTTTCTAATTTTCATAATTTATTTGCTATTTAATAAACATAATTCAGATAACCTCTAAAAAACACATTTTTATTGTATAAAACCAGACAAATTCATACTAATTATATTTGGTATCATTAAAAATGGTATCTTTTGCCTAAATTTTGCCTAATCTGTAAATTGCCTTGCTGGTACTGATGCCTAAGACATCATTTCTTTTTTCACTATCTCAATCATATTTGGGGGCCTCCGTGTAAATATGCTATAGATTTTGAATTAAGACTAAGTGAATATATCTCACATTCAGTTTCAACGCATTCTGGTTTTTCTTTTTGTAAATGTCAGCACATTCATCATTTTTCATATCCTTACTGGAATATTAGTTACACAAAGACAAATCCCATGTCTGTCTAATTCTCTGGCATACAGCAGGCACTTAATACATATTTGAAAAATAGAACAAATATCCTAGTTTTAGAATTTATTTCTTAACTATTGAATTGTAAAATTTTATTACATTTTTGTTTGTTTTTGGGTCCACGTATCTATGCTTATTTACGTGATTTTTAAAATTGTTATTCTGACATACACTATTATGTTATTTTCAGGTGTATAGCATAGTGATTTGATATTTTACACATTATGAAATAATCACCATAGTAAATCCACTTACCATCCATCACCATACAGTGTTGTTACAATATTATTGACTATATTCCCTATGTGTACATTACATCCCCTTGACTTATTTACTCTGTAGCTGGAAGTTAGTACCTATTAATCCCCTTCACCTATTTTGTCCATCCACCCTTAGCTCAGTCATCAAATTAAATGTAATCATCAAAATAAAGTAAATTTTAGGTAGGCGTAGCATGACTTAAAACATAAGCAACCCTTAACACTCTTCATAAGGATTATAATGTAAGATTTGATTTCCCTATAGGAAGCAAAATGTCTCCATATTTGTATTTTTATAGGAAAACCACCAAAGGAAATTTGAAATAAGATTGCTAAAAACATTTATTGATTTTCAGTGTATTGAGAAAACCGTTAATCACATAAGACTATGATAGTACTATTTTATTGTGGAAATGTTTTTTGTCAGAATTATTTATTCACAGAAAGTGTTGAGCAAATTACATTTCTTTGCCATAGAGAATTCAAAAGATGTGTTTTCTCCTGTGCTGATAATGTGGTATTATTGTCACAAACTAAGAGCCCTCAACAGAAAAATTGTCCTGCTATCTACTATCAGAAATAATATTTTGAGGTCAACTACTTTAAAGTTAAACAATAGCAATAATTTTTTAAGCTCTCCTCTGCTGTTGAATTGGCATCTATCCAATATCACTCTGCATGGCTCAAATTATTTATTTACCTAGGAATACATTTTGCAATTAATTTACCCTGAAGCCTTTTAGATTAAGTTATGCTGCAGAAAATTATATGTAACGTGGGTAAAATATTGTGATTGTTTTCAATGACCATGATGGTAGATAAGTAACTCTGTTTTTAAAATTTTCCAAGGGAAATTTTTATGCCTTTTCTCTGCAGTGTTGGAGGCTTTGTATTCTTGTTTGTCCTTATGTTGGATGGAGATGACCCAGATCTACTTTTACAGGAAAAAAAATTCTTGGCTCAGACAGCTCTCACTAAGCCCATTTACCTGAATAGGTTGAGTATTCAATCAAGAGTCTTGGTTAATTAGGGGCAGGACAGGAATAAAGACACAGATGTAGAATGGACTTGAGGGCACAGGGAGGGGGAAGCTGGGATGAAGTGAGAGAGTGGCATGGAC
Source organism: Lagenorhynchus albirostris (assembly GCF_949774975.1). Taxonomy (NCBI): domain Eukaryota; kingdom Metazoa; phylum Chordata; class Mammalia; order Artiodactyla; family Delphinidae; genus Lagenorhynchus; species Lagenorhynchus albirostris. Next base: position 107,705,750 of record NC_083099.1, on the reverse strand, counting down.
ACATATACACTCCCAAATGTAAAATAGACAGCTAGTGGGAAGCAGCCGCATAGCACAGGGAGATCAGCTCGGTGCTTTGTGATCACTTAGAGGGGTGGGATAGGGAGGGTGGGAGGGAGACACAAGAGGGAGGAGATATGGGGATATATGTATATGTATAGCTGATTCACTTTGTTAGAAAGCAGAAACTAACACACCATTGTAAAGCAATTATACTCCAATAAATTTGTTAAAAAAAAGATAATGTCGAAAGGGAAATATGTTGAAGCTCACAACAAGTTGTAAAGTAAAAATCGACAAAAAAAAAAGTCTTGGTTAAGTCACTTTACATAACACAGTTGTACTTAATGCTATTTTCAGCTACCAAGACCACAAAAGTATGTAAATCTGCTGTGATCTGGTAAACAACATGACTATTATACTCAAGTATCAAAAGCCTGAAACTTTTGTGCAGCCAGTTCATTTCCTTAGCTAGTCAAAGTTTTATACCTAGACAAAGCCAGAACATAGGAGCAGTGACCTTAGATGATAAGGTTTTAGTTCCCGAAACAATTGTTGTCATTGATTTTTAAAAAATATATATATACATTAATCTATTGGAAAACAATGGTAAATATTTCTAAAGCTGATAACCTGAAGTTACTTATAAGTGTTTTTTGGGTTTTTTTGTTTGTTTGTTTTGCTGTATGCGGGCCTCTCACTGTTGTGGCCTCTCCCGTGGCAGAGCACAGGCTCCGGACGCACAAGCTCAGCGGCCATGGCTCACGGGCCCAGCCGCTCCGCAGTATGTGGGATCTTCCCGGGCCGGGGCATGAACCCGCATCCCCTGCATCTGCAGGCGGACTCTCAACCACTGCGCCACCAGGGAAGCCCCACTTATAAGTGTTTTTATTCAAACAAAATTGTACTTGTCATCTTCCACTGTCATCTTCCATTTAACTGTATTGTTAAATGACTTGCTTGAGTCTGTATGGACACATTAGGTGATTTATACCTTAGCATTTTAAATTTGAATAAGAGCTACTAAAATGTGGTTGAAATAAACCAGCCAACATCATTGAAATATATCAAGTCTAGAAAGAATTTTAAGAGTGACTACCAGCTTCATGATAATCATAAGTTAAAAGTATGTTGAGATATTTCCATTAAAGGAAAAGAATCATTGTTCTTTCTATGTGTTTTATTTTAAGGTTTTCTCATTAGCTAGTACAATTTGATAAAATAAATTATTCTTAGGGATGGAATAATGCATATATTTATACATGTATGCAGTCAAAAATAGCTTTTCACATTCAAAATGCTTTATACATACTAATTAATCCTTATGACCTTCCACTGAAGTAAGTGTTATAATCCTTATTATAGAGATGAGGCACAGAAAGGTTTATCTACTTGCTTACTGACACAGAAACGTAGAGATGGGGCTCAGATTAATCACCTATATTTGGTTCTTATTCATTCTTCCATAGTCCCATATAAGTAGCCATTTTTATCAGTAGATTTAAGGATTAAATAATTCTGTATGTACGGTTATATATTCTTATTATTTTAGCAAAAAATTAGCACAAATATGAATACTTTACTTACTCACTGAAATATAATTTCAAATTAAGTGAACACTATGGGGCAATCTCATGGTGTGATGTACTCTCAAGCAGCAATTTCATATAAACAGTACCTGACTTATTTTTGTGTCTCTAAAACCTCAAGATTTGTCTGAATCTACACTCCAAGAAGAGTAAATAATTATGCTGCTATTGCACTATAAACTTCAGGTTTAAACTAGGATTATTTAGCTTTTACTTTCCTGTGCAATTTATAGAAATCTAAATTTAAAAACTAAAGTTAAATGTATTATTCTAATAAATGTCTCATTACTGTTTCTTTATGTAATTATTTTTGTACTATAGTTGCAAAGCATTGCCTGCTGTCAAAAAAAATTAGGTTACCTGGGGATGAATATTCTCTAATGGTAAGATCACCAGACTGCAATCATGGGTGAGCCCCAGTTTCTATTCTTAGAATCACCCAATAATGCCCAGTTTAATCTTCTGCAAAACTTTTTAACAGTCTTCACTTTTGTTTCTTCAGTTATAAAAAGAGTTCAATTCAACACATATATTTGATCACTTACGAGCAAAGTAATATAAGAAAAATAAGGGGGACGCAAAAACTAATGAAAGGTTGTAATCCCCCTTAACAGACAAAGTTTCTAGTGGGGAATACATTATAAAAATAACTATTCTAATAAAATACATAGAATTTATAGAATTTAAAGAGCAGTTGATTACTTTCAGATGGTTAAATTGGAGATGATATGTCTAAATGAAAAGTGGCTGAGGTGGCATTTAGAAGATTTTGAAAGTGATAGGACATTGGTGGAAGAGATTAAGGACAGGATAACAATGAGTATTTTATTTTTGAACAGAGATAAGGTGGAGGAGACGGCATGAACAAAGGCTCAAACTGACAAGTGTAAGACATGTGATGGTAGTGATGGCTGCATATGGAATAAAGAAAAATATTCTGGAACTAACTGTGAAAGTCTTTGATGACCAGGCTTAAGAAGTTTGAATGTTGTTTTCTAGTCAATGGCCGTACAATGAATGTTTTAAAGGGTGGGTCCATGTAATCACATGATCTAGGGTTGCTGCTATTGGAAGATGCCCTAAAGTTGAAAGGTCTGACTAGAAACATGGCAGTGAGAGATGAATATATATGTATATAAACTTTTGAAACATAATCAGAGGATGAACCACTCAACCTCTGAAACTTGCAACCATATATATATATATATATATGTGTGTTTCAGAAGTTGAACAGACAGGAATTGGAAAATTCCAGAATAAATGTGAAATAGGGAGGAGACAATGTTACATCATAATTTTGTAGACAATTTCTAAGATCATTTTGTAAATCAAAACTCTTCAAAACATAGGATTTCATGTAATTGGATTTAAATCATGAATGATGATTTTAACTCATTCATGTAACAGTATGGAGTATTTTATTTTTGGAAGAAGTGGTTTCTTTTTTGTGATCTAAGTGTTAACTGATTCATTAATTCAAACTTCTTTTAAAGATTCTTGAGTTTTCTGTTGACTAGTATGATATATCTCTCTGACATTTTAGGATGTTGAATCATCAAGTTTTTATTGAGTGACTGACAATTTGATAAATTTCTACATATATATGTGTATGTACATATGTACATATATACTTGGAAGTCCACAAATAAGAAATGATAAGAGGACATTTTAAAGAGTAAGGAATTTTAGTTTATTTAAAGAAAATCCTCTGAAGCATAAGGGAATGAGGCATTTGAGCCTAACAGTAATATGAACAATTCAATTTTTAAGACTACAGCTACAGGCAAAATCTGTTCTTAAAACCAATTACTTTCCAAAGAATGCCTGATTCTTTTTTATGTAGCATTCATATCTTAGTTGTGCTGTTGTTAGTCATTATTTTGTTTACATCTGACTTTGTCTGTTTGGTCCTTAGGGTAAAAACTTTGTCTTTTTATATTCCATACAATAATTAGGAGAGCCTTAGAGAAACAAAGGAATTTTAAGGAACTCAGCAGGTCATATATTCTACCCTCCTGGTCAAAAAAAAATACAAAACCAAAAAAAAACATAAACAATTTTTTGTGATGCTCCTGGCCTCTGATTCTCTTGTTTATCTTTGAAAATGCATGGAGGGCTTACTCCTTTCCAAAGCATCCCAGCTCATTGTTGTGCAGGTCTCAGTTCGTTATTAAATTGAGATGGAAGTTGCCTCATTTTAACTTTTAACACTGGCTTTTGCTTTCTTGAGAAACACAGGAGTCTAATCTTTCTTTGACATAATAGACTTTCAAATATCTGAGGACTGCTGTCCTGCCCTGTAAGAATGTGAAATGTACATGAGTGGGATAAATTGTCAGGTTTGTTGTATGTGTTCTTTTGTTTATTTATTTATTTGCTCAGAAAAATGAGAATGGTTTATTGTATCCGGCTGCATTAATGTGGCTTGGTTTTTCCCCATAAGAAAATTTCTGCATTTAGTTTCTTCTCACCAGTTGGCTCATTTCTTAATTAAGCTTTTTCTTTTTTTAAGCAGTCAAATAGAGGCATAAGGATGAACTTAAGAGAACCAAATAGCTGAATTGAATTCAACTACTATTCAGAATTTGCTTTTAAATTCCTTTTTAATATAAAAATAAATTTATAATAAAAATTTATCTGTTCTCTTAAGCTTACTAAATTTCACTATTGACATTATAAGATATGGAGAAGTATTTCCCAGTCACTGTTGATCATGTTTAAATGTAATGTGAAGGAAAAGGGAAGATAGAAGATTGACTTTACCTAATAAAATGATGATGTATCAGAATCAGGAAGTGAGACGAGTTCATCATTTATGCCCTATGTATTCTGTATTCAAGAGATTGTTGTTACAACTCAAGAACAACAAAGCAAAAAAGAACTAAAAATGGGCAAATAACTTGAATATACATTTCTCTAAAAGAGGTATACAAACGGCCAGTAAGCACATGAAAAGATGCTCAACATCATTAGTCATTAGGGAGTTGAAAATAAAACCATAAAGAGATAGTACTTTACATCCATTATGATGGCTATTATAAAAAAAGCAAGCAAACAAACCAACAGAAAATAACAAGCATTGGTTAGTGTGTGGAAAAATTGGAATGCTGTACATTGCTGATGGGTATGTAAAACAGAAAATATTTTCCACGTTTACCCGGTGGAAAATGTTATGGCAGTACCTTAAAAAAATCAACATAAAAGTGTTACATGATCCAGCAGTTCCATTTCAGGGAATATACTCAACAGAAGTAAAAGCAGAGAATAAAAGAGATTTGTACACCCATGTTCATAGCAGCATTGTTTACAAAAGCCAAAAGATAAAAGCCACCCAAGTGTCCATCAAAAGATGAATTTTCTAAGCAAAATATGGTATATAAATACAACAAAATATTATTCAGCCTTAAAAAGGAAAAAAAAAGTCTGACATACACTACAACATTGATGCACCTTGAAGATATTATGCCATGTGAAATAAGCCAGACACAGAATTACAAATATCTGTATGATTCCTCTGACATGAGATTCCTAGAGTAATCAGATTGGTAGAGACAGAAAGTAGAATGGTAGAATGGTGGATTGCCAAGGGCTGGAGAGAGGAGGGAATGAGGAATTAATGGTAAATTGGTACAGACTTCAGTGGGGAATATGAAAACCTCCTAGAGATACGTGGTGATGGTTGCACAATAATGTGGATGTATTTAATACCACAGAATTGTACACTTAAAATGGTAAATTTTATGTTAGGTATATATTACCACAATTTAAAAAATAGGTAATTGTTTATCCCAATAAAAAATGAAGTAATACAAAAATGGGAGTAATGAGAGTAAAGGAAATTCCAATAAAAGTGTGTGTGTGTGTGTGTGTGTGTGTGATGCATCACACCCAAAAATTCATATAAATTACAGTATAGTCCATCTGAGTCATATTCTAATTGTGTGGTACATGGTGCACTAGAAAATGGAAATAGACAAGAAGATAAAACAATAATATTTTAAAATGTGGATCAGGCCAATACACAGTCTTGATAGATCCATTTAATAGGTTTTAAAATGTTTTCTTGAGCATTGTGAGAAAGGCCTGTCCTGATGATGCAGTTGACTACTCTGTCACTTTGCAACACTGTGTGCGCTTCTGTGAGTCGTAACCCCCTGCAAACTCATAAGTTTTATCTACAGATTTATATCTAGTCCTCTTTTGATATATTATGTTTTCTGTTATGAAGGTATCACCTTTATCCTTGGATTGTATAAGCTACAGGAAAATTAGGTCAACTCTATTAGGAATAATTTTAAAAGTGATACTTTTGAAACAGTTTTATTCAATGAGATACTCTTAGATGAATGTCAGAAAGCTCACTTTTTTCTATCAGTGATGTATAGTTTGCTGTGGGATTTTATAATTTTCTGAAACTGACGACTTGATTGCTTTGGGGAAATTCACATGCAGATTTTACCTTGAAGAGTCAAATAGCATTGCTAAATGATGGATCAAGTGTAATGGGATTAAGGATTTTTTCCATCCTTTTTATATTAATTACCCATCCATAAAGAGAGAAACTAATCACCCTGTCCCTGACTAATGCTCTGTAGGCTTTTGATATCTGTTTGATGAAACTATCACAAAAGATAAAGCTGGAAAAATTATTTTCTACTTTAGATACGCATATAACACTAGAGTTGGCAGGGTTTGAGTTTCTGAGACCAAATGAATATGAAGTGATGAATGCCACCTCGCATAGAGAAGCAAAACTTAACAGCTATCTTTGATGTTAAAAACAAGTGTGATATGTGTGTTTCTAAAACCGAAGTCTGACTGCCCATTAATCAGGCTCTGCAGGCATAATCTGTGGCCGCTTTAAGTTTGGCTGAGGAAGGACAAGTACATACAAGATGGTATGGGCTCCTTCTCTAACCATGGCAGTAGTCTGTCTATCCTGCTTAGACCTAACAAGTCCTAGGAGATAGGAACCACATGAATGTTTACTGTAACAGGAATATTTGTTCACCTGTTGTGACTCACTTCTATATAAAGATACAATCATTTAACTTTTTTCAGTTATTCCATGTGCAAAGTGATATTCCAAAACCATCTGGGGAGAAAGCTTCCATTAACCACTCCTGGTGTTGGGGGAGCTAAGTTCTCCTTGTATATGAGTGAATGGCCATTGACTTTCAAGCTATTTTGTCTTAGTGTGCTCTTGATTAGAGATTTTATATAAGACATGCAGAAAATTTGTACTAATGTTCCAAAAAAAGTCTATAATCCAATATCTAGTTAGCTACAATCTGGGAATGATAGCAACAAATTTATATAACACTAGAAGATATTGTAAATAAACATAGAGGAATTTTTTTCCTTCATTAATGCTGATTAAGCATTAAATGTAGCACTTTGGCTAATGTATATTTCAAAGGCTTAAATTAAAATTTTTACCTAGGAGCCCCAACCAAGTGTAACCTGAAGGATATTTTTTACTTTTTTTGAATTTCCATTATTGCTGGACATTATGTATGAAATTTATGAATTAATGGGGAATTTAAACATTTATATATAAAATGTTACTTGTAATAATACCTTGGAATAAGCTTTAGATTATTAATAAATTGTGTGCTGAGTTCTGTTCTTTGCTACATCTTTTTGGAAACATTTTTACCTATTAACTTCCATTACTATAATCTGAATCCTATTTTTTTAAATGATAAATTAGACAAATTTAGAATTTATGATAGTGGAGGACCATGTATTACACCATTTCCTAATTCTGGAGGTTTTGAATAAAAGGCTGCAGAGGGCTTCCCTGGTGGTGCAGTGGTTGAGAGTCTGCCTGCTGATGCAGGGGACGCGGGTTCGTGCCCCGGTTCGGGAAGATCCCACATGCCGCGGAGCGGCTAGGCCTGCGAGCCATGGCCGCTGAGCCTGCGAGTCCGGAGCCTGTGCTCCGCAACGGGAGAGGCCACAACAGTGAGAGACCTGTGTACTGCAAAAAAAAAAAAAAAAAAAGGCTGCAGAAATTTGCAGAGATGTTTCTTTTGCTTATGTTTAAATACAGATTTTTAAACATAGTACAAGTATTTTTCAGTAGAAAATTATTGAAACAAATAATTTTTAAATTCCTAGGCTTATTTTTGAATATTTAAATGGATCCTATTTGTATCTGTTTAATAGTTCTAAGTTAAAAAAAACATAAAAATCCGTGAATCTACTTAAACCTCAGGTAACTAATTTACTTCTGAAAGTTTTCTTGTGACCAACAAAAGCTGTTATAACTTTACTTCCACAAAAGGAATGTAGTGCCTATTTTACCATTTATACTTGAAATGTTCTTGAATAATAAAAATAAAACTTAGAAGTATACTTTTGAGTACAAAACATTTTACTAATTTTGACACAAATCTGTTAAAATACACTACACACTTCCATGACTAAAAAATGAAATGAATATAATTTTACTTTTCCTGATAATTCAGTTATTACTAACGTGTAAGTGAACTCTTAGAAAATGCAGTGGTACATTGCTTAGTTATGAAAGTGTCTGGATATCTTCTCCATATATTGCAAAGATATTTGAATACTTACATTTGTTCTTTTTTAGTTTCTTCTTATTATGCTTTTCTAATTGCCTTTCAATTTCACCCTATAAGCTGCAGTAAATGAGATGATTTACATCAGCATCTTTCCCTTTCTAATGTTGCTTCTAGTCAGTGAGCAGGGAACACACATATCTAAACTCCTGCAAATTTAGTAAAATTAAGGGGAAAATGTGTGTAAGAACATGGCTTCCTATAAAGTGTATAAAATTTAGTACATGGCTTTTATAACAACCGTTCTGTCTGCCTGAAGGTGTTTTTGTTTGCTGTTTTTTAAAAAATTGTCTTCTTACCTTTATGATATATAAAATGGGTTGCATTTTTAACATGAATACCAGGTCAATGCAAAAAATATAATTTTTTCACATAATTTCTGTTCTCTTAGTTTTTCTGCATATACAGTTTCTAGGGTCATGTTATTAGTACAGTATTTTTTTCTTAATTAAGAGTAATAGGAAGTATTTAGAAGGAGTTACTATCTATTTCAAGTCTACTAAAGTCTTTAGAAGATAGTTTTTGGATATATTCCTTCCATGTGTACTTAGAAATTGACAACAAATGGTTGATATATGATCAAATATATGAAACTGACACCAAATGGTCAACTATATGTAATATAACTTGAAACACAATTAATTTGGTTTATAGTTTGAATATATAATTCTCAGTTAGCCCTATTTTAGTGTTTATGTTGAGATTTTTTTCATTTAATAGAATGTTAATATCAATTATACAAATTCAGCTTCATTTATTTCAGAGGATTACTTTAGCACTTTATTCATATTTATAGTCCCACAAATATTTATTGAGCACGCACCTATGATATGCAAAACAATACTATAGGCCCCGGTGATACAGAAGTATACAAAATAGAGTCCTGGGAACACAGAAGAGTACATAAGAAATGATTAATAGCTACAATATATTACAGTACATAGTAAAATAATAGTATCTTTTATCTTACAGTCCATCAGAGCCGACAGACAAATAAACATAAAAATAAGTACTATATGTAGGTTATATAGTTTTAAGTGTCTCATTGAGAAGATGACTTTTGCTACCTGAAGGAAGCACAGAAATGGAAAAAATCTTTTCAGGCTGAAAAGAAAAAGGGAAAAAATTTCCCATCCTACTTTTTATGAGTTGTTCGCTTCTAACCACTTAGATTCAATTTTCCCCTTAATTTAAGTGTTTAGTTTTCAGTATTGCTATTTAAAGTTCACAAAGTTCTATAGGATTTCTAATGTACTCTTAGAAAATAGCAATCATGTGGCAGAGCTTGGTGAGAGACTGGATTAGAACCAAAACTATGAGAAAGAAAGAGGAAAGGAAAGACAGGGAGAGAGAGGGGGGGAGAGAGTGAGAGCAAGGGAGAAAGAGAGAGAGAGAGAGAGAGAGAGAGAGAGGAGAGGAGGAGAGATTTTGTAATAGACATGATCTCTAAAGTCAGAAAAACTCAGTCTGGAATATTACAGAAGGCTAACACTGGACAGTATCTTATCAAAATTTTAGGAATAGATAAATGTAAATTGTTCTGTTTAGCAATAAAGAATGAGAATAAAATTTAAACCTCTAGTATATAGTGCTATTTTTTTTTTCGGATGTGAATTCAGATCTTTATGTATCATTGAATACATCTTGAAATGTAATCCAGAAGAATGTTTTGGCTAAGAGAGACAAAGATCTTTAGGGGATTTGTGATACTATTGTTCTGGAGTGTAAGTGGTTAAAGAGATACAAAAATTCACTTGAAGTGTTTAAAGGAATGCAACAATTCTGAATAGAAAAACTGTTTGGTAATGTAAGGAATAATCTGATGACAGTTTTATGAGGGCACAGTGGAATATGCATACAAATGAGCATGACATATCCACTTAAAAAGTCAGGTTGATTTTTATAAGATGGAAATGCAACTGGAGGTTTTATTAAAAATTTCTCCCAAGAGACACATTTCATGCTTCATTAATTAATTCATTCAATTAATCAATAAAAATCTATGGGAAGGCAACTAAGTGGCGGACGCTGCCTTTATGTTCTTCTAGAGCTTAACTTCCATTGAGATGAGAAAAAGTAATTAAGATAATATTTGCAAGAAAATAAGTTATATGAGAGAGAATGACTTTGGAGAGGCTAATGTACCTGAAGAGTTAATGAAACTCTTTCTGAGGAGATAGTATATAAGTTGGTAATTGAATGTAAAGGTATCACTCCTTTGAAAATCTTGAGGGAAAATCTCTCTATGACTAGGAGAATATTTAGTGTAAATTTAGCCCAAACTGGTTCCTCCATGGGCAAATTTGCATTTACTTTATTAGTATTTTTTAAACTTTTATAGAGATATTATCAAGAAGTCTACCAGCAGAATTATTTTATATTGGTTTAGTTAATAATGTTTTATTTATTTATTATTATATCTCAATTTACCACATAAAAATTCTATAGGATACACAGGGATAAGATGATATAAATAAAATGGCTAAGAGAAGAATTAAAAGAATATATCTATTCTTTATATACATATATTTTAATATGTCATTATATTAAATAATGTTTCATATTAAATAATATATATCATTACACATGTCATATATATACCATATATATATATATATATATATCTCATTCCTAGTATGTAAAATGGTCAATTGAATGCCAAATTAATGGCAAATATGTAAGAAGAAACAAGATATATGTATAGCCTCAAGTATCTCCCCCAAATACTTACTATTTTTTATGGTGCCTTTACATATGTCTACAATTCTTTGAAACTACTCCCTCTAGGAGGAGTAGTAAGTTAACCTCCTCTTGAGTGAGGGCTGGGTTTAGATACTCACTTCTAATGGAGTCTAGAAAGGGAAAAATAATAATTTTACACTGGAGAAACCTGGCAGATACTATCTTAACCAAGATATCCAAGTTAACCAATAACACCACATTGTTATCTGTATCCATAATATAAAATGATGGAAACGGAATTTTACCTTTGTAGTATTCTCTTCTAAAATCATTAACCACATCTAATCATAAGAAAACATAGGCAATCCCAAACTGAGGGATGGTCTACAGTACCGCTGACCATTATTCTTCAAAAGTCTCAAAGACAAGGAATCACAGATTGGAAGAGACCAAGGTGATATGACAACTAAATGCAACATGGTATATTGACTTGGACCCAAGAACATAACATTTAATTTTGATAAAAGTTCTACTGCTTTGTAAGACACTAAAATTAGGGGAAACTAGGTGAAGGATATATGGAATCCTCTACATTATCTTTGCATCTCTCTTGTAAATCTAACATTATTTCAAAATAAAACATTTGAAAAATATCAATTGTTTTATGGTTAAGTGTTTAAAATTTTTTTAATCTATATTTTTCTGGTAAAGAGCTCATTTTTAATCTGGAATGGAAAATTATCTTGGCCAGATAACTTTTACAAGTATTATGTTGCTATTTAGAAGCCATGTTGTTTTATTTTAATTTTAGTGACTTATGTTTAGACTGTATCATTCATTCCCATGCAAAAACAATCAAGTGAATACAATTCAATTGTGTAAAGTGTTATATGAAAATGGCTCTAAAGAGTATGCTACGTATAATTGCAATTTATACAAGAAGCACTCTGAATCCTACTTTCCAGATGATGTAAACAAAAATGATTCTCTCACATTAACACTTAGCTTTTCAGAGATTGCATCAGTGATGCTGGGGAAGGATTAAGGCATTAGAGGCTAAAATCTGTCAAGTGTGGTTATGCATCTGAGATCATTTACTGAACGAGGAACATACTTTTATTATTTTCATGAAAAATGTGCTTCTATAAATGAATACTCATGTGATTATTAATACAAACAAAGACAAAAATAGAGCATGTTTGTGCAATATATTCTGTTGCTTTTATGATTGTGGTCCTGAAATATCCTATGAGAAAGCATGATAGGATATCTTTTCCAAATTTATTTAAAGACTTCACAAAGAAAAAAGAACATGCAATATGTTCCATTTCAATATATTATGTGTCTAGGTGCTGGAAGAAGCCAGATGCACAGTAATTTCCATGCCTGAGACACTTTCTAACCTGCTGATGATTAGCCCAATCCCACCGGTGCCTTCAGAAAGCTCTTTCTGCTGAGACAGCTATATGAAATAGTGGCTATTTTGAACATGTCTAGATTTGAAGATAATAAACTAATCTCTTCATAAATCTTACTATTTCATATAAAGTTGAGCTATACAGTGGGTTACAAAAAGAGCAATCTTTACCTATTAGGTATCAATACTACCTTAAACCCTGAAGTCTATAACGTAAGGCCTAATTTGCATAATATAGTTCCAAAATAAGGAATGGGAGTATTTTCCTTACTATTTTGTGACAGTGATGATACAGTAAGAGCATGATTCACTCAATTAAATTAATGTAATAAACATTTACTCAGTGGGACCTGAATTTTAGAAAAAGTGATGGCTGTGCCTTTTATACCAAAAGTAACAGATAAGTTAAAATATTGCATTAACTAGAAAAAGAGTATGAAAATAAAGAATAAACATAAATGTTTAAGTGTTTACATGACAGGCTATGAATAAAACGGTAAGTAGGCGATCAGAGAGTTAAGAAGTGAGTTGAGAATGTAAGATGTTACAGAAGCCAAGAAATAAAGTCGTTTAAGATGTATACTTGAGAGGCAAACACAGCAAGGCAGTGATAAAGAAAAGAAATGAGAAAGATATTTGGAGTTTTGATTGAGAGATTATAAGTGACCTTTGATGTAAGAGTTTCAATGGATTTATGAGCATGTCTCTTTTTTTATTTTAATTTATTTATTTATTTTTGCTGTATTGGGTCTTCGTTTCTGTGTGAGGGCTTTCTCTAGTTGTGGCAAGTGGGGGCTACTCTTCATCGCGGTGCGCGGGCCTCTCACTCTCGCGGCCTCTCTTGTTGGGGAGCACAGGCTCCAGACGCGCAGGCTCAGTACTTGTGGCTCACGGGGCTAGTCGCTCCGCGGCACATTGGATCCTCCCAGACCAGGGCTCGAACCCATCTCCCCTGCATTAGCAGGCAGACTCTCAACCACTGTGCCACCAGGGAAGCCCGAGCTTGCCTCTTAATGGTTAAGAAGCCAGTGGTTTACAAGGAAATGCAGGTGTAGGCACGTCTTTTGGTAAATGGGATAATGCAGGAAGGGACAGTTGTCCTATGGCCAGGATTCCTTTAACAACTGATTACCTTTCAGGGCTGAGAAATGATCTAATATTTTATTTTGTTGTTTTTCTTTTTTCCTTTTCGTAATGAAAATGTACCAATTTGTTTTGTTTCATTTTACTTATTATTTCCAGTCTTTTAAACATTTGCTAGATTTCTGCTGTGTACAAATTATAGTGTTAGGCACTATGGGTGGCATTAAAATGAGCAAGATATGCTCCCTCTCCTTAAGAAAATGATACTTTTTAAAAAGTATTTGAGACAATAGCAAAGAGTATAGTATAAGGAAGCCTATGTTCTAAAATACATAACATAATTTGTTACATGTATCGGAGTGGGGGGAAGATATAGGAAACTTGGTTGAAATAAGATCAGTAAGACATTTTAATGCCATGCTTAGAAAATGAAGTTTAATGTGCATCATTAATGATTGTAACAAATGTTTATTTTATGTTTGTGAAGAGTCTAGAATATTGGATTGGTGAGGATCCTAGACCTCAGTCCTTTACCTCTAGGAAGATGAGCTCTGCTCAGAACTTTGGACTACCTGAAAAGTTCAGTTAAACATGTGCCTTTGTGGTATCCTGAGTAGTGCTTTCTGACAGACTTGGGATGTTGACTTTGAACAACCATACAAAGTGCTAAAGTAGTAGGCCTCCTATAGGAGAAACATAACCCTGGCTCCAAGACAGATGGCACCATTAAAAAAAAAAAAAAAAAAGGCTATTATTTTTGACATTCCCGAGAGAATGTACTGGAGTACTCTTCTGAGTCCCAAGGTGGGAAAAATAGAACCCACAAGGGTTCTCTAGAGATAATGCTCTATCTTTTTTTTTGGCTGGAATAAAACTGGAGACAGTTCCCAGCAGTACTATGACTAATGTTCTTGGAAGGAATCATCTATATATCGATCCAAATAGAGAATATTTATTTTAAGATTGGCATCTAACTACTCTCTCTGCTTTTCAGGGAGAAAAAGGAAAAAAAAATGTGGTAGTTCTTATTGGAAATAGGAGCATATGTTTCCCAAAATATTTAACAGGCTTTTGTATTATCTAAACCTTGATATAAACCAGGAGCAATTAAAATGTAATAAACAAAATATGCTCTTTTTTCATATAATATGCAGTACAATCACTTAACATATATAGCAATTTGAAAGGTAAATTCACATTTATTATTTTAATATGAGTTTATAAATAAGCTTTTTAGAGCATTTATATATGACATATTTAGACACACCATCTCTAAATGCACATCAAATTCTTCGTTATAATGCTTACATTTTCTTGACAAAATAAAAAGGGAACACATTGCTCTTATTTCTGTATGATAGAACATGAATTTCCTCTACAAGGGAGCCTCTGAGGATTTGGTAAGAGCAGTTGAAGAGCTGTGAACTGTACTTAAGCACCTTTAAAATAAAAGTCTTTAATAAATGGGAGTCATTTGCTTTTTCAGCTGTTCTTAAGAATAGCAGCCCGCAGGGGGAGAAAATACAAGAATGAATGAATGCTTAATAAATATTTGTTGAATTGAATTGAGGAAGTAATTGATTATTCTTCAACCACAAAAGATATTTTGGAGCTTTTAGAAGGAAAATACTATGGCAATTTAGCTTGATCTATGTAGAATTCAGTAGAGTACCTGGTAGGTAGGAGGTCCTGCCATGGTAAGGCAGCATGCCTCAGCATGGAATTTGATATGACACAGGCATTTGAATATGATTGTTGGGACATAGCTGCTGACAATACAAAAGTTAAAAAAAAGTATATTTTTAAACTGGAACAAAAGGAGATGGCAGTTCTTGACACACAGTAGATCCTTAGATCTGCTATGAATATTATTTTCTTCTCTTTCCTTTCAAAGTGGGAAATGAGACAAGTTTCACCGAAATTATGACGTCTTGATCATCTAGGAAAGAGCCTATAATTGCCTTCCAGCACAATAGTGCAATGGTGCTACTGGTCACAAACTTGATTTTGGAAAGAAAAACTATAATACCTCATAATCTTAAATCCAGTGACCAACAAGTAGATAACACAATGACACTAGCAAACACCTTTTTAAAAAATCTTTCAACGTTTCCTCTTATTTTTTCCTGATAAGAAGGGTAACCTGTAGGTACATTTTTACCTTTTCAGACATGTTTCTGTAACTATATTTATTATAATTCATTTCTTTACCTGGTATAATTGCTGTCTACAGAAACACCTAGCTAACACAAAGCCTCTCAATCACGACTCACTTGAGATTTGGAGCTGGATATTCCTTGTTTTGAGGACACTCTTGTGCATCTTAAGATGTTTAACAGCATCCCTGACCTATATACACTACATATGCCAGTAGTAGACCCTCCCTAGTATTGACAATCAAAAATGTCTCCAGACATTACCAAATGGACCCTTGAGGATACTGGCTAGGCTAACTGATAAATTATATACATGTAGTTCTATTTAGTTGTGTGTATATACTGTAGACATAAAAGGGACAGGTAATTTCTGTAAGAGTATATTTAAGGAAGGTGAGCTTTCTTTGCTTTATACACTTTGAAATATTAGTCAATTGCTATTGTGTTAGTATTTATTGAATGATTATTACATGATTCTCTTTATGTTCTTGTAAAAATAATGCAAGTTCCTTTTACAATGAATGGCAATTAAACTTAAGGCACTGAACTAGATAGTCTTTACACATTATATAAGCTTAAAAAAAAAGACAATATATATGGAATGTACATCTCACAGTTAAAGTTAATTTTCAGAGGACTTAACTTAAGGTCGCACAACTAGAGCCCAAAGTCAGCTCTTTTTATCAAAACAGGTAGACTTTCTTTGACAAGACAGTGAAATCACATGGTTTAGGAAGCTGTTAAGAAAATGCTTTCTCATATCTAAGTTTTATAGGCCTCCAACATAATATTAACTTGCTATTATTTTTAAAATTTCCAAATAGTTTGAGACTTTCTATTCAGTGAAATTTTAAAACAATGTAATATTAATTTTTCCAAACATTTTTTATATTCCTCTTGGGAGTCTGTCCAACAATATAACTCAAATACAAAAAAGAAATGATCCTTCATAATTTTTTAGAAACCTTTTTACTAAAACTATATTAAATTTTTTATTTGAAGCAAAACTTTGGATTATAGTATTCATTTATAATTTTGTTTCTTTGTCATTTAGTAAATGCTCAACTTGCTGATTTATGAACCTTCTCTTGTCTGAAAAAGCCAAGCTAAATTGCAATTGGCAGTTCTGTAAAGGAGTCTAAATTATTTTCTTTCATGAGTAATATGAAAAATTGAAGTGTAATTGATGTTCATTAGAAACCAACGTGGATTTTTACAAGTACGTAACTAGAAACTCTTGTCTAAAAAAGAGGTAGTTGAAAAAGTGCTTTTAGTAGATTTTTTTTTAACATGAAGGCACTGTTTCATCAAATTGCTGCAGACCTTGAGGATTTGGGGGAGTATTTTGTATAGACATATAAATTGCTTATCATATTTCATTGAAATATGCATAATTTCATTTTCACATTTCAACATATCTGAGTTTGTGAAGCAAATTAAAATCCCTAGTGTATCAGAGTTTAATTGGCACCATTTTTCTCTTATAAGTACATAAAATAATGATGCAAACTACAATTGATGTTTATATTAAATAGCATAAAATTTAATGAGAAATATCAAAGCATGTCAATGTTTAAAATTTTGATCCTAGAAATATTAACTCATTTGTTAAATAATTTAGATAATAACATTAATTGCTAATGTAATTTCCATTGGCTATGGTTTGTTTAAAAAGTCTGTGAAAGATATGTTTTCCTAAATTATTTTCAGTATAACTTTTTTATGCTGTCATATTTTGACAAATTATTTGTTCTTTATTTTTGTCTTATTGCTTTGTGTATACAAACTATTTTGAAAGATATGCAATAAATCTTTTCAAAAATGCATGTTTAAGTGACTAAAAAAGTGCTAAATATCTATCACATAAGTTTATCAGTTTCAAGAGTGGGTTTTTGGACTAACGTAGGTACTCAAAATGTACTTGATTAAAAAAATGGGAATGATAATTATACATGGTTATAATTATTTCTATATTTGCTCAAGATGTCTTCTGCCTATTGTTTCTTTTTTTAATCATATAGGTACAGGAATTTAGTATATTGGTATATAGTTTGCATAGACATTTTCAGAATATATGGAATTCCATGAGTGTATTTCCTTTTTCATATTTGTATGCCCATGAAAATATCCTGTACATGTCAATCATTATAACCTAGTTTGAACAGGAATATTATCATAGGATTACATTTGGTTATGTCTTTCTCTAAGTATGAAAAGCCCTTGATATTATATCTTTTAAGCACGCATTTTTAAAATGAGGAGTAAATAGACAAGAGTTTTGAAGTTTGCATCTGTTGATGTAGAAAGTAAGTTATTAATATTACATATATTCAAACTAAGCACAATTTATGGAATTATAATTTTCACTGTAAGTGAAACCATGTAGAACGATATTTCATGCTTTCGGTTTCTTGTGATTTGAAAGGGAGCTGTTTTTCTCTGACAGATTACAGAGGATTTGGTATCAACTTTCCATTCCTCAAGTTTAGGTTACAGGTTTTTTTTTTTAAGTGACAAATGGAAGAAGCCTGAACCTTGAATAAATAATTTTTCATACCCAATAATCCAAAGCTAAAGTGAACCAGGAATTTGAAGTAATTATTTAGGTAATTGAAGTTCAAATCAGTAGCTCACTTTGATAGAAAATCCTATTATGCTCATCAAAAGAAGACATTAAATAAATTGATATGCATTTATGTTCTGAAATAAACAATGTGCAAAACTTGTTAGGCATTACTTTGCCTGTCCTCCAGAAATTAGTATTTTAACAGAAAATGCATGGATGTGTGTAGGAACAGATAACTGTATAAATGGAGTAACTGATGGTCCATTTAAACAACAAATATTTATTATCTCATAATTTCTGCAAGCCTTAGCTGGAAACTCTGGCTCAGAGGCTCTCCCAAAGCTGCAATTAAGGTGTAGATTGAAGCTATAGCCAATTTAAGGCTCAGCTGAGGTCCTCGTCCAAACTCACTCACATGGCTATTGGCACGTTTCAGGTCCTCAGTGGCTGTTGTCCAGATATATCAGTTTTCCATTGGGCAGTCCACACATGGCAGCTGGTTTCCCTCAGCACGAGTGAGAGAGAGCCAGAGAGGGAGAGCAAGACAAAAGCCAGAGTCTTTTGTACCCTAATCTTGGAAATGACATCCCATTACTTTTGCCATATTGTATTCTTTGGAAATGAGTCCCTAGGCCCAGACCACACTCAAAAGGAGAGAATTACAAAAAGGTATGAATATTCAGAGGCAAGGATCATTGCAGGTCATTTTAGAGGCTGCCTACCAAAGCACCACCAGCTCTCAATATACCTGTCCTCTTCTAAGATTAAAGTTTTTCTTCTTCTCTACTTTTTGTGGTTATGTCTTTTTCCCCCATCAACAAATATTTCATTTTCTCCCTTCACCACATATGTTTTTCATATTCTGTAAAGCTTGATAACCACATCTCCTCAATCATCTTAAATGTCAGACTAGGTAGGAACATTCATTTGTTGAATTTGATACTCTGTTACGCAGTGTTGTTTTCTGAATGCCATGGCTATGTTGCTGTTGAACTTAAAATGAATTAAGGAAATTACTTAGTGAAAGCTGCCCATGACATTATGTTATTCCCCAAACTCACACAAAATTAATGCCTGCAGAAATTTAAAAGAAAGGTGATAATTTTGAGCAGGGAATCTTTAGAGATGGACGAAAACAAGAAGTAGTAGGAGAGTATTGAGCAAATTAATGTTCATAAAATCCAAATCACTGAATGTAACAAGGGAATGTCCTCCTATGTGCTGCTATCCTCAACTTGTAGAATGTAGTGATTATTATTTCTTACCAACTTCCATAAGTTTTAATTTCCCTTGATGAGCTAGGATTTATTGTTCTCATAAACTTTTCTTAATAAATGCAATGAGATTGGTAACTGCACCAATTAATTAGTCAAGTACATATAAAATCCCTAGTGTTCATTTAACTTGATCTTTAAAAAGAGTCAAAATACAGATATATAAAGAGCTAAAATGTGTAGCCACTATTTTTTTATTTCAAAATTTATTTTTAGAAAAGGGAAATGTACAGTTTATGGTGCTTTGTAATCAGCACAGATGAATGATATTCTATGGGCAAGACATTTGTAAACAAATAGAAGTCCTTAGAGCAGCTGTAGGCCAGGAAGCTACTAATTATCTTTGAAAATAAATAGCTATGTAATGTTGCAACCTTCTAGAGTTGCCTCCTATTTCTTTTTACATGGTTTAATCAAGAGTCTCGCTCCTCACATTTTTTTATTCATATACTTTTAAGTATATTGCACCTTATTTTTGAGTCATCAACAGTAAGCAACTTACTTTTATAATGAATACACATTGCTTATAGTAATCCTATAATAAATTAAAATGTAGCAAACATTTATTTAGTATTGACTGTGTGACCGAAACTTTTCTTAGTGTTTTGATAATATTAACATATTTAATCTTCAGTATAATACTTTAACAAAAATACTATTATAATCCCCACTTTTCAGATGAGCAAACTGAGACATAAATAATTTAGGTAATTTACCCGCAGCTGGGACTGTGAACCTATAAAGATTTGTGCTTATAAGTAGATTGTGGTTTAACTACAAAATCATAGTGGTCTATGTAAATTGACAGCTCTGAATAAAAGCACCGTAAAGGCAGAGGATTTGTTTGACAGCCCATTATATATCCAAATAGTTGTTGAATGAATGAATGAGTGAATAAATGAATGTATACATATATTATGGGTCTAGTTGGGGTTTTAATAGAACATCACTGAATTCAGAAAGCCTAAATGATGATCTAGATTTTACAAATACCAGTCATCAGAGATAGTGTTTTGTTAATTTCCAGAAGTGTTTATTTTGAACTAGTGGAAAACTTGCAGTTTCTGGAAGGTTTCCACATGCAGGGTCACCAAATTCATCTTATGGAGGTGCTGCTTCTGAATAAATAATAAGATGAGGCATATATTTTTCATTACCTACACAAAGCTCAATCTAACTTTGTTGTCACAATGTCTCATAAACTCAATTGTTCAGATAAAATGGAATTTTACTTGTAAAATGATATATTTATTGACAACTTATATAATCATTCATAATAGAGAAAAACACATCACATTGTCGAGAAATAAAGGCTGAAATAAGAGGCCTGTCAAATCAACTTAGGATGTACTAAATGGTACAATGATGATACACAAAATTGGATTTTTAAGATCTGAAGTAGTTCTTTACCAGGAAATTCTAATTGCTTCTTCCTCAACTTTTAAACAAAAGTCTTTTAGAATTCAATTATTTGGTAAAAAAGCACTTATCTTTCCGTTTTGCTCAGTAGTGGATTTCTATGTGTCATGTTGACATTACAATAAAACTATTTGGCAAATCTCAGTTTTTTTCATTGTTCTCCTTGTGAATTCACAGGAGTGCATCTTCCCTTAGTCATCACCGAGAGAGCGTACTGAGCACCTGGCACGTGCTCCATACCTTTCTACACACGGTGTGGGTTGCCAAGAAGTGGAGGGGTAGGAAGGAACCCCAAAGAGGTTTAAAAGTGAAAATGTATATCAGAAGTTTCAAGATAAGTGTGTAAGTGTTATAGAAACTGAAAAAGTGGAGATTAATGGGAAATGGGAAAAGCTGAGAGTATTTTTAGAGGAGATGGGAAGCATAATTTTTTATCATGCTTTAAAGTGATGACACGACTGACATGAAATAGGAGAAAAGGAGGAGGAAAAAGTGGCCATTTTGTAAACATAAAATTTAACTTAAAACAACAGGATTCAAGCTGGACGACAGCGTTAAGACAGTTATATTTTTGAGGGCCTTAAAAAGACCAAATCTGACTTCCATGTGCAAGACAACAGAGAACCATTACAAGTTCTTTTAAGATGAAAGCAGCTTTTTTGTTGTTGTTGCGGAGCACAGGCCCCGGACACGCAGGCTCAGCCGTCATCGCTCACGGGCCCAACTGCTCTGCGGCATGTGGGATCCTCCCGGACCAGGGCAAGAACCCGTGTCCCCTGCATCGGCAGGCGGACTCTCAACCACTGCACCACCAGGGAAGCCCGAAAGCAGCTTTTAAGAAGATTAGTCTGACAAGATAATAAATGATGGGTTATATGGATAGTAGACTTAAATGATGGAGAACCTATCCATAAAGAGTGATACTTAAGCCTTTCATGGCCAAGGAAGGAAGCTTCTAGTTTCCAGAAATTATGATAGTGTAAATGAAGAAGTATGGCTGTACTTCCAAGAAACTTGATATGGCAAGATAAGTATTAAACTATCAGGTATATATGGTAGAAATGAGACATTTTCTATAGGAGTCACAAGACTTTGTAAATTTGAATTCACAAGATTTTGTAAGGTTTCCTTGTTTCAATGTCTGCCTTTATGATTTTGAAGATTTTGAGCAGCAGACCTATCCATAATAATTGTAAAAGCTTCTCATGGATAATTCACTGTTTTCAACTATGAATTTATACTTTTCTCCAAAACCTGCATATCCTTATGAGAGATAGAATGATAGAATTTCCTGATATCTCATTCTCCTTGTTTTTGCATATGCATTTATCCGTGATCCCCATTATTCCCATATTGCTCTCAAGCACTAGTCTCCCCACTCCCTAGCCCTCCATCCCATTGTCACTTTCCTTGTCTGGACCCTCACCCTTTTTACCCTAGACGGACACAGTAGCTCTCTGATCTCTTTCCTCGCTTCCAGTTTATTCCCACCCCAATGTAACCTCCAGCTGCTGTGAAGCAACTTTCTACATCGCAGATCTGATCATGCTATGCCCTGTTTACAAAATTTGTCACCATTTTGTCCATAGAATAATTTCCAATTACCTAGGAACATAAAAGACATTTTTAATATTTTATACATTTAACATATGTATGCACTGATCACCTAAAATGTGCTGAGCACTGACTAGGTGGGGTCATGAAAGCAAAACTTGATATGGAGGCTGCATCAGTGGAACCTAAAGTCCAGTGGGGAAGACTGATGCTAATCACATAATTACATCAAAAATGTAAAATTGCAGTTGTGAAAAGTGTCACTGAGGAGTTTGTGAGGTCATATAATGGGGATTTTACCCCAGTAGAGAGGTCAGAGAAGACTGCCTGTGAAAGTAATTTTGGAAATAAAATCTGAAGGATAGATTGGTAAAAGAAGAGAAGACTGGGGTTCTCATCATATAGGGTTCTAGGGAGAAAAGCATGTGCAAAGTCTTGTTGCATGCAGAAATATGCTGGGGGAGAGGGACTTAAAAATTTTTCAGTTAGTCTGTAACAGAGTGTGGGGCAGGATGTCTCAAAATAACACTCAAGAGAGGGGATAGAACACACAAGCCTTTTAGACTAGTAAGCTGAAATGTTGGGAAACTAATGAGAGGTTTTATGTAGGTGGGTGGCATGATCAGAAAAGCATTTAGTACGGAACAAGGAGGGTGGGTTGACAGAGAGCAATCAATCTGAGTAGACCAAAAAGGCCAATGAGTGCTTGCTGGGACAGATGTGATGATAGTGGTGAGCTTGAAGATCTAAGAAGAAAGAAGTTATTGTCTGATGACTGAAATGTAGTAAATGCCTATATTTGACTACAGTGTGGAATGAAGGAAGAATATAGATAAACAGTAGAAATAAGGATTAAAAAAATGAGACAGAGTACAGGTGAGTGGGAAGGTAGAAGGTCAGAGAGGCTATGGCAGTGAAACCTATGCTTGTTATGGAGAATTTAGAATCCTCACATATAAAATGGTTAAATATCTTATCACCTCTAAGAGTGAGCTATTCAATAATTGTCAAATATGCAAGGGAATATAAAACAATTGTCATTTTAAACAGGACTATCACAGTATTTGAAATACAGTGAGGAATACAATTATTTTTATTGTCAGAGTTAATAAAAATTTCACCCAAATAATTTTGAATACTATTGTTCCCTGGATAAAAATTCAATCTGAAACTGACAATTATGCACATGGCAAATCTTTATCCTAGCTTAGAGTGTCCCCAGCAGGTGGTTTACTTATAATTAATGATTTACAATTCTTGAACATTCAGATTGGTAAATGTGCTGTAGCTTTTAAACTGCCAAACTCTTTTTACCCCCAGCTTGCCTTATGACAGCTTGCCTTCATTTTAAACATGTTGTTATGAATGTGATTTAAAATGAGTGCCAAAAATATGAGATGGCTTCAGGCATTGACTGTTATGGGCAAACACCCTGCATGAGCTTTTCTTCTGTGTTAACAAAAATAAAAATAAATTATAATTTTCTGATAGCTCACTCGATATATTCAGATTTTTAAAAGACAGTGAATACTGTTTTTTTTGGATGTCTTCCATCATATTTTGTCATGAGTCACAAATCAAAGTATAATCAAATACCTGTTCTTTTTTAAATAATCTATCAGATGCTAATATTTAAAAATTATAACTCATCAGGTGACTAGTTCAACTTTAATAATATTTGGTAAAGCTAAGAAGATATAGAAAAGTTATAAAGAGGTTTACAGGTTTAAAATGTTTTATCCTAGAAAAGATAAAATAAGGCAGTGTATTGATTTCTATTTTGAAGTACACGAAAGCCTGTTTTGGTTGAGGACAGACCTGAAAATACATAAGAAAACTCAGTGTGTGGAAGGAACCCTATTCTCAGAAGACCTTGACACCTCTTAATTATCATCTGGGAAAAGTCATTTAAACATCTCTAAGTTTTTATTCAATAATCTGTACATTAAGCTAAAAATAGATGTCCTAATGACATCACAAGGGTTTTTGAAAAACAAATGACTCAATTTCCTGCTAAATTGTGGGCATGGTGTAGGCAGGAACCATCTTGCTTTAATTCCCTGGTAGATGATAGGCCCTTCAGTGTTTGCTAATGAATGAATAACTCAAATTGGAATATAAATGCGAAAGTAAAGTGTAAATGGTAAAGCATTATTTTGTGAATTTCAGTAAAGAAGGAAAACTTAATTGGCCTAGGGAAAACCTCTGTGTTTCAGGACAAGCATTGGCAGTTATCAATTATGGAAACTCATACCCTAATAACCTGGTAAGAATACTTTTTGTTTGTTTCTTTTTATTTTTCCAAATGTATTGAGTGCTTATCTTATACAATGAGCACCTATTTATTGGGTTATGTCTAGTTAAAGGTAGGGGAATAAAAATAATGCTAAATAAATAGTTTTATCATCATAGCTGTGATCAATGCAGTGTGCAATGGTAACTTAACAAGGTAAACTAAGCCCACAACCCACAAAGCAGAAAGCAATATACCAGGAATTTTATAAGTATTTTTATTCAAGAAATGTTTAATGTATACTTTGTGCCACTCTGTTTGACACTAGAGGTAAGTGTAACTACACAAGATAGGTTGAGACAACCTTATACCTATGTATTTCCTCCATTTTACAGATAGAGAAATAAAAGCTCCAAGAGATAAGGTTTCTTGTCTAAAACAATACTGATAATTTATTAACTGTGACTCCAACCCAAGTATGTTTGAATTTATTGTTCTGCTTCCTCTAATTCGTTTAGACCCTGAAGTTGGAGAAAGAGCGTTTAGGGACTCTTCCATTTGGGGGATTCAATGTATCCAACGTCTGCTCAAGAGAATTATCTGACTCTGGTGTTGTTTTCCAAATGTCATAATGTTTATATCTGATCATGGTGCTGCCCTATATTTTACTTTTTTTTTTAATGGTGCCTCTTAAGAGGACATATGTTTAATATAGTTAAAAGTGTAATCTGCCCAAGTGAGTATTCACACTGTCTGAAATGCCTGTTACTGCTATAAACAGACCTTAGATCCACCATCTGTATGAAGCCTTTTGTCTTGGGGCAGGTTGCACTGCTGATGACAATGGTTTTTGCATAAATTCTCATCACTGCTTACTTCTGTAAATATTTCCCTGGTGTCTTGGCTTGCCTTATTTAGCTACCCCAATGCAGCTAGTGATATGACTTATTTAACTCTGCTTCTCTTTTATGCTTATCCTCTTCAGTATTTCACACAGAGCCTTGGACATAGTAGTACTGAGGACACATATGTTGAAACAAATTGGCCTAATTCATAGAAATTAAAATTTTATAATTATTATTCTCTTCCAATATTTAGAGAAGCAATGATATTCTGAAATTTCCAAGTATTTTTACAAGCACTTATAATCTATTTATTGGTTCACATTTTCAAAACAATTGTCAATATAACATTTTTAGCAATATTAAAATGCCCATTGGTGAACACTGTAGGAGGGATTTATTCTAATTTTAATCTCTTATATCATCATATACCTACTTTCTGTGACTATTTACAACCTAATTTACCTTTCTCATGTGCTTACAATAATGTTAGTATCATGTTTTGTTTTTTGTTTTTGCATTAAAATAATACCTCTCCATAAATATTATACCCTAATTCAGGCATAATTCACACTAGCGGTATCACTTTCCTAACATCATATGACAAACTACAATAAAATAATTTAATTTTCACAAGTGATTTTGAAGTTTGATTAAAAAATAACTTGTTAACTTATGATTTACATCTTAATTTCAACTAGCCATTTTATTAAACATACATATTTACATATATATGTAACAGTAGTAGACAGTCAATTCTACAATCTGTGAACAAAAAAGTGTATTGATTCTCTTATTGTCCTGGATTGTATGAGACAAGTTCACTTATTTATCCCCATGTGGATTAAATGTTGTCTTTACTTCTCTTTAATTGCTATGTGCTTAATTTTCCTCCACTCTAGAGTGCAGCTATTGATGGCTTTAACTTCTATTAGATTTTCCATCATTTGATCTTTAGTGATCTATTATAATACATTGTCCCGTTATGATTCATGTTGTCTTACATTTATTACTACCAAACTACAGGGTTTTTTTCATAACATTTTTAATATGCACTTCAGTGTACATAAAACATTAAATGATCTACAGGGAGCAATTGGTGATTCTAACTGCTTATATTCATGTTATAATTTGTCTGTACTATTATTTCTGTGATCTTCTCACTATGGATTAGCAATGTGGGAAGGAGAAGGAGCCAGAAAGTGTCATCTGAATTAATTCTGCATGTGTGTGTGTTTGTGTGTGTGTGTATGTATGTGTGTGTATGAGAAAGAGAGAGATAGATTAAAGCAAGGAGACAAAGAAAAGCAGAGAAAAAGAGATAGGCAGAAACTGACAAACATAAAGAGAGAAAATAATTCTTTCATTAGATATTCCAAAATTTTATTTTATTAGACTTAAAACTTTTACAGAATTTTAAAAGTAAATATAAGTTTTCATCCTATCTTCCCCTCAATGTCTAGCATTGTACATGTTCATGGCAAATGTCTTCTTGAATACAGGTGAATTGAATTTACACACCTCTAATACATGTGATGGAGGAATTGAACCATAATGTGTTTTCTGATAAATATAGCAATACACAGTTTAAAAGAATGCTTAGAATTAATTGAATAAATTAACAACTCCCTAAGATTCCTAACATCAAGCCTGTCATGATCAAGTGAGGGAAACAAACCTGGAGTCAACTAGTTATAAGTAATCCTGGAAAGTCCAATTTAGAGATATATACACATTGATATTATACTTAAAAGGAAGATATGACCAACTCTGAAAGAACCAGTGACATTGCATAGAAAAAGTTACCTGTCAGGTGCTTTAAAAATTCACAATTTATGATCTCTGGTCTATCAAACTAATGGATGTTTTCTTTAGATAAAATTGCATAATGCATGTGTCAGTGCCTAGTGGACTCTAAAGAAATATATGCAAG
Source organism: Lagenorhynchus albirostris (assembly GCF_949774975.1). Classification (NCBI taxonomy): domain Eukaryota; kingdom Metazoa; phylum Chordata; class Mammalia; order Artiodactyla; family Delphinidae; genus Lagenorhynchus; species Lagenorhynchus albirostris. The sequence continues at coordinate 107,678,415 of NC_083099.1, read as the reverse complement.
TAATTGATGTTATAATTAGAAGCATGTGTATTTATGTCCTAATAGCTCTTTCTAGGATTAATTGAAACCAGTGGAAAGATCCATGTGGAATCTTTAGCTAAGATATGTGATTTTAGGCAAGTCTCTAACTCCTTGGAAACTCAGGTTTCTAATTTATAAAATAGAAATGAATAAGGCCCATCTTGCATATTTGTTGAGGAAAGTATATAAGGTTATGGGTATGAGAGAAATAATACTAGTGTTATTTGGTATGCAAAACTGTTAATTTCCCATGATGTCCCCTTAATCATTAAGTAACTTTCTGGAAAAATATTTTCACTCATTCAGTGAACATCTAGAGCACCTATTATTTACCAGATGCTGGTAACATGGGACACAGGGCTAAAAATAATTGGAGCTCACATTCTGGTGAGGAGCTTAAGAAGTTTGAGTCAATGAAAAGTGCTTAGAATTAAGGACAAAATGTACACCATACAGAGGTCCTGAAAGTCTTTCTAGAAGAGAACGGTCAACATATAATTACTGAATCTTATGCCATATAATGAGATACAGTAGTGACAGAGTCAAATCAAGCTAATAAGCCAAATAGGAGATTGATGAGGTGAGGAAATAAACTGGAGAATTAAATAGGCCAAATAAGTGGTGTTCAAGGTCAATTTTATAGTGGGGTACAAATCTCTATATTGGATTTTTGCAAACCCAGGTTTCATGGACAATGCAGATTCTTGAGTCCAGAACATGTAGTACATACAGGCTGGAATTTCTAGTAACTGGAGTTCCTATAGCAAGTTTTATTTGATAGAAGGATACCTCATCTTTTAAAACTTACACCCATTTTGAATCTAAGTATCTTGAAGGAACTATATGTTATTATTAGCCTTTTTCACTATTTTAATACAAATGTATATGTTCTAACTTAACTCACATAAAAGCAATTGTATAAGACTTTTCTTATCAATAGCCCTGTGATAAATAAGTAATGAATGTTTACTCATATTAAATATGGCAACCATTATCTTATTCTTTTTATAATTGAAGGCTTTTAAAAACTGATTTAAAAAAATTATTATAGTTGATTTACAATGTTGTGTGAGTTTCTGCTGTATAGCAAAGTGAATCAGTTATACATATACATATATCCACTCTTTTTTAGATTCTTTTCCCATATAGGCCATTACAGAGTATTGAGTAGAGTTCCCTGTGCTATACAGTAGGTCCTTATTAGTTATCTATTTTATATATAGTAGTGTGTATATGTCAATCCCAATCTCCCAGTTTATCCCTCTCTCCTCTTACCCCCTGGTAACCATAAGTTTGTTTTCTACATCTGTAACTCTGTTTCTGTTTTGTGGGTAAGTTGATTTGTACCCTTTTAAAATTTTTATTTATTTTAAATCAAGGTGCTACCATTATTTATTTATTTATTTATTTTGGGCTGTGTTGGGTCTTTGTCGCTGTGCGTGGGCTTTCTCTAGTTGCGGCCAGTGAGGGCTACTCTTCATTGCGGTGCATGGGCTTCTCATTGCGGTGGCTTCTCTTGCTGCGGATCACAGGCTCTAGGCGCGCAGGCTTCAGTAGTTGTGGCTCGCGGACTCTAGAGTGCAGGCTCAGTAGCTGTGGCACAGGGGCTTAGTTGCTCTGTGGCATGTGGGATCTTCCCAGATCAGGGCTCGAACCCGTGTCCCCTGCATTGGCAGGCAGATTCTCAACCACTGTGCCACCAGGGACATCCTGTACTCTTTTTTTAGATTCCACATATAAGCAATTCTGGAAATAAATTTAATAAAATTTTACACATTTTTCTCTCATAGCATGTTTTATACTACAAAGTTTCAACTGTTGGCATTAATCATTCCTATTAGCTCTACCCAAGTAAAATGGGTTCTATAAATTATTAGCTGTATTTACTAGTTTAGACCTTTTAGTCTGTTAAACAAATACCATTCCCTCTACTTAATATGAAGTTGTCAATAAAAGTATCTTTTTACAGCCCATTTAAAACACATTTTTCCAATTTTCATTTAATAGCAGGCATAATGAATAATGAACGAAAGGATAATGCTTATAAAATTAGAAATATCTATTAGAAGTTTTGATACTCTCATTGACATTTGACAATAAAATTCTGGTATTGATGCAATACCAGATTATTGTAGAAATAAAATAAGTGCCTATTTAATTATTTGCTAATTAATCATATGCACCTTGCCACTCTACCAGTCAGTCTACACTGCAGTAACATGGAACCGTTATAAATAATTTTCTTTCCATAATAGTGCCAGTGACATCCTATTTGGCTTTAACACTTAAGTTTCTTCTCTTGCATGAAGCTTTCTCTTACCACCACAGAAGGATTAATCCCTCCTTTCTCTCTATATTTAGTTACCTTATGTCACTCCCATAACTGCATCTTGCTCTAATTAATTTTTTTTTAACTTTCTGACCTCCTCCTAGACTAAAACAACTTAAAAAAAATTCCCCACAACATCTAGCACAATGCTCAAAAAATATTCATGGCACCAAATTGAACTGATATCAATAATTTAATACACAATTAAGTACCTGTGCTTGACATTGTGCTAGGAGTTTTGATTATGTATATGCATAGGAAATTTTATCCTAGTATCTTCAGAGCTCAACAAAAATGTGAAGGTACTATGAAAGAGTTTGGACTAAGACTTTTCTTTTGGCAGAAGAAAGTTATAGGGACATTTAAATTAAGAAATAAAATAAATTCATAACAAATGACAGAAAGTAACTTTTGAAAATAAAATTAAAAATTTCATTAAATGGTTTTGCACTTAATAACTAATTTATCAATGATCAAAATCATAGATCTTTCAGATAATATAAATGTATCCCTTTAAACACTCTTTTAACTATACTTTATAAAGTCTGTTAATACAATTAAATTATATGTATACATATAGTATATATATATATATATATATATATACACGTATATGTGTATATATATATATGTGTATGTATATATATTTCCTTACATTTTGAAGCAGAATTTACCCCTAGGTCCATAAATAAACATTACTACAAAATTTTATATAATGCTATTTCTGTTAGATTTTTCTCCAGAAGCTGTGTATTTGTATAGTATCTGTGTAGAAATTTACATTAAAATCTTTCCATTGTGATCTGGAGGTTCTAAATTATGTAAAAAAGAAAGAAATAATATGTCATCATTTTACACCTAGAAACCAAACTGTGTTTAGAAAGAAAATAAAAATAATTTTGAATAGGATAGTAAATAGACTAAATCACAGGTAACTTATAAAAATAACTTGATGCCAATAAAATATTATAGAAAACTTTTCTATTTTCCAATTACAATATATTTGTGATATCCTCCAAATTTAAAAGGAAAAGATAAGAGGTTGAACAACACACTATATTAATATTTGATTTTGAACTCAAATTAAGATAACCTTCTGAATATTGAGCCTGGGATGTTCCTTTCACATCTTTAGACAAATCTTGTTGTGATTCCTGTGACCTTTAATTTTCATCATATTTTATTTTTCTTTGAGAAGTAGTTTAAGATTATTGAAAAATAACCTAAAATAAACAATAACAGACCAACAAAAACTACTTCACGAAGGCCAGGAAAACACAACACTGGAATCCCAACGTTTTATCTTCAAAGAGTCCTGGATTTCAAGTCCCATAATCTATTTTCCAGTTTTGGCACTTACCTGTTGCCCAAATTTGTTTAGTTTTGTTGTTATTTATGATAAAATTTAATTTTTCTTAACCTAATTTTATTCATCTGTCAAAACAGACACTGAGATATTCGATCTCTGAAGTCATTATTTTATTATATGTGAAATCTTAACTTGTCAAATCATACAATCAAGTCACAGTAGAAGAATTTAGGTCATTTTATAAACTGATTTAAGTGACTTTTTTCAGCCTGTCATGACAAATTAGTTAAGATTTTTTTCAAAAGCTAAGCTTTTTTCATTATCCTTTTTCCAGTTATAAATTTTCAATTTAATCTCATCTATTTTATACCTGCTTTGATTTTATGTAAAAGAGACAGTTCATATTTTTTAGGTCTTATGAAGAATAAACTATTGAAGATTATAAATAATATTAAATTGCTAAGAAAAAGAAAGACCTTGGATTAGAAATATTTTTAATTAACTTCACAATCTTAATATTTGAAATGGAATCCAATTACTGTCTTGACCTCCTCTAGGAAAATAATCTTTAAGACGCTACAAAGAAAAGACACTAAAGAGAATGGTTTACTAGGCAGAATCAGACACTTAGAAAAATACACACACACACACACACACACACACACAATGCTTACAAATAATTATTTTACTATTAAACAACAGCAAGTTATTTCAAAATTGAGAGGTTACAGGCCATATGTTTAAATACTTGCATGAAACATGTTTTAAAGCAAACCCATGACCTTTTGTCAGAATGATAAATGTTGGTTCTTATTTCCTTTGTGAGGATAAGTCTTTTTATCCCCAATGATATCAATCCAAACTGTCTGTTGCAAATCTCTCAGGATATGAATACATGAATGGGCCATCTCTGGTGGTTTGCTTCTTCCTCTGAATATTTATTTTCATTTTTTAGAGAGATTTCTGCTTTATATATTGGGTAACTGACATTACCTTTTATAAGATGTATATTTTTATTCAAGTAAAACATTACATTTTGGATGCGTATGTTTGATATCTAGAAATTCTTCTTGTGTCTTTCTGTTTTATTTTATATCAGCTGTGTGGGATAATCATTTTTCCAAGAGAACTCCAAACTTCGCTACTATTCTTTAGCATCCATCAATCTTAAAGTTCAAAATTATCATTCAAAATTCAAAATTATAATGTATACCTAAACATTTCTGCTAATCAATGTATCTTACTGGTTTAATGGGGACTGAAAAAGAATAAGGAATATGATTTAAAGTAGGGGAAAAAGAAATGAAGATGTTTAAGTTCAGTTAAGAGCATGAATTATAGAGTCTCTTCAAAATAAGAAAAACAACCAAATTTTAATCTAATTCAATTTGATGAACATTTGGTTTATTGTAGTTATTATAAGCTCACCCTGACAAGTTAATAAACTATAGTTCTTGGAAGGACTTAAAAAAATCAGGACATAAGAAAACTCTCTCCTTTTCTCCCCTCTTTGTTTCACGTATTTCTTTTATTATCATTAACCTTTATTGTAATTAGATACACATGCAGTTCCTCTAATAGACTATAAGTCCCTTATAAGAGTAAAGACTGTTTTTTTCATCCCTGCTGCCCTGACAATGCCTAACACAGAATGCCTTATATAAAGTCTAAACTCTAGCACTGTATGATGACTCAAATGTCATCCAAAGGCACTAAATATTAGCACCTTAAAAAAGAGTGATTTGCCTTGCACTTTTCACATTATTGATATGCTTGAGTTTTGAGTTTTCCTTCTATGTATGACCTAAATTTTCCAGGCTCTAGGTTAATTCACAGATATTACAAAACTCAAATTTAATTTTGTGATTTAGGGATACTTTGTTATAACACCCTTTTATGTGCTGTTACTAGAAATGTTTTAATAAAAGTACAATGGTAAGACTATAACAAAAGGGTAGCAATACTGAAAGGCATATGACTTAGTCAGATAAAACTTGCCATAAGGAAAGTAAAACAGCTTTAATATACACAGAGATGGATGGGAAACCAACAGCGAATTGAAAAATGCAAAGTTTTGCTCACAAGGTGACCTGGGAGAAAGGCAGTCAGTGAGGGTGAAGATTTTACTGGTTTAATAATAAATAGGTATACATAAATAATTAGTTTGTGACAGTTTTAATGACAACCCAGCCATGGGAGAAGATAAATCTACATATTGAAAGAAAGCAGTTAAAACGTTGGCTTGCAGAATGACAGAAGTAAAGAGGATACGTTTAAGTGGAGACAGGCAGCTTGTCTAAATATGGCTAATATTAAATACAGGTGATTATAGCATTTGAAATTGAAATTAAAAATAATCTCTGATTCACTTATTTTAAAATTGCCAAGTCCCCTCAGCTGCATATTTCACCAGGTGCTGGTGCAGTTGGAACAACAAGCATATCCAATGATTTAAAAATAACATTCACGGGTGTCACCTGATGTCACTCCAGATAAGAAATACTGTTCCCAATCAGAGAGAAAACACTCTCTGGTATTCATCCTAACACAACCCAAACCTGTGCTACATATTTATGCCATGTATTTTTAAATAATCTTTTGGACCTTGAACATATTAAATAGATTAAGCTTTCTGAAAGTTGTAAACATAGGAAAAAAATGCAACACTTTGGTTTTAGGAAACTTATGCCTGTACAGAGCTCTTTTTTCTTGATGAGGTCTAAAGAAAATAAAGATGTTTTAATTTTTTTCTCCAAATATTACAAACTGAGTCAAATATATGTGTAGTATGCATAATTTCTTCTTTAAAATGATATTTAATGCCTATAATTTCAGGTAACTCAAGTACATAGTCTCCTAAATATATTGGTTCAGATTTGGGGAAGAAAACAAACATTTATCAAGTCATTCAGGCAAGCAATACACTAGGTGTTTTGTGTGCATTTACTTTTCCCAATAAAAGTCCTATGAGGAAGATATTTTATCTGTTTTACAGATAAAGTAACTGAAGTCCTGAATGGTTAACTTGATTTCCCAAGATCAAAAAGAAACTCAGCAACAAAAATAGGATTGGCCCTTAGAATTCTCGAGAAAGCACAGACTTTTCTATATATGTACCTAAATATCTCTATAAGGGTTGTTTCTCAAATTTATGTGGAAAAAACTAATGATATACAGTAATTTTTTAAATGCATTGATGTGTACTCCCATCACCCTCCTCCCACCAATTTGACTTTATAGTCTGAAAATAAAGCATCAAGAATCACAAGTGGTAAAGCAGTTATACTCCAATAAAAATGTTAAAATAAATAAATAAATAAATAAAAGATTTAAAAAAAGAATTACAAATGCATTTATTTCTATTGCTCAAACCACAAGTGCATTTATTTCTATTGCTCAAAGATTGGGTTTCTTCAGGCATCTGTACCAAAAAAAGTGGCTTAATTGAAATACTGTTGCACACTACATTCACTTTCCATTAGTCTGAAAATGAACTAACTTGACTTAATTTAGAATAGTGCCAACTCTTTACTGTCCAAAATCTTTGAGCAGATCATGGACAGAGACTCTCTAATCTTAAGCAATTTTGAGTGAAAAATATAATTGATAAGCTTATAGAAGATAAAACACAAAATGACAGAGAGAAGAAAAATGAACATGAAATATCCAGCAACACATCATAGTTATTGGGATGATTCTAATACATTTTTTTTTTTTACTATCTCTCACTCCTGAAGGTCATGGAAATGTGGAAGAGAAATAGAAATTGAAGGGAAATATCAGATGTGAAATGTCTGATACTGCCATAATGCTATTTTAGAAGTTTTCAAAGAAAAGAGATACTTTGGTGCTATTAAGTCATAAGAAGCATCAGTTACTTCATTTTAATTTATTTGGATGATCATATAAGTCTGTTGAGACCTTTATGAAACCAGACTTTGGTCTTTTGGCATTTTGCCAATCACTTCTAGCATAATTTTTTATCAAATATCATAAACAACAGTGTTTTTTTTTAACTAATAAATTGAAGGCAATTACTAATTAATATGTTAAAGAGAACAGCATTTTCTGGTCTTGTAGCTACTCTCCCCAGTTTGACATTGGTGTTGCCCCTTAATTAGACTGTCCTCCAACTTAGTCATTTGCATTAAGCCTATCAATCGAGTCAGTTTTCTTCACTTTCAGGCTATATTTCTTCATCTTACACACAAGGCTTTCTCAGACATGTTGCCAGATTCTTTGCTGAATCCATACACATCAAAATGACTACATCCCCCTAAAAGTAGAGCGAGTCACAACTAAGGAGCCCGCCTGCCGCAGCTAAGACCCAGTGCAACCAAATAAAACCAACAACAACAAAAAAACCCACTAAAAGTGTCAAAATAACAAGTAAGTTAATATGATGCGGTAAATTAAAGAGAACTCATGCTTCCTCTATTGGACTGGACACATAAAAGCTACCTTTCCTGCTAAAGAGACTGGAGGGATAAAAGGAAATTAAATGCAAGACAAATCTCGAGAACTATAGGGGCGTGTTTCAATTTATATTCCATTAAATACTAGGGAAGCTTTTATTATGAATCGTCTTGAAACTGAAATGATCTTTCCTTTCTTTTTTTCCCCTACATCTATTTAGATACTTAAGCTTTTCAGAAAACCATAGACTTGTGCATCTCTCTTTGGGATACGTCTTTCATAGAGAGGTTAGAACTTGTTACTTACAATAGCTTGGTGATGATGCCACCTAATTTTTCTTGAGTGGGTGGTGAGAGGAAAGAGATTATCTTCCACCTGTGAATTGACTTCTTAAAGTGGAACTCTGCAAGCTCTTCATAAAATCATACAATGTGTGTGTGTGTGTGTGTGTGTGTGTGTGTGTGTGTATACACACTAGGTTCTATATCTTAGAGACATTAGCAGAATTTAAATAGCTATATCTGAAATCATCACTACATTTCTATAATATTATTTCAATGGGAAAATATTTCCCCAAATTATAAAGAATATATTTATAAATTACTTTGGAGTCTTAGACTATTAATATATTTTAAAGTGATTTATGTAAGCCTTTTATTTTTAAATGAGATTTAATGCACTCATACATAGTTTGAATATTGCCCATATAGAGATTAATTTATGAGGAATGATTATATTATCACTTTAAATTCAGAGATCATAGGTAAGATGGCCCAGAACGTCAAGGCCTTTGATACAATAAACCTGGTAATTCAGATTGACAAAAAGTTACCAAATATCAGCTCATCAATCCCAGTGTTCAGTAACTATATCATTGTTCTGGTTGTTGCCTCATTCAACATCTTGGTAACAAAAGCATATAAAGGAAATTTTACAAATTTCCCTTCAGAAAAGGTCTATAACAGCACTATACACCACTATACACCACTATAAAGATGGTGTTTATAATTATTTATAGAATTTTAGCTATTTGTATCATTGTATGATGCAGAGATAAGTTTTTTGAGATTAATCTGTGCTTTTATTTGCCAGTATAACTACAGTAGCCTGCAAACTTTTTTAATCTAAAAAGTACATTTTACATCACAATCCAACAAACACACACTTATATAATATGTATACCTATATAAAAGCGAAACAAAAGTTTTGCCAAAAACGTCTACCCTGAGTGTTAATTCTTTTTAAGACATTTTTTTTTAAACCAAGGCTGAACTGAACTGACACATCATAATCACCAAAGTCCCTAGTTCATCTTAGGGTTCACTTTATGGAGTGAATAGTGTTGCACGTTCTATGGGTTTGGACAAAAGTATGATGATATAAAATCATTATAATGTCATACAAAGTATTTTCACTGCTCATAAAAACTTCTGTACTCTATGTATTCATTTCCCCTTTCCCCTCAAACTCCTGGCAACCATTGATCTTTTTATTGTCACCATTGTTTTGCCTTTTCCAGAATGGCATATAGTTGGAATCTATTTTTCTTTTTTCCTTGAAGAGAGGGGTTCAAAGCCTTTGTGCCTATAAGACCACCCATGGCCCACCCACACATGGACTGGACAGGCTCTAGGTGGCAAACTCCCCCACTAAATACTGTAGCTTTCCTTCCAGTACTGAGTCCTGCCCAGCAGCCATGTGGAGGTGCAGGGGGATATGTGTTGGGTATTTGTTCATAGGAAGGCCACAAGCTTTGTGCCCCTTGTCACAATGAACCCAGATTCCTGTTGGGTGTGTTGTAAACAGACGAGCCATTTCTTCAGACTCCCTGCTCTGAGCACACCCTGAGATAATTTTTAATAGCGTAGCCAACTATAATAAATAAATACTCTTCTTATAGAAGGGAGGAAAATACAACAGAAGTTAATAAAAATATTGATGAGATGTTTATTATAAAGAGAATTTTTTGTACTTGTTCTCAAAATTTACATTGATATGTCTATTATTTGCATTATCTAATCTCATTTTTTCCTTGAAGGGATATATATAATTTAATTAAGTGACAGTGTGTTCTTCCTTATAATTATATATATTTAGATTCTTAAATAAACTGAATGAAAAATTAAAGTATATTCATATAAAATATTGAATGTTCATTAAAGGTCAGAGTGCTTAGAAAATACTACACAAAATGGCTCATATGGAAGAGTATTCATTTGCCTATGTATGTCTTTATTTTATACTTGTCATAGAATTAACATAAAATTATAAAATAATTGTTTGCTGATATTTATTTGACAAAGCCCTAAAATAAACAAAGTCAATTTCATTTATACAGGGCTGGAATTGAAATCAAAGTGGAAAAGAATTAGAAAATGTATGTCATAGATTCATGTAAAACACAGTAAGAGATGAAGGATGTGAGCACTTCAACGTGTAAGGATGTCTTAATACAGAGACACAAAAAGCAAGCTAAATAGAATCTATTTAGAACTAAAACCAATTTTATTATAATTTGCAATTGAAAGTGGAATTGTTTTAGAAAACATTAATGCCAGCTCACCTATATTTACATATTAATCTGTGCGGCTTTTCTTATAAATAGAAACAAATAGTCTTTCCCTGCATGAAAATATTATAACACTTAATACCAACATAATGATAGCAATTTTTAAAAATAAATTAAAACAGCAAAATTATAGACATTTAAGGAATCATTTTTGGCTATTTAATGTTATCTTTGTCCTTGTAAATATAACACTTTCAAATTATAGCAGACTGTCTCATTCTCAGTTTTCAGGAAAATAAGGAATAGAGTTTAAGTACCATGACAAGTATAAGTGGAAATTGAAAAAAAAAATTAAATATAATGAAAATAGTGTTATTTAATTTTCAATCAATGATGTTTCAATCAATGATAAGAAATTATACTTACTTAAATATTTCCGTAATTAAAAAATTTTGGTCCAGTTTATTTTCCCTCTTTAGAGAACTTTGCTGTATATTTAGAAATCAGGCATTCAGCTGTATATCTATAAATCAAACTTTAAAAAATGTTTCTATCAAAACAAAATGCTTTTTGCAAAAAATGGCTTTTCTCATGTCTTTGGTCATTTGATAATAACATTTTATTTTATTTGTAATATAATAGTTGGTTTATGAAATAAAGTGTTACTTATGCAAAATGTAATGTTTTTTTAAGAATAATTGTAAAAATGGAAATTGTATGCTAGCTTGATGTAGATGAGAGGTCACTTGGAAGTGAGTCATATTCCACCCTTAGCCAAATCTACTATTAGACCAATCTAAAAATAATTTAGAGAAGAAAAAACACATTATCCCAAGGCTCCTCAATTGTTTAAATGGTTGTAAAAGATCCCTAGAACGCATGAGCAGGGAACCAAACTGTAATGACTCAACATTTCTGATGAAACTTGCTCCCCTATTTCCAGGATCACATCCCCAGTGCAGAGGCCATCAGTCTGGTATTTAAATAAATTTTAAAATAGTATTTTGAATTACTATTGAAAACATAGACGTATAACCTAGTTACCCTGAGTAGCCATCAATGAAACTGAGTGTACCTTATCTCCTAGTTGAAACTTACAAAAAATGAGATTAAAAAAATTTAAAAGGTTACAAGAAATGATCAACTTGAATATTATGAAGACAATTGTGTAAAATGAAAGATTACTGTATACATACCTTAAATATTTATTCCAAGAGCAATTTGAAAGAGAAGAAGGTAGAATGCATAGTAGGTATCATCTTAGTGGTTTTGAATTGCTGATCAAAAGAATGATAAGGTGTCAGGAAAGAAGAAAGGAATAGTACTGTATAACACTCCAAATGTAAACAATGCATGCATTTACATGAGGCAGAAACATTTTTTCCCAATCAGAGAGCTTTGTTGTGTTTCTCTACTTTGTTTTTTATTTTATTTTTTTATTTTTTAGTAAAATTTAATAGATTGAGAAACTCAGCCACTCCTGAATGTAATGCCCTTGGAGACAGACTCCAAAACTAAACTGACCTTGTCATAACCTAAAATGTTTACTTCAAAACTGTTCAGTTCAAAACAGAACTACACTTGCTATATCACAGTGATACCAATAGTAATTTAAGGTAACTGTCACTTTAAAAGTAGCCATCAACTCTGCCTAAATATGCATTATTTTTATATAAAAACCCTGGTATCCTCTTTCAATGTATATGTCAAAGAGAGCTAATACAATTGCCTTTAAAGCAACTTCATTTCTCTGTTATGCTACTGTGAAAGAAAATTATAGTCATTAGTCAAAAAAGTGAATAAAATTGGTTATATGCTACATAGTGACCTTGATATTGATTTTAAAAAATTATTCTTATAACCTGCATGATACCAAAACAACTACTGTTCACAGCCTCACCTGTATAAAGAAACTGTTTTCCACTAGAAAAACATTATACACTTGTCAGTTAAAGAAAGAGTGTATTGGCTAAGTATGTTTTAGTGGCTGGGCTTACAATGGAGGAGAGACATGATATTATTGTAATAAAACTGTATACAATTTGAGGCAAATTAATTCTTTTAAATTTATCTTAAGCTCCATAGAGTTTAGAATAAGTAGGTATGCATATGAAGTAGTATTATCAGTAATTGAAATATTAACAATTATAATAGACTGATGAAATAAACATTGTCTTATATTTATTGGTTTCATTAGTCATGAATTTTAATTAATAAGTTGTTAAACTTATTTTCCACACCTCTAGTGAAACACACTAGAAATCCATATAGATACTCCAACAAATTTTTTTTTTTAAGATATTACCTATGAGCCTCAGGCAATCTCTAGGTCTTTTTTAGTTCCTGAGGTTTCAACTGAGAAAAGTGCCAATTAGTTCCAATTTTGATGATGATATTCATGATGTGGTCTCTAATATAAAATAATTTTTGGTGGGAAATTTGGTGACATGTTTCCTCAGGATATAGACAAAGACCAATATACTCCGCATTCTACAGCACTGTCTAAATGTGACATAGTCTGTCAACGCCAACACATTTAAACAGAAAGTGAAAAAAAAATCCTTTCTATGACTGTAATTTCAAACAGACAGTTCAGATCCTTGGAAGCATCTCAGTGTCTGACTAGTTAGACATTTAGGGTTTATGTTTGTAATTTGATAATAACAATTATTGGCTATATTGACTGTGCCAAGGAAGTAAGAATCATATTAAATTTAAATCTCCTCAGGTAAAATCATATCTGGAATACTGTGTTCAGTCATTGGACCCATATTTTGAGGGAGATATTGATAAGCTGGGGCACCCGTAAGACAATGACCAGGATGTGAGAGAGCTTTATAGCATGAGGAGAATGATCAGGGTTACTGAGAAGTTCAAATTTAAGAAGAAGATGTTGGTTAGGAAAAATCTGGGTTTTTAAAAAACAAAATATTGAATTCATTGTCCTGTGGATGATACTCTAACCTGAGTTTATAGGCACAAGAAATAACTAAGATCAGTGGGTAAAGTTCTTAGGAAATTCAATATGAGATAGAATTCCCTGAAAATTATAGCTGTCTGAAATTAAAATGTACTGCTCTTGTTAGCTGTGAGCAGATGACACAAGTTACATGGGAGACTATAGAGATCATGTCTGGAGTAAAGAATTGGATGAGGAATCCTCTATAGACTTATGTGATTTTGATGTTCTGTGAATTTAATAACTGAAATGCTTCCTTCTGATAAACTTTTCCCAAATGTTTCAATATTCCAAATGTTCAAGACAGGAATCTATTAATGAAACACATGAAATTGCCAGTCTTATAAGTTCAAAGTGGTTGAATAGTAGCAATTTCATGCAGTTTTATTTACATCCATGGTTTACTGAAACTAGTCTCTGAAACAGAAATGAGCAAGCCAAATAGAAAGAAAACAAAAAACAAAAAACTGCTGCTATTAATCTCCATCTCCTTAGCACTTACTCATTTAGCACAGTTGAGACCAAACTCAGATGACGTGTTTCATTAGTATTTGGATTGGCCCCAAAAATGAAAAAAATAAATAAAGCTAATTGTCATGTATCAAATTGCTTTCACTCAATTTAATTTCTCGTAGGTGTTAGACAAATAGAGAAACAAACAATAACTAAAACAAAAAAAACACGAAAACTACATGAGCTAGTAGTTATGAACACTCTGAAAATTGAAGAGTACTATGGAATTTATGCTATATCTTTAAGGATACTAGCTCTTATGTAATAGTAAGCAGGACATGATAAATGAATTTATAAGGATATCATGATAGAAGTAATTACATATAAGGAAAGTAAATCAATGAAAGAAGAGAGATGGGAGGAAAAAGTAACGGTAAGTGGTGATAACAACTGTGAACAGGAGTCAGGACATCTGCACTCAATCCCATCTGTCGCTAATTCTTTTAGTGATTCAGAGGAAGGCATGAAGTCTCTCATGGCCTGAATTAGCTCATCTGTAACATGAGTGGGTTGGACTAATTGACCTCTATATCAATCTAGGCTTCTGAAACCTGAAATTCTGTTACTGTTTGAAAATATTCAGGAATCAAAAATATAGAATCTTAGTAAATGCAATCTAAGATGAAGAGAAGTTAACAAGAAATCAACATTTTATCATGGCTAAATTAATGGTAAAATAAAATATTTAGAGGCCAAATGATTATTGAAGGACTTAGTCCATGAGAGAAAAATGTACACATAATGCTATTTGTGTGTGTGTGTGTGTGTTTCTTGTACTTTGGTTAAGTTCATTGCATAGACTTGGTTGGAATATCAGTTCAGTGCCTTGTTGGGTTTGTTACTGTAGTGACCTTGAGAATACTCCTTTCAGATGTCTGCAGGAATTAATTGACCTATGACCCCAGGTTCTGTGCTCTGAAACCCATCACTGTGGTTGGTGTTGAAGCACCATTTCCCATTGGATGCTCCCAACCAGTGACTGAATATGGCAGGGATAAGACAGGTCCATTCTGGAAAGACATATGACTCCTCTGATGGTGATTCTCTTGAAGAATACCAGATGGCCTTGTTAAAGTTTCCTTGACATTTCATTGCATTTTAAAATGCTTCCATTCGATTTTTCTTCCTTCCTTCTCTCCTTCACTCAGGGTAGGCCTGTTTCACAATCTGACAGTCCCAGCTTCTAGTGGCTCCCACCTCTTTAACCGACACAGGCGGTTATGAGATTTATGAGATTTCTCTCATAAATCTCTTGCATGTGTAGTCATTTCTCAGCATCTGCTTCCTGGAAGATCTGTAATAATGGGTCACTCAGATCTTTTCCACTTCATTCTGTTTACTAATCTATAAATTGGAAGTAGTATCTAATTTATTTGGTTAGTATGAAAATTACATGATCTCATCAATGAAAATATAGTATATTGCTTATACAATGTTAGTATTTATTATTATGCTCTAGCCAAATTGGACAACTGAGTTTTTTGGTCTTACCACTCTTATTCAAATTGTGCCATTATACTAAATTACCCTCTCCATATATAAATATCGAGTTCCTACATCACTCATTAGAGCTATCATTACGGCCACCTCTTTCATAAAGCTTTAAAATTTAATTTTTTTCTTCAAAACTACTAGTACACTTAAAATATTTTCTCTTGAATGGTCATTCTTTCTTTATTTTTCATCTGCCCCATTCTGTATGGAAAATATAATGGGATCAGGGTTTCTGTCTCACTCATATTTTTATTTTTGGGAATCTGGAACCTAGGGTATTCAGTAAATGTTAGTTAAGTTTAAAAACAAATGTTTGCTGGTAGTCAGGGGTCACATCAAGTAGAAATTTGCCATAGAAAAGTTTGGTTTTTCTATTAAGTTCAATGAGAAACCATTCATAGTTCTAAGCATGGATTGAGAAAACAGGATATGTGTTTTATTTTGATTGCCATGGACACTCCGTGGAGGAGATAGTGGGGTTGGAATTTAAGGTCTGTTCTGAAACTGAATGTTGTATTTGTTATACCAGAGATGTACAGTTGCCCTTTACCTATTATCACTGTAACTTAACTAATCATGCAGTCTATCTCTTTAAAAGCAGTCACTTCATTATTTTCCAGCATTAATAATGAATCTGTAAGGTAACTTGTGCTATTAAAATGATAAAAACAACATTAGGGTCTCAAGAAATAATGACCTTTCCCATATTTAACTCAGATCAGTAACTGTGATGCTGAGAAATCAATTCAGACTGTCAGTGGCAGAGATTAGGCAATAGAAATATAATGGGGGATCCTCCTCCCCAGGCCGTGGCCTGGCCTGATAAATGGCATATTTTAAAAACTTACAGGATTTATTCCCTTTTCTAAAAACCTACAGGATTTATTTCTTGCTTCCTCATCAAGGAGTACATTATAAAGAAATCTTAGGCACAGATGTATGGTGGTTGGCTTCAGAGATTCTGGTGTTTGTTTTCAATACTGTAACTTCATTATTTGAAAGGATGTGGATCCTTAGACTATCAAACATGAAGGAATGAGAATACAAAACATATTCCAAAGCTAAGCCTAAATGACACTGTCTCAGATTATCTATGGTTCTTATCCCCTCCATTAGTGCAAGTAATCGAGTGTTTGAATTTGAAAGTGCAAGTTTATCTCATTGTTCCATTATAGGTAATAAAAGTGACCTATGTGAGAATATTAGATTAGTGATTTTACTTAGTATTCACCTTATGCTTAGAAGGTGTGAAATTGTTAACTCGTTCAAATTAAGTCATTATCCAGTTATGTAACAAATAGACTTATGCTTAAAAAGCTTAACTAAGCAGGTGCAGAGAGAAAAGAGCAGCTCCATCAAATGCTTCAGGAAACCCTTTCTACTGCTGTTCTTTATTTTTACATCTCATTAACAGCAGTATTAACTATCATATACTGCTCATATAGGGAAAATTGGAAGATAGTAAGCATTCTGCATAATCCTCTTAAAAATATTTTAAGTACAAGGAAGAGTTGGTGTTTCTTGTTTGTTTGCTTTTTGATATATAGCCTCATGTCATCTTGAACCTTCTTATTGTTAATAGGTAGACACATGAGGAATTCTGATATATTAGTCTGCTAGGGTTGCCATAACAAAATATCATGAACTCAGTTGCTTAAAGAGTAGAAATTTATTTTTTCACAGTTCTTTATACTAGAAGTCCAAGATCAAAGTGTTGGCAGGTTTGGTTTCTTCTGAGGTTTCTCTCATTGTGCATTACACAGCCACTTTCTCACTGTATCCTCAGGTCTGTGTGTTTTCTCCATCCTAATTTCTTTTCTTATAAGGACACCAATTATATTGGATTAGGGCCCAACCATATAACCTAATTTTACCTTAATTACCTCTTTAAAAGTTTTATCTCCACATCTAGTCACATCCTGAGTTATGGGGGCTAGGACTTAAACATGTGAATTTGGGGGGAACACAGAACACAGTTTGACTCATAAAATCTGGAAATTTTTTTCCATCAATTAAATGCACATTTTTTTCTTATTTGAGAAATATCCCTAATTCATATGAGGCAGAGACTCTATAGTGAAATCAGATATGATATTTCTGTATCACCTCTTTAGATTTCCATAACTACTTGCTTTTGTAAATTCTAGAGAGCTATGCAGAGTGTATTTAAACATGGAGTGATCAAAACAGACCAAGTAGGAAGAAAAGAAAAAGAAGGAAAATGAGTTCAGGGATGGTCAAACACAGGTCAGGACCGCTAAGATATTATAGTCAATATCTCTCTTCCTGGGTTTCACATGAAGGACACAGAGGTAGGATATTACTTTCAAGAGTTTTATTGACCAGTTGTCAACAAAAGGAGGTAGAGATGGGTAGCTTTTGTTATTCTTTGAGCCCAGACTTCTAAAAAATAAGAGAAATAAAGATGTCATTATTTCTTTTTTAAAAGATGATAACAATTGAAGGATTTGTTTTTTTTATTCTGGAACATATCAGCATATCAGTTTCTCAATTCCACCTCCTTGGGTTCCTTTTTTGTAGTGTTTTGTTTCAAGTTTGTTTTGTTTTAGTAATTTTGTCCAATGTGAGCATGAAATGCTCTTTTATGGGTCAACATACTGTGAAGCTGCTAATAAATGAAGTGTTTTAAAAACTATCAGAGAAACAAACACAGGGACAACATGATCTCAACCAGCTCAGAGACATTTCTAGAAAGTACCAGGCAAGGACTTTATGTAGAAAATTGTGTACCTCATGCAAATATGCATACTCGGAAGAAAGTTTCTTCTGAGCTCATAATTTTTTGTGATCTTTACCATGGATAATCAGAATATTACAGTCTCTTTTTTGTAATTCTTTAATTTAAAAAATTTGAAAATAAAACAAGTCACAGACTGAGAGGAAATATTTGCGAAACATGTATTTGACATGACCTTGTAGCCAAATAACATCTTATAGAAAACCTCGAATGAACTTTTTGGCCAAGCCTGTATAAAGCATTATCAACAAGAAAATAAACAACCAAACCAAATCAAAAATAGACTAAATATCTGAATAGACATCTCACCAAAGAAGATACACAGATGGCAAATAAACATATGGAAAGATACTACTTTAGGAAATTGCAAATTAAAACAACAATGAGACACTATTACACATTCCTAAGAATGATAAAATCCAAAACACTGACTATGCCAAATGTTAGCAAAGATGTGAAATAACAGAAACTCTTATTAATTAGTGGTAGGAATGCAAAATAGTGTAGCTACTTTGGAAGACAGTTTGGCCTTTTCTTACAAGGCTAAACACAGATTTACCATATAACCCAGTGATTAAAGTCCTAGATGTTTACTCAAAATATTTGAAAATTTATGTCTACATTAAAACCTATGCACCAATGTTTATAGCAGCTTTATTCATAATTGCCCAAAATTGGAAGCAACCAAGATGTCTTTCAATAATTAAATGTATAAAAAACCTGTGATACATCCATACAGTGGAATATTATTCAGTGGTAAGAAGATGTGAGCTATCAAGCCACAAAAAGACATGGAGGAAAACTTAAATACATCTTACTTAGTAAAACAAGCTAGTCTGAAAAGGCTACATACCATATGAATCCAACTATATGACATTCTGGAAAAGGCCAAACTATAGAGACAGTAAAAAGATCAGTGGTTGCCAGAGGTTCAGAGGGAGGGAAGGATGGAGGAATATATGGAGTATGGGGAATTTATATGTCATTGAAACTATTCTGTATGATACCATACTGGTGGTTATAGGACATTATGTATTTATCAAAATCCATCGACCTTTTACAACACAAGGGGTGAACCCTATTGTAAACTCTGGACTTTAGTTAATAATAGGTTAAACATTTTGTTAACTATGAAACTGTAAAAATATAAACAATCACTTTATGTTTGTAAAAAACATATGCATTTCTGTGCTATGGACTTGAGAGTTGTAAATTGCTCTATAGAAGAATAGAATCTTTCCCATATGTTGTAGATATCCTAAAGTGCCTAAAAACAATGGACATGTTATAAATACTGACCAGTGATGGTGATTTACATTATCTAACCTTTTATTATGTGATATAGAACTTTCCTCAGGAACAGTAATTTCAGTTTTACGCCATTGCAAACATGTTCACAAGCAAATAGTAAACTGTTAACCCCATGGATTGAGAGTGAGATGTTCTTGTTAAACAACTGTATAAAACATAACAGTGGAATAAAATTCTTTCATCTCAAAACTAGAACTAACGAGCTCTGTGTGGTGAACACTGGGTGTGGCAATCATGCTGCCATTTTCTGTCTCAGACATTGATTCTCTGGTTTCAATTATTATTAATGGCGTCTATCAATCTTTGTCTCTGTCTCTTTCTCTCATTCCCCTTATTGTACAACTTGCAACAAAGAGAGATGGAGGCCAAATCTCTAAACTGAAAAAATAGTCACATCCCGCTTCAAAATGAAATCAAATATAGAATCCTTCATGTGGGTGGCTCTTTGACATTTCCACTGTAATAACATGGAATATTTTTTGACCACAGTCATTTGCTACATAGCTTTTTGATCAGCTGTTTCTGGCCATCATGGAAGTTTGAGTGACATTTGGTCTCCTGGGACCTCTATGGCTTGGAGTTTTTGTTCAAGTGATGAAAAACTTGTAGTGCAATCCTAAATTCTAACTACTGATTAATTCTATTGGAATGGAATATCAAAAAATGACCCAATGATGTCTTCCAAAAGCTGATCATAAATGTCCATGCTGTAATTTTGTGTGAGAATTATCAATTGCTAGAATAATAAATTATAAAACACAAAATTGATATGCTATTAAAAGTACTATATTTGATTCAATTTGCTCTTCTTTCAATAATTTACATAATATTTATAGACATTAATTTGCTAATCTATATTTTATAATAATCTTATTAACATCCTCAAAAGGTGTATTGAAATTTTCATTGTAATTTCATTATAATTATATATTATTTTGGAGTGTCATTCCACCATGGTAAAATCTCTCAATTTATTTCTTGATATCTTTTAATAGAAATTTTCCTTTTTCCCCCTCTTTCGCTTTTTTTGCCTCTGTAATAATACCTCATTATGTTTTTTATTATATTCTTTTTGGTGGATAATTAATGATGTAAGAAGGTATAGCGGACTTTTAAAAGTTAATCCTGTAGGCAACCATGCTGATAGCTCTTATTTGGTCTGTGTAGATTTTTGTTAGATTTTCTTTGTAGATTCTTCTGGGTATGTTGGCCTGCATCTATTGTTATCTGCTCTCCAGCCACATCAGGTTCTACTTTTACTCTGTTGTCACCCAGTTGAAACCTGACTGGCATTGGGAGGTCTCTGTTGTTATGCTGCCTCACAGTTTTTTTAGGATAGATGATGTTATTCCCAGGGCATTGTGGGAGAGAAAAGTACAGCTCAGAGTTGACCCAGCTAATCATCCATATGTAGTAGCACTCACTCCTATTGAACTCCCTACTGTTTCTCCCAACAAAGGATTAAATACCTCTCTCACTTCAGGTGTTCTTACACATATTTATTATTGGGATTATTAACCTTTCTCGCTTCTGCAGCATTTCTTACGTTATAATTGGGAGAGAGATTTAGATGTCCATTCTAGGCATATATAACTATACAAGGTCAAAAGAGTAATTAAATAAAACTATTGTTTTTCTGGATTTTTTTGTATCATAATTATATTAAAAATATTTCACTCACATATTTTTCTAAAGTTTACTTTTAAAGAACATGGGGAATTCTGGAATTAATTGCAAAAGATGAAAATAGACGTTTTTACCACTTAAGTGTGCTCTTTCTCTACACACATACTAATGTATTTCAAGGTATCGATGGATTCTGTGTGAGAAAAGTCATTGATGAGGTTGATGTAAGTATAACTGGGGACCTCAACTGACAGAGAGTCCTTAGCAGGAAGGGCTATAGAAACAGAAGCAGTAAATAATCCTTTCTCTTAGAAGGTGAACTTCTTGCATGAATAAACAACAGTGTATCGTTGCTTATTGTATCATTATAGAGAATCTATAAATAAATAGATTTTAAGTAGACCCTTAAGTCATATTTTTTGAGTGAATAGCTAATATTTATTAAACAATATTTAATGAGAGCCCCTATGGCCATTTTGAAGATTAGACAAGGCCACACAAACACCAAAGGTCAGAGAAGAGAATTCAAAATCAGACCAGCCAAATTTCTGAGCATCACAACTCTTAACTACTAGATCAGATAGAATAAAGGGAATACAGGGCTTTTAGAAGGGTGAGATCAACTCTTAGTGATAATTATGAATATCTATTGGGTTTAAATATTCCTGCATGTATTAGAAACATGTACCTAAATAATACACCATCAGTGATTTGTGGTTTAAAAATGATCTCTAAGAAACTATAATTTACTTATGAGCACATTCCCGATTTCATAGGTAAGGGTATCAGGATGGTTGTCTATGTTACCTGACAGGGATGACAACTTTTTCTTCTATATATAATGGAAAAATTTAACATACTTGAAAAGCATCTTAAAACCTGACAACTAAAAAATTATTCTGATTGATTAAATTAATTTCAACATAATAACTACATATATCATATAAATAGTACAAGTTCTAAGTCAGAATAATTGCATACTACCTTAATTCTTTGTCTCTCTTTAAAATTTTTTTTTTGGTTTCTCAAAAAATTGTGCTTGTTAAAAATTAAACTGGATCTGGGAATTCCCTGGCAGTCCAGTGTTTAGGACTCTGTGCTTTCACTGCAGAGGGCCTGGGTTTAATCTCCGGTCAGGGAACGAAGATCCCACAAGCTGCGTGGTGTGGCTAAAAAAAAAAAAAAAAAAGTGGATTTAAAATATCAAGACATCAAATTTTATGATTTCATGTACAATGCTCTTTATAAACATGAAGTAAAGACATACTTTATGGGAGAGAGTTTTGGAGGCTCTTGAAAATCCTGATCTTTAGTGATCAGTGTTGTTGTTTGGAAAGTGATAAAAGTTATATAATTAATTACCACTCTCCTTTTAAATTGGCTTTGAGTGTTTTTGTTTTCTTTGTTTTGGAAATACTTTGGGTTCTAACATCAGTCCTGCTATTTACTGCTATTATGTATTTTCTTAATTTAAAAATAGAAATGATAATAACATCTCTTGTTAGGGCTATTGTGAGAATTAGCTGCAGCAGTGTTTATGAAAATCTATTCTGTCTTGGTACATCATAAGTTCAAGAGATCTGGCTGGTTTTCTTTAGAAAAAGTAGAATAAATTTTTATTGGCAATAAAATAAAATACTGTATTGTGTTACTATCTGGAGGAAAGAACCCTGTAACTCTTTAAAATTTTCCATAAAAACTTACCAGTTTGTCAAAATTTACATCCTAGAAGGGGATGGAATCCCAGTTTAATGAGTATGTATTAAACTACTAATTTCTGTAGGTTATTTTTCACTTCTTATGTCAAATTTTGTATTTTTCAGCTCGAAGTATTCTCATTATTTTAATACTTTTTATGGCAGGAAAAGAAAACAAATGGTATTGGAAGTATTCTGGAAAGAAAGCAGTGTGGTCGCAGACCAGTGAAGGATAGCAACTTGTGGTGGTTCAGCTCCCAGAGGTTAGAGAAGTGAAGTTGTAGCTTCCCTTGGGATCACCTGTCTTTCCTCTGAGTACTTTGAATGTAGGGAATGGCCCAAAGGGAAAAGTCAACTAGCCCGCTCAACAGCTTAGATGACAGTGAACAAATGCTTGACTAGAATATTTGTTTTAATGAAGTAATTTAATAAAATATTGTCTAAGGAGATGCACTTGGAATATTAAGAGACTTTGTTCAGGTGGCTAAGTTGATTATTTCCTGCCAGGCTTATTTTTATCAAGTAAATTGACATAAAAAGGAAAGATCTTCCTAAAGTCATAACACTGTAAAATGCTCAAATGTAATTTACTTTGGAGAATTGTCCTATAAATATATATATCAAAGTGCAAGGCAGTAAGGAACACTGTAAAATCCTCAAATGTAATTTACTTTGTAGAATTGTCCTCTAAATATATATATAAAAGTGCAAATATATATATCATGATGCCCCCTGAGTATTAACAAAACATTATTTTTTAAAACATCTTTATTAGAGTATGATTGCTTTACAATGGTGTGTTAGTTTCTGCTTTATAACAAAGTGAATCAGCTACACATATACATATAACCCCATATCCCCTCCCTCTGCATCTCCCTCCCACTCCCTAGGTGGTCACAAAGCACCAAGTGGATCTCCCTGTGCTATGTGGCTGCTTCCCCCTATCTAACTATTTTACATTTGGTAATGTATATATGTCCATGCCACTCTCTCACTTCGCCCCAGCTTACCCTTCCCACTCCCCATGTCCTCAAGTCCATTCTCTACGTTGGTGTATTTTTTCCTGTCCTGCCCCTAGGTTCTTCAGAACCTTTTTTTTTTTTGATTCCATATATATATGTTAGCATACGGTATTTATTTTTCTCTTTCTCACTTACTTCACTCGGTATGACAGACCTAGGTCCATCCACCTCACTACAAATAACTGAGTTTCGTTTCTTTTTATGGCTGAGTAATATTCCATTGTATATATGTGCCACATCTTCTTTATCCACTCATCTGTCGATGGACACTTAGGTTGATTCCACGTCCTGGCTATTGTAAATAGAACTGCAATGAACATTGTGCTACATGACTCTATTTGAATTATGGTTTTCTCAGGGTATATGTCCAGTAGTGGGATTGCTGGGTCGTATGGTAGTTCTAATTTTAGTTTTTTAAGGAACATCCATACTGTTCTCCATAGTGGCTGTATCAATTTACATTCCCACCAACAGTGCAAAAGGGTTCCCTTTTCTCCACACCCTCTTCAGCATTAATTGTTTCTAGATTTTTTGATGATGCCTATTCTGACTGGTGTGAGATGATACACCATTGTAGTTCTGATTTGCATGTGTCTAATCATTAGTGATGCTGACCAACCTTTCATGTGTTTGTTGGCAATCTGTATACCTTCTTTGAATAAATGTCTCTTTAGGTCTTCTGCCCATTTTTGGATTGGGTTGTTTCTTTTTTTGATATTGACCTGCATGAGTTGCTTGTAAATTTTGGAGATTAATCCTTTGTCAGTTGCTTCATTTGCAAATATTTTCTCCCATTCTGAGGGTTTTCGTCTTGTTTATGGTTTCCGTTGCTTTGCAAAAGCTTTTAAGTTTCCCTTTTGTTTAAGGTCCCATTTGTTTATTTTTTATTTTTATTTCCATTTCTCTAGAAGGTGAGTCAAAAAGGACCTTGCTGTGATTTATGTCATAGAGTGTCTGCCTATGTTTTCCTCTAAGAATTTTATAGTGTCTGGCCTTATACTTAGGTCTTTAATCCATTTGGAGTTTATTTTTGTATATGGTGTTAGGGAGTCTTCTAAATTCATCTTTTACATGTAGCTCTTAAGTTTTCCCAGCACCACTTATTGAAGAGGCTGTCTTTTCTCCATTGTATATTCTTGCCTCCTTTATCAAAAATAAAGTGACCATAGGTGTGTCGGTTTATCTCTGGGCTTTCTAAAATATTTCATTGATCTATATTTCTGTTTTTGTGCCATTACCAAACTGTCTTGATTACTGTAGCTTTCTAGTATAGTCTGAAGTCAGGGAACCTGGTTCCTTCCAGGTCCGTTTTTATTTCTCAAGACTGTTTGGCTATTCAGGGTTTTTTGTGTTTCCATACAAATTGTGAAATTTTTTGTTCTAGTTCTGTGAAAAATGCCATTGGTAGTTTGATAGGGATTGCACTGAATCTGTAGATTGCTTTGGGTAGTATAGTCATTTTCACAATGCTGATTCTTCCAACTGAAGAATATGGTATCTCTCCATCTGTTTATATCATCTTTAATTTCTTTCATCAGTGTCTTATACTTTTCTGCATATAGTTCTTTTGTGTCCTTAGGTAGGTTTATTCCTAGGAATTTTATTCTTTTTGTTGCAGTGGTAAATGGGAGTGTTTCCTTAATTTCTGTTTCAGATTTTTCATCATTAATGTATAGGTATGCAAGAGATTTCTGTGCATTAATTTTGTATCCTGCAACTTTACCAAATTCATTGATTAGCTCTAGTAGTTTTCTGGTAGCATCTTTAGGATTCTCTATGTATAGCATCATGTCATCTGCAAACAGTGACTGTTTTTCTTCTTCTTTTGTGACTTGGATTACTTTTATTTCTATTTCTTCTCTGATTTCTGTGGCTAAAACTTCCAAAACTATGTTGAATAATAGTGGTGAGAGTGGGCAACCTTGTCTTGTTCCTGATCCTAGTGAAAATGCTTTCAGTTTTTCAACATTGAGAACGATGTTGGCTGTGGGTTTGTCATATATGGCCTTTATTTTGTTGAGGTGTTCCCTCTATACCTACTTTCTGGAGGGTTTTTTATCATAAATATATGTTGAATTTTGTCAAAAGCTTTTTCTGCATCTATTGAGATGGTCATATGGTTTTTCTCATTCAATTTCTTAATATGGTGTATCACATTGATTGATTTGCGTATATTGAAGAATCCTTGCATTACTGGGATAAACCCCAGTTGATCATGGTGTATGATCCTTTTAATGTGCTGTTGGATTCTGTTTGCTAGTGTTTTGCTGAGATTTTTTGCATCTATGTGCATCAGTGATATTGGCCTGTAGTTTTCTTTCTTTGTGACATCTTTGTCTGGTATTGGTATCTGGGTGACGGTGGCCTCGTACAATGAGTTTGGGAGAGTTCCACCCTCTGCTATATTTTGGAAGAGTGAGAAGAATAGGTGTTAGCTCTTCTTGAAGTGTTTGATAGAATTTGCCTGTGAAGCCATCTGGTCCTGGGCTTTTGTTTGTTGGAAGATTTTTTTTTTTTTTTTTTTTTTTTTTTTGCAGTATGTGGGCCTCTCACTGTTGTGGCCTCTCCTGTTGCGGAGCACAGGCTCTGGACGCACAGGCTCAGAGGCCATGGCTCAAGGGCCCAGCTGCTCCACAGCATGTGGGATCTTCCCAGACTGGGGCACGAACCCGTGTCCCCTGCATCGGCAGGCGGACTTTCAACCACTGCGCCACCAGGGAAGCCTTGTTTGTTGGAAGATTTTTAATCACAGTCTCAATTTCAGTGCTTGTGTATGGTCTTTTTATATTTTCTATTTCTTCCTGGTTCAGTCTTGGAAGGTTGTGCTTTTCTAAGAATTTGTCCATTTCTTCGTGGCTGTCCATTTTATTGGTATATAGTTGCTTGTAGTAATGTCTCATGATCCTTTGTATTTCTGCAGTGTCAGTTGTTACTTCTCCTTTTTCATTTCTAATTCTATTGATTTGAGTCTTCTCCTCTTTTTTCTTGATGAGTCTGGCTAATGGTTTATCAGTTTGTTTGTCTTCTCAACGACCCAGCTTTTACTCTTATTGATCTTTGCTCTTGTTTCCTTTTTGTCTTTTTCATTTATTTCTGTTCTGATCTTTATGATTTCTTTCCTTCTGCTGACTTTGGGGGTTTTTTTGGTCTGTTTGTTTTGTTTGTTTTGTTTTTTTGAGTCCAGCTGCTCCGTGGCATGTGGGATCTTCCCAGACTGGGTCACAAACCCGTGTCCCCTGCATCGGCAGGCGGACTCTCAACCACTATGCCACCAGGGAAGCCCTGGGTTTTTTTTTTGTTTTTGTTCTTCTTTCTCTAACTGCTTTAGGTTCAAGGTTAGGTTGTTTATTTGAGATGTTTCCTGTTTCTTAAGGTAGGATTGTATTGCTATAAGCTTCCCTCTTACAACTGCTTTTGCTTCATCCTATAGGTTTTAAGTTGTTGTGTTTTCATTGTCATTTGTTTCTAGGTATTTGTTGATTTCCTCTTTGATTTCTTCAGTGATGTCTTGGTTATTTAGTAGTGTGTTATTTAGCCTCCATATGTTTTTTTTTATAGATTTTTTTCCTGTAATTGATATCTAGTCTCATAGCGTTGTGGTCAGAAAAGATACTTGATAGGATTTCAATTTTCTTAAATTTACCAAGGCTTGATTTGTGACCCAAGATATGATCTATCCTGGAGAATGTTCCATGAGCACTTGAGAAGAAAGTATATTTGTTGTTTGGGTTGGAATGTCCTATAAATATCAATTAAGTCCATCTTGTTTAATGTATCATTTAAAGCTTGTGTTTCCTTACTTATTTTCATTTTGGATGATCTGTCCATGGGTGAAAGTGGGGTGTTAAAATCCCCTTTATGATTGTGTTACTGTCAATTTACCCTTTATGGCTGCTAGCATTTGCCTTATGTATTGATGTGCTCCTATGTTGGGTGCATAAATATTTACAATTGTTATATCTCCTTCTTGGATTGATCCCTTGATCATTTTATAGTGTTCTTCTTTGTCTCTTGTAATAGTTTTTATTTTAAAATCTATTTTGTCTGATATGAGAACTGCTAGTCCAGCTTTCTTTTGATTTCCATTTGCATGGAATATCTTTTTCTATCCCCTCACTTTCAGTCTGTATGTGTCCCTAGGTCTGAAGTGGGTCCCTTGTAGACAGCAGATATATGGGTCTTGTATTTGTATCCATTCAGCCGGTCTGTGTCTTTTGGTTGGAGCATTTAATCCATTTACATTTAAGGTAGTTATTGATATGTATGTTCCTATTACAATTTTCTTAATTGTTCTGGGTTTGTTATTTTAGGTCTTTTCCTTCTCTTGCGTTTCCTGCCTAAAGAAGTTCCTTTAGCATTTGTTGTAAAGCTGGTTTGGTCGTGCTGTGTTCTCTTAACTTTTGCTTGTGTATAAAGTTTTTAATTTCTTTGTAAAATCTAAATGAGATCCTTGCTGGGTAGAGTAATCTTGGTTGTGGGTTTTTCCCTTTCATCACTTTCAGTATGTCCTGCCACTCCCTTCTGGCTTGAAGAGTTTCTGCTGAAAGATCAGCTGTTAACCTTATGGGGATTCTCTTTTATGTTATTTGTTGTTTTTCCCTTGTTGCTTTTAATATTTTTTCTTTGTATTTAATTTTTGATAGTTTGATTAACATGTGTCTTGGTGTATTTCTCTTGGATTTATCCTGTATGGGACTCTGTGCTTCCTGCATTTGAATGACTATTTCCTTTTCCATATTAGGGAAGTCTTCAACTATAATCTCTTCAAATATATTCTCAGTCCCTTTCTCTTGCTATTCTTCCTCTTCCTATAATTCAAATGTTGGTGTGTTTAATGTTGTCCCAGAAGTCTCTGAGACTGTCCTCAATTCTTTTCATTCGTTTTTCTTTATTCTGCTCTGTGGTAGTTATTTCCACTCTTTTATCTTCCAGGTCACTTATCCATTCTTCTGCCAGAGTTATTCTGCTATTGATTCCTTCTAGAGAATTTTTAATTTCATTTATTGAGTTGTTTATCATTGTTTGTTTGTTTTTTAGTTAGTTCTTCTAGGTCCTTGTTAAACATTTCTTGTACTTTCTTCATTCTATTTCCAAGATTTTGTATCATCTTTACTATCATGACTCTGAATTCTTTTTCAGGTACACTGCTATTTCCTCTTCATTTGTTTGGTCTGGTGGGTTTTTACCTTGCTCCTTCATCTGCTTTGTGTTTCTCTGTCTTCTCATTTTGCTTGGGGTCTCCTTTTCACAGACTGCAGGTTCATAATTCCTGTTGTTTTTAGTGTCTGTCTCCAGTGGATAAGGTTGTTTCAGTGGGTTGTGTAGACTTCCTGGTGGAGGGGACTAGTGCATATGTTATGGTGGATGAGGCTCATCTTGTCTTTCTGGTGGGCAGAATGGTATCTGGTGGTGTGTTTTGGGGTGTCTGTGACCTTATTAGGATTTTAGGCAGTCTCTCTGCTAATGGGTGGGGTTGTGTTCCTGTCTTGCTAGCTGTTTGGCATGGGGTGTCCAGCAGTGTAGCTTGCTGGTCTTTGAGTGGAGCTGGGTTAGTACTGAGATGGAGATCTCTGTAAGAACTTTCGCTGTTTGATATTACATGGAGCCAGGAGGTCTCTGGTGGACAAATGTCCTGAACTCGGCTCTCCCACCTCAGAGGCACAGACCTGACACCCAGCTGGAGCACCAAGATGCTGTTAGCCACATAGCTCAGAAGAAAAGGGAAAAACAATAAAGAGAGGGCTTCCCTGCTGGCACAGTGGTTGAGAATCCGCCTCCCAATGTAGGGGACACGGGTCCGTGCCCTGGTCCAGGAGGATCCCACATGCCGCGGAGCGGCTGGACCCGTGAGCCATGGCTGCTAAACCTGCGCATCCAGAGCCTGTGCTCCACAACAGGAGAGGCCACAATAGTGAGAGGCCCACGTATCGCAAAAAAAATAAAAAAATTAAAAAAAATAAAGAAAGAGAAAAATAATAATGAAATAAAATAAAGTTATTAAAATTTAAAAATATTATTAAAAATAAAAAAAAATTAAAAAGTCATGAAAAAGAGAAGAAAGAAGAGAGGTACCAAACCAGGAAACAAATCCACCAATGATAACAAGTGCTAAAATGTATAGAAAAAAAAAAACCAAAAAACCGACTGACAGAGCCCTAGGACAAATGGTAAAAGGAAAGCTATACAGACAAAATCACACAAAGAAGTATACACATACATACTCACAAAAAGAGAAAAAGGAAAAAAGAAATCATAGATCTATATATTTTTAAAAAAAGTAAGAGAGCAACCAAATCAATAAACAAATCTACCAATAATAATAAACTCTAAATGCTAAACTAATATAAACATAATACCAGAAACAAATTAGATGCAGAAAGCAAACCCTATGTTACAGTGCCTCCCAAAGTTCACCTCCTCGATTTGGGATGATTCGTTGTCTATTCAGGTATTCCACAGATGCAGGGTACATCAAGTTGATTGTGGAGATTTAATCTGCTGCTCCTGAGGCTGCTGGGAGGGATTTCCCTTTCTCTTCTTTTTTGCACAGCTCCCGGGGTTCAGCGTTGGATTTGGTCCCGCCTTTGCCTGTAGGTCGCCGGAGGGCGTCTCTTCTTCTCTCAGACAGGACAGGGTTAAAGGCTGGCATGACTTTGCACCAGCCTGAGGCGCGCCGTGCGTTCTCCTGGGAAATTTGTCCCTGGATCACGGGACCCTGGCAGTGGCGGGCTGCACAGGCTCCCAGGAGGGGAGGTGTGGATAGTGACCTGTGCTCGCACACCGGCTTCTTGGTGGCTGCAGCATCAGCCTTAGCATCTCATGCCCACCTCTGGGGTCCGCGCTGATAGCCGCGCTCACACCCGTCTCTGGAG
Source organism: Lagenorhynchus albirostris (assembly GCF_949774975.1). Classification (NCBI taxonomy): domain Eukaryota; kingdom Metazoa; phylum Chordata; class Mammalia; order Artiodactyla; family Delphinidae; genus Lagenorhynchus; species Lagenorhynchus albirostris. The sequence goes on along the minus strand of NC_083099.1, from coordinate 107,647,579 downwards.
CTCTTTTAGGCAGTGCTCTGAATCCCCTTTCCTCGCCCACCCCAAAACAATGGTTTCTTGCCTCTTAGGCAGGTCCAGACTTTTTCCCGATCTCCCTCCCTGCTAACTGTGGTGCACTAGCCCCCTTCAGACTGTATTCACGCAGCCAGTCCTCTCCCTGCGATCCGACCCAAGCCCAAGCCTCAGCCCCCAGCCCCGCCCGCCCCGGCGGGTGAGCAGACAAGCCTCCCGGGCTGGTGAGTGCTGGTCGGCACCGATCCTCTGTGCTGGAATCCTCCACTTTGCCCTCTGCACCCCTGTTGCTGCGCTCTCCTCCATGGCTCTGAAGCTTCCCCCCTCCGCCACCCGCAGTCTCTGCAGTCTCTAGGGGCTTCCTAGTGTATGGAAACCTTTCCTCCTTCACAGCTCCCTCCCAGAGGTGTAGGTCCCGTCCCTGTTCTTTTGTCTCTGTTTTTTTCTTTTTTCTTTTGCCCTACCCAAGTGCGTGGGGAGTTTCTTGTCTTTGGGGAAGTCTGAGGTCTTCTGCCAGCATTTAGTAGGTGTTCTGTAGGAGTTGTTCCACGTGTAGATGTATTTTTGATGTGTTTGTGGGGAGGAAGGTGATCTCCATGTCTTACTCCTCCCCCATCTTGAAGGTCTCCCTCAACATTAAGTATTTTTCATACTAACCATTATCTTTCTTTCTCCCCTTTCTCTTATAGGTGAGTAACTGAAGGTTAAAATCAGAATTCCTGGATATGAAGTATTTTATGCTTTTTTACTAGTGTCCTGTGGGTAAGTAAAGAAAATAGACTTGGATTAAGCGCCAGATTGAATGCTGAATCATGCAAAGATGTAAATTAGTGAGTTGTGGTACTTCATCACTGGAAGTGATGATCAAATATTTAAAAGCTATTTGAGGTTAGACACATGACACCAGGGAATATATTCTTGTTTAGTTTTATAATTGTGTCATTCTGACCTAGCAGATAGGAAAATCAGTGCTTTATATTTGAATGCCAATGACTTGCTGTGACATAGCTAGTGTCAGTGGATATTACCTCAGATGGAAGATTTTTAAAAAAATATAAATGGAGAAGTGATTTTGACTGTTTCACCTATTAACACTGAAGAGTGTATAAAAATTGTGAAAAATAAAATTATATTAAATCTATAAATAAAGATCGTGTTATCAAAAAACCTTTAGAATTTAGATTTTTAATCTTGGAGATATGATGGATCTCATTTTTTAACCAATGTAATATTAAATATAGATCAAATGAAATAAACTTAACAGTGACAATGTTTAAGAACAAGATTTTAAGAGAAAATGAATGAATCATTCTATTCTTAAAATTCTATGAGAAAAACTTTTGTGATTATTTTATTAAAGGAGTTTTTGTACAATTAGGGAATTATTTCCTTTTGTCATCATTTTTCAACAAATACTGATTTGGTCTAAGATATTCAAAATATTTTAAATAAGTGACTCTTCAAAAATCATTTCAAAAAAGAAAACAGCTTTTATAGTGAAATTCAAATGTCAGGGAAGCCTTCTTTATTAAATATTAATTCTATTCATGGAGGTTATTATTGCACATTGAAATTTATGAGGTGGAAATCTACTTTAAAAAATTAAAGTAATCGTTCCTTTAAGATTTGATTATAGCATTAATAAATTATATTATTTAAAGAATATATTCCAGAGAAAGTATCTTTATAGTATGGATGGATGAGATTGCTGACATGATTGCATGATATCATTTTGTAAGGAATTTTTTCTTCTTTGTCTGCCTCTGGTTTACTAGCATTCATAAAATGTGATATTAGTTTTGGTAACAAATTTAAGTGCAGTATGATGATAAATATTTTAGATACAAGTTTAAATAACATTTTAATATTGTTGCTTTATTGAATATATTGTTATACATGGAAGTAGCTAGAGGGGCACTAGATATTACTTATCTCTATGTTTACATTTATGGCTTGGTGTTTCTTGGCATGATAATTTTTTTTAACATGAAAAAGGTTATTTCTTGAAATGATCTATTTATGATAGGATTATGTATTTATTAGTTTGTGAAATTTATCTGTAAAGGTCATAGAAATTACTTCAACAAAATGTATATCTGTGGTCTCACATCTCAACTTTTGACATAATGGTTATTGTCCATAAAATATTTAATTAAACCAATAACATATTCAGTCAATGACATCAGTAACATTCAATCTCATCAGACTAGGTTAATGGCTCTGATTTTGGAGGCAATTAATACAACAAAATGTATCTAGGGATACTTCTGATAGGGAACCTGTCTCTGAGTTTGGTACAGTATTCTCAATGGGGCAAAATTACCAGGTTAGTTCTTCTGAGATTGAGCTACTTCAAAATTCTGCTTATTTTCTCAGTCTGCTAGGATACTTAGTAGAAAAGATTTTGTTTTGGGAGCTATACATACCTATTATTTTGAAATTTGTCATTTCAGTGTTATCACAATATTTATTCATAAATATTTGGGGTTAAAGCATCAAAATTAGATGAAGTAGCATAACTTTTGAGCATATAGAAAAGTAAAATAAGTGTTGTAATTGAACCCCTTTTATTACTTGAGAATTAGTTCTTAGGCATTCACGTGTTTAATTATAAATGTATAGATTTAACTTACTCTTGAGATTGACAGAAAAGCAGCAATAAAATTTTACTAAGCATAATAAACTTGAGAGTATGACCTCCATGTAGCATCAACAAAAGTCCAGTGCTTGAAAAATAAGAGAATATTGAAAAGCAGATTAGCCTAGCTAATGATAGGACATGCATTGTTGAGGAAATACAGAATAAGGCTTTGATTTCAGAGAACATTCTGGTTTTATGAAAAGAAATACTCTGGAGAAAAGAATTATACTAGGCACATATTTTTCAAAGAAAGCTTAAAGTTGTGTAATAATCAGGAGTATTTAGATTCCTAAAATAATTTTCATTAATGAAAATACAACTTTCATTTAACATGTACTTAGCTTATGAAATAGACTCTTAGGATAATATCAACCAATTGATGTTCTTTATTGTTTAAGAATGGGCAATAATCATAGTTTAAATGTTCAGTTGGTCAACAAAACTTAGTTGATAAAATAAGTTAGGTTAATTATACCACTAGATAATATCACTAAAACTAGTAAAGATATTTATTTTTTGGTAGGTATACATTATCAAAAAGCCTATTTTTTTATTTTCAAATTTAAATAAACCAAATAATATTCACATCTCTTTCAGGTATATGGTTTAATTAATTTTAAAAATTTACATTTCTGGAGAATTTTATTCTGTGAAGGAAAAGCTAAAGGCATGTACTCTATCCAGAGCTAGCATACAAGACATTTACTTGAAAATATTCATAATTCAATCTTCCTCTCTAGATCTTTCTTTTGAGTGTCTCATGAAAGGTGATTCAGCTGATGATAATAGGACAGCCGCATGTTCAAGATAACATCCCTTAGTCAAGCATCTTATTTCTTGTATAGTTAAGGAAATCAAAAGTTCAATTTGAATATTTCTTATATAAAATTTGGAATCAGAAGAGTCTTTATATAAAGATTTTCTAAGTATTCTCATGAAGTAGTGTAAACTTTTGAGGTATAAAATTTTTTTTACATGGACTTCTTAACTACCTAGATGAAAACATGCTATAGGAAATCAAATTAATACAATTTAAGTTCTCCATTTTTTTTTTCCTGTTAAGTTATATGCATTTCTTTTTGTTGTTATATTTGTTCAGGGTTTTGTTGTTGTTGTTTGTTTGCTTGTTTCTATTTTTCATATAGGGAAGGTTTGTGTTTTCAGAGAGGTGAAAAGGACAGTATTTACATACAATCTCCACTTCGTAAAAAGCTTGATTTTATTCTGAAAGTATAAACTTATTGTTTAAAGAAACATCATGAAATTCGCTTCTCAGCTTTACAAAATATATATATATATATTTCTTTATTGTCTCAAGTCCATTGACCATGTATTATTATTGACTATTACATATCTGAAGAAAAGGTAACCCTCCTTCACTGTTAGTGGAATTAAAAATTGGTGCAGACACTATGGAAAATAGTGTGGAAGTTCCTCAAAAAAAAAAAAAAGTACTGCCATGTGATCCAGCAATTTCACTTCTAGATATTTACCTAAAGAAGACAAAAATGCTAATTTGAAAAGATACATGCACTTTAGTGTTCATTGCAGCATTATTTACAGTAGTCAAGATTTGGAAGCAACCTTAGTGCTCATGGATAGATGAATGGATAAAAAAGATGTGGTATATATATACAATGGAATATTACTCAGTCATCAAAAAATGTTGTTTTGCCTTTTGTGACAAGATGGATGGATCTAGGTAATATTATGTTAAGTGAAATAAGTCAGAGAAAGACAAATAACATATGATCTCACTTATATATGGAATCTAAAAATCAGAACAAACAAACAAAATAAGAATAAACTCATAGATACAAAGAACAAAGGAGTACCGGGGGTAAGTGGGGAGGGGAGAAAGGTGGGGAGCAAAATAGGTAAAAAGGATTAAGAGGTACAAACCTCTAGTATGAAATAAATAAACCACGGGGTTGTAATATGGAGCATAAGTAATATGGTCTACAATACCATAATAACTTAGTATTACAGTATTAAGGACAGGTGGTTACTAGAGTTACTGTGATGATCATTTCAAAGTATGCAAATGTCATTGTGTAGTACATCTGAAACCAACATAACGTTGTATATCAACTATTTCAATTAAAAAGGATTATCACATATCTTTTTATCTTTAAGACATTATAAATGATTAAATTTTAAAATATTGAACAAATTTTGAAAAGATTAAAACTCACTAAGGATTGTTCAACATTGGGTTTTTAGTCCTCTGAACATTTAATCAATTCTTTACCTCAGGAGGTGCCTGGGTTTTAACATTATCTTGCCATTGTAGATACACTTGTAATTTTTTTTTAAATCATAAAGTCAAACCCTAAATGAGCTTGTAAGAGATCCCAGTTCTGACAGTTCAAATCCTAGCTATTCATTCACAAAAAAATATTTTGTTAGTGATCATATTATTCCAACTCTCATATGGTTATTTCCTTCTTTTTGTTTTAGTGATGTTATTCATTACTTATAACTCTTCAAAAGATCTGAAATTACTACATACAAATGACCTTGTTTTATTTAGAATAGAATCAAAATATGAAATCAAAATTACATTTTAAATGAATGAAAATAACTCATGTATTGATTTATTGAGACACTAATAAGTCAGACTAAAATTAAAAAAAGAAATGTACCCATTTAGAAAGAAAAATAGGGTTGTGCTGTCACACAAATTCACAAATAAACATATAATTGGAGACATTTTGAGTTTAAAAAAAAAGCAAATTTAATTAAACAGATAAGTTTTCTCTTTTCCTAAAATATATTATTTCTACTGCATTTCAATAGTGATTGCACATATTTTATTTTAAATAGTTACTAACAAATATTTATGAATGATTTGTTTAATGAATATTTTCTAGACTTCTAGATGTTCAGTGAAAAATACAAGGCAGTATATATATTTATAATCTAATGTATCTGGTTCTTATAAAATTTCTTGAATTCTCATCAGGAATGTAAGATAATATAAGTTAAGTTATTCTACTTTTCACCTATATATGTGTCCAACTGATTAGAAGGTCATTTCTAAAGAACTGTCACTCATATATTAATATCATCAAGTGGTACTTCTTTATTAATAAAAGCACTAATTACTTATCTCAAAGTAATAATACTTTTCATTTGTAAAGTACTTTATGCTCTTCAAAGTGATTTTGCATGCATTATCTCATTTGGTGTTGAAAAAGGGAGCCTGCTCATTAAATTGTCCAGATGGAGTGAGGAATCAGAGTGTTCAGCCATAACTAATGTCCCATCAAACCAAGGTGAATATATATCTGGTAGAGACCTATCCATAATAAATGAAGGAAAAAAAGAAATATCCCCAGTTATATTAGAATCAAAATTTCTTAGAATAGGCCCACTGTCCTCTTCATGTACTTTGCATAATATTTCTTCCCAGGTTAGTTACTGTCAGAACAAAATTCAGATAATTTATTCTGATAGATCAGATCCAATCCTCCTCTTTGTCATTGCTGTTGTTATTTAAATATTTAATAGGCAAATATTTATATTAAAAAGACTTATGAAATTTATTACTTAAATCCCAAACATATTGTGCATCCCTTCCTCTAACATCTTACAGAAAAATGGACTGTAGTAATTGAATATTGTTAAAGATCAGAGCTAAATTTTAGAGTATTTTCTACACTGAAGAGTCATAATCTGAGTCTTTTGAGTCTTTTATGTTGCTAAAAAGTCTCCTCCCCTAAATATGGATTTCCTTTTAAATATATATAAAAGTCATTTTACGTATGAAAAGGTTGGGTACATGGCTAATCATGCTGACCAATTTTTCAGTCTCTAGTTTATTATAACAAATAGTGTGGCAAAAATTTCAGCAATATACAAGGGCTTTGTACTTGACTGAAGGATAATGTCTCTCTAGGGTCCTTTTAAATAAAGAGAGGTAAAACCTCAGCCGAAAAACTTGCACAGTAAAAGGTTTTAAAGTAAGCATCGATTGAACTTCTGGTTTGATGTCTTTAAACCAAATACACAAATCTTTTTATTTATCTATCTTTGACAGCTGCACTTGAAATAATATTAGATAAAATTGTAAAGTTTTGTTTCAGTTTTTTATTAATCTTGCAAAAAAGAAAAGATTGTGAAAACATAATTTCTGCAGAATACTTTGTGCTATGTTTGTAACAATTTAACTATTATTTCTTATTAGCCATGATTTCTCATTTTTGAAGCTATGATTTAGAGCAAAATATAAGTATAAATCCTCAGATACAATTCAGTTTCTTTACACTGCAGGCTGCCATCCCTAAGTAACTCTTTTAATAGGACCCTCAGGATGTCAGAGGTTTCTGAGGTCATTGAATCCATTATATCTATTTGTTGAAAAAAGTCCTTCACTTTCACGCTTACCAACATCCTGCTACCAAGCATTAATTTGCTAAAATTTTGAAAACTATAGAAAAAATATTATTAGGCTTTAATTATTCTTTACAAAGTCTAGCCAAGTTTTAGAATTTGGAAGATGACTAGAAATAGTATAGTTTGATTTTTTTTTTCCCCATGAATATATACATTGGTCAAATACCTATTATTTTTATCTATTTTGTGAAAAACAAAAATAATACGTGGAAAGTAGCATTAGTCTCAAGTCATACAGTAGCTGTTTTCACATGATTCTTTTTTTTTTATTTTAACATCTTTATTGTAGTATAATTTCTTTACAATGGTATGTTAGTTTCAGCTTCACAACAAAATGAATCAGTTATATATATACATATGTTCCCATATCTCTTCCCGCTTGCGTCTCCCTCCCTCCCACCCTCCCTATCCCACCCCTCCCGGCGGTCACAAAGCACCGAGCTGATCTCCCTGTGCCATGCGGCTGCTTCCCACTAGCTATCTACCTTACGTTTGGTAGTGTATATATGTCCATGCACATGATTCTTTACAAGCAGGATTCTTGCCAGGAAAACTAGACAATTTTCTACATAACTAGGGAAATCCAGGCAACCATAATGAATTTGTCATGTGAACCATCAAAGAAAAATGATCCCAGAGTGCTTTTCCTAAGTCTGGATCCATGCTTTGTGGATTCAAGAACATGCAATAAAACCCTAAAACAGTTGGAGAATCAACTAAATACCAGCTAAATGAGAATTCAGCCTGAGGCTTTCCTCTCCACCCACCACCTTTCCACAGGTGTGCCTCTCTAGGTGGTCTCCCTTGGAACTGACCATTTGATCAGCATTTAAGGGTAAATGATTCTTTGCTATTCTTGTTACAATTACTTCTACCTTTCTTCCTCAAATTTGATGGCATGTGAATCACTTGCAATTAAAAATGACAATTTATATATTTATAAATATATTAGCTATAATACATTAACTACCATGTGCCAAACAGTCTGCTACATGCATTGCATTATATTCAGCCTCCCAAGAGCCAAACAAGTGAGATGTTAATAACTCATCTGTGGATAATAGTGGCTCATAGTGGTTAATTAAAAGTCAGAAGTCACCTAGCTAGTAAGTGGTGATGAGGGAATTAAAATCCAGATTTATCTCATTACAAAGTCCATGCTTTCCCTCTACATTTTCATTATACAACCTGGAAGGTTAAAGATTGTTAATGTAAATAGATTTGGTTAGTGTGTGTGTGTTTTAAACACCACTTTTCAAATTTCTCAAAAGTTGTCACTGGTGTTAAGGTGTATTGAATAAAATCGATAATACTAAAGGATACAAGTTAAAATTAGGGGTAATTTAACACTTGATATTTGGAATGAAAAATGATCTTCAGAAGAGCTGAAAATTAGAAACTTGTCTGATGTGAGGACAGGAGGAATAATTAATAAATCAGAATTTGTAAGAAGTTGACCAGATTTCTAGTAAACATCCTTCAAAAATGTAGTTATGGTGATTGAACAGACTATACATCTGATAATTTAGTCAGAACATATTGTGAAGGAAATGCAAGAGTTCAATTCTTTACTCTGTCGGTCAGACTCAGGAAAAATAAACTTCTGACAAAGTTACTTTGACTTTAAATTGCCTTTAGAGTTCTGAAATTTGTTTATATTTTTTATTGGTGCTTGTATGTGTGAGAGAAAAAGAAGGTATTGCTACAGCTCTTTGTATTTTTATTGATGTTTTGTTTTATACATGTATTGATTTGTTAAGCAGTCAATTTAACTTATATTTTAATCTCTTCATGGTATATTGATGTTTAATAGGATCTGACTTTTTAATTCCCTGACATGAAGAAATTGAGTCTAAATGGTTAAGATTGTTATTGCAATTGGAAATACACATGATACTAGAAATGATAGAATAAATGTCATGTCTCAAAACATGGTTAATTTGTGTCATATTCTGAAAAGGGCATAGAGAAGAGATATAAAAACATTAAATTATATTAATTTCAGTGTAATTGATACACCAAAAAATCTACAATAGCACAAGTATTGTGTTATGTTAGATTTTCCTACACATTGCTAAAGCAAAATAAAATATTTATTCTGAAATCAGTGAATGGTGAATTTAATTGCTTAAAGCTTGAAATAAGATATTTGAATAAATAATATCTTTTTCTATTTACACTGAAAGTACCATAAGTGTAGTGTAAACAGTTTCAACTACAATAAGACTTGGGATGTAATTTACAGAGGATGTCTGGAGTACTAGATTTTGTTTTTACATTGAACAAGTACTTATAAAATAATTCCAAGAATTTTCCTTTTTCTAAAAAAGACCTTAAATGTTCAAAATTATATTTTTATACTTGATTTAATGATATCTTTCTATGAATTATTATAAATTAGGTCAGTAACTTCAATCTTATAATACAATTTCCTACTTATTTAGAAATTAACTATTCACTTTGAATAGTGTGAATTATGTTTGCTTCATTTTAACTTTGACAAAGTCAGATTTCTGAAATATTTGCTGATGCTGATTTAGGCACTTTATTTCTTCCTTTATCATGATGAGTAATTGAAAATGAAAGAAAATGTATTTGTAATTAATTTCAATTCAACAAATTCTTGCCAAACATGTATTATAATATAAAACTATAGTGATACAACAGAGATGCTAGTTCAGTGTTTTATGTAAAACAGATATAAGATTCTTGATGCACATGAATCATTTAACATTGGTTTTATTCGTTAGAATTATTAAATTTGGGACTTCCCTGGTGGCACAGTGGTTAAGAATCTGCCTGCCAATGCAGGGGACACGGGTTCAAGCCCTGGTCCAGGAAGATCCCACATGCCATGGAGCAACTAAGCCCGTGAGCCCCAACTACTGAGCCTGCGCTCTAGAGCCTATGAGCCACAACTATTGAGCCTGCATGCCACAACTACTGAGCCTGTGCTCTAGAGCCCGTGAGCCACAACTACTGAAGCCCGCATGCGTAGAGCCCATGCTCAGCAACAAGAGAAGCCATTGCGATGAGAAGCCTGTGCATGCACCACAACAAAGAGTAACCCCTGCTTGCCACAACTAGAGGAAGCCCGCGTGCAGAAATGAAGATGCAACACAGCTAAAAATAAATTAAAAAAAAATTATTTACAACCAATAATGCATCTCTATATAACCTTATAAAAATCTGTCCTCTTGGGCTTCCCTGGTGGCACAGTGGTTGAGAGTCCACCTGCCGATGCAGGGGACATGGGTTCGTTCCCCGGTCCGGGAAGATCTCACGTGCCATGGAACGGCTGGGCCCGTGAACCATGGCTGCTGAGCCTGCGCGTCCGGAGCCTGTGCTCCGCAACAGGAGAGGCCACAACAGTGAGAGGCCCGTGTACCGCAAAAAAAAAAAAAAAAAAAAAAAAATCTGTCCTCTTGTTAAACATTTGAAAATTCTTCAGTCTATCATATTTTACAATTACTTATTTATGAATTATTCTGTTTTCTAGCAGAAATCTAAAATATTATAAAATAGTATTTTAAATATTTTAATATTAATTGTAACTTTATGTTCAAACCAAATGAAAATAATCTTGTGTTGCATACAGAAAAATTGCCTTCTGAATTTTCTCTCATATACCCCTATGAAATCCCACACTATTCACATTCATATTTATTCATTTAACAGATATTTATTCATTACATGAATGTTTAATAACTGCCTACTATAAGCATGCCACTGTACTAGGCCATAAGTTTGTATATTTACTGTCTCCAAATAAGGATGAGAGCTAGGCGAAAACAAAAAATTAAATCAGAAGTGGATCAAGGATAGAATAGAAGTAATACCCAGAGTAAAATTACTTACAGTCTATAGTTTGGTGATAAATAAAATTTTTCATGGAAACATCCATTGACCTAAATGAAAACATCTGATGTCATTTTTTGGTGTACTTAGTAAATTAACTTTCTCATCGTACTTGTGTTCAGTCATAGAGAAGGCTTAATTTAATCTGGATGAAAAAACAGTAAAAATTATGCAACCTGATTTTTGAACAGGAAATATTTTAGAATTAAAAGAATAAATCTTTAATTTTTGTGGGGGAATTATTTAGCTTCAACAAAATGTTTCTTATCATGTCTTTTTAATCTTTTGTTACTACATAGTATAATTAAATACTCCTTGCTATATTATAGTGTGAGACAAAATAAACTGTTATTAATTTATGTCTCTATATTATTATAATTTAAATTTTCATTTGTAGTTGATTTAATTATATTAGATTAAATGTTCATATGGTAGTGTCTTCTGCCCCCAAACTCAGCCATTGCTGTGGTTTATGTTTAGATCAGGTTCTGCATTTTTACGATTTTTTCAAACTTGACTACTTCTATTTAGCTATGATCTGAGATATTTAATATAAAGGGGGCTAATAAGAATATAAAAAACTTACTGGCTAACCCCATCCAGAATATTCCTAACTTTTTTTTTTATAGTAGTTGTCTAGTTGAAACAATGGGATTTTATTCAAATATTGGATGCCACATGCTCTAGAATTTGCTGGCATCGTGTTTTGCCTCTAAGTGGAGATTTTAAACGTAATAACTAATATTATTAGAATACGACAGCTAATGTACTAATGTCTTTAATGATAATACATAATACTTGCATGGTGCTCACCACCTATCAGATATTACTCTTAGTGCTTCATATATATATTACTTCAGTCTATGCTCACATACCCTGAGGTAGGTGCTATTATTGTTGTCATTTTCTAAATAGGGAAATGGGCACAGAGGGTTAAACACTGTTCTGTCTCAGTGAATCTGACTCCAGAACCCATCCTCTCCATGTCTGTCATTGAAGCTAATTTTATCTCTTTCATAAAGAACTCATCTACACTCAGCATAATCTGCTCTACTATCTGCCCCTTCTGCTGACTGTGGAGTGGTTCTCAAAATCAGACTGCTCAAGAAGGCAAATCATGCCACCTAATTTAATGACCTTGTCATTAGGTGAAAATGCTATCAAGCTTAGGAACACAAAATTGTGCGAGTCTGAGATTTTGTACTAACCCATATGTTAAGATAATGTTTTATTTCTTTTCCTAATACAAGCAGTCACAAAGTTTAACCCCCACTAAAGATTACAGTAAATCGTTCAGTAAAATAAATAAATAAAACAAAAAGCCAAAAAAATAATAATATCTCAAGTATGTCACCCTACATTTAAAATTTTGCTCCCTAACTTTCAAACTATGTGGGCTTTAGGTATCACTAGCAGAATAGTTAGTTTTCACCTAGTAAGAGATACATAACTGCAGTATGGCCTATCAATATATATACAATAGATGCAGGATTATAGAGGAAATGTATGCAAATGTGCACATACATATTACTATCTTTAAAGTCAAAGTTACTGTGTGATTATGATCAGGCTTTGGGAAATCAAGTTAAATTTTCTACTCACTCAGGCTTATGTTCCTGGTAAAATCCTGTAGTTTCCTTCCTTGATGACCACCCCTTTTCTTCCCTCTTATTAGCTAGTCTCCTGGTTACCTTTACAAGTTCACTTTCCACCATTCCTGGTTCCCTGCAAGGCAGCATCAAAGATCTATTTGTAGTCCCCTCAAGCTTCCTTTATCTTATTCTTCCCTGCTTTTGCACAGGATGCTCTTTGGCTATAATGCCTTTTCTGTTTGTGGAACTGATAAAATTCTAGAACTTTTAAGATCCTCTGTAAAACTTTTTCTTAAGTCCTCAGAGTTTGCTGCTTTCTTCTCTTTGCTGCTTAGCATCATGTACTTCTCAAACTGAACTGAATTTACTAGCTGTGTGACCTAGAGTTTCCTTAGATGTAAATTGGGTCAGCTCAATACTGCATTGTATTGACAGGTCAGTGTCCTGTCAAGAAAGAGATTGGATAATGTAAGTAAGTAGATTGTGTTTAAGGAGAATTTAATAAAGTGTTCATTTATAAATGTGGTAAGACCAGAAGAATAGTACAGTACAGTGTTAGTAACAATAGGAGGTTCTGATCATCCCTACAACAAAAAGGGCTAGGGGAATGGAATAACTTTGTGGAATGGAATAAAGAGAGAGGAAGCTGTGTAGAAAAGGCTGGTTGGAAGGAGCTCTGATTTTCTGGTTGAAGGATGTGGCCAGCTAAGCAAATAAATGTCTTAATGTTCCTCCTTCCTTCCTTCCTATCTGCGGCCAGTGCTTCCCTATGGCTGGTCTCATCCAGGAGCCAGAGCTGTTGGTATGATTGGTACAAGTCAGACTCTGAGACTAGAAGTAAGTTTGTGAAGGGTGAAGGCACTTTTCCTACCCTGTTGGGTTTTTGTAAACATGAAATGAAATCATGTTAAAACTAATACTCCAAGTATATGTTTTCATTTGTATAATATAATTACATAATAACCACACCCAAATTGTAAATTATTCCCTGCTAACAGTAAACAGTACCAACCTGTGTTCAACTGCTTAAAAGTGAAACTTAGGAATCATCTTTGATTCCTCATATTCCTTCATTCCCCATGTATAGTGTATTTAACAGGGCCATTAAAATAGACGTCCTGTCAGAGTGCCTGGTTCCAAATCCTATAAGACTGTTATTAGCCCAGGGTATACCTTCAAACAAATCAGAAGAAGCTTTGTTCCTTTAGGTGGCAGGTAATCCATGACTTGATTAATGGAGCATGAGCTGGATTTCAGCCCCAGTGAAACTACTGCCAGCTTTCCCAGTGGAATGAAAGACCAATACAGCCATACACAAAGGCCCAGAAATCATGGCTCCATCATTTCATAACTGGTGGACTTAGCTTAACCCTTCTACAAACACATTTTCTTTTCTGTAAAAGAGAAGAAAATAGTAGTACCTACCTTACTGGATCCTTGTGAGAAGTAAATGAATATGCATTAAACTCTTAGAAAAGTGCCGGCATGCATTAAACACCATGCAAATCATTTCACATTCAAAACATATCTCAATCTTTTGCCACATCTTCACTGCCAGCACCCATGACAGGCTTTATTTCTTGCTGGACTATACAAATAATTCCTTCCTAGTCTCTTTTTCAAGTCTTTCCCTACTTCTAATCCTAATTCCCCACACAGAGAAATAGTATACACGCTGTTTCTATTTCACTGCATATGTAATAAAAATTTACTAATATTATTATATCTATATTTCTAGAAAAGTCTGCTTTTAACATAAGAGGTATTTGGAAAATCCCCACCCACTTTAAAAAATTCTGAATTACACTATCTTGATATGTGAAAGTACCTAGACTATCCTGAGAATAAATACACATTATTGTAAGGAAGTCTATGTATACAGCACATTTCCAGCTCACTCCCTTGCCACTTGATACACTATTCCATTTCCTTGTTCCTGCTTTCTCAGGTGGCAGCACACACTGTTCCTTCTCTGGGTTCTTACTGTGATGCTTTCCTCCCCTACAGCTCCCAGTTAGCAGTTCTCACCCTCCCCGTGGACTTCTACTTCACAGTTTCTCTCCCAGCTTTTCTTTCTTTCTTTTTTTTTTTTTTTTTTCTCATCAGGATCACTCCCTTCCATTTTTCTTCCATTGCTCTGTAATTCATAGTAGCATCTCCCAACAAGGATATGTCATTTTCATCAGCCTGAAATATAAAATAAAACTTCCAGATCAGCAGTACCTGTAGGATTGAAAGGCTGCATTTATGAGCTGTATAAAGCTTTTATGAGGCATATAAATCTGCCTGAGGAAATGCACCTGTGGAAACTAAGCAAGCGCTCCCATTCAAAAAGCTATAACTCTTGAGGCCAAAGGCCTCAGCTAAACAAATAGAAAATGAATTTTTGGATATTGACTTTCTACAGACTGCTATAAAATATTTCTACCCTGCCAAAAGTAAATTGTTGAACTTCAGAAATCACTCAGTTATTAGTATCTTCACTCTTTCAGAAATCTCATTATTTACAAGTCCTTTTTATGATCACAAAGTCTAATTTTGATTAACACCAAGGTTCAAAGATTACAGAGGCTCATTACAGATAGATTAAAAGCTTAACTGCATATTTAGTGCCTGCCTTCCACTTTGTAACTGTTTTGGTTACTCTTGCTTGTCTGATATTGTGGTATTTTACCACACTATAAAAACACTTATATTTACTTTCTGTGGTTTGACTGATTTTCTTTTGCTACTTACTTCTTTTTTTTTTCTACTTACTTCTTGGAAAAAATAGATATATTTTGTCAAGATTTATTAAAAATGGTCTTCTTAAAATATATTTTACCAGCATTTATAGTAGGTTCACTACATGCCAGGCACTCTTTTGACCATGTTAAAGATATTAACCTTTTCATTTGCCCAATATCTCTAAGCGGTAGGCACAATTACTTAGTCCCATTTTACAAATGGAGGAACAGGGAGGTCAAGTTTCTTACCAAAGTTCATACAGCTAGTAGACGGCAGAGCCAGGTATTGAAGGCAGGCACCGTACAGACGTCTGCTCTTAACCACCCTATTATTTTGTAGTGGTAAGCCACATTTTTATATCTGACCCCAAAATATGTACAAAGTACTAATGTAGCAGAATGCTTTTACTGATATGTGGTGAAAAAACCCTCAAAATATTATTATCTGTTCTTATCTCTGTGGCAAATATTATATTCCATTTTTTCTTAAAAACCACCTGCATTAATATAATTGATTTAAGACAGCACAAATATATACAACTGAACAGATAATATAACTCAGGAAGAGAGAGAAAAATTGCAAAAATCAATCACTGATTACGCCCTCTAGTAGAGTCTGTCTATTCTTCTTTTGCCTATTTGTTAAGTTTTGAAGATAGTTAGGAGTATTACCTTCAGTATCTGAAAATAGAATTTTGAGGGTTTTATTTTCATTGCCAGAAGAGAAAGTTAACATATAGAATGTTCCATTGACTGGTTAGTGTCCCATCCTAGGGTTAGTGTCTGGAGTATCATAGTTACTCCCTGAAGATGTGGTACCCTTAGCTATTTCTCCTTCACTTGTGTTACATAGGACATGGAAGTTAATGTTATTTCTGTTACATTTCCTCATTTTTATAACTTTTTTCTTCTCAAGAGATCTTATAAAATCCATATATATCTTTATATTTGTAGTGATACCAAATAAAATGAAATGTCATACAACCGATACTGTACCAACATGTAGTCAATGACGTATTTCAGATTATAATTCAGAGCATTTGTTGTCATATAAGTATAATGCTCTTTTCTCTAAACCTGAGTGGCTCCTTCCATTTCTAAAAGATATTTATTTCACAGATGCAATTATCAAAAATATACATGGAGGGACTTCCCTGGTGGCGCAGTGGTTGAGAGTCTGCCTGCCGATGCAGGGGACACGGGTTCGTGCCCCGGTCTGGGAAGATCCCACATGCCGCGGAGCGGCTGGGCCCGTGAACCATGGCCGCTGAGCCTGCGCGTCCGGAGCCTGTGCTCCGCAACGGGAGAGGCCACAACAGTGAGAGGCCTGCGTACCGCAAAAAAAATATATATATATATATAAATATATATATATATATAATATATATACACACATGGAAATGTACAAGGTACAGGAAAGAGTAGGGAAAGAAAGATTATCTTTATCTGTGGCATGAATTCAGATTCCCCAGAGGTCACTGCCTTTGTATGAGGCAACGTGGCCAAGCTCGTGTGCATGGCTGATTATCCAGGATATTTAGAGGCTAGACCCTGCTCCTGTAAAGAGTGTGCTCTGAGCACACTAGAAGACTGTCTTTGCAGCATTAAGAAAAGTTCTGGCAGAAAAAAAACTGTTGTAAATGGCCACTCTGGTAATTAATGCCCAGGCAATTTCCATGGTTTTCCCTGTTTTTTTTTTGTTGTTGTTGTTGTTCTAAAAAGTTTCTTTCTGACATCTTGTGCTGTTACCTTGGATTCTTTTCTTCTCAAAAGCCTACTGACTAGCTGCCAAAGAGAGGCTGGTTCACACCTTGCCTGTCTTCCAGCGTGCTCTTCTGCTCCATAGAGATAGACAATACTCACAAAAGGAGGGGAAAAAAAAAAACTCACACAGTATCAATATGTGCATATTGGGTGACTTTCTAAGCTGCCAGGTTGCCAGAACAAAGCCTCAGGAGGATGCCAAGATGCTATCCAATCCTTGAAAAGTGAACAAAAGTACCATATCCATTAGGATCAAAAATGGTACAGAAGATAATGCTTTTTTTTTTTTACTTTCCAACAGGTAAAACTTGATTTATTTTATCTAACACGTTAAAAATTGGGCTCTATTGTCCATGAATTTTTTCTGCCACTGTGTTTTAAATGATTATGTTCCAAATATAACTGAACAACTATTAAAAGAGGATAAAAGATGGTATTTTTATGCATACAAACAAGTTTTCTCCAGACTTTATTATTTTTCATTTTTCTTTCATTTTGGAAACAGATAAGTAAAACACTGTTCTAAAGTGAAAGCAGTGAAGCGTGCAACTGTCTGCCTCTGTCAGATTGATAGAGTGAAGATGTTGAACGAGATAATGGAAACTTTCTATTCAGCGAGGACTGGAATAAAGAAACCATTTCTAGTCATTCATCAGCATTGATTGCCTTAGTGCTTGCCGCACAGATCAGAACTTCGGCTTTACAAAGGGAAACTAAAACAAGTACAGTGATCACTGTGGGAAGTATAGTTGGCTTCCGCTTATCATTCAGTACATAGCAGTCATAATACATGGCAACAAAACACATTGAAGCCAATAACATGGAGCATGGTAACAATGTAATAGGTAGATGTTTCTTCACTTATTCTGGTTCTGCAATTTATAAACATTTTACTTTGTTAACTGGGGACACTAAGTGAGTTTATGTTTTGTTTTTTAATCATGTTTAATTTAGAAGATTTTTATTGGTTTCTTTCATCATTTGTGATCATCAAATTTTAAGAGTTGTTTAATTTTCAGAAATAGTTTAGTGATAAATAGCTACACTAAAATGCAATTTAGTGAATGTGTGTGAGCTTGCATACTATAATTTATTTTCTGTAAAGGAGGTATTGAAAATATGTAAATGATACCTTCAGTAGTTTTCAGTTTTATTTTCCTTTAAACATTTACAAACTTTATATGCCACAAAATATGTACATATTTTCACTGTGCTGAATGAATATGGTAGCTCATATGTTTGCTTTTGGCCAATTTCTACTATCAAGATGAAGTGGAGAACTGAAACAATTATCCAAATCATTCAAACCAAAGGAGCACTTTGGCCTCAAGCATTTAGGTACAGAATTCCAAATCAAAGTGTTTCTTTGGCATGAATGATATGGACAATTGTCTCAGTGCTCCATTATCGCTAACTATAGATTTCCAATCTGATTATGGGTCTAACATAAGATGGAAAAACTAATAACATATAATTGTGTTTTGAGAACTTGGCTCATTCCAAAATCATTGTGCCAGGGTTTCCTAGTTCAGACACAATCTACAGGGTTAGTCATCTTCTGAAGATGAGTGACCTCCTAAAGCCAATTGAATGCTATTTAGAATAGGGAGGTAGAAACTCCTTCCTCAGTTAGTTTGCCTCTTCAAAAATCCATTTTGCTTCAACAAATTTTAAATTATTATTTTTCTGAAATGAATAATGTTTCCTAATTCAGTGGAACACAACAATCCATGTAATCACAACAATGAATATGAAAAAATGATTTAACTTAGTTTGGCATAAATACATATGATTATACTAGGTCAGCCATTTTAGTTTGAATTTAATAATTTGTAAATAATAAAAGTCAAAGTTTTCAGGCACTAATTATTATTATATTGATTATTGACACAAACATAAGAAATACATTCCAAACCAAATCCTGTTTAATTGCTTTTTTAAAATCATCTTTGTCTTTTGGAAATTTACAGAAAAGTTCTGTATTCAGCTGGAAAAAATATGAAGTGCTATGACTTACTCTGTATTTAGGAATTTTTTTCTTCTAGGAAAAGAAATGGACAAATCCTCAGTATAACTCAACACATTTCTGAAGTGCTAATGGCTTTCTTTGCATTTATAAATAATTGTAGGTATTGTAATGTCATGCCTAAGATGTGTTGATCGCATAAAAGCTCCTAAGCAATAAGTGGAGTTTGCAGTGGGTCTCAATCTATATCTCACCCTTGACAGACGTCATTCACTTTGCACCATCCTACCATGGACTGCACTTAGTCAGGATGATCCCAGGTTGTGTGCAATTTCCAGTGTACTATTTTCATTTTACCTTTTCTTCTCCCAGTCAAACAACCCAGTGAATACAGTGATAAATATAATCTTAAATATATTCTAAATAATTCAAAGAGTAAACCATTGACCAACTATAGTTTTTCAGCTATAGTTAGTAACAAATTTTTGCTACATCTGGTGACATCATGATTATGGATCACAGGTCTTAAGATGAATCCATAAGGGTATCTCTAACCAGTGGAGTTTGCAGTAGGTTCTCAGAAATCTGACAAGTTAACAATGGATAGCCCATGGGCTCCACTTTGAATAACATTGGAAAAAACAGATTTGACACTATTTGTTTCTGACAAAGAAAATGTCTTCTTTGTTTTCCTTTGCTATCGTCCTTTTCAATTATGTCTAACGTCCTCTGCTTTCCTCTCTTAGTAGACACTTCTGATCAGTGTTAATCATAATTATGCCCATTTCCTACTCAATTTAAACATAGCATCTCTTTTGTGGATCAGTTTTCTAATCCTTTTTTTCCCTTTTTTTTCATTTCACAATAATAACTTTTATGAATACTTTTCTATGGCCTTCAGTGAACATTCTAACTTTGTTTTTTATAATATTAATCTTGACTGAGTGTTTACATATTAAATCTAGCGTTTCACTTGTTTTGTATCCACTAATCCTTGTGATAATCTTGAGATGACATTTATATTCTCATTTTAAAGAAGGGATTTTTTAAGGGTCACATTAAATTACCTAACATACAGAAGAACATACAGGCATTTTTGGCAATTTACATATCTCTTAAGAAAAAACAAAACAGCTAAGCTTCCACTCATACCAAACCCTGTAATTAGAAGGTTGTTAAATCTGTATTTCTGCTCTGGTCTTTGACTCTTCATGACATTATTTGAGATTTTGAAGACAGCAATCAAGTTACTTCTGGGAATTCTTTTCTTCACGTCAAATACCTTCAAATCCTTGAAAATGTGACATAGATTTCATATATTACACCTTGTCACTAAGCATGTATTTGCTTTTAGACCTACAATATTAATCCATATTTGATTTGGGTGAAATCAAACTTCATAGATGTAGACTAGACCCAATTTCTTTTGACTGAAATGACATATTAGACAGTTTAACCCAATTTAACAATTCTAATTTTATTCACATTATACATCATAATATTCTATCAATGCTTGGGATGGTTTTGAATCTTAATTCTGGCACCCATCAGTCTAGACTCAATGATTGCATCTTTTCTGACTTCAGTCAAATCTTTCATTAAATATGCTCAACCAAGGACTGATCAAACTATATGGGTATGGATTCTTTATTCAGTGATATTAAAGTTTGTTTATTCAATGAAGTTGAATTTATTATATTTACTTGGAAAAATCCATAATAAACCCAAGATTAATTATATATTTTATTTAAATATTTCCATGGTATACAAAGTGCTGTTATATAAAGGCTCTAAATTTATCTTCACAAAACCCCTGTGAATTAGGCAATATTTTTCCTCTTCAAGATTATGGAAATGGAAACTCAAAGAGTTAAATAACTTATCAGAAAATCATAATTCACACATGCAGAACTGGCAATGAAACGTCCTGATGTCCAGGGAATTTCCTAGTACACATATCTGCCTCCCATTTTGTTCCTCCAAGAGTTACCACAACTATTTAAATAGAAAAAATAAACCCTACACAAACATTTTCACAAATTGAGGATAAAATAAAAAACATGGATATATGTTAAATCAGGTTATTATTTCTATTTTAGTCAAGTCATCTTTATAGTTATGTGATACCATGATCGATGCATATGAAGATATGTATATACACATATATGTACATATAATATATATGTGTATGTATCTGTATAGATACATAGACCTATCTAGATAGATATAGATATCTCTATGTATATATAGATAGATAGATAGATAGATAGATAGATCTCTAGAAGTATCTATTTATCTAACTATCTATCTATCTACAGTTGACCCTTTAATCACATGGGTTTAAACTGCACAGGCCCACCTATACATGGATGATTTTCAGTAAATGTGTACAACAGTACTACACAATCTAAGGTTGATAAATCCACAGGTGTGGAACTATGGATACAGAGGGCTGACTGTAAAGATTTTTGTGCATGAGTCAGAGCTCCTAACCCCTCCTTGTTCGAGAGTCAACTGTATATCTTGAATCAATAATGAAACCTAATCCTATAACTATTTACTATGGTGCCATACCAGGTGATTCACATGTAATACTTTCTTTAACCTTCTCATTCATGTTATATTATTTAATTTTTGTATGACCGTAATCCTGATATTAGAATTGAGGAAAGTAAGATTTGGAGAGGTAATTTTATTTTGCAATCACATAGCTAGTAAGTAGCAGTGTAGGATTTAAATACAGGTCTCCCTGACCCCAGTGTCAATGCTCTTACACATTAAAATATTATTGAAGTGAACTTTTGTCCAAAAAGAAAATTATATTTAAAAATTCAATCAGAATTTTTCCCAGTAATGACATCAGCATCACGCTCTTCTAAATTTGTAATGGTCATCATTTGTCCATTTTGCAAATTGGAAAATTTAGCATCTCTAATATTTTTGAACTTTTACATTTTTCTGAGATTTCAAAAAAAAATGAAAATAATGTCTCTCCATTCATATCTGCAACTATTATTCTTTCTAGAAAACATAATCTGGAATATAACTTTTTAGATGCTTAAAAGCATTCAAAATACCTATTTGTTTTATTAGTATATCTCCTATCTCTCTTATAATACACCTGACTTTTAGTTTTTTTTCTCTCACTTCCAATTTCAAGTTCATTCTGGGGGGAAATATGGAAGGAAAATAGGAGTTAAGGAATTCTATAGGTTCTCTATCATCTGTCATTGTTAGGCATCTGCTGGTGGGCTGGACCTTTCTTAGCTCCCTGCTTCTAAACATAGTTGGGAGAAAATTATAGCAAGTGTGTTTTGTTTTGTTTTAAAAACTCAGCACAGACTTTCATATTCATTCTCTAGTTCTGTCTTCTGAGCTCCACATACGTGTTCTGAGTATTATAAATCAATACCTAACCTAAAACTGACATTTAAGCTATATTCATCCTTTTCCCCAATCCAGACACAGTGATTATAGGCAAATGATGTTGAAGGAACTTCTCTTCATCTTAACTGCATTTCTTCCATATGCTATTGCTTTCTTAATGTTTTATACCACATGATGGATAAAACACTACTTTTTCATAGCATCCAGTTCAACTATATGGGAAAAATCCTATACTTGTTGCAACATCAGTGGTAAAATCATTTCTTTCCTTTCTTCTTTGGGACATATTTCACTCACTTAGTTTCAGGCAGTGGTTTTGCTTGACCTCATTCTCCTCTGATTCTTCTTCGTTGGGCTTCCTTCTCAGACTATATTTCTTTGTTTGCTTTGCCAACCATCTAGGAACTATTGTTTCTCTACAATTAGTTTGTTTTTTTTTTTAAATTGTGCTAGCAGGTCTCTGTAATTTCAAAGCTGACAATAAGTGCACATGCCAATACTGAACATATCATAATCTCTACAGCTTTTGGATGGACTATAGTCAGATAGGCTGTAACTAGTCCAGAATATGACAAACATTAGACTTCTCTGCATCCAACCTCATGACTTCACAACCACTTTTGATGTGTGGTGCCATGTATGAATTAATCAGCATATGATTTTTGTTTACCAAGCCAACTTAAAATTTTAGTCTGTGTTCCTCAGTATCATTCATTTTGTGTGGGCCTAATCATATCAGTATTATATTTATTTTGAAGCAGAACACTATAGCATTGTGTGAAATACCATCTTTGTGGGAAAACAAGTGATGTTTTAAACAATTGGCCCGCTGGAAAAAATATATGTGTATGTATACATACATAAGATTATTATAAATTTTATTGAAAAGAAGGATGTGTAACAATTTTCAGAAAACAAAAAATATATATTATTCATTGCAAAATGCTCATGGCCAATTTGTTCTCACAGAACATTTTCATTAATTTTTGCCTAATTCTTGTGCTCATAGACATACCATGGTGGCACTTTACAAACAAGCTTACTTCTGATAAATATCTTGGCTAATATTTTCATTTACATTAATAGATAAGATATTACCAAAACAAAGAAGACACATG
Source organism: Lagenorhynchus albirostris (assembly GCF_949774975.1). Lineage (NCBI taxonomy): Eukaryota > Metazoa > Chordata > Mammalia > Artiodactyla > Delphinidae > Lagenorhynchus > Lagenorhynchus albirostris. Next base: position 107,624,117 of record NC_083099.1, on the reverse strand, counting down.
TTGGAACTACAACCATTAGTCAATAATATAAGTGACTTCTTGCTGAATTGGATAATGGTTTTTGAATACCATAAGAACATATTCTCAATGTTTTTGTGCTATTCACTATGTAACAGCTATAGAGACTTCTAAAATTTGATCTGCATTATTAAATCTCCATTACTTTCTTAAGTATAGAGTTTAGACAATCACCAAAATATCTGTACAGCCCTGATTTATAATATTTGCCAGTCTCTGTGGTTGTAAGTACTACCAGGATGACAGATTTCAGGCTACTAAGGTGCTGCCACTGAATTCTGAATTACAAAAAGATAAGCAATAACACACCAACTATAGAGTTTTGTCCATACAGATAAAATAGTCATAAAATACCTCAAGAGGATCGATTTTAGTAAGATTTAGTAATGTTATTAGGAAGTGATGAGTTTTGAGTATGTACTGCCTTTTAAAATAGAACTTAAATGCTACTTTTAATGTAATTTAATTTTTAATAATGCTTGTTTTTGACATAAGCCAGCCAAGTTTCTGAAATTTTAATGATTGGCTCTCACATGCCAATACAAGGTGTTTGCAGCATCCCACTGAAATGGGATAAAACCTGAAAATACTAAGTATTTTCCTGGCATGTTATTTAACCTCTCTGAGCCACAGGTGTCTTCATCTACGAAAATTAGATAAAATGACATATGTAAAGCCCTTAAAACAACATTCAGAACATGATAAGTACTCACTAGTAGACTGCTTGGCTCCCATTTAATAAAAACAAATCTAGGTTATAGCCAGAAAGACCAGATTCCATATTATCTTAAATGACGTATAATGCTTACAAAGACAAAATTTAAGACTTGTTGCATTACTTCAACATATTACATAAAATATTGTTTTTTTATTCATTTTAACTTATCTGAGTTATTTACACCTCTCTAGTTGTAAATGTACTATCTAGGAATATTTTCCTTATGAATAACATTTGCAGATTTTTTTCCTTAAGGCACATTTCAAACCATAATACCTGAGAAGAAGATTCCAAAATACAGTATATTATGTACAGCACTTTGAAACTTTAAATGGGAAGACTAATTTCTATTCATAGCTTTCAGTTTTGTCAGACTATTTTCTTTGTGTCATGTCATAAATATATGTTTTGCCAACTTCCTTCCTCCACCTTCCAGTATTAGGTCTGAAGAGACTTTATTATTCATCCACATGTTCGAAGGTAGTTGTTTCTACCTTAATAGAGCCAAAATTGTCAACTTTTCAAACAGTAACTTGTTTTCTATGCCCTAAGGTTTGAAAGAAAATAGTCTCATAATGGAAAATAGTAAGCTGACTTTCTGAATTCATAAATGGCTCAATTCTTTATCAGGCTATAATGTGCTACCTGTCTGGAGGTGTTGAGATGGTCTTCCAGCAATAGGGAATGGGGCTTTTGGATAAATATACTGTAAATAACAATTTTTGCTATTTCCCGTTGGGTTTTTGTAATCTCAAAGTCAGAGCTCTTCAAACTTGGAGACACTTCTCTAACGTAGAATTGTTTAAAATTATAAATAAAAGTAAATGAATTTAAATATGATACAAGGAAGAAAAAATTAGGTTATGACTTTAAGTTGAAATATTTTTGAGCCATTTTCAACTAAACATATAATTTATAGTATAGATAATAAATCTATAGACTATGAGAGAAGTCTGACAGGTAAATAGATTTGTTTTTAATAATTAGGCCTCATACTGTTAACCACAGGGCAGTGCTATTAGTTAAAAACAATACTAGGGCAATAGTAGATTAAAGTTTTTTTTAATGATTCTTCCACATCCAGCTAAAGATGAGAAGAAAATTAAGTATCTTTTATAAAAGGGACCTAGCTAAGCAAAGTCAAGACTGTAAAGTTTTAACTGCCTCTGCATATGTCTTAAAAATACCAGATATCATTTTATTAAGGTAGAAATATAGGAACAGATACTGGGCATTTCATATTGAACTGTGTTTAAAGATCTATTTTCATGACATTCCTTTGGGTAATCAGCAATTTTATTGCTTTAATATTGTAGAAGTGCTAGATTATTTTTAAAGGGGAAATAGAGGGGAAAACCAACATTGGATCAATGACTTGACATTGCTAGTCAACTTAAAGCATAAAAACATCTATTTAAAAATCTAACTAGCAGCTCTTCATCGGTAATCAACAGCAGTGCTCTAATTATGTAGAGAAATTGTCCAATGTATTAGAGAATTTCTCTTCATCAAGTCATGTGCATGGGGATTTAACATTATACCCTAGACAAAGACCAAGGGAGGATCATAAGCTTAAAGAAAGGTGTAAGCAGCTATCTTTTCAGATGTGTTTTGAATAAGTTACAAATATACCCTTTGTTTTAGTCTCAATCTGTGATAAAGTTGAAAATTAGCAATTAATAAAGTAATTTTAGACAAAACCAAATTTTTCTGCATAGTAGTATTCTTAACTGTCTACCCATCTTTCAGTACAACTCACATAAGAAATGTTGGGTAAAATAAGTGAGCTCTTTGTGAGTAGCACCTGAAACATGGCCTGGTCTAGTTACAGTTTGAATTAAGGATTTCTCCTCTCTCTCTCGCTCTCTCTCCCTCTCTCTCCCTCCCCTGTTTTGCAGATATTTAAGGCAAACTCTTGCTTATTTTTTTATAGATGCTCTTTTCTGTACCTCAAAACTCACCCTCTGATCTCTCCATGTTTCATTTCCTCACATTCTTCAGATCATAACTCGAACGTTACCCACTTAGAGAAGCCTTCTTTGTCCACCATATTTAAAACTGCCAGCTTTGTTTATTTGTCTTTATCCACTTATCATTCATCATGGAACATATTTTATTTTTTAAAATTTTATTGATTATATGCCCTCTGCCAAGTAGAAAATGTTTCATAGTGACATGGAATTTTACTGTCTCCCCTTTGGCTAGAGTAGTGTCTGGTATATAATACCTTTAAAAAAATTAAATGAACTAAATATGCATGGTATAAGCTGAGGAGCTCATTATTGGGCATAGACGAACACTGATCACAACTAGAGTTTATTTGCCATCTAAATAACCAATTTGAAATTTTTATATATGCAGTATCAGTGGTTTAAAATATTTTTTTTGAAATAGGCAGAATATATTTATCTCACCATTTAAATGCCATAATTCACTTTATTTTTAAATTTTCAATACAATTTTAAAAGTTACATTCCATTTACAGCATAGTTATTACAAAATATTGGCCTAGTTCTTATTAGTAATACAGTTTATTCGTTACTTGTTAATTCATTTATTCAAAGGATAATGGTAAAACTCCTACAGTGTACTAAGCACTATGTAAATGCCATGGATACATTGAAGCTTATCACAAGTAAGGGAAATTGGTTTTAGATTAATCTTACCCCTAGAAATGAACTTACAGATGTTTTCAGTGAACCTTATTAAAATCTGTAATAGGATGATCTGACTTAGTCTGGAATACCAGAGAAGGGTTCCCTGAAGAAGTGATGATTAAACTGACATCTGAGAATGAATTGGTTAGTATTGGTTACTAGGTAAAGGAGAAAGGGCAGGGAACAATGTGTCAGTTAAGGGAAAAAAAGGTGCAAAAATCTGTGGCAGACTGGACCAACTTGATAGACTGCATTCACTCCCATTAATACAAATTATTTTATTTAATTTGAAGCTACTTTAGATTCAAATGATTTTCAACAGGATTTACCTTGTGTGGCACATTTGTAATATTTATTAATATCTATTTAACCAAATTGAACACAGTGTGAAGTCTTCCTTCAAAAATGAAACATTGTAATACTGAAAGTTTTAGTAAGTTAATAATTTCTATGAATCAAGAGGAAAATAGATGCTTCACAAATGGATATTTCTGATAATCAGCTTCTTCAATTTTGTAAATTCCTTTGTTTCCTTGAATGTATACAATGTAGACATCCTATCTAAGCAAAGAACACCACAAATGTATAAAGCATTTACAATTTGAATACACATTTACATACATATTCGCATTTGATATTCACAAAAATATAAAAACCAACTGAATAGAAGCCTACTAGGCTCATACATACAAATTTTATGATTCCAAGCCTGTTGACATCTCTGCCATGCTGCCAGAATTTATGACCATTATAAAGAAACTTAAAATTGAGAAAAATCATTAAAGCTGTGTTCTCTGAGAGGTAAAATTCTTTTCAAGTATTCAAGTGAAATATAGAGATGAAGTAAAACATTGTTTGCTAGTGTATAATTCTCTAGGTTTTTATTATATTAAAATTTTTCTCTGAATTACTCCATAATGATATTGTTAATCACTAGTTTGTAAGAAACCATTCTCCATACCAGTAAATGAATCAAATTTTATTTTATGCCATCTAATTTGACATTTAAAAGACAAACAACAACATCAACAAAAACCTAGTGGAAGTATTCACCCTTAAATAAAATAAAATAAATTACTTTGAGTAGGAATTAGCAACTAAACAATAGCTAGAAATATTATCATGCTAATCAATAGAATAAATTTAAATGCTCAGGAAATTTTTTAAAATATTATAATTAACATTAAAGCTAGAAATGTAATAATAATAATTTGAATACTTATTTCTAAAACCTACTAATAAGATGATCTGATGAGATACTGACTCCTACAACATTATAATTATTCATTTAAAAGGTAACTTTTAAATAAAATATTGTCTTGAGATTCAGATATTTACTTTTTTTACTTGAAATAAACAAAAGTAAAAGCTACATACTTTAGTTTAAAAAAATAAATATGGACTATTATACCAAAATACAAGGTAAATTATTCAATCTTTGTCTCAAATATTGAAGAAATAATGTCACAATAAAAATATGAACATAAATCTGCTATCAGAGGAAAAAGTGTGTTTAAAAAATGATGTGTAAACTATAGCTTCCTGACACTAGGATTTCTTGGTTAATTTTATAGAGTCTATTTTGAGCAGTTGATTGAACATTTCCCTTTTTCTAGTTTGCCAAGTCAGATATCATTCCACTAGTACCTTGGGACTTTCCTCTTGGGATCATTATGTTCCATGTAGCAAAAAAGACCAAAAAAGAAAGAAAAAAAATGGACATATGGCCCTAACAACCATACATTTCACTTTCTTTCTCTTTTGAGGCCAAATCAATACAAAACATCTGTTTCAAGTAGAAAATGAATAGTTTTAATTTTTTTCTTTCCATCACATCTTCTGTTTATATTTCTTTTGAGTTTATTTTTGTTTTTAATTTTTTAAATATTTAAGTCATACAAAAGTGTATTATTTGCCAAATTGTCTTTCCCATCATGCGTGACCAGTAATTTCATTTGCAGTCAAAACTTGGTTTTTCATGAGAGGATTAGGTTTCTGGGGAAAAAAGGAGCACAATCCTCCTTTATCAATAATAAATTTTTTCAAGTACCGTAGAGTTTGGGTCAATCTATTGTGCCTAATATATTGCAGAATTTTACTTGCTTCTTACAATTACCTCAAAGATTTTAATCCTAAATCACTCACTAGATTTATTGGCCTGAGATGAAATGTTTTATTAGGTATTCAATCCTATTGACACATTCAGTAATGAAATTCATCGTTTCTTTATACATTCATCATACCTTATGCAATGGCTATTTTTAGGTAATTTTCAGAATATTTAGAGTTACATTAAGAATTCAGGAAAATCTTGATTTTATTTTAATTTTCTAAGGTCTGGTTTATCACCATATCCACCTGAGAAGGAAATTAAACTCTGTGTGTGTGTGTCAGGGGGTATACCTCTGTGTAAGTGTAGTGCATGTGATATATTCTAGACATTTTGTATTTGGGATGCAGGTAGATAACTAATATTTTGTACAAAGTCACAGCTACCTTGCCTAAAATATTCTGTTTAGAAAACTAGTTTTATTTTGTTTAGATGACCTTTTAAGCTTTATGGCTAATACGGGTGTGATCATGCTGTTTTGCCATATGTTCTATTTAGTCTTTGGCATCAACATTTCAAATCTATGAAGCTGGCCATGGTGTGGTGAGAAAAAGCTGCATGATTACCTCATGTTACCCAGCAAACAGAAAAAAACTCTAATACCAGGTTCCCACTGTTTGTCCAGGACATAAAATTCACTGTATTCTTCTGGTTGCAACTCATTCCACAAATATCTATAAACATGGTTAAAGCAGAAAAGAAATAAAGTCTCATATCTAAGCACTAACTTTTTCTAAATGCTCTTACCCCAAATATGAATTTTATGAAAATATTTAAATTAAGTGTTAAGTTCCTTCAATGAGTTTGAACATGGAAAAATTAATGAAAATGATCATTGCCATGTCTGACCTATGGATTCAAACTTTCTAGTTGTTTTCAATTTTTTATTTTAAACTGAAGAAGGTTAATTGCTGTTACTCTTTCATGTGTTTTGTTACACAATCACTCTGATTGGAACACCATATGAAGCTTTAGAACCTCACGGTGTCTGGCTAAAAGTCAATGTCATCTGAAGAGATGAATGATTAGCAGCTGGTCTTGAGAAAAATAACCTGCTGAATGGAAGATAGTTCAGAGTGACTTTATCCTCTTATTCGAATATTGCTGTATGGTAAAGCAATGCATAAATTTGTTTTTTGTTTTGTTATAATCTTGCATTTATTTTTATTTATTTAAAACATTTATTACCACAGATCAAGATAAGATTTTCTATACTAATAAATGCTATAAGAAAATTTTATGAAAGGATTTATTATCAAAATTCCTTACTATCTTTTAGGGCACAGAAGTGTGACTCAAAAACTTGTTGGAATTAGGAAATTTCAAGGTAGAAAGTGATATAGTCTTGAACCAGAAGTAGTCTCTAAAAATCTCCATTCTTTTTTCTTCATTTTATAGAAGCAGAACTAGCGGCATGGAAAGATTAGTTGGTTACCTGCTTACCTCAGGTCATAATGCTTTGTAATAGTAGAACCAGAATAATAACCATCTCTTCTGCCTCTACCTCTAACTTGTCAGTCCCAGGTGTCAAAATTTGAATAGCACTACGTTAACTTAGTCATTCATAGATTTTGGAGCTTCATGATATATTTAAAATTAAATAATTAAAATCAGGGTATTGACATAGGGTTTTCAGAGTTTTATTTCATCAAAGACAAAATCCAAAAATAAAATTAAACAATTGGAAAGAAAGAAAACCATCTAAAAGTAGAAAACACCTAATAGCAAATGAAAGAGAATCCCTTTATATAGTTCATTTTAATCTAAAAATCATGCACCTATCATTGATCCTTATTTTTGTCATATCTCTAGACCAAAGAATGTCCCAACACTGGCCAAAACTAATCTAACATTTGACTGAGGACTGCTGTACTAAGTTATCTAGCCTCATAACCTCCCATTGAGGAAGGCTGGGCATGTGTCCACATTTTTTAAATGAGAGGGAAAAAAAAAATTTCCTGCAAATGATCCAAGGTCACAGGACTAGAAAATGGCAGAGTCAGGTATAGAAATGATATATTCCAAGCCAAAATCTGATGTTCTTTCCACCATACCGAACAGCTTCAGAAAAGAGAAAATAACTTACTTTAAGAAGAAATTTAAATGCAGTAAAAATATAACATGAAAAAGCAAACATACATAAAATAATCTTGCTATTAAAGAGAATATACAACTTGCACTACATTTTTCTTGATGAAAAAGAAGTATATTATATACCATTTTAAATCATATTCATTTATGCTGAAAAAGAAAAAATATTTTAAATCAAGTTATTATTAAGGAAAAAAGCAGTTGTTTACACAGTTCTATTCAAACAGCTTTCTATAAAAATGCTTCTTTTCTCAAATAAAAAAAGGAATAAAAGGATGATATTAAATACAGAATCTTAAATTTATTTAAGATTCATTATTATGTAGTGATACAAGTGGTGTTTTATCTCTTCAGTGCCTCAACTCTGGAATGAACAACCAAAGGACAGTACCAATCTTCATATGGTTTACTTCCCACATTTATGTTTGCAGTTACTAAGTTATATTACTTGAATAGTTGTGAAGAGTTTCTTCATGATTAAGCCAACATTTCTCCCATTCTTATTCATCCATTCAGTCAAGAAATACTTATCAAACCCCTTCCTTCCAAACACTGGAGATACAGCCATGAACAAAATCCAGACAAAGATGCCTGCCCTAACAAAAGTTTCAGGCAGTAAACAAAATAAATAAGTGGAATATATTTTATGGAGCAAAGTAGGTGGTATGGAGCATAACAGCACAAAATCAGGAAAGAGGTTGAAGGAAGTGCCAAAGAGATGAAAAGCAGGAAGTTTGGAATTCAGAGAATGCCTCTCTGAGGTGGTGAGTTTGAATGAAATCCCGAAGGAAGTGAGGGAGTGAGTCACATGTGGATACTTGGCGGAAGAGGATGTAGTCAGAAGGAACACAAATGGCAAAGACCCCATGGCAAAATTGTGTATGGTATATTTAAGGAAATGACAAGTAGGCCGGTTAGACCTGAGTGAACAAGAGAGAGATTAGCAAGATATAATAAGGTAAAAGTTAATGAAAGTTTAACTTGATAAATTCCCTTAGGCCATTGAATGGTTGTTTATCATGAGATGGGAAGACATCGAAGGATTTTGAGTGGAAGAGGGGCACGATCTGTCATATATTTTAACAAAATTACTCTGATAGCTGTGTTGCGAATAAACTAAAAAGAAGAGTTATCGCAATTAAAAAGCTACTGTAATGATCTCACAGAAAGATGGCCATGGCTTGCATCAGCATGGTTGCAGTGCAAGTGGTGAAAGTGGTTGGATTCTGGATGTATTTTGAAAATGCTGCCAATGGGACTTGCTGTTTGATTGAATAAAGAATATGAGAAAAAAAAGGAAAGCTGAGTTGACTCTAAGACTTGATCTGAGTACCTGCATGTCTGAAGTTGACATTTGTTAAGATAGAGGAAATTGAGAACAATTGTTTGGGAGAGAAGATCAGAATTTTGGTTTTCAAAATTAAGTTTGAAATAGCTAGTAGATATTAAATGTCTAGTGGAAATGTTGAATAAACTCTTGGATGTATGAGCTGAGAAGAGGCCCATATGGGTGATAAAATTTATGAGTCGTTATCATATAAATGGTAAGTAAAGCCTTGATACTGGATGATATCTCCAAGGGAGGAATGTGCAACAGAGGAGGTTATATTCAAAATCTGTGCTCTGGGATATTCTAAGGAGGAAGCATCAAAGGAGAATGAGAAGGAGCAACTGGTGAGGCAGCAAAAGAACCAGAAAAGTGAGATGTCACAGAAGCCATGTAGAGAGAGTGTTTCAAGGTGGTGCAAAAGATCAACCGGGTCAAATGCTGTTAGTAGGTCAAATAGAATTGAAATTTCAATTCACTGAGAATTAGAAATAGGATCTAGCAATGTGAAGACCACAGGTAAGTGTGACAAGAACAATTTCATTGACACTGTGAACTGAAGAGAAAATGAGAGGAGTGGAATTAAATAAAGATAGTGAGTACAGCTCTTTTTTAAGAGTTTTGCTGAAATGATAACAGAGAAGTTGAGCAATATTCGAAGAGTGGAATGAGTTTAATAGAGGTTGATAGGAGGAATAGCAGCATGTCTAAATCTGTGGGAATAATATGATAAAAACTTATTGATGTAGGAAAGAGGACCAGATTGTTGGAGTGATGATGTCCTACAGCAACATGGATCACTGCAGTGATGTCCTTGAACAGACAAGAAAGGGTGGATACTAGGACACAAATGGCAGGAGCATAGACTTGAAGTCTAGAGCACAGACTTATTAACTAAGGAAAGATATCTAAGTATATGGACATAAATTCAGGATAGCAGGAGATAAGTATCTTGTAGACGTTCCCTTCTAATCCATTTTATAGGCTAAGGGGTTTGGAAGCAAGATTATCAGCAAAAAACGGTAGGATGGAGAGAAGATGTAGGAGTTTTGATGTGAGATGAAAAGTTAAAAATAGTTCACTTGGAGAATAGGTGAGAAAGTAGATTCTGGAAGTGCAGTACCTTTACTTGAAGCATTAAGAGTACATTTGAAGTACATTTGGATGATTATAATCTTAATGAAAAGAGCGTATTTATATACTTGCTTTTCTTTAGCCACATTTATCTGTGTGGGTACAGGCATGGAATGGATTTAGAGTTAGATTTAACTGTGGTTAGGATTTGGCTCAGTAAGAATGACAGAAGTGAGAAAGGGGTCAAGGAAGTTGAAGGTACATGCACGGTAGTGATTAAAATTGTAGCCATTTAATTTAGTGAATGGGAAAGTGAGAACATGTGGCAGTGAGTGACAGTGAAAAGATGGGAGGTTTATTGGTTTAAAGGTCCATATGCTGTTATATTAACTTATTAAGTCAAGTTACTGGAGAAATTGAGCAGGAGAAAAAGGAGGTGTTATTAAAGGGTGGGATGCTTGACAATGAGATGGGAAGAGTCCTTTGGAAGTGGCAAGGTGGTGGAGCGCATGGCAACCTCCAAGCCCAGGGATAAAAGGATTTTGGAAAAGGAAACTGCCATTAGGGAACGTTAGGGAAAGAACTGCCATCAGGTGAGAGCCAGGACTCAGTAAAAAAAAGAAGGTAAAGGAGCTATAAACATATTTCTTGATTGGATATTGCAAACAAGCATGTCAAGATTGCCCTCGGGGCTTCCCTGGTGGCACAGTGGTTGGGAATCCACCTGCCGATTCAGGGCACACGGGTTCGTGCCCCGGTCCGGGAGGATCCCACATGCCGCGGAGCGGCTGGGCCCGTGAGCCGTGGCCGCTGGGCCTGCGCGTCCGGAGCCTGTGCTCTGCAGCGGGAGGGGCCACAGCGGTGAGAGCCAGGCGTACCGCAAAAAAAAAAAAAAAAAAAAAGGAAAAAAGATTGCCCTCGTGCTAACTCTAACTTCACATGAAATGGATTAGGTATATATATCTTCATATAGTGTTTTATTAACTGCTTTCACTTCATCTCAGCTGTTAAGTATAATTAACTCCATTTTAAGATAAGAAAACAATCCAAATGAGATTGAATTATTTTCCAATATCACCCAGCTTGTAAATGGCAGAACTGTGACTTAGGCCCAGGTCATGTACACAGTATTTCAACAGATTCATCCTTAATATTTTTCCCCATGGAGCTTAGTCAATCTTCTTAAATGAGGTGCTGCACAGTAATCCAAAGATCATCCACCTAATGCCAGTATTATATGATAGGACACATTTCTGCCTCTTGCACATGATTTTGACATTTTCATTCAGTAAGTAAATACTGCAGTAGCCACTGGGGAAACTGCAAAACGCAATAGACAAATTTCTTGCCTTCAAGAAATTTCATGGAGTATCTGAAAGAGAAATTAAATATGTAATTATGCAAGTAAACTGAAAAGTCTTCAGCTGTAAAAAAAATTCAGACAGGTGGTAGCCTGGTGCAAGAGATTGCTAACAAGAAGTAGCACTAAAAGTGCTTGGGAGTTGGGTCTGAGTACAGAGAGACTTCTGCCAGAGAATATGTGAGGACTTTGAGAACAGAAGGATCTTGGAGTCATGAAGAAAAAGAAGCCTGGCCATAAAATCTGATCATCAAGGGGGATGAGGCAAGAGACTTGGCTGAAGAGAAAATGAGGAGACACATCAAGGCCATTTCAAATATTATATTTTTGTCTAAAAGCTCTAGCAAAGGTTTGGAAAAAGGAGAGTAACAGCATTCTCGTCTGCCTTCTTAAATTCCTTCTTAACAATTTGAAAATATTCAGCTTGATATCTAGTGATAATGTGAGATGCTTTTCTTATATATTTTGTACTTAAAAATTGCAAGGATACTTTAGAAGTTCCTAAGACAATTTCTAAAATACTTTTACATAATACATAAAATTAAAGAGTAATTTAATAGTAAATGTATATGCTGGGTTTTGTTTTCTTTGTGATTAGTTTTGTTTATATATATATATGATCTGCATATCATTTTGCATTGCACTTTTATCTTTTTAATGAAAATCTATATATACACAACAATCTTGCATGGATTTGAACATCCTGATTAAACATTCAGTTAATACATTTCCCCATTGATCCGGCTTCTGCTCTCAAACTGTTACAATTGCATATTTTGCCAAATGTTCTCTTTTAATACGTGCACTTGTTAAGTGAGTTATTAGATGCTGAACTAATGATCATAATACCTCTGATTTCCTTTATTGAAGCCAAGGATATATTTAAAAAATAAATTAATTAATATAAAATTGACTCTGATTTCATAGTTTCAAAGCTATTTTTCTTTTTGAATTTGGATATAAAGCAGATTACAATTTTTGACAAATAACACTTATTACAAAGAACGTTTGGGTCATGATGTATGAGCTATAGTATTATATAAAAATGAGTACTGCTATTGGTATTTCTGAATAATTTAAAATTTATTTGTCAAGCAGTGACCCATGTACTAACATTTCTGTCAGTCAAAGCAAATCACTATTTTCAAGGAAAAAAAGATGCTTGTTATGCAATGATGTCTCACAAAAATGGTGTTAATGTTATACAATGAACTGTTAAGATGTATAATGATTTGTTCCAGTAGCTCCTACAAAGCAAAAACAAAAAACAAGCAAGCACACAGGACTGTGTGCATACACACACACACACACACACTTTCTTTGACCTTGATATTAATTTAAGCTTAAATTCTTTCTCTTGACTACATTCAAAGTGTTTATATCCATATGACTTTACATAGCCCTTAATCCTAGTATCTGGCTTCAGCAGTCCTTGCTACTGAAACTATGTACTTCAATGTAAAAGAAAACCAAAACTGGAAGATTCTTGAAAAAACCCTTTGGATCAACCACATAGTTTCTGTTACATCCTTGTCAATTGGTCACCCAACTGCTGTTTCAGAATTCTTAATCTCTCGAGGCATTACATTCTATATTTCACTCCTAGTAACTTCTCACTTATATTTAGCAGAAACTTGTCTCCTTGTACTTTCTCTCATTCTAGTTTTCCAACATGGCCAACATTGTGGCTTGTTTAGTTCTCATCCACTTTGAACTGCATTTAAAAATAACAATACTATAAAGCTAATTGTGTTAAATGCTATATATATGTAAGTTCTAAGTGGTTGTACATATCCTAATTCAAAATCTTAGGAAAATATCAATAGGAATAGATGAAGTGTATTCTAAGCAGAAATAATAGCATGCATAGAGGAATGTAGGTGAGAAAGTTCTTGTTCTGCCCAGGTACTTTGTACAGTCCAATTTGACTCAAATTTTGAGAATGTGTAAGGGAGCCATGACTAGACTGAAAAGGCAAGTTAAGGAAATATTTTGAAGGACTATGAGTATCTAAGTAAAATTTTAAAATTTCATTTAGTACAATTTTAACAAGGTATTTATATGATCAACTTAATATTTATAAAAATGTTGAGACAATAGAAAGAAGAAATGAGTATGAAAAAAAAACAAAACATGTTATTAGTCAGTGATGAAATAATAATGTTTGAAATGAGATGGTGACAAGAGGAATGGACAGGGAATGATGATTATATTTTTAAAATAAACACTAAGTGCCCCTTTATATAGGAGAAAAATGAATTTTCAAAAGCTGAAATAACAAGCTCAAGGCTATACAAGTGGTCAATGGACAGTGAAGCAGGGCTATCATCCTTCCACCCTCTAAATGGAGGCCCAACCAAAGACTCGTTCTTTAGTTCTCTAATTTTCCATTTTTAAATTCTTTAGAAAGTTAATTTATTGAATGGCCTCACTCACCACTTCCATAATATCCTGCCAGATTCTTGAATTTTGCATCAACTTGAAATTTTTTTTTTTTTTTTTTTTTTTTTTTTGGTACGTGGGCCTCTCACTGTTGTGGCCTCTCCCATTGCAGAGCACAGGCTCTGGACGCGCAGGCTCAGCGGCCATGGCTCACGGGCCCAGCCGCTCCATGGCATGTGGGATCTTCCCGGACCGGGACACGGGACATCGGCAGGCGGACTCTCAACCACTGCGCCACCAGGGAAGCCCCAACTTGAAATTTTAAGTAAAAAAAATTCTCACAAGACATTGGTATATGCTGTGTTTTGTTAGATGAGAATCATTTAACTCCTCGTATTTCTTTTACTGCACCAGATACAAATCAGCCAATCTATTGTGCAATAGGTATATTGTTTGCCTTTCTGGTGAGCCTTCTTTCTGTGGCTAGAGTTGACTATTTCATTTGTTAAATTTATAGTATTTTTACCTTTTTGTATTCTATCTTAAATGATTCTTTATAAAAGTTAGAATTGAAGGAATTAGACAAGTTTACCAATGCTTTCCATCACACTTTCCTGCTCCTTCACAAATAACTCTACATCTAAACTTTCTTCTCGTTGTCTGAAAGTCTATTAGTTTTCCACTCTCTTAAGCTAAAATCTTGATAGCCATGTATGACTCTGCTTTCTGCCCGTATGCAGGTGACAGTCCTGGTTATTCTTCCTTAATCTCCTGAGTCTCTATTTCCATGAAAACTACCTTTTTTTCCCCCTATGCTCCACAAATTCATTTTTATTTCACTAATTCTAGTATCTTTTCTAAAATCTTTGTTTTATGTTTGTCATTACTTTTTACTTAATACACATAATAAAATTTAAAAATAATCGGTATCTAATACCTAAAGATTAATTCTATTTTTTTTTATCTTTTCAAACACAGTTGTCACCTTCGAATTATCTTTCCCAATAAACATAATCTGGGTATCATTTCCTATATATTCTTTCATTCCCACTCGCAACTCTACAACTTTGTTTAATCATTATGTATAATGCTATCTCATTTGTCTCTCCACCCATGTGAACTCTACCAATATTCTAAAGTATAATTCAGGCCATTTTCTGAACACTTGAAGTGTCTCCTTAAAAATTTTTAAGCATAATAGGACTTGCCCCACTCATTTGGCACGTAGTATTACATTACGTGTTTTAAATTTTATAACTTCCTTTCTTCCTAAATATATCTTGAATCCTCTGAGGTCACTTACATTGTGTTATTCTTTATTTTTCCTGACATTGTACCTCATAAAACATATTATGTCATTTCTGTTTATACAGTGCCTCAGGCTCTCTTCTAAAGCAGATATATACTATTTCCAGGGATGGAATGCTATTGATGTTAGGGTGTGTGTATGTGTTTGTGTGTACGTACTGGTAGTTTTAGGAAAAGTAGCAATGTTTTAAGCATCATTGGAAAATCTTTTATATATAAATAAAATTATATGTCTTTTACATATTGGAAATGTTTCTGGCTTAATGTGATCAGCTTTGTAACTCCAGTTATGGAATATCATATGATACTACTGATCTGTGGCTTTGCCTTTTCTACCGTTAAAAATAATAATAGTTGTACAGATTTGGAGAGGATATAAAAATTTGGAAATTCATATAGCTTATAAATAAATAATTATAAGACAGTCATTCAAAAGCAAACAAGGTGTGCATATACTGTTTATTTTGAGGTATCTGGATTAAGAAATAGGTTTTCATTTAAATTAATAAAAACAGTGGTGCTTTACCAGTGTGGCAAAAATGCAGATTGTACTTTTCTGCAGCATAGAATGACCCTTATCAGAGAGATAGTAGAAATAATTTAGAATATAGGAATTTCACAATTTCTACCTGCATCCTCAGACTTTGTTAAAAAAAAATAAAAACTTAACGATGGAAATGAATAGGATTTAAGAAAATGCTAGCCATCTCTTAGATAAGGGTCACTAGATTTCACTGAAAGTAGAAAAAAAGGAACACAACAGTGGAAAATATGAAAAAACAGAGGATATATATGAAAATTCTGACATTAGTAAAATCCAGGTACTACAGGAAGAAAAGAGGGAAATGGAAATGAGAAACACCCTCACACACACACACACACACACACACACACACACACACACACACAGAGGAGAATTTCAATTACATTGAGTTCACGTGCATCTTTAAACATGGAGCAAAAGATAAAAATGATTGAAAGAACTTTAGCTGAAACCTTCCAATTATTTCATCTTACTCTGTCTAATTTCCTAGACAATCCTTCAGCTCCTTTAGACATGTTGCATGCAACTTAGTTTCATGGCTTTGCCTCTTTTTTTTTTCGGATGTATTTGCTCTAGACCTTATACCACTTAGCACTTATATAATCAGACTGCAAATGGAGATGAGGTTGTAAACTGTATTGAAAAAAAGATTGCGAATAAAAATCAAAAAAAGTGAAAGCCCAGGATAGTATATACTGTACTTCTGGTTTTGCTGGATTTTTGCATTATTTTAAATAATAAAATGCTATTTTATTGATATATACATACATATATACATATATATATGTGTATATATATATATATTTTTTAAGATCTTTATTGGAGTATAATTACTTTACAATGGTGTGTTAGTTTCTGCTTTATAACAAAGTGAATCAGCTATACATATACATATATCCCCATATATCCTCCCTCTTGCGTCTCCCTCCCACCCTCCCTATCCCATCCCTCTAGGTGGTCACAAAACACTGAGCTGATCTCCCTGTGCTATGTGGCTGCTTCCCACTAGCTATCTATTTTACATTTGAACATATATGTCCATGCCACTCTCTTACTTCGTCCCAGCTTTCTCCCTCCCCGTGTCCACACGTCTGCCTCTTTATTCCTGTTCTGCCTCTTTATTCTCTATATCTGCCTCTTTATTCCTGTTCTGCCCCTAGGTTCTTCAGAACCACTTTTCTTTATTTTTAGCTTCCATACATATGTGTTAACATACGGTATTTGTTTACCTCTTTCCGGCTTACATCACTCTGTATGACAGTCTCTAGGTCCATCCACCTCCCTACAAATAACTCAGTTTTGTTTCTTTTTATGGCTAATATTCCATTGTATATATGTGCCACATCTTCTTTTTCCATTCATCTGTCAGTGGAAACTTAGTTGCTTCCATGTCCTGGCTATTGTAAATAGAGCTGCAATGAATATTGTGGAACATGACTTTTTTGAATTCTGGTTTTCTCAGGATATATGCCCAGTAGTGGGATTGCTGGGCCATATGGTAGTTCTATTTTTAGTTTTTTAAGGAAACTCCACACTGTTCTCCATAGTGGTTATATCAGTTTACATTCCCACCAACAGTGCAAGAGGGTTGCCTTTTCTCCACACCCTCTCCAGCATTTATTATTTGTACATTTTTTGATGATGGCCATTCTGACTAGTGTAAGGTGACACCTCGTTGTAGTTTTGATTTGCATTTCTCTAATAATTAATGATGTTGAGCACCCTTTCATGTGTTTGTTGGCAATCTGTATACCTTCTTTGGAGAAACGTCTATTTAGGTCTTCTGCACATTTTTGGATTGCATTGTTTGTTTTTTTGATATTGAGCTGCATGAGCTGCTTGTAAATTTGAGAGATTAATCCTTTGTCAGTTGCTTTATTTGCAAATATTTTCTCCCATTCTGAGGGTTGTCTTTTCATCTTGTTTATGGTTTCCTTTGCTGTGCAAAAGCTTTTAAGTTTCATTATGTCCTATTTGTTAATTTTTGTTTTTATTTCAATTTCTCTAGGAGGTGGGTCAAAAAGGATCTTGCTGTGATTTATGTCATAGAGTGTTCTGCCTATGTTTTCCTCTAGGGTCTTCTAGTGTCTGGCCTTACATTTAGGTCTTTAATCCATTTTGAGTTTATTTTTCTGCATGCTGTTAGGGAGTGTTCTAATTTCATTCTTTTACATGTACCTGTCCAATTTTCCAAGCACCACTTATTGAAGAAGCTGTCTTTTCTCCACTGTATATTCTTGCCCCCTTTATCAAAGATAAGGTGACCATATGTGTGTGGGTTTATCTCTGGGCTTTCTATCCTGTTCCATTGATCTATATTTCTGTTTTTGTGCCAGAACCATACTGTCTTGATTACTGTAGCTTTGTAGTACAGGCGGAAGTCTGGAGACTGATTCCTCCAGCTACATTTTACTTTCTCAAGGTTGCTTTGGCTATTTGGGGTCTTTTGTGTTTCCATACAAATTGTGAAATTTTTTGTTCTAGTTCTGTGAAAAATGCCATTGGTAGATTGATAGGGATTGTATTGAATCTGTAGATTGCTTTGGGTAGTATAGTCATTTTCACAATGTTGATTCTTCCAATCCAAGAACATGGTATATCTCTCCATCTGTTTGTATCATCTTTAATTTCTTTCATCAATGTCTTATACTTTTCTGCATACAGGTGTTTTGTCTCCTTGGGTAGGTTTTTTCCTAGGAATTTTATTCTTTTTGTTGCAATTGTAAATTAATTTCTGTTTCAGCTTTTTCATCCTTAGTGTATAGGAATGCAAGAGATTTCTGTGCATTAATTTTGTATCCTGCTACTTTACCAAATGCATTTATTAGCTCTAGTAGTTTTCTGGTAGCATCTTTAGGATTCTCTTTGTATAGTATCATGTCATCTGCAAACAGTGACAGGTTTACTTCTTCTTTTCCGATTTGGATTCCTTTTATTTCTTTTTCTTCTCTGATTGCTGTGGCTAAAACATCCAAAACTATGTTGAATAATAGTGGTGAGAGTGGGTAACCATGTCTTTTTTCTGATTTTGGAGGAAATGTTTTCAGTTTTTCACCATTGAGAACAATGTTGGCTATGGGTTTGTCATATATGGCCTTTATTATGTTGAGGTAAGTTCCCTCTATGCCTACTTTCTGGAGGGTTTTTATCATAAATGGGTGTTGAATTTAGTCAAAAGCTTTTTCTGCATCTATTGAGAAGATCATATGTTTTTTCTCCTTCAATTTCTTAATAGGGTTTATCACATTGATTGTTTTGCATATATTGAAGAATCCTTGCATTCCTGGGATAAACCCCACTTCATCATGATTTATGATCCTTTTAATGTGCTATTGGATTCTGTTTGCTAGTATTTTGTTGAGGATTTTTGCATCTATGTTCATCAGTGATATTGGCCTGGAATTTTCTTTCTTTGTGACATCTTTGTCTGCTTTTGGTATCAGGGTGATGGTGGCCTCATAGAATGAGTTTGGGAGTGTTCTTCCCTCTGCTATGTTTTGGGAGAGTTTGAGAATGACAGGTGTTAACTCTTCTCTAAATGTTTGATAGAATTCTCCTGTGAAGACATCTGGTCCTGGGCTTTTTTTTGTAGGAAGATTTTTAATCACAGTCTCAATTTCAGTGCTTGTGATTGGTCTTTTTATATTTTCTGTTTCTTCCTGGTTCAGTCTTGGAAGGTTGTGCTTTTCTAAGAATTTTTCCATTTCTTTCTGACTGTCCATTTTATTGGCATATAGTTGCTTGTAGTAATGTCTCATGATCATTTGTATCTCTGCAGTGTCAGTTTTTACTTCTCCTTTATCATTTCTAATTCTATCGATTTGAGTCTTCTCCTTTTTTTTCTTGATGAGTGTGGCTAATGGTTTATCAATTTTCTTTATCTGCTCAAAGAACTAGCTTTTGGTTTTATTGATCTTTGCTATTGTTTCCTTCATTTATTTTTTATTTATTTTGGATCTGATATTTATGATTTCTTTCATTCTGCTAACTTTGGGGTTTTTTATTTATTTTTTCTTTCTCTATAGCTTTAGATATAAGGTTAGGTTGTTTATTTGAGATGTTTCTTGTTTCTTGATGTAGGAAGGTATTGCTGTATTGCTATAAACTTCGCTCTTAGAACTGCTTTTGCTGCATCCCATAGGTTTTGGGTTGTTGTGTTTTCAATGTCGTTTGTTTCTAGGTTTTTTTTTTTATTTCCACTTTGATTTCTTCAGTGATCTCTTGGTTATTTAGTAGTGTGTTGTTTAGTCTCCCTGTGTTTGTATTTTTGGCAGATTTTTTCCTGTAATTGATGGCTAGTCTCATAACATTGTGGTCAGAAAAGATAATAGGATTTCAATTTTCTTAAATTTACCAAAGCTTGATTTGTGACCCAAGATATGATGTATTCTGGAGAATGTTCCATGAGCACTTGAGAAGAAAGTGTTTTTGTTGTTTGGGATGGAATGTCCTATAAATATCAATGAAGTCTATCTTGTTTAATGTATCATTTAAAGCTTGTGTTTCCTTATTTATTTTATTTTGGATGATCTGTCCATTGGTCAAAGTGGGGTGTTAAAGTCCCCTACTATGATTGTGTTACTGTTGATTTCCCCTTTATAGTGTTAGCATTTGCCTTAAATATTGATGTGCTCCTATGTTATGTTCATAAATATTTACAATTGTTATATCTTCTTGGATTGATCCTTTGATCATTATGTAGTGTCCTTCTTTTTCTCTTGTAATAGTCTTTATTATTAAAATATATTTTGTCTGATATGATAATTGCTACTCCAGCTTTCTTTTGATTTCCATTTGCATGGAATAACTTTTTCCATCACCTCACTTTCAGTCTGTGTCCCTAGGTCTGATGTGGGTCTCTTATAGACAGCAGATATATGGGTCTTATATTTGTATCCATTCAGCCAGTCTGTGTCTTTTGGTGGGAACATTTAATCCATTTACATTTAAGGTAATTATCAATATGTATATTCCTATCACCATTTTCTTAATTGTTTTGGGTTTGTTATTGTAGGTCTTCTCCTTCTCTTCTGTTTCCTGCCTAGAGAATTTCCTTTAGCATTTGTTGTAAAGCTGGTTTCATGGTGCTGAATTCTCTTTTTTTTTTAATTTTATTATTTTTATTTATTTATTTTTATTTTTTTTGGTTTCTGCTTTATAACAAAGTGAATTAGTTATACATATACATATGTTCCCGGTGCTGAATTCTCTTAACTTTTGCTTGTCTATGAAGTGTTTAATTTCTCTGTCAAATCTAAATGAGATCCTTGCTGGGTAGAGTAATCTTGGTTTTAGGTTTTTCCCTTTCATCACTTTAAATGTGTCCTGCCACTCCCTTCTGGCTTTCAGAGTTTCTGCTGAAACTTCAGCTGTTAACCTTACGGGGATTCCCCTGAATGTTATTTGTTGTTTTTCCCTTGCTGCTTTTCATATTTTTTCTTTGTCTATAATATTTGATAGTTTGATTAATATGTGTCTTGGCGTGTTTCTCCTTGGATTTATCCTGTATGGGACTTTCTGCACTTCCTGGATTTGATTGACTATTTCCTGTTCCATATTTGGGTAGTTTTCATCTATAATCTCTTCAAATATTTTCTCAGTCCCTTTCTTTTTCTCCTCTTCTTCTGGGACCCCTATCATTCGAATGTTGGTGCATTTAATGTTGTCCCAGAGGTCTCTGATACTGTCCCCAGTTCTTTTCATTCTTTTTTCTTTATTCTGTTCTGTGGTAGTTATTTCCACTATTTTATCTTCCAGGTCACTTATCTATTCTTCTGCCTCAGTTATTCTGCTATTGATTCCTTCTAGAGAATTTTTAATTTCATTTATTGTGTTGTTCATCATTGTTTGCTCTTTAGCTTTTCTAGGTCCTTGTTAAACATTTCTTGTATTTTCTCTATTCTATTTCCAAGATTTTGGATCATCTTACCATTATTCTGAATTCTCTTTCAGGTAGACTGCCTATTTCCTCTTAATTTGTTAGGTCTGGTGGGATTTTATCTTGCTCATTCATCTGCTGTGTGTTTTCCTGTCTTCTCATTTTTCTTAACTTACTGTGTTTGGGGTCTCCTTTAGCAGGCTGCAGGTTCGTAGTTCCTGTTGTTTTTGGTGTCTGTCCCCAGTGGCTGAGGTTCGTTCAGTGGGTTGTGTAGGCTTCTTGGTAGAGGGGACTACTGCCTGTGTTCTAGTGGATGAGGCTGGATCTTGTCTTTCTGGTGGGCAGGTCCACGTCTGGTGGTGTGTTTTGGGGTGTCTGTGGCCTTATTATGATTTTAGGCAGCCTCTCTGCTAATGGGTGGGGTTGTGTTCCTGTCTTGCTAGTTGTTTGGCATGGGGGGTCCAGCAGTGTAGCTTGCTTGTCTTTGAGTGGAGCTGGGTTAGCGTTGAGGTGGAGGTCTCTGGGAGAGCTTTCACTGTTTGATATTAAATGGAGCCGAGTGGTCTGTGGTGGACCAATGTCCTGAACTCAGCTCTGCCACCTCAGAGGCCCAGGCCTGACACCTGTCTGGAGCACCAAGATGCTGTCAGCCACACAGCTCAGAGGAAAAGGGAGAAACAGAAAGAATTAAAGAAAATAATAATAAAATAAAATAAAGTTATGAAAATAAAAAAATATTATTAAAAATAAAAAAGTTAAAGTCATAAAAAAAGAAAGAAAGAAGAGAGAAACCAAATCAAAAAACAAATCCACCAGTGATAACAAGTGCTAAAATCTATAGTAAAAAAAACCCAAATGACTGACAGACCCTAGTACAAATGGTAAAAGCAATGCTATACAGACAATATCACGCAAAGAAGAATACACATCCACAAAAGGAGAAAAAGGAAAAAAAAAATAAAATTATATATATATATATATATATCTGTATATAAAAAGAAAAAGGGAAGAGAACAACCAAATCAATAAAAAAAATCTACCAATGATAATAAACTCTAAATACTAAAGTAAGATAAACATAAAACCAGAAACAAATTAGATGCAGAAAGCAAACCCCAAGTCTACAATTGTTCCCAAAGTCCACAGCCTCAATTTTGGGATTATTCGTTGTCTATTCAGGTATTCCAGAGATGCAGGGTACATCAAGTTGATTGTGGAGATTTAATCTGCTGCTCCTGAGGCTGCTGGGAGAGACTTCCCTTTCTCTTCTTTGTTTGCACAGCTCCTGGGTTTCAGCTTTGGAATTGGTCCCACCACTGTGTGTAGGTCCCCTGAGGGCATCTGTTCCTGCCCAGACAGGCCTGGGTTAAAGTAGCAGCTGATTAGGGGGCTCTGGTTCACTCACGCCAGGGGGAGGGAGGGGTACGGAATGTGGGGTGAGCCTGCGGCGGCAAAGGCCAGCGTGACATTGCACCAGCCTGATGCGTGCCGTGCGTTCTCCTGAGGAAGTTGTCCCTGGATCACAGGACCTTGGCAGTGGCGGGCTGCACAGGCTCCCAGGAGGGGAGGTGTGGATAGTGACCTGTGCTCGCACACAGGCTTCTTGGTGGCTGCAGCATCAGCACTAGCGTTTCATGCCTGTCTCTGGTGTCCACACTGATAGCCACAGCTCACGCCCGTCTCTGGAACTCATTTAGGAGGTGCTCTGAATCCTCTCTCCTCATGCATCCCAGAACAATGGTCTCTTGCCTCTTAGGCAGTTCCAGACTTTTTCACAGACTCCCTCCTGGCTAGCTGTGGCTCACTAGCCTCCTTCAGTCTGTCTTCACGCAGCCAACCCCGTCCTGTCCCTGGGATGTGACCTCCGAAGCCCGGGCCTCAGCTCCCAGCCCAGCCCTGACCTGGAGGGTGTGCAGACAAGCCTCTCAGGCTGGTGAGTGCTGGTCAGCACCGATCCTCTGTGTGGGAAATCTCTCCACTTTGCCCTCTGCACCCCTGTTGCTGCGCTCTCCTCCGTGGCTCTGAAGCTTCCCCCCTGCCATGCCCCGTCTACACCAGTGAAGGGGTTTCCAGTGTGTGCAAACTTTTCCTCCTTCACAGCTCCCTCCCTGAGGTGTGGGTCCTGTCCCTATTCTTTTGTCTGTTTTTTCTTTTGCCCTACCCATGTACATGGGGAGTTTCTTGCCTTTTGGTAAGTCTGAGATCTTCTGTCAGCGTCCAGTAGGTATTATGTAGGAGTTGTTCCATATGTAGATGTATTTCTGATGTATCTGTGGGGAGGAAGGTGATCTCCACGTCTTACTCCTCCGCCATCCTGAAGGTGTCTTCTATATATATATTTTAATAGTGTTGGTATTCCAGGATAAGTTTTTAGACTAAAATAGAATATACATCTTCAGGTTGAAAAGGCCCACCAGTGCTCAGGAATGTGAATGAAAACAAAACAAAACAGGTAAAACAAGAGATAAAGAAATAAAAGATTAAAAAGTTCTTAAATTTCCTGATAGTTTCATAAGAGATTACTAAAACTAAATGATAATCTTATTGATATTAGAAGCTTCATCAGCAACAGCAGAGGTTATAGAGGGAGAAAGAGAAATATTTTCTCTGTTCCAAGCAAAAGCAGTAATTTTTGTTTAAAATTATGTAGTTAGCAAAGCAGTCAAAATAAAAATAAAAGCGTAGACAAAATTAAAGATATATATTTTTAACTGAAGGATTTTGGAAATTTGCCTCCCATGCACTCCACATGAAAATCATAAGGAAGTAGTAAACTTTAGAAGAATTTCAGGAAAGAAAATCACATAACAACAACAACAAAAACTATGTTGTAAATAAGTACGGAAAATAGAAACTAAAGCCAAAGGGAATCCACAGTCTAACACTCCATGATCTAGGATTGAGTATAAATTAGTACAACCATTCAGAAATATATTTGTCAGTGTATGTAAAGAGTACATAAAGTATTTAAAGCTTTTGACACAGTAACTTAAGATAATTGAAAAATCAAAGATGTAGACAACATCATAGCACTATTTCAAATAGTAAAATTAACTCTGAAAAAAGGAATATACAAATATATAAATGATATCCCAATTCAAATATTATTTAAAATATTACCATAAAACATCTTATCATAAAGTATTTTCAAGTTATGCTAATCAAATTTATCCCTGTAAGTTTTCTATTTCAAAATCCAATTTACAAATGATATTTGTGAATAGAATATTATTTCAAATTTTGGTTTTTAATGATGGATAAAGATAACAAATCTCAGAAAAAAATACACTTTAGAGAACTTTATAAGGAGTGGTGATCAATGTGTTAATTGCTCATTTAAACACCTTTAAGCAAGTATGAGAATAGTTTTATGCATACAATGATGCAGTGGAATATTCTAAGATGTTTTGTGTTTCCAAAGAACTCACTAAATAGGTTCAACATTTTAATCATGTTTCATCAAATATTATTTGACTGCTAAATCTACGTAAAAAAAAATCAACAGAACTTCTCAGAATGGTTGAATGGCTGCAGATTTTGTATGTCATACCTAACATGTCTAAAAGCTTTCTCTCATTATGCAAAAAGTCATGAATAATCAGGTCAAGGCAGTATGCAAAGAAAATTATCAGACTGTGAAACTAAGGGAAGGCCTATTAGGCACAAGCTGTACACCTGTTTGCTCATTTCTCACTTTAAATAGTTTGTAATTCTATTTATAAAATCTCATTACACTGAGAGTTGTATGAGAGAAGGGAAAAAATCTTAAATCCTACTCAACAGTAAGGCGAATTATATTTACCTGAACAGTTGTTCAAAAATATAGCTAACCTATGCTTGAAATGTTACATAAATGATAAATATGTAATATATATAAAACATATATTTTTAAATTTATATTTTAACATATATAGAATAAAACTTTTTCACTATAAAATATTGACCAATTCTAACAAGAAAATTTGTGAATTAAAAAAAAATTCTAAACAGTATTATGTAAACCAGAGTCAATGCTTGCCAAAATATTCAGTTCAAATATAAATATAATTTTACCCTAAACTTAAACCTATTGTATATAGATTGCAACAAATTAAAAGTGAGGTGTTTATTTAGTCATTTTACATATTGCCATTAAAAAGACATATATTTGCTAAGACTATAGCTCAAAATAGAAATATTTCTTTTTCAATTTCATTCTGTGTATTTCCAGTTCATTAAAACAATAGGAGTTAAAATATACAAGATTCTTCTATCAGCTCGCAGAAAATAATATGGCAGATGTTCATATCTGTATAGAACATATATATATATATATATTAGTGATTTATATTTACTTGTACAGAAAGTTAAATTTTATGTGCATAGAATGATGAATTTCTTTGATATATTTGGCAAGTTATGTTTCATATTTTTAAACTATGTTTAAGTTCAACTTTTCAATTGAAAAATTTCTAATATTACAATGTAGTTTTTCCTTTTTCTCCTTTTATTTTTCTGAAATTATTATCTTTAATAATATTGATAGTAATATTTTAGAAAGTTAAAATCAAATATTATTTTTCCATAGGAATTTCACATTCTCATGAATACATTTTTCTAATATTAACATCTGTAAATTTATTCTACTTAGTCCACTATCATTTAATACTGTAAATGTAAGGATTACATATGTATTGTCTGTATGCACTGAAAAGCAGTTATTTTTGAGAAATAGAAATACTCTTAGATTCACATCATAAAACAAGCAAAAAAGATTCATTATATACCAAATGGCTGGTATTATATATTTGATATTTACATTTATAGTGCTGTATTACTTGCCTATGCAAACATATGCATTGGATAAACATTACACTTGAGTTATTATTTTATTGTGATTCTCACAAATGCTGTGATATATTTAAGTGCGAGATACTTTATAAAGAAAGCATATATCAAATGAATCCTGTAATTTGCCTCAAAGCTTTTTAGAATATATCTGCAATGCACATTATGCTTTTAGAGTATGAAATTGAGCCAATTTTATATGAACTAGAACAAGGGTTATTGAGAGATCCGAGGACAACCAAGCAGTAATTTAGAAGCAAATCATAACCTAGAGTTTGTAGGATAGCTTATCAAAGCCTCTGAAGAAGGAGTCTGGAAATGTCAGTAAAAATTGCCAAAGCTAACTTTTGAAGCTGTGGCAATAATTTACTAACGGTGCTGAATTTATGTACATGAAGAGTGGATAATGTAATAGCTTAGTAAAGATGATCACAGGATTGATATTCAACTCCAGAGTTTAAGAAAGTTTATACACAATGAATACGTTTTAAAAGCTTAAAAATCTGATGATTAAACTATATAGAACAGAATGTATACCTTAAAATTTGACATGTTCCAAATTTTCTTTCTTGAGAACTCAGTCAAATTGTGTTGTCCCATTGACTGATGGAATAAGTTATGTGGATTGCTGAGAGAGGAGCATTCCAGGTAAAAGGAACAGCAAATGATAATATCTTGAGATAGGAGGTGGCCTGCTCTATTCAGAATTCGGTAAAAAAGATTCCAATTTTTACTAGTTAGGATAATCCGAGCTGCTGAGCTGCTGAATGGGAGATGGATATTGACTGAAGTAAGTGACATATCGGGGAGGGAAGTAAAAGTCAGGGAATGGGTGTGCAGGTTTTGAGCAGAGACCTGACATGATTTTGCACTGTGAAAAAGTCTGGCTGCTGCATCGCATGTATAGTGTAGGTGGAGGGATAGGGGGAGGGCAAAGGAGGAAGCAAGCAGATCAGTTTGTGGGCTACAGAAGTAATTCAGAAGAAAAGTGATGGTTCCTTTGATAAAAAGGTAGCACTGAGATGAGATAGCAGTGAGATACTAGCTATATTTTGAAGGTAGTGCAGATAGGATTTGCTGATGCCCTCAATATGTAATATGAGAGAAGGTAAAGGGATGGTTTCAGGGTTATTGGAGAAAACCATTGGAAGCACAAAATTGCTCTTTTATTGACAATGGGAGAATCAGGATTTGAGGTCTGGACAAACATGGGTTAAGAATCCTGCTTGACACCCACAGGGAGATACTGGATACACGAGTCTGGAATTTAGAGATGAGTTCTATCTGGAGATACAGATTTTGCTATTTTCAGCATATGTATGGTATAAAAGTCATGTGAGTGAAATGGATGACTGAGAGATCAGCAAGTGAGTGAATGAGTGTAGATGGAGAAGTGGTCTGAGGACCAAGACCTAGCATATACAGAGAGAGGTATTGTGTCAGGGAAAGTGGGAAAAGCACTAGCAACCATCTAAATGATGAAGGAAGTTACGTGGGTTATATTTAGAAGTGAGTTAGAAAGTAAAGCTGAAAACTTTGTGATTAAAACTTAACGACCACAGGTAATTTAACTTGTTATAGATAAGTAACTGAAGTTACTGAAATATGAAGAGCAATTTAGAATAAGTGCAAAAATAAAATTATGGCTGCAAACTCAATATGAATAAGGGCCAAAGATTGCTGTTATTTGAATTGTACTCTTACAGCTAGGAAGACTACAATATAGCTAATATAGCTAAAGACTACTACTACTACTACAATATAGCAATATAGCTAAAGACTACTTTAGCTGTATTTTCTAACCTATCATTTGATAACTAAAACCCAAATAAATTAATTGATTGCTACTAATTGGCCTGATATTGAAACTTATTTATCTGAGTACAAATTACATTTTTTCTTTATTGTGATATGCTTTGGACTAGAGGTATGGGATATTGTCTGTGCTAATATATAACAAAAGGTAAGTGATTTCAGAATGTATATTTTAGTTATTATTTCATATCAGTAATTTGAAGTGCTGGAAATTTACACTAAAGAACCAAACCAGAAAGATCCAGACAAATTCTTGGAAGACTTCTTAAGATTTACTCTTTATGACATATCTTTGGAGTAGAACAAGTACAGAATTTAACTGCACAAATAACTTCAGATTTACTGCAATCCTCAGTTGAGTTGATGGCAACATATTGAATAAGAAATCAAAAGAAAGTGTAATCAAACCACTAGGAGTTAGTTAATTAAATCTGCTGTTAATATCATCATTGCATTGTTTCCTATCTATTCCTTTGACAAATTCCAAACTTTAAACTACTGGAGCAGTATCCTTTATCTATAACCAGACTCTTCTTTTTCAAGTTAGTGGGTAATGACTGTTCCAGAAAGTAACACATTTTTCTTTGAATAGAATATGCAGACTGATTTTAATCATAAAAGAAATTTTGCATTCTTTTCCCTTAATAGTCTTATCAGCCAGTTTCATATTCTGTGTTGCTCAACTTGTATCTTCATGGAGAAATTAGGTTGTTTGGCTTGCTAATCATATTAATAATAATTGAAAACTCACGAGATTTCTTCTCATTCCCTTGTCAGAATCAATTTCCAAAAAATAGATTATGCATTGGTATTTATCAGTCCTGTGGAATCAAAACAATAACAAAGTCATTCTTTTGATTATTTATTACAAATATGCATGTACTTTATTCTTCTGGATATTTACCATTATTAATTATTAGGAAAACTAAGTATTCACTATAATAATTCTGGAATATGGTTGCATAAAGTGTTCCAATTATAATTTCCTATATATTTCCCAAAGAAAGTTAGATTCATATAATATAAAGAAACTATCACTGGCATAGAATTCAAGCAGTCCTAGCTTTTAAATCTCAGATCAAGCTTTTGCTAGTTAGGGACATGGAGAAAGCACATAAGCTATCTGAACTTCTTTCTCCTCACCTCTAAAACTGGTACAACATTCCACCTTGGAATATCACCGTGAGAATTTGAAGTAGTACAAAGAGAACAGTTATTTAATGACAGAAATATACTGTCAATTACAACAAGTAAAGTAACGATGCCTTCTGTGCAGAGCAATCTGCAACCGTTACCATTTGTCAGCTTTTAGAAATGTAATTTTTCCCATATATTTCCATGGATGATTTGAATTAGATGGTTTTGTTAGTACTATTGTTGTTGTTTTAAATATACATATATGTATATAATATGTATATGCTTTAAATACATACATATACATATAAATGTATATATTCGGCACAGAAAATAGTGTAAAAAGAATGTAAGTACTTTTAAATGTATTAAAATATATAATAATTATTCCTAAGTTAATTTATACTTTAAAATTAGGAGAAATGCACAGTTTTTATGCTGGCATATAAATTGCATCTACAGAATTTGTAATATATTCAATTACATGCATATTTCAAGTAATTGCATGGGTGAAACAGAAAGTTAGTTAGGCTATACCTGATCTGTATGCGCACATGCAAAACTCTAAGATAAGATTCAGATGCAAATTTGAGTGCTGCAGTTTAGGTGTATATTCCTTTGAAGACACCTCAATTAGAGTCAGTTTTATTTCCTCCAGTATTTTACTTTACCAATATATTCTTTTTCCGTCATGGCTAATTTCCCAGAGATAGATTAAATTGACAACATTGACTATTATTGTTTTCTTAATTATTTTTTTGTTTCTTCCTAGGCAGTGCATTCACTATTTAAGTAGACCCTTGATATACCAATATTTCAGGGGATTAATACAAACCATACATTTATTTGGCTGGAAGCATTTGTTCTGTAAATCTTTATTGCTTCCTACTATGTGTCATGCATTTTACCAAGCACGAAGGATCCTAAAACAGAGTGCTTGCCTGTGAACTTTCCTTGCTGAGTACCTCTTTCTTATCATCCATCCAACTTCCATTTTATAAATGAAAAAAATAAGATGCACTTGAGTGATTTGCTTACATTTACAAACCTAGTTAGTTACAGAGCAAGGAAGACATTGAACGTATCCTGACTTCCATTCAAATTATAACATGCTGTCTGCACATTGCTAATTATGGAGGGGTGAAGTATATAGACTACATTTTCTTTTAATTCTACCAAATCTCTATGGAATTTCTTTTTTAAATGAGGTTGGCGACAGGAATGTCAATGGGTTAATGAAAGAAAAACTACTGCACGTTTTGTTTCAGACTCACTTTAGTGTCGAAATACTGCATGGCATTTAGTCTAGGACTTGCCTATATGCTTACAATACAGCATTAAGATAAGAAATGTCAATTATCTGGTTAATTTGCCAATGTAGACAGCCAGTCAAGCCCCAACATGAACCTTCTTTAGTGTATATAATTTGAGTTAACTATAGACATAGTCTAAATTGATTTGTTAATTGCTAACTTTTCCTTCAGTTTGATTCCTATAGACTTTAGCTGAATAAAAGCAATAATGTCACTACAGCGTATGGCTTATTTTCCTCCTTCTCCAAATCAATTTCTGAAATTTAAAAACTTATTTATAAAACAAAATTGCCCTTTGAGAGGAGGAAGTACCTAGTATATAATATCAGATATTATGTTTTTAATAACCACTTAGTGCTAAGACTATTTAAAGAATTTTACTTTTATTAACCTATTTAGTCCTATTAGTTAGGTACTAAAATCATCCCATTTTAACGATCAGGAAGTTGGAGAGGTTAAATAAAGTAACAAAGGTTATATACCTAGGAAGCAGTAAACTCAGGATGTAAATTTTTCTATAAAGCATGTCAGATGTCTCTATTTAAAGTTCATGACTAAAGCTCAGTATGAAATCTTGTATAATTAATAGAGGAGTCTATCTAGTTTTTCTTTAGTATAATTAATATCCATAAAAGACTAAAGATGCGTAAATTTTTGAAAATCATAAAATGTGTGGAATGTGGTATCAAATTAGCCAATCCATATTTGCAGTTATAAGTAGTTAGAGCATTGATCCAGAGAGACAAATGATAACTTTAAGAATGTAAATCTATAGCTTGAGTTTATGAAGGATAAGTACAGCTAAGACCTCAGTAGTAGTAATACTTCTTAATAGAAGTAGTACATGTAGTAGATACTACATGTTGTTTGTAGATAATAATGCATATCTTAAATTTAATACTTTTTTAAAGTTCTAAATAGAGACATAACAATTATCTAACTGTGTTAATATAATATTATAATAAACACTGTTGGTTTATCTATTTTAAGGAACGTTGCCCCTGCTTACATTACATGGATATTATGTACTTGCTAATTAACGTGTTTTGTAGTCAGGTAATCCTACCAGATCTCCCAGCCTAGTCTTTTCCCACAACAAATTCTCAGACATACTGAAACATAAGTATATTCCTAAAGGAGACATAACATGTCACCCTTTAATCTAAAAGATTTAGGGACTCCTCATTTCTACAAAATAAAATTCAGTCTCCCAAACTGCATTCCTAACTTCATTCTAACCATTTGCTTTTATTTAAAAGATCTGATCAAACTGTATAAGGAAATACTCTTCAAACCCCATGATTTTCCATTTTCATGTCTTTAGATTCTACATTATTTCTTCCAAGCAGATGTAGATGTACATCCTTATCTGTTGATTGTAAATTGCAAATAGCCTATAACTCAAGGTCTAACACTTGAAGATCATCTCCCCCATTTTTAGTCCCCCAGCTGAAAAATAATATATTTTTATATTCTAATTCTAATTATATTATGTTGATTCCCTTTCAATGGTGCTGTTACTTCCTAATGAGTCACTTGTAATTTTTATATGTACTTTATCACCCTTGTAAGATGCTCTGGAGATTTAGTGAAAAGGCAATGTCTTATCAGTTTTTGTATACTCCACACTACCTTGCTTATAATCTTTCTAATATAAGATTTATTAAATAGGGCTTCCCTGGTGGCGCAGTGGTTGAGGGTCCGCCTGCCGATGCAGGGGACACGGGTTCGTGCCCCGTTCTGTGAAGATCCCACATGCCGCAGAGCGGCTAGGCCCGTGAACCATGGCCGCTGAGCCTCAGTGTCCGGAGCCTGTGCTCCACAACGGGAGAGGCCACAACAGTGAGAGGCCCGCGTACCGCCAAAAAAAAAAAAAAAAAAAAAAAGATTTATTAAATAGACTAAGACCAACATTGACTAGCATGCAAACTTGTATGGATACAGCTAGGAGTCTTGTGATCGTGTGGGCCAGGGTTTATACACAATCTCTGGTTCAAAAAACAAAGCAAAACCAAACAAAACCTCATGTCTTTCTGGATGTAACTATACTAATTACAAGGATTTGATCTGTAATAGTTAAGGGCTGGGGTGAACTCTGGCTTCATCCAGGCTGGCATTTATCTCTAAGGATATACGTGTAGCAGTAGAGAGGTAGAGGAGCGCAGCAGGGGTTTCTGGGGTGGAGGTGATGCTAAGACTCCTTTGCATGGCTTCTTGGTTTAGGTGGTACATTCAATTTTGAGCGAGATGGCGTAATAAAATAAGGAGCAGTGAGGGAGAACTAGACAGGATAATGGAGTCCTAGCCAAGCAACTGAACTTTAGGGAAAACTCCTAAGAGCTGCCAGCCTTGGGCCTTGAGCTGACTCTTTTGTTTGCTTGGGCCTCTCGCCCCCTGCCCCAACCCATGTTGCAGATCTTTGCATAATTACCTCCTCACCACTCGTGACTCCACTAAGTGTTTAACTCCTCATAGAAACCTTCATAATTACCTGTGCCATCTTCTTTGTAGCACTCATCTTCCACTGAAAACAATTTATGTATTTATTTAATTTTTTGCATAATGATAAACTTTTCTTTTTTTTTGCAAATGAAATATGTCTGGTAAAGACAAGGACTATGTCCCGAACACTCCTGTATACCCAAGAGTCTAATAAACTGCCTGACCATAGGAGACACTCATAAATATTTATTAGCTGACTTGAAAGGGAGTGATGGAAAAGTAAAGGTACCATGAACTGATTCATACAAGATAAAGAAACGTGGGCTTTATCGTTCTGGGCAACTTTTACTGAAAGATTGTGCTCCAGTATATTTCCATACTATTAAGGCTTATGGCTGGAAAAAAGCTGCATTCCACATTTGGTGTGCTGTGTTTACACCTACTCTCATATTAGGGTTAGGTCAAATCAGCTGAGAGACTGGAAGAGGTTTCAACTGCAGGTGGACCATGCTGGATGCCTCAAACAATGTGATGTTGCTAATGCTTATGGTCAAGTAGCTTAATGGGTATTGCCTGGAATACATAAGAGAGATCTCTCAGTTCTTGTCAGAGGAACAGAGGATGGAACAGAAACACCCTTTGAAGGAAGATGAGACTTCACTTGACCAGCATAGCCTACAGGAAACTCTTCTTCCTCTAAAATCAAGGAGGCTTTCCTCTTTGTGCCCTGCATGTAGTACTTAGTGCTCTTTCCATATGAGTGTATGTTATCCGTTCATTGAAAATGGGTGTATACTTAGACTGGTTGATATTATTGGCATTTTTCTTGAGAGTGATTTCTGAACAGCCCAGCGATTCCAAATACGAAGGGATCTAGGAAGAGATTTGAAAGGGAGCTCAAGAGAGAGAGCTCCTTAAAGGCAAGGACCAGTTTTCATCTGCCAGTCCTACGGCTCAGCTGAATATGTTCAGCAAAGAAAATGATTGTTGATAAGCTGCTTTTGTAGACCAGAGTCTCATAAATAAGGAGGCATATGTACACATGCACACAATTTTAATTAATAAGGCCATATTCAAATGTTGAAATTAATTTGTTGAACCAGCTCATTTTGAAGCAAAAACTCTGTTAGGACAAAATGTAGTCATTGACTAAAAACACTGAAGAAAAGACAACTTCAAGGCAAACTGTTTCCAATACAGAACCAGAACAGTGAGTTTAATGTGAGCATATCAACTGTGGTCTTTTAAATTCCCCCCAAACAGAGTAACACATCCCTATCCCCCAGAAAACTGAGAAGATTATTGCAGTTTTATCCACCAGAAGACTGAGTGTATTGTGATATTTCTTTAGAGCACTTTTATAATTTCCAAACATTTATTGTCTTCTTTTAATTCTGTCTCTATGTCTCTTGCTTTATTGTAACTAAAGAAACAAAAAGTTATTTTAAAAAAACATGGAGCACTTTTATTAATGTATCAGAAATTTTATATTAATTTTCAAAACAAGTAAGTACTACTTAGTAAATAAAAATGCCATTTTAGAGACGTAGCTTATTGGAGAAGGACTAACTAAAAACATCTACAAAGTATGGAATGAGGATGTATATGGCCAAAATAAATACATTCTACTCACACTTCTGAGTATTTAGGATTTTTTTTATAGTTCTCTAGTATAAATGGCATCATGAAGTCATGTCAGTTCCTTGTATAAATCCAAAATAGAAGGGAATCCTTAAGTTGCTTCCTGTTCTGTGCTTAGTATATGTAAATATTCACATATCATATTTGGGGGATAATCATAAGAGTGTAGATCTAAGGGAGACATAGAAAATGTGGTGTGAATCAGGAGATGTCAATATTTAGTCTAAAAATACTAGTTCAGGAGAGTCTACCTTTCAGTGGAGACTCTGTTATAGAGCTGTGGTACCAGGCCTTGTTACCGCCCATTTCGCTTCAGAGTTTGGGATGGAGGTGTGGGTAGTGGAGGGCCTTCAAATTCAAAGCAACCAATTTACTGATTTTCCTTTGATTTATGTTATTGACTTCTGATTGCTCCAGAAGCATATGAGAGCTATAGTACCTGAAATTAGGCTGTTTTTAAAGATTCAACAGCAGATTATTATACTGTAGTTTAATTTCCTACTCTGCACTCTAAAGACTCAAGTAGACCCTGAAGTAAAAATATTTTTGTTTCCTTTGTAGTCGATCTATCAAAAGGACACAAAGTACAACAGAGATTTCTAAGAATATGACCAGTATCTTCAATACTAATAACTAAGTGGATTACTTTAACAAAATATTCTATTATTTATAGGAATCTTTTACATATATTTTCTCCTTTACTTACCTTGGAAGACATGAACAATAGATGTTTTAACCTCATTTTCAAATGAAGACCCTGAGGATCATTGTTCTGAAGCATCATGATTTCTTGTCCAGATACTTTCTATTATGTTACAAACTGTAACCCAAGTATACAAAACACTATGCCAGTGGTTCCCAATTACTGGTCTCTAGATCAGATCAGAACCTCTGGAGAAGGTTCCATAGATGTACAGGAAAATGAGAAAATTTATTTGTAAGTTTCACATATAATGCTCCTTTCATAAAGATTACATATGTTATTCTGAGATTGTCTTCCTATTTCTTTGGTGTTAAAATACCCTCTTTTATAAAATGATATATAGTTGACATTTATTTAAGAGTTCTTACTTGGCGACATTCATATATATGGAGACTTCATATTAGCTACCATTTGTTTTTAATTGACTCGTTATAGAAATAGAAAATACCAGATCCACTGTAACAGAGAAATGTGCTGATAGTAAAAATTGTCACCTGGTGCCTCCCAGACCTCTTTTAGACACCAGGCTTATTGTTGAGGGAAGGTTTTGGTCCTTTTTCTGAGCAGGTTTAATGTAATCAGTATCTGGGAAAGATCCAGGATCAAGAAACCAGAGGTCGAAAAGCCACATAAAGGAGAAAGTGGAAACAGAAGTCAGGTTGCTGGAATAAGAACCAAGGAAATCAAGATTCCATAGGAAGAAAGGGATTATCAAAGGAAGAATTTGAGGTTTTCCCCTTTTATTAATAAAACTATGATGGGTATCTCCATTGAGATGAGAGCTATATATCATAGGCACAGTGAAGAGGGAAAGTAAGACATAGTCCAGACTATACCACAAGAAGCCCGCGTTTCAGGAAGTCTCACATATCTCCATTCTCGTAAAACTGACTGTTAGTGTAGACATAGCCGCTGCTATCCTTGCCAATCGAAAGGGAACCCCTCCAAATAGTTCTTCCCTTCACTTCTGAACCTATAATTACAAAGAACATATGCTAGGTCAAGATATACAGCTGCTAAAATGGAATAATAGTAGTCTTTCCCACTGCTTGGTGGTGTGGGGAGGGAGGGGGTGGAGGGAGAGGATGAGATTATAAATAGAATTTTCTCATTTTAATATTTTCTCCTATAAATTTCCCTTCAATTTCTTAATGCCTGCTACCATTTGTGTGCTAGCATTTGTGCTATCAGCCACCAAAAATGCTTGAGAAAGAAATAATCCATAGGACTAAAATAAACTATAGAAGATGATCCCTAAACCTACAGTTTACCTGGACATGAGTAGAGACTACATTTACATGTAATTTAATATCATTTACATATAATCCACTTTCCATAATAAATTTGTATATGAGTTTAAGGTGTCCTATAAAGAGAGAACGTGATGCCCCGTAGAATGCTGTAGAATACTGCACTTCACAGGTGCTCAGCAAAGTAGATGATAGGGCTGATGACTATCGTATTATGACATATTTATCTCCTCTCATGAGTGGAGTCAAGTTTCCTGATACCCTTGTTAAAAAGAACTCCTCAAATAGTGTATTTTGAGTAGAATTTCCGGAACTTCTTAAACTTCAGAAGAAAAACAAAAGGAGGGTTATGCGTGGTTTTTTAATAAGTGACATTTTTATATGCTTTTCTAAAATGTGTTTTCAAAAAGCATTTTTCCCTCAATTTAAGTGTTAATTCCTTAGAACGTTTTGATAGAAAATCAGGTGTGGTGAGATCAGATTAAATAGTGTATTCTAATACTGTCATTGTCATGCAAACAAGTAAATTACTTCGTGTTAAAGTGTACACCACAGAATGAATGGAACTCTTTGTCTCTATGATCTAATCTCTTTATGTCCTTGGTCATTCATATGTCATTACATAATGTTTAAATATGAATGCTATGCTTCCTGCTTTCATAACTTTCACTGTAGATATGTCTGAAATTGCTTTATTCAGTTTTTTAAATTAATACTTGAGCCTATTTCTAAGATATTTCCTAGATTTTTAGATTAGTGCCCCCCTAAAAAAAACCCAATGACTTTTTCTGTTTAAAGCTCTAACATGATGTAGAAATCCTGAGTATGTCCATTAAAAATATGACTTTGCATAGCTGGAGGTTTCATTATATTGTCTAAGAAAATGAACAACCTAGACATAAAGAATTAAAATAAGCAGTTGCTGATGTCTCCATACATATTCTCTCCCATCTTGAATACTTTTAATTGTTGAAATATTAATATATATAAATTGTAATTTATATACTTTCTCATTAACCATCTGTGGTGTTTTTCATATCTGAAGCCCAAAGTTTAGACTAGTTAAATTGGACACTGTATGAACTATAATTATGGTATATTGTTAGTAAATTGATAGGTAGAATGCCACACGAGTATGACAGTGTTTTCTTTAGTATCACTCCAGTATATCCATTTGAGTGAGTCTGACAAAGCTTGCTGTAATTGCTAAGGAAATAATTTGCATTTTTCTTCCTCAACATCTGTATAATACAACTATATGTCCTTACTGGCATAATCATTGACTACAGATATTGAGAATCAAAGGTTAGATGTTGGTAAATGTTTCCATTTAAAAGCCAGACAGCGTTTTGGAGGAATATTAATTACTGAAATCTGAGAAATTAATATTAATATTGAGTAATTAAAGTAATACGGAATTAAGATTTTTAAAATGCAGTAACAAAGGATCACTTTTTAAAAATGCTCTTTGTAGTTATACACAATTCCTATAATCAAGTTTTGGCATTGTTTCTTTTTTATTTATGTTTGGACAAAATTTTTATGTGTGTTTGTGTACATGTAAAAAGTACTTTTCTCATAGTATTAATTGTGCATTACTGAAGGGCTTCCATAGCATGACACTGTTGGAACTCAGATTTGAAAGAGGACAAAAGAGCTGTAATTGTTGCCAATCAGAGGAATGTGTTTTCAAAACAAGGGTATCATTTTATTTTTCTTTCCCCCCAGTTCTGCAGTAGTGTAAGTGTTAAAGCCTGAGAGGTTTAGAAAGCTGCAGTGAATGTGTTAAGACTGTTAATGAAGCTTCTGAATCTAAGGACAAAATTAGCTCTCACACCCACACTGCGCAAAGTACAGCAACTGTCTGATGGAATTGCATCATGACTTTTACCTGGGGACACGGGTATTATATTCAGCTGAAATGATGAAATTGGGAAGACAGATGTGCCCAAAGGACATTTTAAGAAGCTTGTACCTACATAAATTGCTTGTGAAAAATCTCTAAAATTTGAATAAGAAACCAATGTAAAATGCTTTCTGCCTGTAAACTTCAGGTCATATGATAGATATTATCTAGCGTATCCTTTAAGGAGAGAGAACGGATGACTTTCTCTTTGTATCAAATGATGTATATAATGTCAAGTGCAATGAATGTTTTTTTTTTTCTTTTTTAAAAGATAAGTACTTAGGAGTAGAGACTTTAATGAGGGCTGCTAGTCCGTCTATGTTGTTTGCTTAAAAATGTTAAATTCAGGCTTTCATTGCAATGTGACTGGCATATAAAGTAATACATAGAAATAAATAATTTGGATAATGTAACTATTAATCAAATAGAATCACAACATAAAAACAGCAATGTCAATGAACACCCCCGAAACAAACAAATTACTAAAAACTTTAGGTCCTTAGACATTGAGACCTGAGGTATCAGTCCTGGTACCCATCTCTTATAAGTCTTAAGAGATACAGACTTTTACAAATGGAACTATTTCATGCCATTTTAAAAACATATATCTCAAGAGAAAATTTTCGTCGCAACTCCATCCTATAAGGTCTTGACCATTTTAGGAAGGTAGCAGATATTTAGATTTGCTTTAGGTTTGCTTTTCTAAGAAAAGTGGAAAATAGATGTCCAAAATCTAGAGATTTGTGATTGTAAGCAGTGAAATGAGCACATGGAAAGAGTAGCTGTCTTATTCTTACCTTACACCTTCATATAATCTTGAAATACTACATGGTTATATAATTGTTTTTAGAAATTTCAAACAGGAAATCACAATTACACAGAAAACCCTTTCAGTGTCTTAGAAAATTCTAGAAGCTGGGATTATGCCTATGTAGCTGTGTAAAAAATTAATTCTTTTTAAAATCTTAATTCAGTGACATTTAAGATACTAAAAACCATCTGATACTGACAGTACCGACTCCTCTTCTAACATATGCTTACTGATATTAGGAAAAAAAAAATGGGGTCACCTTTGAAATTCTTAAAACCAATAGTCCTGTCCACAAGAGGGCATGGGTTTTCCATAGGAAAAGAACAGCATATGAGGTGGAAAAATAAATGACTGTAATAAATGACCTTTCTTTTGACTGACCATACTCTTAACTCTGTTTTTTTAAGGTAAAACAATTTAGAATTGATTTGCATAGGGACACCAATAACTTAATTTCATCATGTTCCCCAACTCTGATTTCCTACAGAATTTATTGCCTCTTCTACTTCTTTGGCAGTTCACATATATAACTCTTTATTATCATGTGCCTTCTTTTTATATGCTCTTTCTTCCTAATTATACTGTAAGTCCTTGAAGGACATAGGCATTTTCTTATAACCCCTTAATTCCCATAGTAAAACACAATGTCTTTGTTCAAGATAGATGATAAATAATTATTTGATTTGTCAATGAAGATAATTATGGTTTTTAAGTAATAAACATTATTATGGCTATTGCAAGGTAATTTTACTAGAGCAGTTGACAGTTTACAAAACCTTTTTACATCTATTATTTATTTGTCTCCAAATAACTGTGTTCTGTACTTTCACTTTACATTTTAAACATTTTTTTCTCCTCCAGGTTTGCAGTAGTAAATAAATTGTTGATGCAAAATGAATTTTTTTAAAATGATTTTTCTAATAGAGAATAATTTTCCCTTAGTCCTAAAAGCAAGCCATTTTATGAAATCTGTTAAATAGTCTATCATGAGATTATTTCATTTTCTTCTTACTTCAGTAGCTTAACTATATTTGGAATTTAAAATAACTTCTTTTTATCTGAAGGGGAAAAATTTTCCACATTTTTCTGCTCTTTCTGTTTATACCAAAAAAAAAAAAATTTAACCTTGATATGTGTGAATTACCTAACCAGAGATTCTGTAATACATTTTTATATGTACAGGCAGCCATTAATAGAGGATTAATAGAAGCAATTTCTTGCCAAATTTCAGAGTTTGTAAGTAAAACTTGTGAAAATAACTAATCCTGAAGTATTACACAACTAAGTTACAGGAGAAATAGTAAGTTGATAGTCAGTTCGGTGACTAAAACCACCCAGTTACCAACTATCATGTTTATTAAATTTGTACATTATTAAATCTAAATTGCAAACTGGAGTAATAGTAAAAATATAAACCTTTTCAAAGTCAGGATACTGGCAATGTAGTTCATAAATTTCATCACCATCATGCAAATGAGAATGTTAATTTCTAATTTTTTTGGATCTTCTATATCTTTTTTCAGGGAATTCACAATTCATCCACTGAAGTTTTAATTTATTCAAGTTTAAGCAATTTAATTACTTAAATTACTTAAGCCCATTACTTAGAACATATTTCAAGTAAACAAATCTAACAAATACCAACATATGCATAGCATGCTTCTTTATTCTCTGAAATGGAAGTACTACATTTGGAAAATAAACTTATCTAGCAGGATCCAGCAATAAATGTACTCTCACTCAGCACGATAGAATCTGCTTATCAGTCTTGACCAACATATTATATAGAGCTTCATACCCAAGATCTCCAGAGAAGCAGGCCAAGATCACAGAAATTATTGCTAGAAAGAAAACCCCAGATATCCTCCTATTATAATTTCTGAGATGAATTATCCAAAGGTAGCTCAAAATATTTTCTTACTTTAAATATATCTTATTTAATTGCAAGACTTATTGTTAAAGAATTGATTTGGGAGTGGTATGGATAAAAATAATTTCTCTATGGTCACTAATCAAATAAACAGATTATTCATCATGTCAGTCTCATGAAGAAAATTATAATCTATATACATCCCTTTTTCTGAGCAAATAGTGAGTAACAGTTAACTACATAGGTCAAAGGTTGCATATTAAAATTAAAAATGTTTTCCTTTTACTGATTTCAAAACATTTTCTTTTTAATATTTATTTATTTATTTATCTTTTGCTGCATTGGGTCTTCATTGCTGTGTGCAGGCTTTAACAACTGAACCACCAGGGAAGCCCCTAAAACATTTTGATATGGAATAATTTTCATCAAACTTTAAGATGTGATTAAACTCAAGAAAACCAATGTTTTTATGTTTCTTCCTCTATAATATTTATTTTTATGCAACACTGCAGATATACTATTCCATAGGCTTTTGCAAGTGAATGGGGGCTGAAGCTCTGCCCTTTTCTCTTAGCCAAACTTTGTACCCAAGAAGCTGACTCTGTCCAGAAGGAGTGCCCTGCCTAATTCCACAAAGACATTATATGGACTGGAGGGAATACTGCTTTTATGCCTATGCTCTACACACACAGGATGCTGATTTTTTCTTCATTTTAATTACAACACATATGCAATTAAATGTCCAAACCTTAAATGTACAGCTTAATTTCTTTTATAAATGAGTAGACCTAGGTATATAAGCAGATAAAGATATAATACTTCAACACTATGCTCTTTCTCGGTCAGTATCCCCTCTCCCAGATGTAACAATCATTTCACCCTCTATCCCCAAAGAAATTTTGGCCTATTCTTGAACTTCGTATATATAGATGTGTGTTTGCTAATTCTCATAATTTTTAAGGGAGGGGTTTCCATTCATATATCAACTGAAATTGTAATTATGTGACAGCAAATACTTTTTAAGTATTAATTTACATGTGTATATTTATATTGTAGACCAGCACTGTTTGCCTTATTATTCAATTTTCAGAATTTTGTGTTATGCTTGGCACTTTTTGTTAAAATAAACTTAGGAAGCATAGAAATCCAGAAATTTGTATGAACCTTTACTCAATGAATATCAAAGAGACGTTATACTTGTCCAAGGTGAAGGAGTGAGTCATTTCTAAAATCATCACTGAATTTCTTTACTTCTGCAGAGTACATTTTATCATACTTTATTATTAAAAAGAAGTTTATTAAAGATGACAATTAAACTAAAAAAAATCAATCTTTACTATAATTAAATTTTTTTAAGCTGCAATTTTATCTCATTGTTTAAAATGTCAAAGTCTCAAACATGCTTCTCTGTTCTTGGTTAAGATAGTGCTTTGTGATATGAGAGAAACAATCGCCAGCTTATTAGGTCACATGATTTTCTCACTCTTCTGTTATCTCATAAGAAAAAAATAGGTCAATTCTAGCATTATTAATTATGTATAAATATTTACAACTCAGGAAAATCAAATGTTCAAAAAAAAGCCCCACAAGGATAATAGCTAAAAGGAGCAACTCATTTTAACTTAAAACTAAAATTATATTGAAAAGTTTCTTTTAGAATTAGAATTGAATCTGATTAGAGTTTTAAAGTGTTGATATTAACAATAATTATACCTTTTTTCCAAAAGTGCACCCCTGAAAACATAGCAAAAAACTTTCTATAATTGCAATAATGTTTAAATGCATGGAATTTGCCTAAACTCACCCTGTACTAATATGTAACATTTATAATTTTTTTTTACTATCATATATCTTGAAGATAACAGACACTATTAAACCAAGACACAGTAACTACTTTTGTTCTAGTATCTATTTAAGTGTTTTAAACTGAATAAGTATTTGGGGAAAGTCATTCTCTTGTCAATTTGCCTCTTATTTTTTGTTTGTTTCATCTTGTCAAAGAAGGAACCAGGCTTTGGAGCAATCTTATCATAGTATCATAATTTTCCAAGTATCTTTTCAGGTATTTAAGTTTTTTCATATGTATTTTTCCCCCAAGTTACAAACCTACAAGTCCTATTTTTACCCCGTTAGTACACAGATATTCTCTTTATTCAGTTAAGTACCAAACAAGCATCAATTTAAAATTTTGAAGGACTTCAGGGAAAACTAAAATACAACTGTTCAATTATGGACCTTAGCTACTCATTGTAGTCTCTCAATGTGAAAACTAACTTTCTATATGATCTACTGCTTGATTATTAAATTCTATAGAGTTATTAACTCCATATAGATAACAAGGTCTTAATTATTTTTCAGAGCCCTTATCGCAATACCACCTATAGAATTAGTGTGGGTAGAAAAGGGCTTTCCAGTATATAAAACGGAACCATGTCCTAGCTAGCTTCCACAAACAGGCGCATCTTTTTTTTTTTTTTTTTTTTTTGCAGTATGCGGGCCTCTCACTGTTGTGGCTTCTTCTGCTGCGGAGCACAGGCTCCAGACGCGCAGGCTCAGCGGCCATGGCTCACAGGCCTAGCCACTCCGCCGCACGCGGGATCCTCCCGGATCGGGGTACGAACCCGCGTCCCCTGTATAGGCAGGCGGACTCCCAACCACTGCGCCACCAGGGAAGCCCCCAGGCACACTTTTTATAATGTATTTACTCAGCAACTCGATTCAGTTCTTAGATTCCTTGTATGTATGTCCATATACCATACCACATAAGACAGGCAACTACATCTTTGAAGATTTCTTTCTTACTACAACAGTACAGGAGTATTCTGAATAAGTACAAGAAGGTAGGGAAAAAATTATTTTTGTAGTAACGAACATTTATTGTTGACATTCAATGATACTGATAAAGTTCCTGCCCTCAATGACCTCAATCTAGTTCTTCAATGAACTGGTCAAAAGAGTCAAAATTAAGTTCAAGTTAAGTAGCTCCAAGTTGAGTTTTGAAAATCATGACTGTGTCTAAAGATACTTCTGAAGCTTACTTCTATGAAGATATAAATGAATCTTCAATGAACAAGACTACGAG
The DNA here is from genome assembly GCF_949774975.1 of Lagenorhynchus albirostris. Lineage (NCBI taxonomy): Eukaryota > Metazoa > Chordata > Mammalia > Artiodactyla > Delphinidae > Lagenorhynchus > Lagenorhynchus albirostris. The sequence continues at coordinate 107,579,856 of NC_083099.1, read as the reverse complement.
CTAAACTATTTTATTTGGTAACAAAGGGACTTTTCCACCTATAATTTTACTCTGTAAAATATAAGCTCATAGAGAGTAGTGCCTCTGGAGGGAGAGTGCTTGGATTCATAATTCCAACTTTTGGACTTACTACTGGAGGAGGATGTACAATTTACTTAACCTCTATAAGCTTCAGTTTATTCTTTTATAAAATAGACATGATATGAAAAATACCTACTTCACCTGATTTCAGTGAGCCTTAAGTAAGTCATGCAAATTAACTAGCACAGGACCTGAAGCATAGCAAGTTCTCATTAAATGTTAGCTATTATTATTTTCTTTGTTGTTTATACCATTGTTTTTGTTGTTATATAGATTTCTAAAAATATACATCACAGGGAAAAGCATTTTAAAGCCCAAGAGAAATCTCAAATTTCAATGGTCTGATAACTGAGTCAATTGAAATTCCAGAGGAATCAGCAGCCTTTGGACACGTCAACCATTCATCTCTCTAGATTATCTAGGTTTTATCCCTGTGTCAAGTCAGATCATCAGAATGGCACATACCAGGACCATATTACTTTAGCCCCCTTCAGAAATGCTTTCACAGAGCTATGATTTGGCATCATGCCCTTGGCTTCTTATCAAAGGTCAGTGCAGGAAACGGCCATATGAAGAATGCCTATGTTCTTTTTGTAAAACTGCTATTGAAGATACTGTCCATTTTAGTATTTAATGTCCCTGAGACAAAGACTCTTGCTATAAATTCTTCTTAGAGCGAAGTTTAATGACTTTAGTATATCTGTCCTTTTGTTTTAAAGTATGTCATCCTTTTAGGAAGCAGCAAGGGCTTTAATAATAAATAGAAGATTCTTTTCAACATGTACGTTTCTAGAAAATGTTTCCAGCTACTTATCTATCTCCATGGTCAGGGAAGAATGAAAACCAATAAATTCATTTTCCCTTTCTTGTTTCAAATGTAAAATGTTACCCTAATAGGGAATATGTGCATACAGAAAGACTACATCCAAGAGAGGGAAAAGGACTGTATTTCTGATGATAAAATTTCAGGACAGGGACTTTTTGGAGGGCAGAGGGCTTTGCAGTCACATCGTGTAAACCAGAAGTTGCAAACCAGAAGTGCAAATCTTTGCACAGTGTTTTTAAAAACATTGATGTCGAGGTGTTACACTTAGCCAGAATCCAAGCATTCGGGCACTTATTGTCACACTGAAGAATTTTTCCCTGTTAAATTCATCTCTGTAATCAAGGTTATTTTCATAAATGGTAGAAAATGACATAATAGCCCCTACTTCGTTACTTTAGGCAGAAGAGCCCCTTGAACATTTATATAAAAGCTTGCAAAACTTGAAGCAGTATTTTCTGGAAGACCAACGAGAGCATAGGAAAATAGATTACACAACCATCCTTCAGTCCTTTCCCCTAACTTTCTAAAATAAACTATCTGCTTCTATTCCTTTTAGTGTCACTGGGGCCTGGTGATGGCTGCAGGGATGCTCAGAAGTATTAGTAACACCACTCCTTTCTCAGAGCCTGTTCTCTTCACCATGGAAATGAGAGAACAGGAGAACTGAATTTTCTCTATTAGTTTATAAAACAAATACATGTTTTGTATCATAGAGTTTGAAATATTATTCTCATAATGGAGCATAGTGAGTCTATGGAAAAGTGAGTGCTTCTAAACTATGATGGAGGCCAATAAAATGAGAAAATAATTATTCTGCAGATTGGAAAACACTACCAAGTTCAGCCAGAACTGTCAGCAGGCAGGAATATCCTAAAGAAAATAACTTCATGAGTATCAGTGGCCATGCATTTTCTCCCTTCAACAATTTCTAATAAACAGGCATATACATGCATTACTTATCCCAAATAGCCACTGAAATCATGTTTACCAATAGTTATTTCTGATTAAATACCATTAATAATAGGACTCTGTCACTGGTAAATCTAAAATCCAAAAGTTAGTTAGATCTTAATTTGAAGCATGTTCTTTTGCTTTCAAGTATTCTTACTTAAAAACTGAAATAGGCAGTATTTTTGTTTGGATCCATTAGCCTTATAATCATTTTTGTTCCAAAGTTGGGACTAATAAATGGATCTGGCCCTCTACCTCCCAAAGGAAAAGCCCTTTGCTAAGTTCTGGGTCATCACAACAAAAGAAAATGGAAGATGAATAGTGCTCTATGGATTTTTTTCCCCAGGCAAAATTTCAAAGTTTAAATGGTTTTCACAAATTTGAAATCACAATAAATCCCCCAGTGGTGAACAGCTGTGGGCTTATAAAGCAATACAAATCTCACAAACGTGACTACGTACTTGTGGTTCAGCATTTTAGACAAGAGTCTGTACTCCATCAGAGTCAGTACCATAATATTTTGTTCACCAGAGGGCACTGAGTTCTCTGTGTCCTAGTATGTGAATTCTTATTCTAGGGACCTCTCTTTTCTGTTTACCTACTCATATATTATTTTACTCATTCGTATGTTCATTAGAGAGAATATTCTGCCTGCCCTTTAGCTTCCAAAATTGACAATCCTACCTTGTGCCATTAAATCATCTCATTATTGGTAAAATACCAATATTGCTCCTATAAAACACCAATATTGAAGTACCTCATAAAAAAGATCAAGTTTCTTCCTAATATCAATGCCTTATAATTTAATTATAATGATAGTTTAAAAAGATTAATATAGTAATTTAAAATTAATTAAATAGAATGCCATTTGATATTAAAATTTAAGCTAATAATTGTTTGTTCTTTGTGGCAGAGATCGGTTGATGATGTTTAAATACATGGTTTTACCTACAAGAGAGGCATAAATAGGCTAGACATTGAACAAACCTAATCTTTCCAATTCTAGATCTTTCATTCGTTCATTCTGTAAAATGTGTATGTATGCACATGATGAGGCACCATTTGATATCATCATTTTACCTGCTGTAAATTACTTGTAGGAATGCTTTTGTTTAGGTATGATTTTCTATTTGGAATGCTCATGTTGATTATTAGATGAAAATTAATAGCAAAAGGTGCGTTTCTATTTTTCCAAGTTTACTTTGTTAATACTCACTCTAAAAATCTAACAGAAGGCTTGAATTAATGTAATTACCAAAAATTAAAATTCAAAAAAGCTCTATGACAGCAACTTCAAAAATCAATGGGAAATAAATCAATTTATAGCAATGCTATTTCAAAAGAGATAAAATGAATTATAAGAGTGCATACTAACTCTAAAACCTCAGGACATTATTAATAAATATTGTTTCTATCCTAAGGTTTAGGGAGCTATGAAGCTAGTACAAAATATTATGTATTAAGAATTAATTTAGTTTTCTACCAAGATTCCTACAGGAAGAAGACTTAGGAAATTGCTCCAACTGTGCATTTCCCCTTAGGACATTTGATCCCAGAGGCATGTTTTAACTAAATTTGACAGCAGGAAAGAAAGTCCAAAGCTAAACAGCACCACGCAAGTTTTTGTAACAGGTGACAGCTCATGGCCCAAACAGTTCATGTTAATAAATCAAATGCTGGCTACCCTGTGGATCACTACCTTGTGCTAATGAGGACAGCCTTGATTTCTCTCTAGGCAAGCGGCTTTCCATGAAGCTTCCAATATTTCTAAAAACTGATGGATACAGAGAGAGAATGCAATGGTTACTACCTGCCACTAGCAACTGATGCACATATAACACACAGGAAATCTGATTAGTTGGGTCAAGAGTTGAACTTTAATTATTTTTAGTCCTCTAAACCACTTTAACAAGACTTTTTAAAGCAAAGTTAAAAAATATTTAAAACATTACCATGCCTCTCCTATTAGCCACAGGAAATATTTTCAGGGTTATATTTTTGCTTTTGTTTTTTCTCCTCTTAAAGGAGGAGGGTAAAACATTGTCTGTGGATACCAAATTATTGGTTCACTTCTTCTGGCCCAATATGCCTTTCTGATGAGAACACATGTTAGTCTCCTGCAGTCTTGAGCTGAGGAGATGCTACCTGCTGTCAAGACATGCAGACATGTAGTGGTGGCCACTAACCAGACTAGCGAATTATTGTGCAACTGTGGTCACTGGTTGGATGAAAGCCTGCTTTCATGTCTCATGGCTGAATTCACACATGAAGCCCCCACATTCTGTACACAAAAAACATCACAACTGATGAGAAGTAATTCTGTATGAGTCATAAGGTGATAGATGCTTTACTAGTCTCTTCTGGTTATGTTACTTTCTCTCTTCAGATAATTCCTTACAAAATGCAATATATATAGGAAAACATTAGCTGTAATTTGAATTTAGTTTTGTCTGTCCCTCCTTCATTCACTACATAGTTATCTCGCTTTTCACTGTTTTCTTCGTCTTTCACTCCTTTGTTCAAATACAACAAAAATAGTAGCTTATCATTGCTAGCTGTTCTATAAGTACTTGTTTTTAATTTTTAATATTAAATAATATTTTAATATTTTAATTGAATTATAGTTGATGTGCAATATTATATAAATTATAGGTATACAATATAGTGACTTTCAATTTTTAAAGGTTATATTACATTTATAATTATTATCACTAAATAATATCCCACATCTTTATCCATTCATCTGTTGATGAACACTTAGGTTGCTTCCATATTTTGGCGATTGTAAATAATGCTGCTATGAACCTGTGTCTTTTCAAATTAGTGTTTTTGTTTTTTTCAGATATATACCCAGGAGTAGAATTGCTGGGTCATATGGTAGTTCTATTTTTCATATTTTGAGAAACTCCATACTGTTTTCTATAGTGGCTGAACCAATTTCATTCCCACCAACAGTGTAGAAGGGTTCCCTTTTCCTCATATCCTCACCAACATTTGTTATGTGTGTGTGGGGGGAGTTATTTGATAATAGCCATTCTAACAGGTGTGAGGTGATATCTCATTATAGTTTTGATTTGCATTTCCCTGATGATTAGTGATGTTGAGCATCTTTTCATGTGTCTGTTAACCATTTGCATTTCCTCTTTGGAAAAAATGTCTATTTAGACCTTCTGCCCATTTTTTTTAATCAGTTTTTTTTTTTATGTTGAGTTGTATGAACTATTTATATATGTTGAATATTAACCCCTTATTGGTCATATCATTTGCAAATATTTTTTTCCCACTCAGCAGGTTGTCTTTTTATTTTGTTGATGGTTTCCTTTGCTGTGCAAAAGCTTTTACATTTCATTAGACCCCATTTATTTATTTTTGCTTTTATTTCCTTTGCTTTAGGGGACAGATCCAAAAAAATATTTCTACTATTTATGTTAAAGAGTGCTCTGCCTATGTTTTCTTCTAGGAGTTTTATGGTTTCCAGTCTTACACTTAAATCTTTAATCCATTTTGAGTTTATTTTTATATATGGTGAGAAAATATTCTAATTTAATTCTTTACATGTAGCTGTCCAGTTTTCCCAGCACCGCTTATTGAAGAGACTATCTTTCCTCCATTGTATATTTTTGCCTACTTTGTCTTAGGTTAAGTGAGCATAATAGTGTGGGTTTATTTCTGGTCTCTCTATTCTGTTCCATTAACCTATATGTCTGTTTTCGGTGCCAGTACCGTACGGTTTTGATTACTGTAGCTTGTAGTGTAGTCTGAGATCACGGAGCATAATTCCTTCTGCTCAAGATTGTTTTGGATACTTTGGGTCTTTTCTGTTTCCTTATAAATTTTTAAATTATTTGTTCTAGTTCTGTGAGAAATGCCATTGGTATTTTGATAGGGATTGCATTGAATCTATAGATTGCCTTGGGTAGTACGGTCATTTTAACATTATTAATTCTTCGAATCCAAGAACATGGTATATCTTTCCATCTGTTTGTGTTGTCTTCAATTTCTTTCATCAGTATCTTATTCTGCACTATTCCAATAAAGTGAAGAGTAAAGAACACTTCCAAACTCATTCTGTGAGGCCAGCATCACCTTGATACCAAAACCAGATAAAGATATCACAAAAAAAGAAAATTACAGGCCAATATCACTGATGAGCTATTCTGTAAGTACTTTTAGTAATGTATTTGTAAGCTATGTTGCTTTATGCAATTTTTTTCTTACAGAAAAGTCATAATGTTTCAATTTTATATTTATTTTAAACAGAATTGGACAAAATAATTTTCACATTAAAAATTACTTACTGGATATTAACAACTGATTTTCTTTCTATTCTAAACTGTGACCTTTACTAGCTACATTAACAAACATTTAGCATTCTTATCTATAACACAAGAAAAATATTACCTGGCCAACTTAACATCTATGGTTATTGAAAGATCAACTAAGGTAATATGGGTAATTCCCCAATAAATGCTTAATTTCTTTTTTGATGTAAGATATATTTATGCTTATTTTAGTAACTCTGTTCCTTTAATTATGTTTGTTAATGAATAAATAAAATACATTTTTTAATCTTTTGGTAAACTTTTGTCTTTATTATTTCTTACTAGTGAAAACCACATCTCAAATAAAAAAGTCTAAATTTGTACTCTGGGGTAAAGCCCATCGGGTTTAAAAAGGGGGAACTGTAAAGGCAAATGCCCATGAGGTACAAGCAAAAAAAAATCTTAAACAAATGGTTGTTTTGTTCATTTCTTTTGTGATGATAAAGATAGACATATAAGACAACTTTCACTTTCCTCTTAATACCACTGCATTAGTTTCATAAGGCTGCTCTAACAAAGTACCATGAACTGGGTGGCTTAAGTAAACAGAAATTTATTCTCTCCTAGTTTGGGAGGGTAGAAGTCTGAAATTAAGGTGTTGGCAAGACCTCCAAAGCTTCTAAAGGAGTATCCTTCCTTGTCTCTTCCAGCTTCTGACAGCCTCAGGTGTTTCTCAAATTATAGACTCATCATTCCAATCTCTTCCTCCTTAATACATGACTTATGTGGTTCTGTTTTCACTTGGTATTCTCCTCTCTTATAAGGACACCAATCATAATAGATTAAGGGCCTGCCCTACTCCAGTATGACTTCATCTTGACTAATTACATCTACCAGGAACCTATTTACAAATAAAGTTACATTCTGAGCTACTGAGGTTTAAGATTTCAATATATATTTTTGTGGGACCCAATTCAACTAATTACAACCACTATAAGAAAAATAAATTTGAACAATTTGAAAGAGCAAAAATAAATGGCAAAGCATGTGACTGAAGTGTAACAAAAATAGGGAATAGTGAGGATGTAGAAAATTGTTGAGGCTGTGTGTGGCTTTTTTGGATAATTGTCAAAATAGCTGTCACTTATCATTTTTAATATTAAAACTCAATTTCTAAATGTTAGCAACAAATATATTTTTTGAATATAAAGTGAGGAAAAACTGTGAGTTCTGTGCATATATTTATTACCTATGACACAGTATTCATCAATTTTATTTAAGATCAGAATATCTTTCTTTAGAAAAGCTATAGTTTTGGGAATTTTGAAAATATATTAGCAACATAAAATATATTTTTCCCTTAACTAAATTTTGACACACTAATTTACTATTTAACAAAGGGTGTTATGTGTATATATGTTATTAAGGACACATCAGGAAGGAAGATATTTACAAAAGAGAAGTACTCACAAGTTGTCTTCTAACCGCAATCATAAATAAATAACAAGTGATATTACGAAAAGAATATGCCAATAGTAATCCATCTTAGTTTTTATAAAACTCCAATTTAAATGAGTTAATTTCAGATAAAACAAAGCATGAAATAATATAGGTCCTATCTGTCTCTCTGTCTCTATTACTAATCTCTCTGGACATCAGTTTCCTCATCTGACGTTCCTGCAAATACTTCCTGTCTATGCTTTGAAAACAATACAGCCAAATTCCTTCTTTTAATCATCTAAGAGTATACAATAGTTTTGAAAAACATTTCCTTTATAATTTTTATTATAGTACGTCATTCCCAGAATATATGTGTTGAGTTGTGATTAAATAGTGAAGCATAATCACCGGTTAGCTGCAGAGGTATTCTAATCCTCTGCTTAGCATGCAACTGAAATGAGGGACTGGCTGAGTGTTGTCTGTCAGTAACAAAGATTTCATTATTTTATTTCCACTGTGGCTCTTTCTATGTTTAGTAGCCACATTGGAAGCTACATTTTGAGTGCTTTTATGAAACATTTGATAAATAGGTTGTCCCTTCTGTTGTCAGATAGATTTACATAATATATTGTAATGATGGTCTATAATGCCTCTTGGCCTTTATTTATAATGAAGTATATTTTCTTGCTATTTAATTCATTTAATTTTAAACTTGTTTGGCAAAAAATATTAAGCTTTAGATTTGTTTATTTAAATAAGAAAGAGAGGGATACTCTGGCAACACAGTGAACGGAGGTGACACATACTAGCTCCCATTCCATTCACGTATAAATGCTACATAAAATAGAGCAACCATAAAAAAGGCTGTTTAATTATAGCCAATCTCAGAAGAAAGTAAGAGGAAATCCCCAGGTGGCAAAACAGTGCAAGAACTCAAAGCCTGGGTATTAAGGGCACAATCTAATGCCCCGAGAGTCTAGATGTGCGTTCCAATAACACAGAATGGCTGTAGATTCAATTTTGAGTTTTGATGCCAAGACTGATTTAGGTGACAGGGCTTTGAACTAGTGTGAAATAGGTAGATAAAATTGAGATTTCTGAGTAAACCTGGGAACGTATGAGAATGCCCCATGGCCATAAAGCTATAATAAGAAAAACACTGTTGTCAGGAAGAAGCTAGTCTACATTCCTGGATTTCTGAGTGTTAAAAAAGTAATTCTCTTTGATAAGTGATACGCACAACTACAATAGCATTGCTGTGGTTTTCTGAACTTTTACAATCTGCTAGGTACAAACACAAACTAAGATATCAACATAATACCTCAGCTGGAACTGGTGAATTCCCTAGGGACCTGGCAGATATATTTTGTAAAGAATTGCTATTACCCTATTTGAGTGCAATTCCCATGAAGGAATAAAATATTAAACATATAATAATAATAGCAGTGTATAAACTACATGAGGGAAAGTAGCCCAGCGAAACATAGAATAAGTAACATGAACATTTGATAACAGAACATTGTGAAAGAGCCAATAAAATAAGAATGTTTAACTCAGATTAATTTTTTAAAAAATATGAGCAAGTCAGAAAGAGAAAGATAAATATCATATAATATCATTATTTGTGGAATCTAGAAATACAGTACAGATGAACTTATTTGCAAAGCAGAGATAGAGTCACAGATTAGCAAACAAATTTATGGTTACCTAGGGGGGAATGGGGGTGGGATGAATTGGGAGATTGGGATTGATGTATATAAACTACTATATATAAAATGGATAACTAATGAGAACCTACTGTATAGCACAGGGAACTCTACTCAGTGCTCTGTGGTGACCTAAATGGGAAGGAAATCTGAAAAGAGTGGTTATATGTATACGTATAACTGATTCACTTTTCTGTATAGCAGAAATTAACACAACATTGTAAAGCAACTATAATCCAAAAAAAAATTAATTTACAAAAGGCTTGTCCAACTTTGAAAACAAACAAAAAAAATGAAAGGGAGACATACCAGAAAAAGCCATATTTGAAATAATATCATCTAGACTTGAAAATGTAGACATTGATGCTAAATTTTAAACTATGGATTAAACAGTAGGTTGCAGAACAAGAGCAAATTGTTGAAGTGGAAAATAGGAGAAATTGCAAAGTTGTAGCACTGAAAAGCAAAGAGGAGGAAATATAATAGGGAGGCAAAGACATATGAATGATTAAATGAAGCAGTACAAAGATAAGAAGGAAATGAGGAGAGGCAATATTTTAAGATAATGGCAGATATATTTCTATAATTGAAAAAACAGAAGGTACAAATCCTAAATTTGAAGAGGCACACTTAGTCTTGGACAGGGTAAATAAAAACAAATCTTAGACCCATTGAAGTAAAATTGCAGAAAACCAAAGACAGAAGAAAAAAAAAAAAAAGCAACCAGAGAGAAAGGGTATATTACTTACAAAGAAACAAAATTTTAAATTGCAGATTTCTTATCAGTAAAAATGAAGACCAAAAATAGTATAATATCTTCAGATTCCTCAAGGATTCACTTCATATATGCATATTTTTTAAAGAGAACAGCTTTATTTTAGTGGAATTTTAAGTCTGACTTGGAACATTCAGAGAAAGCAATGAAGTAATACAGAGTTGGATAGAGCATTGTAGAATGATTCAGAGTGCTAATTTAACAAAAAAGGGTATCATCTGTGAGTTTCTGTTAAAATATCCATCATTAGGCTCCTTTTCTAATAATGTGGGATAATTTAATGTTATATTTCATTCAACAAAATGAGTAATAGAATTTACTTATTAAATTTATTATTAACATGACAACTTTAAGGCTCAACATTTTTTTAACATCTTTATTGGAGTATAATTGCTTTACAATGGTGTGTTAGTTTCTGCTTTATAATAAAGTGAATCAGTTATACATATACATATGTTCCCATATCCCCTCCCTCTTGTATCTCCCTCCCTCCCACCCTCCCTATCCCACCCCTCTAGGTGGTCACAAACCACCAAGCTGATCTCCCTGTGCTATGCGGCTGCTTCCCACTAGCTATCTACCTTATGTTTGGTAGTGTATATATGTCCATGCCACTCTCTCACTTTGTCACAGCTTACCCTTCCCCCTCCCCGTAACCTCAAGTCCATTCTCCAGTAGGTCTGTGTCTTTATTCCCGTCTTACCCCTAGGTTCTTCATGACCTTTTTTTTTTTTCTTAGATTCCATATATGTGTGCTAGCATACGGTATTTGCTTTTCTCTTTCTGACTTACTTCACTCTGTATGACAGACTCTAGGTCCATCCACCTCACTACAAATATCTCACTTTTGTTTCTTTTTATGGCTGAGTAATATTCCATTGTATATTAGATTGCATGATTAAACTGTGGCTTCTTTCAAACAGTGTTTTATGAGACAATAAAACTTAAAGGAACAACTTCATATGTTTTTTTCATTTTTAAAGTTAAAGTAAATAAAAATTAAAACAACTTAAAATTAGGCTAAGAGCATGATATAATAGATGTTATATTAGAAGTTCTGATAATAATAGCTATCATACTGTTTATTTAGTATATAAAATATTACACTTTCATTCATTTTGTCACTTATACTTTGTCAGTCCCTTAAGATAAATACTATTAAAATCTCCTTTTTACAGAAATGATACAGAAGTAAAAGTAAATCAATAAAAACTTCTGTCCCATTGATATAACTAAAACACTGTAGAACAGTTGTTCTCAACAAGGGAAAATTTGTCCCCAAGGGTATTTTTAGTAATATCTGGAGGTGTTTTTGTTTGTCATAACTCAGGAGCAAGGGTGCTCCTGGATCTAGTGGGCAGAGGTCAGGGATGTTGCTAAATACCCTGCAATGCACAGGAAGGCTCCCCACAACAAAGAATTATCTGGCCCATAATGTCAGTAGCGCCACAGTTGAGAAACCCTGCTCTAAGGTTTCAATTAGATCAAATGGTGACCAAATTGAGCAATAAAAATATGCTCCATATGTTTAAAATAAAGCAGAGTGAAAATACAAACTTCATTTTTCTACAGTATCCTCTGTGGTTTAAGCTGACTGGCATCTCGTAGACGCTTGGTAGTTTTCACATAACACAATCTACAGTATGAAAGTTTTCTCTCTTCAGGCAGCCTCCATAGTACGATTTCCATAGCTGCCGGCAACTGTCCCCTGACATCAGTTTGGTTCAAGGAGACAGTCTTGACAACATAGCAGATGCACACCAGGCCAACAGACTTCCATTTTGCTCACTCCAGTTTCAGAGTTTTACATGCATTTGTATAGAGACAAGAATAATAAAATATATTGACACACTTCCCTTTAAGTATTAATGCCTTATCTTTTCCAGTGTCAGCAATCCCTCAGTAATGCAGCTTGCTCTAGTGCTGATAAAGCATTTATTTTGTTTTCTATAACTTCCTTTTGGGGTCTAGCTCATTTATTTTTAATTCATAATACTTTCCAGGATTATATCACATAGATTACTGTATTTCAGATACCAGTTATCATGGTCCATATCTCTAAAAGGAAGTATATTGAAAATGAAAATGAAATTTCCCACAGTGGTTACTAATTTCTTTCTGATTACTTTTAAATTCTACCAGCATCTGCTATAATACCAATCTAATTCAGGAATTTCTTATGTAAGTTTTAAGATGATAAAACTTCTAATTTAAGTGAAATAATATTTAGTTAGATCAAGAAAAATAAAAACTATATTGCTTAAAATGTATTCCTAATTTATCTTTATTTTAGCTAGTATTATAGAGGAGGTGTCTATTGGTTAAAAATATTACTTTCTCTTTAAAAATTATATGAAGTATTATGTTGTCCTCAATTTTATTTTTTCATGTTTTTCCCAAGAAAATATAGAAAACAATATGATTTGACCCTATTAATTTTTCATGAACTGGGCTTATGAATCTCAAGATCTGTTTTTCTAATCTGAACTGTGCTACATATAAGTCTTTGATCAGTCAGTGCATGAATAAAGAATGCTGTTTTTCAGAATTAAGAGGAAATGAAGCCTAAGGAGATCTATTACAGAATAATAAGTTCTAAATAAAATATAAAACTTCTAAATTTTAGATCTCATTGTATAAATACTATGTCTTTTTAAACCAAATAATTTGTATTCCTGTCATATTTTTCACACTTAAAGCATGGAGTAGTATTTTATATATTTATCCTAAATCATATGTATTATTTGATAAACTAGAATTTGTAAGTTTTGCCCTTGCTAAAAATGTTATTTACATGTGTGCCCAGTGAACAGAAATATCAAGAATTTTATAATAAATTACATCTAGAATTAAGTAATGCTTTATGGAAGCAACTTATTTATCTAAGGGTCAAAGCATGTTTCAAAATACCTAGTAGTTGCAATATAATATAAAGGTCTTCCAGCAAGTTTATTAATCTCAATAATGGTATGAGAATATAATTCAATATTATATTAAAAAAATAACTCTCAAAAGTATCCAGTTTTATTTGCCCTTCTTATTTTAGAAAGCATGTCCTATTCTTTTTACCTCAAGATGTCATTTTAGTTGTCATCTTTCAATCATGTCTTCATCTTTCCATGCAAAACTCAAGGCATGGGTTTCAAGCTCTATACTTGGACACACACCTCATGTAGAGGAATGCTTTCTAATTCACATCCTGTAATTCTCACAATGAGTCTACACCTTTGGTGAAAAGTGTTTCATTTTTACCTGTTGGCAGCCTGATGACACAAAGTATTTGCTCATAATGCCACAATCCCTCGCCTGCAAATTGTCATGAGGCTCAGGATATTGTTAGTAGAAATGTCCATTCTGAAAGTGTAAATAGATAAGTATGCAAAAACAATGGGGAAAAATAGTATAATGATTTCTGTTCTGTATATGACTTTTTTTTTTTAAGTATTTCCTTTATTCCTTTCCTTTATAAAGAAATCTCTGTCTTCAGACAGAGCTCTTGAAGATGGCCTCCAAGACTAATCACTGAGACCCATTCTGATGAGGTGGATATCCAGATGGAGCCCAGATCAGGACAGGGGTTCTGGCCTTCCCAAAGATGCAGAGATAAGAAGCTCTTGGATGTGATAAGGAGTTCAAACTCGTTCAATGAGGACTAATCCTGAACAAAAGACATGAAATTGCTTGCATATCCAGACACTCTGGGATAGCCAGTAAAAGTCCCTATTGACTCCAAAGAAACTACTGTCATTATACTCTCATTGGGATGATTTACTTCTATCTGAATTTCTCCCAGTCTGTGGATTTGTCCTGCCCATTTTAACACTTCATACAATTCCGACAAAGCAATTTTCCCTTTTTTAATTCAGCCTTCTTAGCCTTTCTAACCCTTATTCCCCATAGCATGCATATTCTTGAAAAGTTGTTTATACTTATTGTCTTCATTTCTACAGTCGTACTCACTCTGCAATCTAATGTAATCTCTACCTGTGATATAATAAGAAATATAGGGCTTCCCTGGTGGCGCAGTGGTTGAGAGTCCGCCTGCCGATGCAAGGGACACGGGTTCGTGCCCCGGTCCGGGAAGATCCCACATGCCGCGGAGCGGCTGGGCCCGTGAGCCATGGCCGCTGAGCCTGCACGTCCGGAGCCTGTGCTCCGCAACGGGAGAGGCCACAACAGTGAGAGGCCCGCGTACCGCAGAAAAAACAAACAAACAAACAAACAAAAAACACGAAATATATATTTAGTCTTTGTTCCAGGTTCCTGGCACACAGCTTCTAAAATCCTTGGAATTTCCTGAGTCCTAGGGGTAATATGAGCATCTTTTGTTATTCATAATTAGCCCCTTTTAACCAAACCTGAGTTTATGCTAATTAGGTGAAACTTGGAGGATGGGAGTTGGTTGCCAGAGGAACCAACCATATGATTGGAGGGTTGGAACTCTTAAACCACTAGGGAGGGGAGACGGACTGGGCATTAAGTTAATCATCAATGGCCAAAGATTTAATCAATTCTGCCCACATAATGGAAAATCCATTAAAAAAACCTAAATGAAGAGATTTGGAGAACTTCCAGGTTGCTGAACACATTGAGATGCTGGGACGTTGGTGCTCTTGGAGGGCATGGAAATACCACACTACTTCCCAGAAACCTTGCCATACGTTTTTCCATTTGACTGTTCCTGAATTGTATCCCTTACAATATGCTGCTAATAGTAAATGCCATGCTTTTCTGAGTTCTGTGAGCCCTTATAGCAAATTATCCAACCAAAGGAGGGGGTCTTGGCAACCTAAGGTTTATAGCAGGTGAGTCAAGTGTACAGGAGACCCAGACCTGTGACTGACATCTGAAATGGGAAGCAGTCTTTTGGGACTTAACCCTTAACCTGGGGGTGGTTGGGGGGTTTTCTGACTCTGGATAGTTTCAGAACTTAATTGTAGACACCAAATTGGTGGAATCCCGAGAGCTGGAGAATTGGTTGGTATAGGAGAAACCCCCATACATTTGTTTCAGAAATGTTGTGAGGAGAGAGAGAGAAATAGTTTTCCTTTTAGTTAGTATTTTTCTTCACTACTGTCTACCCATTCCTCTGAAAATATTTTACGACACTTATCAACAACTTCCTTTTGACTAAATTCAAAGGAAATCCTTAATACCTTACTTAAACTAGACCTATCTGATAGCATTTAATTCTAATTATACATATATATGCACACACACATATAAAGGGACAGAGTATTTCAAGAATACTATATATTTCTTGGAATACTCTGTCCCTTTAACTCCTTTGTCTAGGTGTTTTCTTAATATTCCTTTTACTTGTCTTAGCACTGCTTTTTGGTCTCATGTGCAGGTTCCACTTTCTTCTGCTCTGTTATGTTGATATTCCTCCAGATTGTGTCATAGCTGTCATCTCCTCTCACTCAACAGTTCATATCTCACTCATGACCTATGTATCACACTGCCTACCTGACGATTCTGCTTGCACATACCATGAGGACTTTAAAGATGGGTTCAAAACTAAACAAATCCTCCCATCTTCCTACCACATCCCTGTGTTGTTTCAGCCTCTCTCTGTATCCCATGTTCACCACCAGAATATGCAATTACAAACTCATATCAATTCTACCTCCAATATATTTCTAGAATCATTATATATACTTACAGGAAACATCTCTGTCTTTCATAATAATGCTGAAAAAAACCAACATAACTTGTTATCATTGCTCCAATATTCTTGGCCACTATGTTGGTTTCTCTAGAAAAGTCACAGTCATCTTTGTGAAGTATATGGCTGATTAAACCAGCTTTCAATTCTTCCCATAGTAGTCTGTCTATGGCAATAGGAGGATAATGGTTGTTGAGAGAATAAAGTTGTTGACAGTATAATATGAAATAACCTAAGTAGATTTCCTAATATAGAATCTATCATCCAGAATAATACTGGCTGTGCCGCTGTTAATAAAGACAATGCATTTATATATATTGCTCTCTACCGTCCACCCACACCTTTAGCCCTCAGTGGCAAGAGTGCAGGACTTAAGTCTATTGTACGTCTGCTGCGCCTATCACAGTGCTGGCTCAGAAATTAGTACTCAAGACATATTTGGATAAATATGGATAACAAGAACAATAGAGATTTGTGTAAGACGTTATTGTTTGCAAAGTGTTTTCTCTTTTTTTCTCTCTTTATGAGGAAAATATACATATTACTGGTTATTAGCAGTATATGGGATTGAGACTCAAAATTTTTAAATCAAGTATGCAAATTCACAGAGCACTTAAATTAACAGAACCGAGTGTCAAAATCGTCTGTTGGATTCTGAGCCCTTTACACTGCTTCCACATGCCACCTTGACTCTTCGTAATAGCTGTATCAGTTAAATACAGTCTTGTTGAATCTTGACAAGGACTTTGTGTGTAGTCTGGAAAAAGCACCCAAAATAAATCATAGCCTTTTGAGCCATACTTCTCCAGAAATAATAGTGAATTAGATAGGGGCAAAAATGTACTTTCTTTAAAAAACATATGTTGTATAAATAAAATATAAGTTGTTTACATAATTTTTCCCTAGGTTATTTTAACTCTGAGCCTCCAAATATGTCACCTGGACATAATATTTTAAATGAGCATGATTCTATGTTGAAAGAGGTATAGGAGCTTTGTATTCTCTTACCAGATTGTTTTCTATTCATCTTGGCTGTATTCCAATTTACACTTGCAGATGTCTATAGTTAAAAACATTCTGTGAGCATCTTCTCCCTATTTGCACTGTCCCAGCTTCCACAGAAATCGGAGCATCAAGTCTAGCCTTTGAATTCAGCAGCAGTGTCACAGTCTTATTTCCCATTAATTAACTGTGTGCTCAATTTATCTCAATGTGCTCTCTCCTGCCAGCTCTGCAAGACCTTGCCCTCTGCTGCTGGTTCTGCACAGAGCCAGAGTCTATATAAAATTAAAAATCAAAGCAAGAAGGTTTAAACTTTGTCTAATTTTTCCTACCTGGAAAAGTCTAGCAACACGGGCTGCTTTGTGTTCAATATAGAATAGTGGCAATAGTGCAAGCTGTGAAGCAGAGAGGTGTGATTTTGAATCATGGTCACCTACTACTAGCTCTCCCATTGAGGAAGTCCTATAACCTCTCAGATCTTCAGGATCCTCTTCGGTAGAAAAGAATAAGAATTGTTTTCAGATTTCAGAATTGTTTTCAGATTTCAGAATTAAATGAGTTAATAGCTTGAGTGTTAAACTTAACTCCTGATATGTGAACTTCAGTAGAAGTGTGTTTCTCTCTCTCTCTCTCTCTCTCTCTCTCTCTCTCTCTCTCTCTCGCTGCATCTTTCCTTCCTTGAATGAATAGTGAATGAATAGTGAATGTCTACCTTGAATAGGTTGTCACTTAATTTTCTATCAGGTGCCCTGATTTTAAAAATCATTCTATGCCATTTCTTTCAAATTTCTCCCCTTAACAAATATTTATTGAGTGCCCACTGTGTTCCAGTGACTGTGCCAGGCATCGAGACTCAGATAAAAGACACAGGGCCTTCCTTTAAGGGACTTATATGTTGCTGTCAATAGCAAATAAATGAATTAGAATTTGAATCTAGAGTTAAACAAATGTGTAAGAAAGTGGTTGATGAAAAGTGTGACCTCATGGTTGAAGTATAATAAATGTCTATTATTGAATCAACTGAAGTTGAAGTAGGAGTGATACAATATGTCACCTCTTAACCTTCTCTGTCTCCCTCTATTCTCTCCTCCTTCTCAAATAACCTGTGTTTTAAGACCGAAATAACATGACAAATATTTCTGAGAGACTGAGATGATTCCAGTATCTGAGTTGGCACTCACATGGCACTTCTGCCCCCAGTACTCTCCATTTACTTTAACAGCTAAACTTCAGACATAATATTATATAACATGGAAATGTTTTTCAAGCTTTCTAGATGAATCTTTGTGAGTATTGTTTTCGGACAGAAGATTTCTTTCTGCATCCTTGAAGAGAGGAATTAGCCTTCTAGCTGTCATTTTTAACTAATTATTTCAAGTTGGGGAAATGTCTTAGTGCCATTCTGTGGTTCTCTGGTAACAAGTAAAATGGTTCTTATAATGTGTTATGTCTCTGAAACCCTTAGTGTTTTACATGCACACTTATCTAAACGATACCTGATATCTTACAGGTCAAAACTGTTGTGCACCTGAAACTATCACAACACTGTTAATTGGCTATACTCCAATATAAAATAAGAAGTTTAAAAAATATATATACATATATATACACAAAAAATGTTATGACCAAAACAAAACAAAACAAAACCCTAAGGACTTTTAAACAATAAAAAGGTTCTTGGGATATTTATATGATTCTAATATGTACTGTTTTACTGGAAATGAATTAAGAAAAAAAAGGTGACTATCACTTTAACTTAATTTAAATAAGTAAGTTTTTGCTTGTATAAGCTGCAAGTAAAATTAAAATTTCCATCTTGGTCTGCTAAACTGCCTCATCTTTGCTGGGATTTTCTGACGGTAATTAGAATGTTCCAAAGTCCACAGCACAACCAGTA
Source organism: Lagenorhynchus albirostris (assembly GCF_949774975.1). Lineage (NCBI taxonomy): Eukaryota > Metazoa > Chordata > Mammalia > Artiodactyla > Delphinidae > Lagenorhynchus > Lagenorhynchus albirostris. The sequence goes on along the minus strand of NC_083099.1, from coordinate 107,561,248 downwards.
ACAACTTTTGGGTTATTTCCACGTTTCCAATTCATACTGGATACAGCATGATGACCAAATTATAACAGACTTTCCTCTTCCAAATCAATCAGCTTTTAACACAGAGATTTCCTCAAGTGTCACAAATTCTGAAATAGCAGGGATTAGATTTTGGATGTTGCAGGCTCAAATCATAAAAGGAATTGGATCCTGGCACATCTAAACCAATTAAAATATTTAGTAGATAGACTGAACCTTGAAAATATTAAGTTTAAAGAAATCCTCTTCAGCAGATTTGTATAGATAGATTGATATAAATTGTTCTGGTATTATTTCTGTGGTGATACAAATATATTCATATTAGTTTATAATTTTATATAACCATAACCTTATGTTATAGGGTGAATTATGCCCTCCTTCTCCCAAAAACATATGTTGTAGTCCTAAACCTCATTATCTCATATTGTGACCAGGGGTAATTTGAACACAAAGACTGCACACCCAGAGGGAAGACTATGTAAGGACACAGGGAGAAGACAGTCATCTACAAGCTAAGGGGAGAGATACAGTCCTCAGAAGTCCTCAGGAACAAACCCTGTCAACACTTTGAATTCAGACTTCTGGCCTCCAGAACTGTGCAATAATAAATTTCTATTGTTTAAGCCACCCAGTTGGTGGTATTTAGTCATGGCAGCTGTTAAAAGCAAATATGCACATTCATTTTTCTAAAAATTCCAAATTGTGTATATATGTATGTGTATATATATATGTATATATATATACAATTACATATATTATTATATAACAATATAAAATATATTTAAATGTAAGTATATTAAATATTTTTTATATATTTGCATGTATTACAACTAATAATTCTTAAACCATTCCTTAAAAATGTATTTTGTGACAGAATTCACTTTCAGATTGGTCTTTTTGAAAGGAAAATGATAAGACATATTTGAGAATTAGAGTTTTAGTTTTCCTGCTTAGTAATATTTACCAGCTCTTCTTAATCGTTAAAACCACAAAAATGATTTTTCTTGGATGCTGTTTAGGAGATAACTCATTTCTCACAGCTCTTCTGATCAAATTCATCTTGAGGATAATATTTTAATATATGGTAGAAATAAAGTCATTCCTACTGCAGTTCTATTTCAGGTTCACATAAAAGAAACCCTACATTTTCAAAGAATTGCTAGAAATTTTTATGATGCCTGGACTCACAAGGATTTCCTTATCACAGAAAAATATTTGGGCCATTAACCAGCAGTGTGAACTTGTCTACTTCACCTAACCTCTCAGTCTATTTTTCTGTTATACTGTAGAAATGTTGAACTAGATGAATTGCTCCCTCTCTTTTGAACTCTCAGAGCACTTATCATCTTTACCAATAATACCACACATTTCCTTATATTACTATGATTTTTTTTGGTAACCTTGTTTAAATGTTTGTATGTTTTTAATTTAAAAATCTTTTAAAAGTACTGGAGAGGGCAAATGCATTTTATTTTATTTTATTTTTATTATTTTTAACATCTTTATTGGAGTATAATGCTTTACAATGTTGTGTTAGTTTCTGCTATATAACAAAGTGAATCAGCTATATGTATACATATGTCCCCCTATCCCCTCCCTCTCTCATCTCCCTCCCACCCTCCCTATCCCACCCCTCTAGGTGGTTACAAAGCACCCAGCTGATCTCCCTGCTGTCTATTTTACATTTGGTAGTGTATGTATATCCATGCCACTCTCTCACTTTGTCCCAACTTACCCCCCCTTCCCCCTCCCTGTGTCCTTAAATCTTCTCTACGTCTTTATTCCTGTCTGCTCACACATGTATACGGAATCTAAATTTAAAAAAAAAAAAAAAGGTTCTGAAGAACCTAGGGGTAGGACAGGCAAATGCAAGGTATTACTTATTTAAAAAGAAAAGATGCTCACGAAATTTTACAACAGTAAATTCCAAGTGATGTTTACATGAAATAATGTAATATAGTAGGAATATTTTTGTTTCCTACCACAGATAATACCAAATTAATTTCACATTTTTCACCAACAAAACTCAATTTATGAAAGTTTATTAGACAGTATGATTGGCTAAAGGCATGAGCATGAGTATGTTGAAATTTTAAAAAGGCGATAATTGAATTCATAGGAATCATTTATATTTAGGATGGTAAAGCAGCTTTCTTAAGTTGTAGGAAAAAAGTTTAAAGCTAAGTAGGGAGACCTCTTCAGTTTGACCCACAATGTTGGTAGAAATAAATAGTATTTCAAAATTCTTTTTATCCTTCTAGTTTTTTATGTAATATTATTTGACCCAAGATTATTTACAGGAATTAAAAAATACATCTTCCAGCAATTTATTTTTCTTTTTAAGGAAAGTTTAAACCTTAGAATAAAAAAAAAAACAAAAAATCCTCTGACAAATTTAAGACTTTAAAAACATATTTATATTCTGGCATTAGGAGTGCAAATATTGCATTTTATTATTATCCAAGGCTGTTTTAAAATGAAATGATAAGCAATTATTTTGGTTACATTTAATGCTTCAACAGATTCCTGATGAAGTTGTCAATAAACATATCAACAGGCGATTTTTATTTTTTTTAATTAATTAATTATTTTATTTTTTGGCTGTTGGGTCTCCATTGCTGCGCGCAGGCTTTCTGTAGTTGGCGGTGAGCGGGGTCTACTCTTTGTTGCAGTACGCAGGCTTCTCATTGCGGTGGCTTCTCTTGTTGAAGAGCATGGCCTCTAGGCACGCGGGCTTCAGTAGTTGTGCCTCATGGGCTCTAGAGTGCAGGATCAGTAGTTGTGGCACACAGGCTTTGTTGCTCCGTGGCATGTGGGATCTTCCCCCACCAGGGCTGTGAACCCGTGTCCCCTGCGTTGGCAGGCGGATTCTTAACCACTGCACCACCAGGGAAGTCCAATATGAAGTATTTTTAAATTACCTACATTTTAAACCTGCCAGTGGAGTCTTTTAAACAAATGGTCTAAAACTGTTAGATATCTGTGTTTTAAGAAAATTGATCTATACCTTACACTGTGCTAAGAAAAAAAAAAAATACTAAATGAGACCTAAAACTAAAAAAAAAAAAAAATTCTGGAATAAAACATAAGGAATAATATTTTTCAGCTTTATGTGATAAAATTCTCGTATTCAGAATATATTTTTAAAAACTCTCAAACTCAGTAAGAAATGAAGCAAACTATTTTAAAAATATTTGAACAGACTTAACTTTTTAATTTTCACTGTTATAATAGGCTTTTAATACTAAATATTTAAAAGCAAAGTAGAGGAGCTGGAATAGTCATACATTGCTAATGGAAATGTAAAATGTTCCAACAACTTTGGCAGTTTCCTAAAATGTTAAACATACATCCTCTATATGACCCAGCCATTTCATATTTAGTTATTTACCAAAGGGAAAAGGTTATTTATACAGCTTTCAATACAAAGATGTGTCTACAAATGTTTATAGCCGTTTTATTTGTATTAGCCTCAAACTGGAAGTAATCCAAAAATCCATCAACAGGAGAAAAGTTAACTGGACAATGGAATACTACTCAGCAACATAACAGAATGAACAATCGATACATACAACAATATCGATGAACCTCAAAATTATTATGAGTACACTACAAAGAGAGTGTTTACTAAATGATTACATTTCTGTAAAACTCTATGGAATTTAAACAAGCATTAGCAACAGAAAATACATGAGTGGTTGTGTAAGAATGGGGGTTGATGAAGGACAAATCAAGGGCTTATAAATGGGCACAAAAAACTTTTGAGGGTGATTAATATGTTCATTATCTTGATTGTGGTTATTATTTCATGGGTGTATGTTGATTGTGCAGTTTATCTGTGTAGTTTATTCTGTTAATCATGTCTCAGTAAAGCTTCAAAAAGAAAACAAAATTTATGTGTGTATTACCATTTACTTTGCTACATTGCCTCTAGTGTCAATGAAATTATGCCATAGAAAAACTGCAAAATATCCTGTTATCCCACAAATATGGATTAATATATATATATAGTATAACTATAGTTATAGTTATACTATATATATAATTCAAACTTAAGCCCCTGACCACAGCATCAGAATTAGTTGAAAAATTTATTTAATATAAAAAATTCTAGGTTAAACCTTGGTCTATTAATATTAGATAATTCAAATTTTTAGCAAACAGTCAAGGTGACTCTTCTGAACAATTAAGTTTAACAGCCCCTAATCTGGAGGAAATGAGAAATGAAATATTCAAAATTATAAAAAAATTATAAATACTGAATTTCTCAATGAAATATATGTTTTAATGTAGAAGATAAGTTATTCTTATCAAGTAATTTAGAAGATAAGAATAACTTCTTGTGAAAATTGAAGGACACTAATGAAGATATTGCTGAAAGAAGACCATCCAGCCTCAGTTTAGAGAGTCAAGGAGAACATAAATATCCCCCAAAAAAATGAAGACCTATCTTAACAGATGTATGAATGAATAATTAATTTGAGAAGTGAAGTATTATTCCACTAAGAATTTTCTCAGTAATTTTAGTTTAAAATATTAAACTACACTTTAGTTTAAAAAATAATCTTTTCAAGGTGACATTAAAGTTTCATGGAGTGCCTACCTCTTCTATCCTCCAAGAAAAATTGATAATAAAATGATTACCTTTGAAAATGAATCAGATAACCTGTTATGCTTATTTGAAAACTTTAGGGTCATATCTATAAATAACAATAGCCCATATTACAAAACCATTGATTCTTCTTTCTGGAAATACTGTCGTTAAAGAGCTGTTCCAGTCAGTCTGTGAAACCCAGTTATTATTATTTTAATAGTACCGCAGTATTATTTGCACATAAATAAATCCTTTAGCAGTGGAGGAGAGCCCAAGGACACATCACTGTCTCTGACAGTTTCTTAAAAAGTTAAATATACACTTACTATATGACTCAGCCATAGTAACAATTATTACTATATAAATTGAAAATAAAGTGTTCCTACATCTGTTAGAAGACCTATTATTCTGATTTGCTTTTCTTGGTAGTGTTCTACTATAGGTTCAAGTTTGATTGCCAGAATTCTATATGAACTTCATGCTGTTAAACCTATAGCTGATTCCTGTCTGTTGAGACAAAGCCTGAGAAAGGATCAATAAAAGTCCCAAATAATCCTGGCTGCTTTCTCAAAATGTCATTGCAGATAAAACTGGTCAATAGAGGGATAGTGGGTGCAAGCTTACTTATAGTACTGGATCCTGAGAAATGCAGGCTCTCAAATTTTTGAATGAGAAAGTAACAAATATTTTGGGTTACCTAATGAGCATAGGTCTGTAATATAGGGAGAATTAAATATTTCAATTTAAAAGTGTGATACACTAGAGGAATATGTCAGAATCAGTGCTGATTAGATGAAAACCTGTGGAAAGTCCTGGTACAATGAAATCTTTGAAAAGTCATGTTGACTGAGATTCTTCCCTGAGTTTGTAGGCTTGACCTTTTAAATAATGGATAATATGGCAGAGATTTACTGAAATTCAGGATGCAACTTGGGTCTATAAATGTAGAGCACTTTGCGTTAGTTACATTATTTTCAATTCCTATTATATAAAAATGAAGTGAAATGTGTATATTACTTTAAAGTGAAACTCTACTTTCTATGTAATTAAAATCCCATGTAAAATATATATTCTAGAGTCTTAAAGTATATTCCATATACTTTGAGTTTTCTCTGTTATTAGAAAGTTGTGGAAATTCAAACTGTTAAAGGAAGATGAAAGATTCACTGCTAGCTTACAAGTAGGATTAAGAATTTGACTCAAAAACTTCTAAACAGACATTCTTATCCCCATCTCTTAGCACAATGCTTGCTATGCAGTAAGTAATTGATAAATATTTATGAATCATTGGATGAGTTAATAGACTATCCTCATTGTCCCATCAAACACCTTCAACATTTTCAATGCTTTCTAAGTAAATTTGTTTCATATGTAAGAAGTTGTTTACATACTCTATTTTTGCTGTTATTATGGCTCTTAGCACTCTCTGTCTTCTTTTTAGACCCATATGTATGTTATATCACCTCCTTGATACTTAACATAATGCCCCTGGGAGTCTTAATCTTTGCATTACACACAGAATAGAATCTTGCAGTAGAAGACTCAATCAGTGTTTAACATATTAATTATAAAGGAATAAATTGATAATTGTATGAATGGATTTGAATAAATGCAATGATTATGGTATGCTGAAATGGTGATATACCTAAACACAATAAGCTTAATTTCTCAGAATATCTACATCATTCTTCCATTATTTGTAATGTGAGAGTCATTTTAATACTGACTATGAGAGAATGTCTCTAGGTAACATTTGGAAAAAAGTGAGTAATGGTTACATTGTTTGATTACAGACTAAATTTTGTATCTACATTATATCTATAATGCTTAGGAATAACTTTGTAGTGATAATGTTCACTTCTGTGCATGCAAATTGGGTAGTTGTGTATCTAATTGACCATTTAGTTTGTAGCTGAGTAATTACTATCGTCAACTACCTCTTTGCGCATTAAATGAAGACCAGGTGAAAATGTTAATTAGGTTAATGATTTTAAATACTTTTTGTTATTGAAGAAACATGTTTTTCTGCTCGTGCTACAGTTTTGAAATTGCTACTGAAAATGTTTTTAACATGGCCTTCCAACATTGAGGACACAGATTACAAACTAAAATTCAAACAGTTGATTAGGTCAATACATCTCATTAAGGAAATCATTTTATAAAGGTTTACCATTAATAATAAAAATATATCATGTCTTAAGGTGAGAACAGCTAGTAATACGGGACAAGTACTAGTTGTCCCGGTGGTATATTGAAGTAGTCCATGTACTTATGGCCACATTCTATTCAATTTTTTAGCCAGAAAAATCTTAGCACATATAAATAATTTCCTTATAAATGTGTGCATCAGCAAACGGGTTTTTAAAATATCTTGATAATAAAATATGAACTTCATTCCATTAAATATGAAAAAAGTAAATAACATATTAACTATAACTGAAATGTAATACCTAATATTTGCACTTGAAGCAAACAAAACTAATTTGAAGGCCTAGGCTTTTCATCATTTCTGCTATGTTAGCAGAAAACCTTTTATGTAGGCTTGCTTAGTCAACAACTTGTAATCAAATCTCTCCTGGAGCAAATTCTGGATGATTTTCTATCATTTTTTTCAAGTTATCAAAACTGCCTCAGGTAGTTGGGTCATTAAATAGCAATAGGTATCAACAAAAAGCAGCCTCACATCATTAGTGCTAATGATGTCTCAGGCTTACATCTGAAAAATGACATATGGACATCAGAATAATTTAGGTTGGCTTCAATGAGAGATATTTACTGCAGGATAGTTTGTAACATAGCAATTTCCAGCTGAGGGAAAAGGAAAATTGGAAAGATTTTGACAAAAATGTTTGTATCATAGTGTAAAAGTGCATTTTTACTGGTTAACTTAATTTTATCATGATGATAAAGTACAATGACAGGTAGCATACACATGTATTATTATCATCATTGGCTTGATTAAGCACTTATCATTCTCAGACCCCTTAGCAAAATGAGTCCAAAACTTAACTACATTTTATGATCTTTTAGAAAAGGAAAAATATTGTTTCTATGAGTTTTTAAATGTTAATATACAATAATGTCTAAAAAAGTGCCTTAATGTTGGATTATCTACCTAAATAACTAGACTTTTAATATCTTAAATTTTTTCAGTTGTAAGTACTAACTTTGCTTCCCCTTAAATACTGAGGTTAAATTAAACCACGAAAAAGCCATTAGGAGGGGCTTCCCTGGTGGCGCAGTGGTTGAGAGTTTGCCTGCCAATGCAGGGGACGCGGGTTCGTGCCCGGTTCGGGAAGATCCCACATGCCACGGAGCGGCTGGGCCCGTGAGCCATGGCTGCTGAGCCTGCGCGTCCGGAGCCTGTGCTCCGCGATGCGAGAGGCCACAACAGTAAGAGGCCCGCGTACCGTAAAAAAAAAAAAAAAAAAAAAAAGCCATTAGGAGGTGTGGCTCACTCCAATCATTAATGTAGTTGTACACTGAGTGAAAAATAATATAAAGAGAGATGCCCGAAATAGATTATCCACTGTAATTCAGTGAATTATATTTTCAAAACTTAAATCAAAATCAAACTATCAAATTAACCAGATTGACAGGAAAGTAACCTAGATCAAAATGGAAAAATGGGAAAAATTACTTATTGGATTATTTTTATGTTGTAGATATGCATCAATAAAAGATGCAAAGTAAATAAACAAAATACTGTAAACAAAAACCATTTAGTCTTCTTGAGAATAAGTTGTTCTCTCAAACCGCAAATGATTTTACCATTTCTAACCTATTTTGATACATTCACTTTCAGTTGACATCTCAACCCACTGCAATCTGGCTCAAATTCTCCCCCAGCATTAAAAAAAAAAAAAAAAATTAAAAAGCTGTCACAAGACAGCAATTAGCTCCTAATTTCCAAAATCAGTGGCCTCCAATTTCATAGCATTTTAGTGTTTGGCACTCCTCTCCATTAAATACTCTCTTTGATTTTACTACCAGCTCCTGCTTGATACTAATCAGACCTCTCTATCCTCTCCTTGTCAAGAGTCATCTTTTTCTCCGACTCTTAAAAGATGGTGCATCGAAGTTTATAGCTTCTGCCTTTTTATTTTGCCTTTCTGATCTGCTTGCTTTTCTGTGAGGAGTTTGTCCATTCATATGACTTCCACGATCTATAATTTCTAGCAAGATCTGATTCTTCGTGGTTCACCAATTTCCCTGAGTAGTTCATGTCTTTGGAGGCAGTATGGGCATTTCAGAGTCTGTTAAGTGAATTTGTTATTTTCTGGTTCCCTTGGCAGTATAAATTAAAAGAGTAAGCAAACAACAATAAAACCACAAAAGGACAAACTGTCCTCTCTGCATTCACTGCTTTTTGAAAAACTTTTTATTGGAGGATAGTTGCCTTACAATGTTGTGTTAGTTTCTGCTGTACAGCAAAGTGAATCAGTTATAAATATACATACAGGGCTTCCCTGGTGGCGCGGTGGTTGAGAGTCTGCCTGCCGATGCAGGGGACACGCGTTCGTGCCCCCGGTCCGGGAAGATCCCACATGCCGCGGAGCGGCTGGGCTCGTGAGCCATGGCCGCTGGGCCTGCGCGTCCAGAGCCTGTGCTCCGCAACGGGAGAGGCCACAACAGTGAGAGGCCCGCGTACCACAAAAAAAAAAAAAATATATATATATATATATATATATACACATATATATATATATATATATATATATACACATCCATTCTTTTTTAGATTCTTTTCTCATTTAGGTCATTACGGAATATTGATTAGAGTTCCCTGTGCTATACAGTAGGACCTTGTTGTTTATCTATTTTATATACAGTAGTGTGTATATGTCAATCCTAATCTCCCAATTTATCCCTCCTTCCCCTTTCCCTCTTGGTAACCATAAGTTTGTTTTCTATATCTGTGACTCTATTTCTGTTTTGTAAATAAGTTCATTTGTACCATTTTTTTGGATTCCATATATAAGTGATATCATATATTTGTCTTTCTCTGTCTGACTTACTTCACTTAGTATGATAATCTCTAGGCCCATCCATGTTGCTGCAAATGGCATTATTTCATTTGTTTTTACTGCTAATATTCCATTGTATATATGTACCACATCTTCTTTGTCCATTCCTCTGTTGATGGACATTTAGGTTGCTTCCATGTCTTGGCTATTGTAAACAGTGCTGCAATAAACATTGGGGTACATGTATCCTTTTTAGATTATGGTTTTCTCCAGATATATGCCCATGAGTGGGATTGCTGGATCATTGCTTTTTGAATGGTGTTGATGTGCACAAAACCTCTAAAATAAAAATCTTGGGTGTCTTTGTCCTTCTCATTTACTGTAAACTGATTATAAACCCATACTGTATCCAGTACCCAATTTCATAGCTCCCAATTTCTAAACATATCTTTTTTATCAGGTTCTATCTTTCAATATCATTTCTTTCACCTCAGGCCATTAACATTAATTTCTAACTATCATCACTCACCTTCTTGAAAGTCCCCTCCTTGAGGGCCTCCCCTTTGTCAAGTAGAACATGGTGGGCTTTCCAGATTTGCTTCATCCTACCTTTCAATTCTACTTCTTGACATTTTCCTGAATTCAACTAAAATAAAAGCATTTTTTTTCCTTATGGATATTAACAAAAGCTTTAATACTAGCATGGTATAATTTTATTGGTTTTAGACTGGTTAGATTATAATTAGTAATTTAAAGTTAACAATAATGAAAAAATTATTTGAGTATTAATTTATACTTTACACCAGAAGTCTCCAACCTTTTTGGCACCAAGGACCTGTTTGTGAAAGACAATTTTTCCACGGACGGGAGGTGGGTGGTGGATGCTTTCGGGATGATTCAAGTGCATTACATGTATTGTGCCCTTTATTTCTATTATTATTACACTGTAATATATAATGAAATAATTATACAGCTCACTACAATGCAGAATCAGTGGGAGCCCTGAGCTTGTTTTCACTTGTCACTCACTGATAGGGTTTTGTCATGAATCCGCAAGCAATAGATTTATCATGGTCTCTGTGCAGTCAAACCTCTCTGCTAATGATAATCTGTATTTGCAGCTGCTCCCCAGTGCTATCATCACCCCTCAGCTCCACCTTAGATCATCAGCCATTAGATTCTCATACGGAGCATGCAACCTAGATCCCTCTCATGTGCAGTTCACGGTAGGGTTTGCACTCCTATGAGAATCTAATGCCACTGCTCATCTGACAGGAGGTGGAGCTCAGGCAAGTAATGCAAGTGATGGGGAGCGGCTGTAAATACAGATTACGCTTTGCTCATTTGCCCACCGATCACCTCCTGCTGTGCTGCTCAGTTCCTAACAGGACACCAACTGTTACCAGTCCGTGGCCTGGGGGTTGGGGTTCCCTGGTTTAGACCATCAGAATTGTTTTCATAAAGCTTAATGGCAAACAGCTAGTTTTCCTCACTTCATTTTTTTTTAAATAAAAAGATGCTTTAAATATATATTAACAACAGAGCTGAACAAAATTTTATCTTTTACTGTAAAATGTAAGATTTGTGTTATCAACTATAAAGTTGGACTGTTAACTAGAATGGTCAACTAGAAATTATTACATTCATCAACTAATATCAGTGATTTTTGTTCAAGAAGTAAGTATTATAAGAAGGTAGAATTTTATGTTACTAAGGGGTAAATATGAAATTATCATAGTTTACCTTCAGAGACTTAAAAATGAAAATTTTGAATAGGAGAGATTTTAGGGGTTTTGATAATTCCTTGCCATTTTAAAGATACAATTTTTCTTAAAGTTGATAAAAATATCAAAATCAAAATCATAATAAGGAATAGTTACTATGAATAAACTTTACATATATATTTCATTACTAGAATTTTACTATTTAAGTGAAAACATACTTAATACTTAGGCCATCAATCTACCATCTCACTCCCAACATGGCACTGGCCAATAACAATTGGTTTAAAAGTCAAGAAATAAAAATGTTAAACTGTCACATCATTAGCCTCAGACTCAGGCAAACATTCATATTTCAATGTGATGATTTATCTGAATTCTTATGTGTGGCAAAGTGCAAATGATATGGCTTAAAACTAATTTTAATCTTGATTAATAATTTAAATAGTAAGACAGTTTACAATTTCACAGATTCCTCTAACTATATTAATTGTCTCAAAAAATAGCTTTGGAGCTAAGTCATGTGTATCACTGTTAATTGGTGGTATAGAAAGAAATGTGAAATAAATATTTATATTACTGTAATTTATATATTTTTAAAGCCCAGTGACTGAAGGACATAACCTAGTTACCCTCTCTGACCTTCAGATAACTGTTTAGATAACTGTTTATCATAGGATTTTTGCCCTCAGGTGAACGTGCTATATTCTTGAAACTGAGCTTAACAAGAAAACTAAATCAAACTTTCTCTTTCTAAATACTAGTTGCCACTTTGACAGTCCAGCCTTAGTGTAAATGAAGCAAATGGACCAAGATCTAATTAGTTTTGCATTCTTAGAAAAAATTCTAAACCCTCAAAGAGTGTAAGCCTAGATCCTGCGTAATAGATGTGCAGGCAGCATGCCTGATGAGCATTTGTTTAAAATAGAATTTTCTTTTTCTCCACCTTCACTCTTTTCCTTGTTTCATAGGTTCTTTGTCTTACAAGTCCTATTTATAAATAATGTTGTGATATTCATGTAGTCTTACATATTTTTAATCTCTTAGAACCATTTCCATATTACTATCTAGACATTATACTTTAGAGAGATATTTCCTGTGTTTGAAACATATTGCATTTTGTTACAGTCATTCACAATACTGCCTTAAGCATCACTGCCTCCATCAGTGCCTCTGCATATGCCAAATATCTGGAAAGATCTATCAACAGATGCCTGTTTACTCTAAAGTGATATTAACATTCCTTATCAGACCGAATTAATTGAGTATAGTAGGGGAATGACTTGCATAGAAGATGTGTGTGCCTGCAGGAACAGCAAAACTTATCAGCTGGTTACATATAAGCTTTCTCACATTAAAATTGTGTGTCCCATGTCTCCAGCAAAGCCTAGCGCTCTGTATACAAAAAAGATACTTATTAGATACATGTTGGTTTTCATCTGTTTAATGGAAACAATTTAGTAACTGCTTAATACAATCCAAATTTATACCTAGATATATTTCTGAGAGTATATTTTAATCAACCATTATATTAGTTGGGCACCATCTTCATATGAAGTAATCTATACAGTAGTCCTGGACAGACCAGTAATATAGTAATAATTTAATAATTATCATTATTCTACCAACAACTTAAATTGTATAATGTTTCAATAAGGTTTTTATATTTGCAATAGTTTATTTAATTCAATAAAAATCCTGTGAGATAGGTAATATTTTCTGCTACGTAGCAGGTTCTCAATAAATGGTAATTTCTTCCCTTTTCAGTAGATTATTGAATTTCCTAAAGTCATAAGCTAGGATGTGGCAAAACCTGAACAAAACTACAGTTTTTCTGACTCCTAAGTATTCTTTTTTCTGACTCCTGATATTCTTACCACTGACTACTACAGGAACTGCAAATGCAGTAACAATGATGACCTAAGGACACTAGATTTTGGCTTTAGATTATTCAAGAATCCCAATGCAATTTCAGTTACTTAACTAGGACAAAGGGGTCTAGTTGAGCATACATCGTGCGTGTTGCATTTATTATGCCTAGGTGTGTTAAACCAGGAGCGTTAGCAGTAGTAGATGGTTAAGTTTTAAATAAAGTCTTTAAATTTTATCTAGTCTTTAGAACTTAAGAAAGTTAGATGAGGCCAAGAAGAATTTTACATATCTGAGATCATGTAAAATGCCTTTGCACCACTTTGAAAAGTTTAAAACTAATAGCTAACTTTTATTATATAGTGAGACTGTGTAAAATATTCAACTTTACTTCTGTGAGCCTTGATTTGTAAAACAGAGATAATAAAACCATTTTAAAATATGTGCAAAGCACTCTGTACTACATCTGGCACAGAGTAAATATGCATCAAATGTCAGATATTACTATTTGAATAAAAATAAATATTGTAGACAAATGAGCCTAGTGTATTTAAAAAATAAAATCATCCCTGATAACCTAAAGACAAGCTATTTAAAGGATAGGTTTAAAATATTGAAAGAAAAATATACTTCTAAGAGAGTAGTATAATTACATATAGTGCATATTAAACAGGGAATGTATCTATTTTACTTTATCTATTTCTTGAGTCATTTCTCATTAATGGTATTCCTCAGGAATAGAAATTTATACAAACAATTTAATCTCTTTTTTTCTCTGTGTACTTTGCTTCTTTTCATTCTTTTTTTCTTTCTCCCTTCATTTTACTATTTAATTTTTTTTTTTTTTTTTTTTTTGCGGTACGCGGGTCTCTCACTGTTGTGGCCTCTCCCGTTGCGGAGCACAGGCTGCGGACGCGCAGGCTCAGTGGCCATGGCTCACGGGCCCAGCCGCTCCGCGGCATGTGGGATCCTCCCGGACCGGGGCACGAACCCGTGTCCCCTGCATCGGCAGGCAGACTCTCAACCACCGCGCCACCAGGGAAGCCCCTATTTAATTATTTTTAATATTTTCTTCAGATGCCACAAGCTTTAACCTATAGGCATTATCCCAAGTCACTAGGTTAATTTTGTTGGCATAATTGAGTTTCCAAAATACCTTTAGTGACAGTATCATTAGGCTGTGCTAATTGCCTCTAAGGAATCGACTACAAGTTAAGTTTACCCAAAGTTTAGGATAATTATTGCTATTAAGGAAATTCTGGGCCCTGTTGTTCTGAGGTGGTAGTAGTAGTGAAAAAAATATGGAAAGCTGTATAACCAATGGTTCTTTAGTAATCAGTGAATATTTCTTCAATAGATAAAGTATTTTTACCAGTTCTTATATTTCTAAGATCACTTCTGATATTTTTTAATCATTCTATTTTTATAATCTATGATATGCCTATATGCATAAAATTAATAAATGTTATAATTAAGAAAAATATATTTAGGGCTTATTAGTAGGGAAATATAATATATTTTATTATTTTTCTATAGAGAAGTCAAGGTAATGGAATACTAGAAAAGCATATGAATGTTTTCCCTATCAAATCCGTCAATGGAGATGGGGATATTAATTTGAATAACAGGTTAAAATTACTTGAAAAAGTACATCTTAATGCTACATATATTTTTAAAACCATTGTATATAATGATATGAATATAGCTTAGGAAATATTGAATTTCTAATAGTAGAATCCATTTGGCTACAATTCTTTATAAAGAAATAAAACCACTAAAAATGAAAGCCTCTGCTACGTGATGTTTAGCAGGAAATTTTACAACCACATAATGTTCTCTGCAATTTCCGCAGGAAGAAATTTTAGGGATTGTAAAGAACATTTTTTTAACTTGTGGTTGCTTCTAGACTAATTGCTAATTCAATAAAATTACAGCCTTTGTGTGTGTGTGTGTACATACATATATAAGTATACATACTATATAGATACACAAACATAGGTACCTATATGTGTACCTATATATGTATGTTTGTATATATTGAAAAAAACCTGTTTTTCTTAATCAGTACTTGTATCTTGTATGTGTATTCCACAATGCCTTTTCTTTTTCCTTTTATTGGTTTAGTTTATTAAAAATGGGATAACAGAACTTTTCTGAGCACCTCAAGATTGATAAAAAATGAGTTGAAAAACATTAGGTTTTACCTCCTTAAAATAGTATCTCTGGCAGCCATGGGAAATATTGTCAGTTTACCTGGTTATTCTTATTTGAAAGCCCATCTACAGAATTTAATAATCTTCTGAGGTGATGGATTTATGAAATCCCTGAAGAAAAATCATCACTGTCTTTGGAGATCATTGTGTTATTTGCTGTCATTGATGAAACTTTTTAACTCATCCTGCATATATTCTGCAAAGTTCCCTCTACCATCAAATTACCTTTAGTTAAAGGCTTACAGTGTTTGGGAACTTAACAGCAAAAAGCTAGAATTTACATTTTTGTAAAAACTCAGTCATTTTATTGCAGGTCTCAGGTCCCAATTCAACAATGATATGAATATTTATTGTTCAGGCTCTTTTTCCCCCCTTATATTTATGCTTCAGTTATCTCTCTTTTCCTTTTTTCAAAGCTTGCCACAAAATATATTGATACAAATAAATCAGTAATATATGGAATATAAAAACACTGAACAAAAAATTTTGAACTGATAATGAAGAATCTGAAATTTGAAATGTTATAGTTAATTAGAATTTTTAGACAAATGTTAACTATATCAAGACTTTGAATTAAAGAGAGGAATGAGTAGGAAGTGAAATACAATTAAAGATTAAAGGATAGTGTTAAACTTGATTAGTGTAAAGATGCTTTATTATCAAAAGAGATATTAATTTACAGAACTCTAAAAATGTTAGGACAATATGTGTTTGGCTCAACTATGTCTCTCTATACGTTTAGCAAAAAAAACAAGACTTGGAAAAAAAGAAGTTAGAAGAACTGCTAAATGCATCATATATAAATCCTATGAAAGATAAGAAATCAGAGCAAATAATATCCCTTGTATGTATGAAGCTTAAAAATGAACTGGAAAGTAATGACTTCTAAAGACAGGAAGAATAAGGGAGTTTAAATAGGATTTATTTATTTATTTAGTAAGCATTTATAGAACTGTTATATGTCAGTTACTGGGCTGGGCACTGGAGATACAAATTAATACAAGACCCCAACACATAGTTTGTATGGAAAAAGAAATTTGATCACCTTAAAAAAAGAAGAATGCATTTGCACTTAGTAAAAAATTTAATGTTCATAGTGGAAAAGGCAAAATCTACTGTTTAATAGGGAAATTACTTTTTAAAAATGGAATTATAGAATATTATAATTGTATTTATTCAATAAAATATCAATCTATAGTTTATTGCCTTTATTAATTAATAATCAATAGTTTATTAAAAGTCAGATATTGGATTAGAGACCATCACGACACAACAAAAAATCTCATTTGGGGAAAGAGTTACATAAGCAAAATGCATGTAGAGAATAATTTTCAAGTTTTTCACAAAGGACATTCTTTCACAGGCCTTGTAAGATTAAAGTGGGAGTTATGGAATTGGGTGTGGTCTTTGATCCTTGTGTTTGGGCAGGCTCTGCTTTTGAGCTAGTTTTCTCTCCTTTTAAGAGGATTTATCTGAATTTTTAAAACCAAATCTTACAAGATGGAAGGTGAGGTAGAAGGAGTGGGTATGAGTTTTTCAGCCACAAGCATATCTGAAAGTATGAAGCTTTCTACCCCAAGCTACAACACCACAAGAAGAGAGTCATATGTAAGTCATTTGAGGGCTCATCTGTAGCTGGGAGTAGGAATTGTTTCCTATAATGCATTGCTTCTCTCCCTTTCTTTGATCAGTCAAGCTCTAGTCTGTTCTTATTTGTACTCCTTAACCCTACTATTGGACAGTCTTCCTTCAACAGCAGTAGTTTGTTTAGTGTGACCATATCCTACCACAAAAACGTTCTCAATAGCTGTCATTTATGTCATGAAAATACCCTGTTGATAACCACTGACTTAGGGTAATACTACCTGCATTAACAAATAAACAGCTAAATTACTGTTTTTATCTATTATCTCCCTGTATCTTTTCTTGGCCAAGTGAGGCAATATTTCAACTTATATATAAATGGCACTTTATGTACTCAGCTATCACATTTTCTAAAATTCTGGAACCACTGATTAAATACTTACTAAATTGAATATAATTTTGGCATTCTCCAACTGTATCATCACTGTCTGACTAATAAGAAAAAATATCCTAATCTTTATTTTGGGACCGTGTTCTACAAATTGCATTTCATGTTATAGACTTTTCAACCTCCTGATCTTAAACTAGTACTAATATATAATAGATAAGCATTGCTTTTTTCATAATGCATGGCAAAGTCTAGACCAGTAGTTCTTAATTGAGGGTGATTTTGCCCCCAGGAGACATTCGGCAATGTTTGGAGACATTGTTGAATGCTGGGGGTGGGAGTGCTATAGGCATCTAATGGGTAAAGTCCAGGCTGCTGCTATACATCTTACAATATACAGCACAGCTTCTCACAACAAAGAATGATCTGTGTCAAGTGTGCTGTGGTTGAGAAACCCTGTTCTACATGATGATACATAATAATTCTTTTAATCCTCACAACAACACTTTGGGGTACGTACTAATATATCAAAATTTTATAGCTAATAAAACTGATCCAAAGAGAGGTTATGCAAAATTTCCAAATTCATAGAACTAGAATAGGAACTCATATAATCTGGATCTAGAAACCTCTTACTTAACACTATTCTAGAGTCTCTACATATCTTCTAGAATTATTTCCCTCAAGTTATTCACTGAGCACCAAACTGTTCTAGCACTTTTTATAAATGGGAACAATGTAAGGATTTCTTTATCCCCTCTCTCCTCTCCAATCAGTTGGTAAATCGTCTATACAGTGCAGCAAATAAATCATCCATCTAATCAATCAGCATTCTCTGAGTCCCTTTCTGTTTCAGGATCATATTAGGTTGTAGACTACAAAATGGTAGAAGATGAAAAATATAAGTAAGACAAACCAATGCTTAATTGTGTTGGCTTAATAGCATCTACGAAGGCAGTTCATAAAAGAGAATCAGAATGCTTGAATCATGGAGGAAAACTTCAAAGAGGAATCTATTTTGGACTTGAGACTTTTATAGTGCTCTTGATTTATTTCTGAATTATTTTGTTTTTGTATCTATTTCACCCTCATAACCTCTTTCCTTTTTCAATTTTTGATTTGAATACATTCTTTACATATTTATTGAGAATGTATTGTGTATTTAACTCTTTGCCAGACACTTTGCTGGAAGTATTTTACAGAGCTTTTGCCTGTAAAATGATAAAAATCTAGTTAAAGAAATAAGGCATGATTATACTAAAAGTTATATAACAGTAAAAGAAAAAAAATATGAACGTTAAAGTAGTATATGATTGAATGTTAAAATAATTGTATGAATAGTCAAAGAAAAACTCTCAGGGCTTCCCTGGTGGCGCAGTGGTTGAGAGTCCGCCTGCTGATGCAGGGGACACGGGTTTGTGACCTGGTCCGGGAAGATCCCACATGCCCTGGAGCGGCTGGGCCCGTGAGCCATGGCCGCTGAGCCTGCGCGTCCGGAGCCTGTGCTCTGCAACGGGAGAGGCCACAACAGTGAGAGGCCCACGTACCGCAAAAACAAAACAAAACAAAAAAACAAAGCAAAACTCTCAGTCCAAAAATACAGGAGGCTTTTTATTTTTTACGATACAAAGAGCAGGTAAGTATTTGAGTGGAGATATGGCACAAATAAGACTTACTTAGATCAGTCACTGTAAGTGAATGGGGAATGGGAAGCTTTCCAGACCGTAAGACCTGCCAGGAATAAGTCACAAGGTGTGAAAGTGAGCATGACAGTTTCTCACTGAAATACTTTCTCCTTTTCTTTGTAAAAAGTGGCTTATAAATATATATTTCAAAATATATGTTCACAATGTAAAAGACATGTTCACACCCTGATATTTGCATAGGCCAGCTTACAGGAAATTCGTTAGCTTTTGATACACTCGCACATTCCATATGTAGATTAACCTGCTCATTAAACAATGAACTCTTACTATTGATTGCAGGATTTGTTTTAGGTAAGAAAACCGTAACTATATAATATTAACATGAAAAATAACCTAGGACACAGAGAAGCTAGGGATAGATCCAGTTCCTAAATTCACCTGCTTAGAAACACTCTCCGCTTTAGCAATCTAACAACGTCTGGTAAGAATATGGTAATTTATATATATCAAACATACTCAGATAATTTGTCAGATAATATCTCTGGAGATAGGTCTAAATGAAAGATGATTATTCTAGCAGTTAAGAGCAAGGGCTCTGAAGTTAGACTAAAGTGTTTAAGTCCCAATGAGCCATTTTGGTTTCTACTTCTTAAAAATCGACAACAGAATTATAAAAAATAGTGTGAATATTAAAATATAGTATGTAGCACAGTGTCTACTGCATGGTAAAGATTCAGTACATGTTAAAATAATTTTATTTTGTTTGATAATGATAATGAGCCAATCCTAAGTTTCTAAAACTTTGAAAATGTAAAAATTTTAACAGGTTTTATTAATTCATGTTTAGCTGGTGATGGATAAATATGGATATTATTTGGCTCAAAACTTTAGAATTTCTAATAATTTGACATGTTTTTTAAAGTATTACGTTTTCACCTCTGAACAAAAGGTATATACAAACCTTTCCTTTAAGAAATTTTGTGTATACACACGGAACAAGAGAAGCCTATACATCTTGAGATAACCCTCACAGAGGAATTTATCTTGGGAAGTGAATTTTTTTAAAATGTCATTTTACTAAATAATTTGGTTTTACTGGGAAGATAAAGTATTATGATTATTTTTTAGAAATAATTTCATTATTTCATTCATAATTTCATTTGAGTATATCTAACAACTTCTCCTTCCAAATAACAGATCAATAAAGATGACCTGTAATACTTAATGTTCCTTAAAGCTCCTCCCACCCCTCTACATGCCTATCTATCTATCTATCTATCTGAATATGCAGGGGTATTTAATCAAGCAAGTTATTTTACATATTTTTCTAGGACCTGATTCCTGTGAAGACAGAAGTTTTGTTGAAAATAACTCAGGCTCTTAGATAATTTTTGTACAATTTCCGGAAGCCATTTCACCTTGTTTTCTTTAATGTGATACTCAGTTATTGGTGAAAAAAAGAGACTGCTTGGCTTTTAAAAACTAGATCAAGGCCTGATACCAAAAGTGATTTTTAGTAATTTTCAAATGTTAACCTTTCAAAATTATAATTTTCTGAGAACCAATTACTCATTCAAATCATTTCAAGGAGTAAACACAGCCTAGAAACACTGAACATTTACCATTTAAGTCTTGTAATAAATGCTATGGAGGATAGTAATGTTTCAGAAAAAAAGTCTTTTTGCTTTAATAATTTTGCAACCTCAGTGAAGGAACAAAATGGACATGACTATAACATACAAGAAAATACAGGACCTTTAAGAGATACAAAGTTGCTCAAGGAAATTGGAGAGTATTTAGGGAGAAGATGAATGTGGAAGGATAACACAAACAAACTTGCTATTTTAAACAAGCAATTTTCCTTCCTTCCTTTTCCTCCTTTATTTTCTCCTTCCTTCTTCCTTCCTTTTCCTCTCCTCCCTTCTTTCCTTTCTTATTTCTAATGAGGGACTGATTAAAAAAGAAAAGAAAAGTAAGAAGAAAAGAGGCCAAAGCTGTCTATGAAGTATAGGAATCAAGCAAAGAAGATGACCCAGCAATGTGATAGCTTAGTGCAGGTCAGCACTTACTAAGGAAGGAGGCTGAGTCAAGTAGCAGCCTGGCATGGTTAGGAGACTGGCTACAAATAAGGTAAATAATATATTTGAGGCTGATGTGTGTCAAAATTCTCACAATTGGAATAAGAAATTACAAATATGAAAAGCTTGAATAAACCCCAAGACTTCATATATATATATATATATATACACACACACATATACACACACACATATAAATTTATTTTATTTATTTATTTTTAGTTTTTAAGCTTTTTTGGCTGTGTTGGGTCTTCATTGCTGTGTGCACAATTCCTCTAGTGGCAAGAGGGGCTATTCTTCATTTTGTGGTGCACAGGCTTCTCATTGAGGCGGCTTCTCTTGTTGCGGAGCGTGGGCTCTAGGCGCTCGGGCTTCAGTAGCTGCGGCGCGCGGGCTTCAGTAGTTGTGGCACGAGGGCTTGGTAGTTGTGGCTCACGGGCTTAGTTGCTCCGTGGCATGTGGGATCTTCCTGGACCAGGGCTCGAACCCATATCTCCTGCATTGGCAGGCGGATTCTTAACCACTGTGCCACCAGGGAAGCCCCCCCTCCAAGGCTTTTGAGCTTTACCCTATTTATTGTGATTTTTAATATAGATTGAAAAAGAAATAACTATATATATATAAATATGTATGTGTATATGGGTGTGCATATGTTTTCCCCCTTGAGAGGGCCTGGGAGCAGAGGTATCCCAGTAGCAAAGAGCAATATCTAACATCCAGAACTTGGTTTCTTCTTGGACAAGTGACTTACTCTAAAGCTAGAACAGGAAAAGTATAAGATAAGCCTAGAACATTTTCTTGTGTCAGAACCTAAGGAAGGACTCAAAGAATGATAAGCCCAGTAAAGGATAATTTGAGCATCAGAATAAATAATGGATGTAATGGATTAAAACCTCTTGAATAAAATAAGAAATCCTGAATCCATACCAATGTAAATAAATAAATGAATGAATCCTTTCTTACAGGAAGATACAGGCTAATGAATGTAGATGGAATTAGAAAAATATCACTTTGACTTCAGTCAAAACAGATCAGCAGATGCCAAAATTAGTGGGTGAAAGTTTGATGAAGAATGGGGAATTATATAATTTCAGTGGATCTCCCCCCCAAAATATTTATTAATTGCAAAGGGATAAGGAGTATCCCTTTACATCTTTTTTGGGGAACCCTGGAACATAACACCTTTAAAAAGTGACCATCTCCAGTAGTAGGAAAAATCAGAAGCATGCACCACCTGATAGGATGCAGTGAAAATACAGCATGACTTCTGTTGTTGCATTTCTGTCCAAATGCTTAACCTGAATCTAATCATGTGGGAACACCGATCAAGCTCAAATTGAAGGACTTTCCATAAAATAACTAGTCTTTAATTATTTTTTTTAAATGCCAGTCATAAAAGTCAAAGAAAAATTGAGAACTGTTTGGGATTGAAGGAAACCCAGGAAGCTTAACAACTACATGCCAAGTGTGACTGGTTTGGATCTATTTGCTGTAAAAGGAGTTACTGGACAATTAGTACAATTGGAATTGTTCTGTGAATTGGATCATTTATAAACATCAATTTCCTGATTTTGATGGCTGGACTGCAGTTTTGTGTAGGATTGTCCTTATCTGTGGAAAATATGCACGTATTCAGGGTAATATCAGCTTGTTCAGAGAAAATAATAATATGTATACATTTATATATAGAGAGAAAATTATAAAGCAAATAGTATAAAATGTCCACAACTGGGGAATCTGGATTTGGAGTTCTTTCTATTGGTCTTATAACTTTGCTGTAAATATGAGATTATTTTATAATAAAAAAGGTTAGAAAAAAAGTCGTCATAAAATCAAGTCACAGAGAAGATATTTCAGCCAACTATGGAAAAAATGAATTGTGTTTAAAGGAAACCCAGCTATAATTTAAAGCTACACTTAAATTAAGGTGTTGAACTCTTTATTAAAATTGTCTTCGTTTTCCTGATAAGTTGCCATGAAAATTTCACACCACCATTTGAATTTATTTTAAATAACTTCCTATAGAGAATAAAGTAGACAAATAAGATCTGCTACTGTGTTACTTTGAAATTTTCATGGGAGAAGGGAACTATGCTTATAAGATGAAACACTTTTTTTCTTTGTTTATATCCACTTCAGGCAATATGCAAACACACATAGTTTTCAGTGAAAACTTTGAATGGCCCAGGTGGTCGGATGCATGATAATGATTCTCAGTCAGGTAAAAGTCACTTGTAGTTTATTCTATAGTCTATAGTGAAATTGTTGCCACAAAGCACTTTTTTTGAATAAGGACAATAGTATTGAGGAAAAGTAGTAGGTCCTAATTACTCTTTGTGCATTTAAATTTGGAAAATAAATACAGTATTCACTAATGGTTGTCATATAACTGTAGGAAAAGGGTAGATTTTGGGAAATTACAAAATAATACACACAAATTCTTTTTAAAATCTTCAAAGATTTTAAAATATGTATTTAAAAACACAAAGTGTGTATTCCTTTTTCTAGCTCCTGTCAATTCCATATTGTTGGATATTACAGCTACTACTCAAACTAAATTTGAATTTAGATAGTATCAACAGTTTACTGTTAAAGAGAAACAACTTAAACCAAGACTCAGATTATTTATATTGTATATACTTTAAAACATAACAAAAATAGGGGAAAAATGATGCAATTAGTCTATAAGCTAGAGGTAATTTTTAGTCCTTTTTGCTTACTAAGCAATAGCAGTAACTTGGGACATGATCTTTTAAAAATGCCATTGAAAAATTAAGAAAAGCAAACTATCTTAAAGAAAAAGAAGATCAAGAAACTAATTTTTTAGGACAGTACTCTAATGTTTTAACATTTACTTAACTCATTGGGTACAGCCATTGTGTGTAAGAATGCAACAAACGTATCTGTTCAAACTCTCAAACTTCAGTTTTCGTTTATAATTTGTTTTAAATATATTGTATCGTAAAATATGGAAAATTACTTTCATTAAAATTTCTACAAAATTTACGTTTTTAATTTATCATGAAATCCTTTCCTGAAATAGTTTCAGGGAAGAGTGTTGAGACATTGGAGGATTTTGTGAGAATTATTCAATTTTTACATTAGAGGAGTGAGAATTAGCAAGGTTTGACTGCCCATGTCAACTTTTCAAACCTTCAGAAAAGTAGATAATACCATATTTGAGGTAACTTTCAGATACCAAAGAAAACTGATTTTATGTTATAAGAATGTATGCTTCTAGTTTGAAAGGATATGCCACCTTTTAAAGGCTTAATTTTTTATTTTTTTTAATTGAAGATAGTTGAATTACAATGTTGTGTTTGTTTCTGCTGTACAGCAAAATGATTCAGTTATACATATGTATACATTCTTTTTCATATTATTTTCCATTATGGTTTATCATAGAATACTGAATATGTTTCCCTGTGCTATACAGTGGGACCTTGTTGTTTATCCAATCTATATATAATAGTTTGTATCTGCTAACCCCAAACTCTTAATCCATCCCTCTCCTCATCCCCCCACCTTGGCAACCACAAGTCTGTTCTCTATGTGAGTCTGTTTCTATTTTGTAAATAGGTTCATTTGTGTCATATTTTAGATACCACATACAAGTAATATCATATGGTATTTGTCTTTCTCTTTCTGACATATTTCGCTTAGAATGACAGGCTCTAGTTGCATCCATGTTTCTTCAAATGGCATTATTTTGTTCTTTTTCATGGCTGACTAATATTCATATATATATATATATATATGTATGTATAAATACACTCACACACACCCCACATCTTCCTTCATCTGTCAGTGAACACTTAGATTGCTTAAATATCTTTACTACTAAAAATAATGCTGCTATGAACATAGGGGTACGTGTATCTTGTTTTTTTATGTGTATCTTTTTGAATTATAGTTTTGTCCAGATATATGCCCAGGATTGGAATTGCTGGATCATGTGGCAACTCTAATTTTCATTTTTTGAGGAACCTGCATCCTGTTTTCCACAGTGGCTGCACCAACTTACATTCCCACCAAAAGAGTAGGAGAGTTCTCCTTTCTCCACACCCTCTCCAGCATTTGTTATTAAACTTTTATTTTATGTTAAATATACCAGAATATTTTATGTGAGTACAAAGGCCAAAGAAGAGATTTCTAACTGTGCTCCTTGGACCTCTGCTTCATTCAGTGAACAACTTTGAGTCAAAATTGAAAACATGAAAACTGGGCTTAATTCTCTCTTTTTATGACAAGGACCACCCCTCCTCTTTCCTTGGTTCCTTCACAATTTTTATTTTAGTAAAAGTATGCTCAAAAACATAATCATATTCTTACAACCACTGTCTCACACATGCACGTGCGCACGCACACACATAATTGGTAGTAAAGGAGGCTCCTCTGGATAAAATCAATGGCTGTACATGGTGTAATTTAAGGTACATCCAGGCTCTTATTTCCCTTATTTTATGAAGACACAACCTTTGCTGCATTGCTTGTGTCAGATTAGTTTATTTAAATTCTTAAAAATGAAGTGCAAATATTGTATTTAGGAGACATAAATGCTAGGCCTTTAAGAACTTCAGCAAGTATTTTTCAGTTATCATAATCAACCAATGAGCAAGGATTTCAGCCAGCATGACACAGAATGGAAAAGTTTGAGGGAAGGGAGCTGGGGAGCAGAGTTCAGGCAAGGTGCTGAGCTTGACAGTGAGACGGCTTCCATGTGAAGCTTTAGGCTGAGTGGGATACCATAAACATGCATTGCTGGCTACATTTTCATCTCCTATCTTTAATGCTTACAATAAGATTGAAAATATTATTGCTTACATTTAAAAAATGCAGAGACTGAAAAGCAAGGTAAGATAAATAGGCCAATGTTACACAGAGAGAAAGTAGCCATGCTAGGATTCACACTCAAAATTGTTTTATTCTACAGTTCACACCGTTTGACTAAACCATGTTTCAACAATCAGACGTGGGTCCCCATGTGCAAATGGAGAAAGCACACTGTCAAAACTGAGTAGAGATGTTGAATAAAGTCTACTGAAGCATGGATTATAAACTTCAAAATATTCCTAAGATATTTCCAAATCTTAACTCTGTTATTTTCCTAGTGCTTTAAAATGACATAAAAATCCTAAATACTATATTGCAATGACTGTCATACTTATATACTGAAAGTGTCCTAGACTGTAGGACACTGATGACTCTACCCACAGACCTATGTCCAGAAAAGTTACTAAGCCTGGAAATAGAGGAGGATCTTTTAGTACAAAAATGTAAAAACATTTACCTCTGTACCTTCAAGAAAATTCCCTTCCAGGCAGCTTACCTCTAAGCCAGGATGTTGTCAGGCAACAATATTAACTAAGGAAAGTGGTCATCAGATTCCACTAGCCCCTACTTCTAATGAATCCTTGCCATTTTTCAGCCTCTCCTTACATCTTCCCTCTCTTCTTCCTGCATCCCACTATCTCCTCTGAAAGTACCATGTCATCACCAGATGTGCAGTATCCTGTTCTGCAGTCCCCAATCAACTGCAAACATGCCCCATTCCTTTTTTTCTCTGACATTATCAGAAATAATTGATTTTTGTCCCCATACTGTCTGAGATTTGCTTTCCTTGGTCTTTATGCTAGGTCAATTGCTAACAACTAGTCTTTGACCTAGTAGTGTAAATTAGTTTAAATTTAAAGTTCTTTGTTAATTGACCTTATGTATTAGTAGTCACAGTTCTTTAAAGGAACAAAACCAATAGAAGAGCACGTGAGCTCTTTATTATAAGGAATTAGCTCACATAATTGTGGAGGCTGGTGAGTCCCAAGGTCTTCAGGTGAGTTGGCAAGCTGGAAACCCAAGAGATCTGATGATGTGGATCCAGTCCAAAAGTCAGCAGGCTCAAGACCGAGGAAGACTGATGCTTCAGTTCAAGTCAGAAGGCAGGAAAAAGCCAACATCTCACTCAAAATGTCTTTAGACAGAAAGTATTCTCTCTTATTCAGATTTTCTTTTTTACTCAGTCTTTCAACTAATAGGATGAAATTTACCCAATATTATGGAAGGCATTTTGCTTTACTCAATATATCAACTTAGGTGGGATAGGGAGGGGGGGAGGGAGATGCAAGAGGGAGGGGATATATGTATACGTATAGCTGATTCACTTTGTTTTACAGCAGCAACTAACACAACAATGTAAAGCAATTATACTCCAATAAAGATGTTAAAAATATATATACCAATTTAAATGTTAATCTCATCCAAATCACCCTTACAAAAATACCCAGAATAGTATTTGACCAAATATTTGGGCATTCCATGGCCCAATCAAGTGACAAATAAAGTTAACCATCATATCTTAGCAAAGGAAATTCATGTAAGCCTCTTGAGATATCAGCTTTTAGTAGTGAAGTTGTTTTCCGACAAACATCCTTAAATGCAATGAGACAAAATGGACAAACAAAAACGTACACTCAGAGGCCCATCTTACTCTATGAATTGCTGGTCAAGTGCATGACCCTATCTGTATGATAATAAGACCTGTGAAATATTTAAATACCAACAAGCTCAGTTAGAATTAGGCAATCAGAGGTTAAAGGACGTGAGTTTTACCTATAAACTTGAAAAATGATAGGTTTGTTAATAAAAAAATTCATGAGAAGCTTTAATCCTACTAAAGAGATTTTAAAATATTCTATTTCTTTGTAAGTAATATCATTTGATACATACAAAAATAATTTATTTTTCAATATATTTCAGTATATTTCTTCAGTTGTTTTGATTCAAGAACAGAGAATACAAAGAAAAAAACTTGCCCTATTACACCCATGCTAGTATTTGCTGTGATAACAAGAGTCTTTCAATATTCTTTTTCTTAATCATAATTTTCTGTGTAATCTTGCATTTTCATGTTACCTAGTGTGGACTCTGTTCTAGAAATCTCTGTCAAGAAATTTGTAATGCAATCATTACCTACACTGTTCTAAATGGCATCTTTTATCTCCTATTCAGAGATTTCAATTTCTCTCTTAAAAAATCCAGAGATTGTTTTCTCTTCACACAGCCTCTCAGCATTTATTAAGGTTCAGAGTCCAGAGGTTTAACTGTAAATGAAACAGGTAAATGAAATGAAGTTGTCTTCTTGGTCTAAGTGGCATTTCTTGCCTACTCCAATCTCTTCTGTTTCTTCATGTGTTTGTTTGTGAACCTAAGTGAAGCTGGAACTAGGACATTAAATACAGATACTGTAGTTTTCAGGGTTTCATGGTTCACTGATGTTTATCCTTGGTGTTTATTTCTAAAGCTAAGCCTTTCTACTTCTCATTCCCACTTTTTCCCCTTTCTGTCTTCCTCAACAATCTATATTTACTTTCAGCATTGAAGTGGGAGAAAGAAATGTTCCTATAAGGTCCTGAGAATGACCATCTTTACTTTACTTTTCTTTGTTTTTTTTTTTTTAATTTTTTTGAATATACAAAATTCCATTTGAATATATGTTGAGTATGTCAAAAACTTACTACCCAAATATCACCAATGCAACTTATTGATAAGAAGATAAGACGAAGGTGATTTTATTACTTACCTTGGTGAAGGAGAACACAAAACTTAACAGAACCTAGATAGTGTAAGGGTCTTGCAGTGGAGAAGATAAGGTCAGAATTTACTGAAAATTGGATGTTTCAAACAAACGTTTGTTTGTTTCAAACAGAAATTGGACAATCAAACCGTTTGCCTGGGCAGGAGATTCTGGAAGAATAAAGTCAAGATAACAAAGGCAGAGGAATAGTACCAAGTCCTGTTAACATTGACAGTAAGATGTGGTTTCAGTTCTCAGTGTCTAGGCTGAGTATGGGACTAAAAGGTTTGGTTCTCAGATAATATCCAATAAATGCTTTCATACCTACCTCTCTTATGTGAATTTGTTTCATATCCAAAGTGAATACAAATTATATTAAATTTGATGTAACTTTCTTCCATAACAAAATATATGTCCAATAATGAGGCTACTGGGCTTCTCTGGTGGCGCAGTGGTTGAGAGTCCGCCTGCTGATGCTGGGGACACGGGTTCGTGCCCCGGTCCGGGTAGATCCCACATGCCGCAGAGTGGCTGGGTCCGTGAGCCATGGCCGCTGAGCCTGCACATCCAGAGCCTGTGCTCCGCAACGGGAGAGACCACAACAGTGAGAGGCCCGCGTACCGGAAAAAAAAAAAAAAAAAAAATGAGGCTACTTTTGAAATTAATATTCACAAAATCAAATATGTATCCTATCATTCTTTTGAATAAGATTGCAATTTTTCTATGAACTTTGATTTATTCCTAGTTTACCTAGAACCCCTCCACAGTCAGTGCTTTTGAATCTTTCCATAGTACACTTTTACTCAATTATCTTCCCCCAAAACTTCTTATTCTCTTCTTTTCCCATTCCTAACACTACTGTAACAGCATTTACCTATGTAGTATCTGTCTATCATTTATTCAGTTATATCATTCAGATGGTCAAAAATACTATGTATTTAATATAAACTAGGGTCTGGGAATGGAGAGGAGTGTCAGCCGTATCTATACCCTCACAGAATATTCAGTTCAGTAAGGAGACTGTACCCATTCTGTGGGAAAAGAAAATTTGGGTTATTAGCAAGAAAAAATGGGGAAGGAGGAGTAGATAATTTTCCCATTTCTTAGAAGAGGTGACTT
Source organism: Lagenorhynchus albirostris (assembly GCF_949774975.1). Lineage (NCBI taxonomy): Eukaryota > Metazoa > Chordata > Mammalia > Artiodactyla > Delphinidae > Lagenorhynchus > Lagenorhynchus albirostris. The sequence continues at coordinate 107,531,481 of NC_083099.1, read as the reverse complement.
TTGGCTGTCTTGAAAGACGTCTTGATATTTCCCTGTGGAACAAGGGGTAACTTAAAACAAGGGGTATTTACTTGAAGCATGAGTTAGTATGGAAAGAATGTTGGCAGTATTTTGAATATAAATACTATAGAGGGCTTCCCTGGTGGCGCAGTGGTTGAGAATCTGCCTGCCAATGCAGGGGACACGGGTTTGAGCCCTGGTCTGGGAAGATCTCACATGCCGCAGAATAACTAGGCCCGTGAGCCACAACTACTGAGCCTGCGCGTCTGGAGCCTGTGCTCCGCAACAAGAGAGGCCGCGATAGTGAGAGGCCCGCGCATGGCGATGAAGAGTGGCCCCCGCTTGCCGCAACTAAAGAAAGCCCTCGCACAGAAACGAAGAGTCAACACAGCCAAAAATAAATAATAAATAAATTTTTAAAAAAATGCTATGATCAGACAGAAAATATTTTCAAAGAACAAGAAAGAAATGTTCTCAAAAATTCATTTTTAAAGGCAAATCTCAGATATGCTGAAGCAAGTATTTGATTTAATAGGCTGTTTCTACCTTTTCATGTTTATCGCTTAGTACCTTCCTCAGAAGAGTGTGTGAACATTTGATACATATATGCATTAAATCCACTGATTATTTGAGGCACTGTATTCCAAATGTGTACTCAAGTAAAATATTCCTAAATTTGGCATGATTGAACTAAACAAAAGGCTAATATTTGCCAAGTTAAAGTTTTTTTTGTTTTTTTTTAAATAAATTTATGATTATTTATTTATTTTTAGCTACATTGGGTCTTCGCTGCTGCACGCAGGCTTTCTCTAGTTGCTGCAACTGGGGGCTACTCCTCGTTGCGGCCTGCAGGCTTCTCATTGTGGTGGCTTCTCTTGTTGCGGAGCACAGTCTCTAGGTGCACAGGCTTCCGTAGTTGTGGCTCGCGGGATTTAGAGTGCAGGCTCAGTAGTTGTGGCGCACAGGCTTAACTTGCTTCACGGCATGTGGGATCTTCGCAGACCAGAGCCCGAACCCATATCCCCTGCATTGGCAGGTCGATTCTTAACCTCTGCACCACCAGGGAAACCCAGTTAAAGTGTTTTTGATTGAACTTAAAAGGTGGTTCCTACTAGCTGGTATTGCTTACCACATTGGAGGAAATATTTCATATTTTACTCTTTCCAGTCAAACAGGGATATCAAAATGATATGACATCAGAATAGGCATAATTTATAGTTAAAGCAATAGCTGATTCTTCTTTAGGTTGTTGAAGGGACATAAGCTGGTGAAAGGAACAAAGTATTGCTGCCTTTTTCATGTTGTCCATGTGTTTCCATGAACTACATTAAACTTTGTCCCTCAAGTCACCTTGAATATTTAACCACCTGCTCAGTTTGATCAGGGAATGCACAGACTCTGAAAAGCTGCCAGGGTAAGGCTTGACAAGAGTATGCCTCCCGCTTATGTGAAGCTTACCGCACAGGCTGCGGGAATGTGGGAATTGCTCAGCTGCTGGCAAGTATGTCTAGTCCTAAAAACGTGGGAAAGTGATTCTCAGTGAGCTAACGGATTTTTATTTTTTGCGGTACGCGGGCCTCTCACTGTTGTGGCCTCTCCCGTTGCGGAGCACAGGCTCCGGACGCGCAGGCTCAGCGGCCATGGCTCACGGGCCCAGCCGCTCTGCAGCATGTGGGATCTTCGCGGACCGGGACACAAACCTGTGTCCCCTGCATCGGCAGGCGGACTCTCAACCACTGCGCCACCAGGGAAGCCCTGAGCTAACGGTTTTTAAGGACTGACTCTGGATGTATTTGAGTAGTGCCATTTAAATTGAGATTTAGAATATTGTTCTCTCGGGTGGGATTGTCCTTTCAAAGGAGACTATATGAAAATTGTAGAGAGAGTTTTGCCTAATTGGTGAGTCACTGATTACCTTGTATATTTACTCTCTTGAGTATTTATACAGTGCTAGCTCCCTGTTAGAAAAAAGTGAAAAGATTATGTGCGTGTGAGTGTGTGTGTATATATCTATTAATATGCATATCCTAAATATATGTATAATGGCCGTTATTAGAAATACTGGCTAATCTATACCTTGAAGTTGACTTTATCTCCTTAAACACATCAGTGATGTAAGATTATGACATTTGGGGCTTCCCTGGTGGCACAGTGGTTAAGAATCTGCCTGCCAATGCCGGGGACACTAGTTCAAGCCCTGGTCCGGGAAGATCCCACATGCCACGGAGCAAGTAAGCCAGTGCACCACAACAACTGAGCCTGTGATCTAGAGCCCGCGAGCCACAACTACTGAGCCCGCATGCCTAGAGTCCGTGCTCCGCAACAAGAGAAGCCACTGCGATGGGAAGTCCGCGCACCGCAACGAAGAGTAGCCCCCACTCACTGCAACTAGAGAAAGCCCGCATGCGGCAATGAAGACCCAACACAGCCAAAAATAAATAAATTTAAAAAAAAAAGATTATTACATTTTATCCCTTGATTTAAAAGTGCATGTAAGTCACATATTTGTGTAATTTGAATCGTTCTTGAAAGGTTAATAATTAAAGCACTATAGTTCATCTTATAATGATATGTTATTCTGAAATATCCTAAGTAACTTTATAGGATCTATACATATTAATTGTGTTGTCATTTTCTGTATTGTGGAAGTAACATTTGAAGACAAACACACTTAGAAAACAATAGCAGTCTACTTTTTTTTTTTAAGTTGTGAGTCTGACTAGTAGAACTGTTTGCCAAGTAAAATACAGAAAAATAACTGCAAGGTTATCTAAGTTAATAAGTTTACCTTAATAAGTTAATGGTGGGAAACAGCAAATTTCTTGTATAATTATCACATTTTAAAGTCAGGGATAAGTGTGGTTTTCATTGGAAATTCAGGCTTAAATGGTAACCCCTCAGTTTTATTTATTTGGGGAACCAGAACTGACTTGATCTATTTTTAGGTTTTGTTAGAGTTTAGTAGGTGTTGCTATTGTTATTATTGTTTTGTATTCTTATTTTCTGATTTGGAAGGTGGCGTACAGACTCACAGTGGCAAGAGGGTAAAATACTAATGTTACTTCCACAGTATCCAGACCACTTGCATGTCGTTTTAGTATTTGAAATTTTAAAATTTAAAGAGAGGGCTTCCCTGGTGGCGCAGTGGTTGAGAGTCCTCCTGCCGATGCAGGGGACACGGGTTCGTGCCCCGGTCCGGGAAGATCCCACATGCCGTGGAGAGGCTGGGCCCGTGAGCCATGGCCGCTGGGCCTGCGCGTCCGGAGCCTGTGTTCCGCAGCGGGAGAGGCCGCAACAGTGAGAGGCCCGCGTACCGCAAAAAAAAAAAAAAAATAAAAAAAAATAAAAGAGAAAATCATCTTCTGTCTAAAGTCCCTGAATGACCATGCTAAATCCAGCATATTTTTTCACATAATGTTATATTCTCTTGACCTACTGCATCCATGTGGTTCTGGTCATTAATGCACTTGAATTGTTCTTCCTCAAAGAATCAGATAATGTGCTATGATGCTGCTTATAGATCATGCGAAGCTTTACAGAAATTTTAATTTAATATTAGTGAGTCCTTTAGTAGAAGTTTTTTAAACCAATCTACACTGATTTTCCTTTACACAAATGGAGTCTTGAAAGTTTTATCTCTACACTATGAACGTATTCCACTTGAGCCTCCCTAGAATGAGTGCTAATCTATTCTTAGGGATCTTCTAATAGCATGATTTGTTACACCTATCATTTTTTCTAGATAATAATATTTTAATATTTTTGTATTTTTTTTATGCTTTAAAGAATTGAGGAGAGGGCTTCCTTGGTGGCGCAGTGGTTGAGAGTCCTCCTGCCGATGTAGGGGACACGGGTTCCTGCCCCGGTCTGGGGGGATCCCGCATGCCGCGGAGCGGCTGGGACCGTGAGCCATGGCCGCTGAGCCTGCGCGTCTGGAGCCTGTGCTCCACAATGGGAGAGGCCACAGCAGTGAGAGGCCCGCATACCACAAAAAAAAAAAGAAAAAAAAAAAAAAAGAATTGAGGAGAAAAGGCATATCACATGGACTAGAAGAATTCCGAAGTTTAGCCTACCGTTAGCAAACTTGAAGTTGCCAACTTTTATAACTGAGAAGATACATGCAGCAGGATTCTATCCTATTAGAACACTTCAGCAAAGAATCTCAGTTAGGCAACTGCCCCCATCTGAGTTGCAATGTGGGAAACTTTATGAAAATAACAATTGCTTCTATAATTTTTTTTTTTTTTTTTTTTTGCGGTAAGCAGGCCTCTCACTGTTGTGGCCTCTCCCGTTGCAGAGCACAGGCTCCGGACGCGCAGGCTCAGCGGCCATGGCTCATGGGCCCAGCCGCTCCGGGGCATGTGGGATCTTCCCGGACCGGGACACAAACCCGTGTCCCCTGCAGCGGCAGACGGACTTTCAACCACTGCGCCACCTGGGAAGCCCTATAATCTTTATATTTCTGTTCATCTGTTATCGTCCCTTCAACTTCATCCGTCACTCCTTTTTATCACATACAAATACACATATTTTAGAGCTTCAAGGACATAATTTTTGTCCTTTATTTTTTCAGTTTAATGAATTCTGTATGATATTTTGGCATCAAAGATTTTTTTCAATAAGTTATTTTACCATAGTGAGTTACTATTCAGAACTTTTTTGACTTCTTTTTCCTTGGATCTTTTTTCCCCCCTAAGTTGCACTCATTTCAAAATATCTTTGGTTATAGTATTTCGATGGAATTTGATTTCTATGTCAATAGTAAAGCACATTCATTAGATATCTTTCTTGCTTAACTTTTTCTTTCCACTCAATATTTTTTAAAAAATCCTATTTCCAAAATCAATGTACTTGAAGTTAGTGAAGGATTAAGCAATAAATCACTTATCCTTGTTTTATAATGATAATTAGACCATTTGAATGATACAAATGTTAATTTTGTTTCAAAGACAAGTGAGAATACTTTTAATTTTAATAAATTTTAGATTATTATTGGCAAAGAAGGGATACAATTATACATAAATATATTTGTACTTTTTTCTTAATTTAAATCTAAATACAAATATTATCCTTTACTATAATTTTTAGGAAGATATTATAAATCAGGAATGAAACAGATTTATAGATTTTGGCATATCGATGTTTAAAATATACCTTCTTAAATATCCAACTATGTGATATAATGAAAAGAGGTTTTTATCTTTAGGTAAACTGACATAACAAAATAATTGTTTTACAGTGGTTAAAGTAACCAATATTTATAAAATTGTTGATTCATATATGAAATTTTAGAAAACTAGTTATTCATATTCAAAATATATCAAAGTACAGTCTTTTTCAGAGGCAAATAAATGTGTGTGCATATTTTTGTGTGCATGTGTGCATTTTAAATACATATGTAACTGTATAAAAATACCAGAGAGAGACAAGCCTATTCTTTTGCTAAGATCACAAAAGTTAAACTGACTTTGCATGTATATTCCTGACTTTCAAACAGACTGGGCTAGTTTCTTTCAGGATAATTGAACAAGAAATTTTATCTAGGCCTTTTTTCCATTCATTTTACTTAACAAGAGTTTATTGAGTGCTCACTGTATGCCAGGTACTGTCCTAGGTTCAGGGACAAAGGAATTAAAGCTCACTTCATTAAAGAAATTTACATTGTAGTGGGTATGTAGATGATAAAACATGGTGAGTCACATATGTAGTATAGTATTGTGGTAAGAGCTAAAGAGAAAATTAAACAGGGAAAAGATGGAGTTGTGATGTTATATGGGGTGGGTTTTGAAGGCATCTGAGGAAAAAATATTTTAGCAAGTGGTAAGTCACAAGAAAAGAGTGGCTCTATTCTTTTTACAGTGAAAGGGCTGGTCTGGTTTAAGAAGAAGAAAAAGAATGAGCTAGTTATTTGTTTACTCAACTTGCTCTGGACACATCTGGACGACTGCTGCCCAAGTTCCATTTTTGTTGTAACATGAGCTGGAAATAAGATGTCTGGTCTAAAAATAGAGGGTCAACCCTAAACCTAAGTAGAGGTATGAATGCTGTGATCTACTGAATAGGTCATTTTAAACCATGTTTTGGACTACGTAATTCATTCTAATACTGTGGAACATGTCTTATATACAAAATGAATGATTCTTAAGTCAGAATTTGAATAGACCATCTGCCAGTTCTCAACATCTGCCTATCTAGTGGATATGTAGATACACTATCAAATGATTTCAACAGAAGATATTGCATAATGATAGAGTGAGCTAGATAAAAATGTCCCATTGCCACAATGTTCAGGGATGTCTTCCCATACAACCAGTTGAATTCTACAAGCAATCTTGAGGAACGATTGAGAAATAGCATGGAGAAGAGCATAAGGAAAAAAAAATACTAAGGAATGGTAGAAAGACCTGTGGTGGGATGGAGCTCAGGGTGACTGGTACACAGAGCTCCAGGAGAGGATGAAAAGAGGTTGGAGAGCTAGTCCAGGGTCAGTCCACATGCAGAATCTGCAGACCTGAGAAGGACTCTGATGATTTGGCAATTGGAATATAGTGAAAGATTTTCAGTAGAAGAATAGTATGATGGGATCTACAGTTTGAAAATACATGTAAGGTGTAAGTTCTCGACTTTCAGTAGCTCACAAAGTATGAAAAAGAGAATTATATACAAAATATTCCTTTGCAAGGTACATTAACAAATTCCAGAGCACAGATAGGAGCAGTTCAACTAGAAATGTTCAAATGCTATGCCTTTAATAGTCTGTTCAGTTTTCCATTTGCATTTGGCTTTTATTTTACCACTATTATACTCAATTCCTACTGCTTTATGAAGCCTCTGAAAGGGGCAATTGACACAGTGACAGAAAACAATTATTTATAAATACAAAATTAAGCAAAAGTGTTGGCAAGTTTTAAATGGGTTCTCCAAGATAAAATTCTGCAAAATTGATTTAAAAACAAACTGAATCAGAGGAATCATTATATCATTGTCTTTCCACGCTCTGCGACATAGAGTTACAGGGATTAGTTAGCACAAGTTTTTCTATGATTAATAAGTCTATTGCAAAAGTTTTTGTTTTTAATTTTATATTTGCATTGAGATCATTGTAAATTTAAATTATGTTATTCTAGTTTTTTCAACTAAATATTCTATTTCATTTCATGTATACTTCAACATATTTGGAGAAAAACCCTAAAAGTAAGAGAGATGTAGTCATTACTAGTTTAATTTTTTAAATGGTTTGTCAGCACTCTCCATCACTCTCAGTGCCAAATTATAGAAATTACAACCAAACTCAGGAAAAAAATGACTTGCTGAAACTGCAGAAATCAACTGTCACAGAAGAAAAAAAAAAACAGAAAAGACTTTAATATAGGTGTCTCTATGACTCATCTTTGAATATATATTCCTTCTACCTGACTTTCACATAATTATTTATATTTCTTCCACCTAACTTTGGTGAAATTCTTACTGCTGGAATCATTCTTTGAATTCAGACCATCTCTCAAAGGTAAGAAAATAAACATTTATTATTGAGTACATATTATAGCCTATTATTTTAAACACATACTACTCTATTTAATTATTACACCAGTCTTATTGGGAAGGAATCACTTTACATATTTTATAGAAGAAAACTCAAATTCTGCAACATCACATAGCTAATAAATGGCAAAACTAGAAGTTTAACCCTGTCTGTCATACTCCCAAATCTATTCATCTGTATCATACTCCCTTCCCAAGAATCATGTTAAAATGCACTCACATTTCAGAGCCTGGAAGGTAGGATGGTGCAGGAAACTGCCATGTCTACTCTTCCAAGCAATACTAGGTAAATGTATCAATGGCAAAAAAAAAATCCAGTATAGATTTCATTGTTTAAAGTTATTAACTACTATGCATAAGGTGAAAAGTGGCTCTAAGATTTCTCTGACTTCACTTCGTAGATTCCATGACCAGCCCTTATCCTTATGTAAATCAAATGCATTTTTATAGGATACTGTAGACAAGGGTATCTCAACCTAATACTATTGGCATTTTGGACTGGATTATTCTTTGCTGTGGAGACTGACCAGTGCATTGCAGAACATTTAGCAGAATCCCTGGCCTCTACCCACTAGATGCCAGTAGCAATCCCTCCCCCAGTTGTGACAATCAAAAACATCTGCAAATATGTCCCTGGAGGAGCAAACTCACCCCATTAAAAATCATTGTTGTAAACTATTCTGAGTTTTGCTTTCTAGACTCACTTATCTAAGAACTTGGCTAAACCAAGCCCAGCCTTATTAACAGCAGAGTGCCATGTCAATCCTTTCCAAAGAGATAATATAACTCAGATCCAGGGAAAAGATTTTTACAAGTAGCTTGTACACTCAGAGTTTAATGAAATGAAGAGCAGCAAAGTAGGCAGATTGTGTAGGAGTGCCATTGGTAGGTGTGAGTGGGGTCGATTAAAACTGTGTGAGCTGAATATGCATTTTCATGTGCCTAATGATTTCTGAAAATCATTTGCTGTGATGCATTAAACTAGCCAATATAAAGAGTGATTGACCAAAGGAGAGAAATTGCATAGCCAATAAAATTGATAACAAATTTGGGATAAAGTGAGCACCAATCTTAGAAAAGCTGTTTGTGTGTAACACCCGCCAGAAATATTCATTATGAAGACATATCCACTGCATGCTGTTAAGTAAACTGTAAACTAAGAGTATAATATATGTGTGGTACAGAAATGGATAACTCTAGACTTAGAAGCTATTTTAGTGCCTGGTTAACCAAACATTGATTCTGATGAAAAATTAAAGCTGCAAATAGGAAAGAAGCTTGTAGACAGTGGGTTGCACTTAATGTGAAATTGTGCAAAATTAAATGCAGGTTAGCGGTTGGTCATTTCTGAACCACTTTATAGTGCAACAGTGGTGTTATGTAAACTCAAATGAATATAAATCATTGTCTCAAGAGTCCTAAGGGACCTGGCACAATCTCTCCACCAGGATGTCTTCTTTTACAGCCTCATTACACTTGCCAGTGATTCATGGGTGTTAGGCTTGACTGAGAAGGGTGGAAGGGGCTAAGGAACTCAGTATGCTATATTTCAACCATGCAAGTGAGCATATTTCCCTGGGACTAAAAGGCAGCGTTTCTAAAAGAAATGGATTAATCTCTGTCTAGTCTTATTATCCTTTTGTTGAGATTTTCAAAGTAATCTAATCTAATGCTTTTTCCATGAAAAAGCATTCTCAGTATAGCATTGCACTGCAACTTTAAAGCGAGACAGAACAATTTTATCAACAGGTATGCTGTAAATGGGCAAGGATAAGAATAACAAGGGGCAGGGGCAATATGCATGGAATGGAAATGAATTAAGGCCTAAACCTCTTGGAAATCAGATATTCCAAGATGTGTGCTAGAGAGTAATCTTTGGCCAAGTTACGAGTAAGTGAATGGAATTCTTCCTATTGGGATAGAGCAGGGTCCTGACGTAGTACTAATAACAAACCCCTCTTTTTTAGATCAGAAATAATGATTCTTTCTGTGATTCTCTTTTTTCCAGGCCAGTGTGGACATAGATTTGAGAGGGGGAAAGAGGGGGACTCTGATTCTTGTAACTCCACTAATGGACCATAAGTGAATTGAGAGAGCACTATTTTATTAGGATCTGCAGCATTGTCCACTATGCCTAGCATATTGTAAGTGCTACAAAAAATGTGACCCTAGATCTCTGAAAACAAAAATGTCCTTTAAAAATTAAACCAAATTACTACATTTAAGCATAAATAATATTCTATTAGGCAGATTATGAAAATCTGTTTAGGGAATCATGTCTGCAGCTCTTCAGTAAAGCATTTAAATTCAGTTTTCCTATAATGCCATTGTACCCAGGACTTCGATAATATGATAATTATGTTATATTGTATATGAAATTAAAGTAAAAAAAACATATACAGATAAAAAAGATAAATACAAAATAATTTGTTCATTTTTGAAAATATCAAATAGAACTTCTCAGTTTGTAGACTACAAGTGACTTCAATAAATTAAGCAGATTAAATATTATAGGTTATCACTAAAGATAGCATTGAGAACCATTAGTAAGCAGAACATAGAAAACGTATGTATTTCTGATGAAGTTTACGAATTACAATACTAGTGACTCATTTAATATTGTTGCCTGATAAAGCAGCAAGTGTAAAAAAATATATGATCTATCTATTTTTATATTAAAAGATAGTATTTTGACAACATCAATATTCAAAACATAGGTATAAACTTAAAAGTAAGTAAAAACACAATTCTGACTCCCATAAATCAAATTTGCTCTTCAAGCCAGACTTATTTTTGACCTTTGGATTTATGTATCTAACTACTGGTTGGTCATCACAACTTCTGTACAATAGGGACAGTTGAAACAGATAATAACAACTGAATCGTATTTTCTACTAAATTGGCCTCCCCTTGAACATTTAATTTTTAGTACAACCATTTAGAGTAAGCTAAATCTGTATTACCTTCTCTCCCAAATCCAATTAATCACTCCTATCACGTGCCTTGGTGTAGACCCTCATTACATTTTATTGGAGCAGTACAAGAGCATTGATTACTAACTGATATTCTCAACTCTAGATTTGTTCCCCTCAATACATTCATCCACCTGTTGTAGAGCTCACCAGGCCACTCCCTTCCCTCAGAATCATCCTGTAGCTACAGAGAATCATCTAGCATCCTGAGCTCATATTATTATGAGCTATTTCTGATTTATTGCCTTTGGTCATGCTACCACCTGCAGGTTTATCCCCCTACTCCCCCGGCACACACTATATCATTTATAATTCTGCATTTATTCATCTCTTTTTTGTTTAGATCATAAGGAAAAAAAAAAAAAACTGTGTCATAGCCATCTTTTATTCCAAAGAACTAGCACAGTTCTTGGTCTATAGCAAGTGCTGAATGGTTATGGAATGGATTTTCTGAGTCATAATTGGCAAGCATAATGATGGTGCTGACATTCTGAGAATAATACTTGCAAGCTAGAGCAAATAATCCCAAATTACAGTGGTTCAACAGAATAGAACCTCTTTTCTTTGCCACCTAACAGTCCAACTTGAGCATTGCATGTCAGAGTGTGGCTTTTCAAGATACAACTTCCTTCCATTCTTGCAGCTTCACCATTGCACAGGGTCTTGGAATTTTTTTTTTTTTTCTGATCAGCAGGAGGAATTTAAGAAAATGGAAAATAAAATGGAAAAGAACCAGCACTTCTTAAAATCACTACATTAAGCAGAACTAGTCACAAGGTCATGACTGAAGTGGAGCAAGGAAAAATAGTCATTGTCTGGGAAGCTACATCCACCAAAAGTCTACACTATTAATATTTAGGAGATAGCTAGCCATCTCTACCACACGACTTAGGAAAGCAAGAACATATGTATCATATTTCAGCAAAAACTAACATTTTCTGAAACTAACATTTTCTGGATTTCAGTTATCTGGAATAGGCCCTTAGGTATAACTTTTTGTTACCAACAACTCTGGATAGGCTTTGAGGTAGCATCAGACTTGGGAATGCTTTTCAAAAATAATTAAGCCCATACAACTTTTGTTTGAATCTCCAGCAAATTATAGGACCTGCCCAATGAGATTAGGCATATGTAATAGCTCAGATCTCCCTGCAGTAATTACATTTTACCGTCTTAAAACCAGATGTTCCCCAGTACAGGGAGAGCTGCACGTTTGCTGAAGCAGGTGGAGTGTCCTTAAACAGTTCCACTTTTCACACACTACAATTTGGAATAAAACAGAAAGTCCCTTTTCTACCTTTCAAGATAGTGCCCAAATTTCACTTATCAAAAACATCATTTTTGAAGAAATTGCTAGATTTCTTCATATGAACATCAAAGAATTATATGTGCAATTGCCCACATTTGATATATGTGAAATTAAATGAAAAAATTTGCCCAATAGAGATAGGCAGGTGCTATATAAACACATCTGTAGGTCATTTAGAGATTACTATCATCACTCTTTTCATTAAAGTGACATGCATATATTTAGAAACTACTTTTCAAAAACCTAATGAAAGACTGTCCTTGATAACTTCTCTTTATGTTCACCTATAAATCAACATTAAAATCCTTTACATAATGAAATGCACATTCTTGGCAAGGAAAAAAAAGGTGGTTTCAATATGTTCTGCCATTATTAAAAAAAATGTGGACTGAAACTTTATCCTGTTTGTTTATATCATTTATACATTTGTTATTGTATATGGGTAAAACTCCTTCACATTTTGAGTCTTATACAGTTATGAAGTTTCTAGTATCACATTTGCACTAACATTGAGATAATTGTATTACAATATAGAAAGAAATACATAGTTAAGGACATACCAAAATTCATACACATATCTACAAGGAGCATAAGTTTTTCATGTGGAGATTCTCAGGGTATCTTCTTTGAGTTCATTACGTACTTTCAGTAAATCATTTATGCTGACATGGTGTCATGGATAGTCTAAATTTGTGTTTGCGTTACAACAGCTATTTTCTGCCTGAGTACTCAAAATCTCATCAACACCTGCATTTCATCCTGTATTTATGAAATCCCTAGGCTACACAGCACTGTACATGTAGTGGAGACATAAACTTTTTAGGCAAATAATGGATTTCTGTGATCATCTCAAACAGGATTTCCAAATTTAATCCTTGTATAAAGCTTTTTTATAAGGTCATTTCATAGTCTGGGTATATTGAGAAAGCTAACTAACATATGTAATTTACTGAAATAGACACCTGTTAGAGGTAAATCAATGGGATCATTTTTATACTGAAATCTGTGGGAAAATGTGTGGGAACAAAATATGATGCAAATTGAATACTAACTTCTGTTTAAAACACCTCTGGGTTCAGTTGATAACATTTCATGTTGAACTACATTAGAATTAAAGTTCCCAAACACCAAGATTTGCCAATACTAACAATTCAGAAGTCTCATTTGAAATCCCAGTTTAGCCTTTACAAAAAGCATGTACATATTAACATTTGTAGTTTTCTACTATTGATTAGGCAAAGGACTGTAATGCCTTGATTCTATATTTTTATATGGACAATAGAAACATTTGAAAGAATCCTTATTTGTGTGCCTTTGGTTGTTTTCATTTTTCATTGCTTTATGGTTATAATGTGAACAGATAGGTAATAGAAATGGAAAAGGTTCTTGAGGTTAACTATAAACACTCCACCAAAATGGACATTGAAATGTGGGGACTTGTTTATGTAAGACTTTATTAAAAAAAACAGATAGCTTTTTCAGAGAAATGTGCTGTATTTGTCTCGTTAGAGTGGCATTACTGTATTATGAATAAAGGGTAGATTTAAAAAATAACAATCAAGGAAGCACTCCACTCTGTAAACTCTTCTTTTATAGCATGTCTATTTTTGCCAATTAAATTTGGCAGTACCTGTAATAAAAATGATTACAGGACTATGACAAAAATGTGCATTTACTTCTCATTTTAGTTTATTTTTAATAGCACACTTGTTATATTTGAAGGTGAAAGCACAAGCTGTGTTTTCAAGATGTGTTTTTCCTCAGTAGAATTATGTCATGGGGAAACACCACCGATATCTATCAAAGTGAAACCTACAAGGACATAAGAGCTCATTATTAGTGAACATTGTTTGTAACCTTCCGATGGCTTCAGCATTTCTGTGACAAAGTGGCAAGCAGAATGAGAGATTAAAGCACATCATACCCCTGAAATTAACATCACAACATAAATTATGGCTTTTATATAAATCTAAAAGGATCTACTTTTTACTTTAAAACAATGAATTATTACAGCCTCCAATCTTTGTAATAAAACATTACAGTGAGTTCAAGTTGAGTGAGGTCAATGCTGGCTTCAGGTTAACATTATTGATTGAAACTTGCTAAAGCATCCTGGTAGATACAATGCAATAACTTCAGTCAAGAAACTAAGCAGAGGAACATAACATTGTGGTTCTGATGCTTGTTCTGGATAGTATGCTTGTTCCTACTGCAAAAACCTAGAAGGAACAAAAGATAATTAAACGTAGAATTGTATAACACTGTTAAATGACAGAATATTATTGTTCACATACTAATACAAACTTTGGTAGCACATTTGTGATTAGATCCTTTGTTTCCATTTTTAATAGTTTTAATAAATGAATATTTTATTCTTATTTATATCCTAAAAAACTAAAACTTAAAAATGGGTAATATGATGGTTTTCAAATTTATATCTATACTGTATATATAGATATATATATATACTATTTATATATATACTCTATTTTGAGATAGTATATATAGTATACATACTATATATATTATATATGGAGTCCTTTATGGATCAAGAATTTGGAGGCCTTTTTCCTTTTTTTTTTTTTTTTTTTTTTTTTTACATTATTCCCTCTTTTAAACAAGGTTGATGAGATGATGGAAAATATTCAAATGAAGGCTGCAATCTGCTGTAATGGAAGAAAGCTTTTCTCTTTGCCACCCTGATATGGTTAATGCATGCATCTATGACCTTGACAATTTTCAGCAAACATACTTAAAGAGAACTATACTTCAGGCAAAATATCATAGCAATCAAAACCTTTGGTGGTTAAATTGACTAAAAATATTGGTCCATTATTCAATTGATTTCACTTCTGTTAGTAATACCCTTGGTTGACAGAGAGATTACTGGGTGCTTTCCCTGAAATGTATAACAGAATTCAAGTTTAAAGAAAGTAATCTACTACTGATTTTCTGAGGGACTTATCATTAAAATGATATCCCTTTGTGTTGTTTATTCATTCTTTGTTTACTCATGGAATGGTAAACTATGGAGATGACACTTGAAAATACAAAGTGGAAAATTCTAAAAGAACAATTTGCACTCTGTCAAGCACACACATAGACCTGATATCCACTAAAATGAGTAAACTCTCACATTTAAAAATTTAAATAGCACTATTTGAACTTTTTCAGCTCTCAGGCAGATGAACATTCATATAATTGAAATCATCATGTGTATTCTGACCCTAATTGGGTAAGTTTTATATTAGGTTCACACCAAGCAATCATGGAAGCAGTTATGGGCTCTTGTCCTGAGACTGCCATAGCCTAGGTGCTGCTGCCTGATAGTCATTTGGTAATTACCTTGGTACTTCCCAACTACTCCTTAACATCAGTTAAAGGATGCAACATACTTCAAGTGAAGTCTCCTTGGAAGTACAAGTAAATATTTAATTATTTAGTTTGCTACTTCATAAAGGGGCTGTCTGCTTCACCTGTGCAGATGTATACATGTGCAGATGTATAATGAAAATGGTCTTCTGAGGAGACTTGCACGGAAGTCAAATTAGAGATGAAATCTTTGCAATTAGCCACACCGTTCCTTTTGAAATATAGAAAATACCTTAAATAATAGTGATGATAGAGGCATTGCCGACTTTAAGATTTTTTTCAAGTCTTTGAAGTCTGACTTTGCAGAACAGATTGTAAATCTCTGGCCCATTACACACCTGCAGAGATTTTGGTGTTTTATTTCTCTTGGGTGAAACTGCAGAAGCCCAAACCATGTTAATCACTGTCAGAACCAGTTGTATAAAATGCCAAAATTCAGTGAACCAAGTGTTTTATAATAAATATGACAATATAGTCAGAAAGTTGTTCTGTTAGGCTTGTTATTTGTTGTAATGTTTCATTTATAATCTTTGAAAGGAGAAAGTTCTAAGGCTTTTATCAGAAAAATTTTAACCATAGGGGAGATGTCACCATATTATATAACTAAGACTGCTTGTATTCTAATTAATTCAGACCAAAGTAAATAAAATAATTTAATAATAGTATTTGATCTAAATGCCTTAAATTTGTCTCTTTTTAAAAAAACTTGTGTCAAACATTACTAAAATTTTTATCTGTCACTCTATGGATGACATATAATTAATAGAAGAATTAATATTTTCACTATATTATTTCATATATATCTTTTTTATTATCTTTCTTTTTTATTTAAAACTGAATCTTAGATTTCTACCAAATAGCAGGTATAATAATTGGGTCATGGAGTGAATAATTTTAATCTTCTACCAATGTTCTTATTTAAAATAAACATTGAGGGCTTCCCTGGTGGCGCAGTGGTTGGGGGTCCGCCTGCCGATGCAGGGGACACGGGTTCGTGTCCCGATCCGGGATGATCCCACATGCCGCAGAGCGGCTGGGCCCGTGAGCCATGGCCGCCGAGCCTGTGCGTCCGGAGCCTGTGCTCCACAACGGGAGAGGCCACAACAGTGAGAGGCCCGAGTACTGCAAACAAACAAACAAACAAAAAATAAATAAACATTGAATTAACTAGATTTAAAATTATTACAGATAGCTCAAGTATGTCATTGGCTTGTCTTTCCACAATATTCTGGCATGTATTTTCAACTGATTTCTCAAAGGAAACATATTTTGTGAAAAAGAATAAATATATCATAATATAACATAAATTGCTACATGCAATTCATGATGGACAATTCTGATATGTAATATCCAAATTAAGTAACATCCATATATTTCACATTCATGTACCCTCTGATTATATCATTTTAATATCACTTTAATTTTGAGGAAGACTTTCCTTCCTATTGGATAACCAATTACATAAAAGTAAAGTACTTTAAATTTACTTGCCGTCAGCACTTGTTTGTTGCCAACCAACACATAAGCAAAATGTCTTATGTTATTATTTCAGTTTCATAAATATTTATTTTATACCTATCTGCCATTAAAGTAACATTCAGAAGGGATGCAAAAAAAATAGAATACCTTCTCCTGGGCTGCAGAATTTTACTAAGAAATACAATAATACCAGGGCTAAGTAAATCACACTTTCCATGTGTTTCCACAGGGTTAAGACTATTTTGCAATTGTCTGTTACCTGCTTGGAGCCTTAAATCAAGATCATAAGCTCCTTGGGCAGTGACCATATTTGTTCACCATTATATCATTAGCTCCCAGGATACTGCCTGACAATAATAAGGAATCAAATAATATTTCTTTTACTGAGTGGGTTAACTAAATGTTTAATTGCTATAAGAATTAGGGAAAAGTTAATGTAGTATGGAGTACTTCCATACTATATATATTTCTAAGGTCAGCATTATATACATGCTATGCTGCTCTGCCTATTTTCAGCCCTATGACTTGGATCAAAAGGAGTGAGACTCAAATAAATGTAGTGGTATAATACCAATCTTTGTTCACTACCATCATGTCCCTAAGGTTCCTACTACGCCCATATATACCACATACTTATAAAGGATACAACTGGGAGTCAGGAATCTGCAGTTAGAAAGTACCTAAAATCAATTCATATGACCTTCTCAAAAGTGTGATGAGAGCTGGAATAGTACATTCTCCAAATTTGTATCTTGGGGTATGTTTAGGCTACAACATTGAAGAAGTAATTAAACTAAAAATGCACTAATGAATTATCTACAAGAATTAATTTGGATACATTTTTATGGCCCCTTAGCAAAGACGTCTTTTCAATAATTTTAGTAATTACTAAAGCTATTATCAACTGAATTTTGTGTATGACTAGAGCTCTTGAATACTTATAACTTTTCAGTTTCTAGACTCTCAGTTATACATCACTAACTATTGTTCAACGATGACAGAGATGCATTGTGCCCTTCACAGACCACTAGCTTCTGATGATCTAATTTCATCTTCAACAATAGTTACAAGGAAGAGCAAAAAATACAGTATTGAAAGTGGTGTTTTAGCTATTGTACAAGTAAATGGTTAGAGGGGAGTGGGCTGCACATTGTATGGACCAATATTATTTCCAGACATTTCCCTACAGTCAATTCTTGATTTCCATGGTAATAGAATAAGTAGTTAGAGTATTTATTCTAGATAGAGTAGATATATAGATAAAAGTCATATACACTACCTGAAAGAAGTATTTTAGCTAGTAATGTAAAACCTACACTTATTTTGCATTCTCTACATATTTTACATATACATACACATATATTCTATAAATATATATTAAATATAAATACCTATGTGGATCCTTTTCTTAAACAGAACATATTTTATCCTAGCAGGAAAGATAATACATTTCTAATTATTTTCATAGAGTTTCAACATATACAGATGAACAAAGAAGGGAATATCATCATTCATTAATCTCTCCCTATTTAAAGACCATTCAGTGTACCTCGTTTGTGTCTCAGTTGCCCAACTTATCCACTGGTTGAGGTTATAATGCAATCTGTCCCCAACCAGTTTCCAGCCCCATCAAGAAAAAAGGACTAGGCCAAAAACTGTAGATTGTCTTACCTAATCTTGGGGAAAATAAAATCTAATATAAAGAAAAAAAACATTTTAAGCAGTTGTGGTTTATTTCTCTCTTCATACACCCTTCTTCCTTCTAAATAATTTTTTGTAGTGAACTTTTTTTAAGGTTGACAATGTTACTGAAATAAGACAGAATTTTTAAAAGATTTTGATCTTAATTAAATGACTAACTTATTGTACTGAAATCCTGGATGTAAATAGAGTAAGATTCTCAAAGAGTTAATGATGGAGAATTGGACCAAAGATTAATGATGGAGAGTTGTTGTATAAATATATTTTAAGGAGGTGGAGAAAAATACCTGGATAATCCTTGACTGTATCCCATCAGTCTTTGATGAATCCTTCAAGCATTCCTGTGTTAAAGAAAAAATAATTCTGTACAGTAGTTCTAAAGGAAATCACCACTGGAAGTCCCCAAAATGTTTAAGGAAAAAAAATTGATTCTAGATGATGCAAAATATAGTTTGACAATATATACCTTATGCATTGAAAGGAATGTTTTAGTTAAAGAAATAGCAAAATCAAAAGAAGGATTATAAGAGAAGTTACATTCTTGTTTAAAAAGAATTTGAAAAGTAAATATGTCTGGGAGAAAACTGTATCTAAGTTTATAATGTCAGTGTTATAAATGCCAAGTTATACCTACATTGATCAAAATTTATGGATTTTTAAAGCTATAACTTCTTTATAGCTACCCACACTAATTTCCTAACGTCACTTAGAGACAATTTTAACTGGCTAAAGGGCAAATAAATTGAGTAGAATTTTACCATCCAGGTATTTCGGCCTATATTTGGGATGAACAGATATTTTGAGGTCTGATTTAGAAATTCTTTTGCAGTGTTAAATACCCATTCCAGTTCATTAGTTCCACATTGTTACTTAACGGATTCTTGATCCTTCCTCAGGTATAAAACACCATTTAGTCATTCATATATTCAACAAGCATTATCTTGAGACATTACAATGTGCCCAAAAAAGATTGCTAACGATGCGCTTTAATACATACTTCCTAATGCTCTAAGCAAGGCTATAATTTAGGTATATATTTATATTTTCAAGGTGAAGAAATTCAAGTTCAGAGAAACTACCTGCTGGACCAAATAGATACCACCAGTTAGTCATAGGGGTGGTATATGAAGCCATATCTAATTGATGGCAGTTCAAGTTCTTTCCACTATACGACTTCAGTTTTTCTTCCAATCTGTATTCTCTTCTTTCCCGATAAAGACAGTTCACTGTCTTCTCAGCTCCCAATAAGAAAATGAAAGAACAGGTTTTTTTATTATGTAAACTGAAAATAAAAACAAAACAACAAACAGATTTTGAATTGGAGATCAGTTCAACTGATTTCTTGTCTAATAATTAATGAATGTACAATATGCTCTTTTCTCAATTATATAAATAATCTTTCTATTTATGAAAATTATAAAAGACTCCATTCCTAATTCCTTTCTCCAGATAACCTATTAACCCCTCCCACTATAAACACTTCAATACCATATCCCCTAGGCAATTATATATTTGTACAACATATTACAGTATATTTGCACCAGTGAATAAATGCATTTGTTATTATTCTTTTAGTATTTTGTATATTTCAATAACTACATTTGAAGTTATCCAAGTAGATCATAATAACTAATAGTCTCTGGGTGATCAGTTTTTATCCAAAGATTTCATATGCATATGTAATAATTCTCATAGGGACTATGTGAAATAGGTACTATTATTAACCCATTTTACAGGTAATAAAACTAATGGTTATGAAAGAACACCCAAGCCCTTAGTCTCTGGATTATCTACATTAGATTGTTTTGTGGTTTAGGTGTACTTTTTTTTTTTTTAATTGGAGTAAAATTTCTTTACAGTGTTGTGTGAGTTTCTGCTGTACAGTGAAATGAGCCAGCTATATGTATACCTATATCCCCTCCCTCTTGGACCTCCCTCCAACTCCCACCCCCATCCCACCCATCTAGGTTGTCACAGAGCATCAAGCTGAACTCCCTGTGCTATACAGCAGGTTCCCACTAGCTAGCTATTTTACACATGGTAGCGTATTTATGGCAAACCTAATCTCCCAATGCGTCCCACCCTCCCCTTCCCCCAATGTGTCCACATGTCTGTTAGGTGTACTTTTTTTTGTTTTTGCGGTACGCGGGCCTCTCACTGTTGTGGCCTCTCCCGTTGCGGAAAACAGGCTCCGGACGCGCAGGCTCAGCGGCCATGGCTCAGGGGCCCAGCCGCTCCGCGGCATGTGGGATCTTCCCGGACCGGGGCACGAACCCGTGTCCCTTGCATTGGCAGGCGGACTCTCAACCACTGCGCCACCAGGGAAGCCCTGTTAGGTGTACTTTTAAAAGACATGCTCTGTTTTATCATACATGCCTCCTAAATTACACGCACGTTACCTACCTGCACTTGAGTTTTAACATAACATCACTAATTATATCCCAACAGCCTTTAGTAACTGAAGTAACAGTGTGATATTTTTAATACATACTCACAGCAGGGGCCATAAGATAAGATTTTTGTATAATTAGTAGCATAGTTAACTAATCAGTTGATTAATCTAAACTACTTGAACCATCACCTTATTCATCACATTGGAAATGTAGCAGAGGAGAAAAAAATTAGAGTAACGCATGTTAGAAATATAGTATAAAAAAGGAAAACCATAAAACAAAACCATTGAACATAATAGAAATCATTCAAAGAACTAGGGATTTAATATTCTTGCTTAAGAAGATGAAAAATAAGCTGAATATCACATAAATTATATAAGCATATGTATTTTGAAAAAAGACATATATGATGGTTTACTCTCTTTTTTGAACTTGCTAGTGTTTTCTTAGTTTAATGATGTGCCATCCTGGTATGTTTTTAAGGGAGAATGTTGTTTGGCTATCTCTATGTTAAATATCAAAATTACCGCACATGTTGTTTGAACTTCGTAAGCAACATATTAAGTGAATTCAATATGAATAATTTGCTTTTAAAATGAAAAAACTAGAATTTTAATATAATATTTGAATTTAAAATGTCAATATAATGCCACAAAGATAAGTTTTTCAATGAACTAGAAGAAAAGTTTGGTATTTTGATATCACAGAATTTGGAATACTCATTTCTACTGAAAATTCCTTTAAGCAAATAAATAACTTTACAGCATTAAAACATCGATTTTTATTGTAGTCACCCGATCTTTTCATGGAAAACGCTTGCTGCATAACAGACTCTGCCCCAGGTTTCATTTAATTTGCTCTTATTTTCTGTTGTTTCCTTCTCCTGTAATAAGAGCATATAATAATGAACATGATATTTAGTTAATGAAGAGTGCATTGCGTATTTAGAGATCTACATATTTATGTGACCTTCTTTTGTTCATAAATGCTAATATTTATTGCTTCTTTGTTGAGGTTTTATTTTCTGTTTTGTGACAAACAAAATTATGATTAGGGAAGCTGTAAAATTCTCATGGTAGCTGCGTGTTCCCAAGATAGCAGCATTAGTGTCTACAGAAGCAGTTAATGCTGTTTATCATTAGTGACAGAGGCTGGAAAGGACCGTCTGTGGCTTTTATCTTTCACCTTGCCAACAGAAGTTGATGAGCTTTCTGATTTAAATTCATAGGTGATGTTCCAGGATTACATGCACTTCACATGGACAAGCACACAGGTAAACCTATCCTGCTGATGGAGACTAATTAAAATCATCCTAACACTCTAAGACTGGACACCCTTATGAAAACTATTCCTTTATCCATATTTAATGCTAAAGTTGCCTAATGGGAACATGAAATATAATACAGCTCATGGAGAAGTTATCCCATTCATGTCTTAAACAGGGTTAATTGCATTACGAGTGACTTTTTTCCGGTGTGTATAAACTAATGAATGAAAGGCACATTCTTGAAATGAATGTAAGTTTTTGAAATTTAAATTTTTAGTAGTTAGAGGAATTTTGAAACAAAGCAAGACAATTCCATTGATATGGTTCACTTGAGTAATACTGATCATTTTTTTCTATATAAATATTTTACAAAGTGTGGTCCCAGAAAGAGATGCCAGATACCATCAGAAAACCAGATTTTTAGGTCTGATTTATTTGGGAATTTGAGTGAAAGTTTAAGCAGCTTTTGGCATTCTGGGAATGTTCTGTATTTGAGAGAGTAAAGATATTGTGATTGTCCAAAAGGGTAATTTGGCATCTAGTATTTTCTGAATTTTTCAGGAATCATTTTGTGTGGATAGTTTCCCATGGAAAAATAATAGAAATGTTCTTCTATCATTGTTGCACACACAATTTGGCGTTTTGAAAATGTAAATGGAATAAATCTCCATTCCCACCACCCCTTCTAATTTGATGGTTTCCTCTTGCCCTCAAAATAAAAGCTAAACTCTTACTGTGAAAAATAGGATGGTTTATGGCCCAGCTCTGCCTTAGTGCTTGACCTCATAGCACATCAGTCTGCTTTTTGCTTCGACCATGCTGGTGTTTTCTTCCTTTGAACATGCGAAGTTTTTGGCACCTCAACACCTTTCTAATTTCTTTCCCTCCTGGTAGGAGGATCTCTTTTTACCTCAGTGTCAACTTTCTCTCTTCAGAGAGATATTCCTCCCCTTTGTCTTTTCTAAAGTCTACTGCTCCTGCTGATATCTATCTCAGCACCCTGTGTAGTACTTCCCACTTTCTAAAATAAGTTTGTATACGACAATAAGCTGTGTGAAGACAAGCTATGTTTATCTTGTTCACCATCAAATCCCCAGTACCTGATGGCACCTGTCACAATGTAGTTATTCTGAACATATCCTTGAATGAATACTCATGATTCTCTCATACAAACTGAGGAAAACTGGGTAAGAGGAAAAATGTCTCTTTTTCCTTTCATTCTGTCCTAAAAAGTAAATACTCAAAAAAATAAACAAAGTAAACTGAGTAAGTTACCTTTAGGAAATAAATGGCATTGACTAATATTTGTTAGATGCAACCATCAATGTAATATAATATTAAATATGATAAGGTAGTATTTTGAAGCTCTTACGAATGAAGATAATAAAATGTAGTGAAGAAGAATGATTAAAAGTACAGATAGTGAGAATCAAGCAGCATGGATTGGTTACATTTATAATAACAGTAATAATTATTATAATGATAATAACATAAAAAAGTGGTTTCAAAATCCAAAACTGACCCAAAAAGTTAATGTTGTAAATTTATTTACCACAATTTCATGAAGATTGCTTGAGTGTTTCTAACCAGAAAACACTGTTATCTAAATAATATGGTAAAACTTGTCACACCAGATAGCTTTGGATTCTTCTAGAACTTACTTTTAAAGTAATATAAGCCTTTAAATGTAATGTTATTTATTTTAAACTGTAGGTTTTGAAGTAAAAATAAATGTTTGTATTTTCCTAAGTAACTGAAGAGACAGAATTTTGAAAATAAAGTCAGGTATTTTATTTCCCTTTGGGAATTGATCTGAGTTTACTCTGAGATATGTTTCTAGGCTTGAGAAATTTAGATGGGGAGGCAAACTCTTCAACTTTCATGTTGAATTCTCAAAACATTTCATTTTAATGCAATTTTGCTCTTGCTGTAATGATATCAGCTGTATAATCTCATTTCTTTTTTGCAAGAGAAAAACATCAGAGTAAAGGGAATAGCTTTTACTAATAACAAGACACTCCACAAATCAATATTATACCCTTCAAAGGAATCTGAATTCACAGGATCAAGAAACTGTGACCTGCAAGATGGTTTTCTTTTTTCACCAACAAAAATACATTTTATTCAACTTGGTATATTTT
This sequence comes from Lagenorhynchus albirostris, assembly GCF_949774975.1. Classification (NCBI taxonomy): domain Eukaryota; kingdom Metazoa; phylum Chordata; class Mammalia; order Artiodactyla; family Delphinidae; genus Lagenorhynchus; species Lagenorhynchus albirostris. The sequence continues at coordinate 107,507,305 of NC_083099.1, read as the reverse complement.
TGGTTTATACTACTGGCATAAATTCATTTTATATGACTGGCAACTGTTACCCTATAGAGACTAAAACAGTGTCTTTTATTCTATAACTGGAGGCAATGCCACATTCAGCTTTCATTCTTTCCTGTGACCCATCTTATTCTCTGACATCTTTTGAAAAATACACATTCTATGCAAGAAAGCTTCGGCAAATGTTCTTGTTTTCCAATCTGTTTGTAGAAGTCAGCAGCAGCTGAATGGATAAGTATTTCTGGAAAATATGATGTTTAATGATAAGCAGAGTATTGAGTCCCCTTTCAAAGAGTAGAGTTGAAATATCTTCCCCATATTAAATAAATCACCTTGCTTATTATATGCACATTAATAGGATTATAACATTAAATCTATATTATGCATTAATGTAGATATAATATGATATAGATTATACTATAAACAGATTAATAATATTTAGGCATATTATTATAGTATGCAATTAATAAAATATAAATATTGATTGAAACTATCAGTGGTATTTAAGTATTCAAGAACGTAAAGCTTTTCCTGACCACTGTGAAAAGTAAGAAGTAGGAGAAATGTGCCAGGTGATCCTATACCAATGATTTAGAATCACCACATCTTTTAAAGGTAATGTTAAAATGTCTTATCAAAGATAATCATAGATTTTAAAAATATATATAAAACATCAATATATCTTTGCTTTATAATCAATGTAAATTTCAGTCTATAATACTTATTATGTGAATCCAGAAAAATATCAAACATTTTAACAGATTTAGAGTAAACAATTTAATTTGCATGTATATTATATAAAACTATTTTAATAGGTATGTTTAATTTGAGATCTAATCTTAAATTATTTAAAATGTTAATTTCAATTAAGTGTGTCTACTTTTGTTAAACTCAAGAATATACTAAGGAAAATATCAATGTATGTATTACTTTTTAAGTCTGTTATTTTTCTCCCCTCTTCTGTTTATGAATTAGAGCACAAACACACTCATCCAAATAACTGCATGACAAAAATCCAGTTAAACTTTAACACATTCATATTTTAATATCAAATATAAGTGTAGCTATTTGTAAATCATTGATTTTCTTAATTCTAGATCTCATACAATTCACACTTTCTCCTGATTCAGATCATCAATTACTTTTCTTTGAAGACAGACACTGAGACCAGAGTAAAATCAGAAAAAGCTACAGAAAAAAAAGTGTAGAATAGATTTCATACTATAATTAAAGGAAGTTAAAATAGTTCAGATAAGTGTCATACAATAGCTACCCAACTAACACTTTAATGTAATAATGTAATCTTAAAAGGAGAAAGCAAGGATCAGAGCTTCCAACATCAAACATTATTTTAGAAAATAAAGGCAAAATGAAAAAGTATAGCTATGAAATCATTAAATAAGTGAAGAGCTAGTATTTACTAGTAAATATTCATATTTGCTAAATACCCATACCCATATATTTTGTTCTTTCTATGAACATAGAACTTGTGTGTGTGTGTGCGTGTATCAAATATATAAAGGAGTAATATAAAGCATGCAAAGACAAATATGGTTGGTTGGAACTTATTTCTGAATGATGCATTCTACAGGTTTGGAAGTACAGATAACAGTACTGTGAGCAATTACCAACTTTGTTCTTAAGTTTTCTGCTGATTAAGCATTACATATAACTGATGAAAACCATACTTCATTTTGTATTGGATCTGTGAGATTTTGTCTTCTGATTTCTTAGGAGCTGTAATGGATGATAGAAGGGTCAAACCTATAAGTCTGAATTATCTGTCCAATATTTTTAAGTATAAAGTGTTTGGCAATTTATTTTAGATACTACAATACATATTTTAGAAATGAGAATTTTATGTATTCATTCTTTTTCATTAAAACACACACACCATTTTCCCAGAAGTCTGCTTGCAATGAGATATGGTTTTAATAATGAAGTATTTTTGAGAGTTTATACTTTATCCAACCAAGTAAAAATTTGATTTTGTCAGTTTTGGTTTTGCCGCAGGACATTTCAGTGGCCTGAGCAGTTTTGCAGGATGCAGGGTAAATCCTTGGCATCCAAGGGCTGATTCTGCAGGGAATGCTATAACCTTGGCCTTTTGATCTTCATTGCTCTTTCAAAATGCTGATATCTTAGAAAAACTCAGAAAACCATTGCCTGGATATCAGAAAGGCAGGCCAAAGAGAGTGCTGGAGAGTCGGGGAAGATAAGGCCTTCTTTACTTGGCCTTTTTTCAGCTGTGGAAATGGCAGTTTGGGCCCCTGTAAGGTGATTAAGGCAGGAAGGACTTTCATAGGTATCAATTTTGCTGCAGACACTTTACTCTCTCTGGAATCAACAGGAAACCACTGCCATGCACTTATTTAATCTTACCAAGCCCATTGTTTCATGTCATGGCAATCTGTGTTAAAAATCAAGTATGATCAGTTATGAATAAAAAGTCAATCCTGAAACATGGCAGTGTGGCTGTCTAAAAATAATTGTATAGTAATTTCTTGGAGACTTACTGTATAATAATTCCTTATTTCTGAAACAAAAATAAAACAAGCTAAAACAATAACAACAACACAAAAACAAAGTAAATTGTATTCAAAATGAGTTAAGATCATTCTTGGCTACAGGTGACGTTAGCAGAGAAGTGTTTAGATGGTTTCTAGGGCTGTCTGTGCTAAAAAAGAGGACTATCAAACAATAAGCATAAAGATAGGCCAGGAGTCACAGAAGACAATAAGCAGTGGATAGACTCACTTAAACAGAGATGGGAGGAAATAACATTAAAACAGCACAGGGTGAAAAAAAAACAGCACAGGGTACATGCTTCTCTCCACTGATGTTCATTCTTCCTAAAGCTAACCACTCTTTTATTTTTTTCTATCATTTCTTCCTTTTTATTATATATATATTATATTTAAGCATTTTATGATTTTTAATTTTATATAAATGATTTCAAATTGTATGTATTCTTCAACACCCTCTTTTCTCTCTCGATATTTCACTTTGACAATTTTTCCATTCATTTATTCACAAATTGATTTTCACTGCTATATAGTATTTTGTTTAATGAATATAACTTACCACAATTTATTTATCCATTCCTTCTTTGATGAATATTTGAGTTGTTTCCAGTTTTTTTTCCTCTTAAAAACTGTGCTTCTGTGAAAAGTCTTATAAATGATGTACCTGTACAATAATTTCCAATAATGATATTTCTAGATTAAAGAATAGGCAAATATTCAAATTTATAGGACAGAGTCAAATCATTTAAGAAAATAATACTAGTTTATATGTAGCAACTGTCTTCCATAGGATGTGGTTTTTCTTTTTGTATTATAACCTTTGATAAATACACATTTTAAATTTCAATGTAGTGGAATTTATTGATCTTTTCCTTCAGGTGCACAGAAATAGTTTCCTATATTCCCTGATAAAAGCTTATTTATTTGTAACCAAGTTGACCAGTGCAGAAAAGAAAAAAAAATCCAAAAACAATATGCTGAATTTTCCAAAACAAAAGCAATATCTGTTATGTTTGTGGGTAGATGGAGCAGGGAGGGAGAATGAATAGATTAACTGACAGCAGGAGAGAGAATCACAGACATGGCCCATTTGTTAATTTTTAGAAGTGCATGTCCTATGGCTTTACACAAATAAATAAAACTTTATCATGGATATGTTTTGGTAAATAACTTGTTCATCCTTGTTTTATGAGTTTGAGCTATGATGTAGTAAAATCTATCAAATGAATAATAGCACAGGAAAGAATTGATTTTTTGACAGGTTCAACATTGTTAAGAGCCACTTATTTGAGAGACACCCTTTTTTTTTCTTCCCAGCAGAGAGAGAATGTGATTTTTTTAATTATGTGGAGCATTGACTTTTTTGTAATTGAAAATATCCTTTAAGAAACACTTTACAATTTTACGGATGTTTTCATGTTTTGGATGGAGAACATCTTTGACAAACTGGATGCCTTAAGATTGTATAAATTGAACAACATATTCCCTTTGACTTAAAATTGGATATGCTACTCTGAAAAAGTTTCTGCTGGGCGTAATACACTGATTTTGTATGTCACATTTATAGTCACATTTTAAGGATAAATGAAGATGCTCTGATTTGTATCAATGTTTAAAACATGTAATATAAATATAGCACCAAGGTCCGTATGAAAAATTGCATTGTATGGAGTTAGATCATCTTTATGAAGAGTTCTTGGTTGAAGGAATCTCTTTTTTCTTTTAACTATTTAACACTTTATTTGCATCTTTGCCCCAGTGCTCACGAGGCTGCAAAGATCAGAGTGTACAGGTATTTCAGGAGCCTTCCACACCTGGAGATGCAGCATAGATAAATTTGAGGTAGCTAATTAATTTGAAAGTCATTATGAGGGGTTGTTATTTTGAGGAATATGCCCTTAGTCAATAAATCTTTCATAAACTAGCAGAGACTGTGGAGTATGTGATCTCCTAGAAAAGAGGACAAAAGAAAGCGTAGGACACTAAGGAGAAGAGGTTACCATCTAGAAACTGAGTGATAGGGATGGGGTAGAACAGCCACTAGACAGGGCACCTGAGCAAGCTATGAATTATGAAATCAAGGCAGTGGGTTGGGGACTCTAAGTGTCAATTCCTTAACTGACTGTGTGTCTGAGGACCCAGATTTTCAGTTCATCCTTGTTCAGGTGGAATCAGCTAGAATAAGAGAACAGGTTTTCAAACCTTGGCGGTGCTTCTCATCAGAACTGTGTTAATGGGCAGAGAATATTAAAGTTTTAGTGCTTTAGTTTGGGTTTTTTGTTTTGTTTTTTGTTTTAGTCTGACGACTAGAACTGCAGATAATGACGTCTCAGCACCTGGATACTCTTTTGCATGATAAAGATCACTTTTAAAAAGTTAGAGACTGTCATACAGAGTGAAGTAAGTCAGAAAGAGAAAAACAAATACCGTATGCTAACACATATATATGGAATCTAAAAAAAAAAAAAAAAGTGGTTCTGAAGAACCTAGAGGCAGGACAGGAATAAAGACGCAGATGTAGAGAATGGACTTGAGGACATGGGGAGTGCGAAGGGTAAACTGAGATGAAGAGAGAGAGTAGCATTGCATATATACACTACCAAATGTAAAATAGATAGCTAGTGGGAAGCAGCTGTATAGCACAGGGAGATCAGCTCGGTGCTTTGTGACCACCTAGAGGGGTGGGATAGGGAGGGTGGGAGGGAGATGCAAGAGGGAGGAGATATGGGGATATATGTATATGTATAGCTGATTCACTTTGTTATAAAGCAGAAACTAACACACCATTGTAAAACAATTATACTCCAATAAAGATGTTAAAAAAAAATAGTTAGAGGCTTGGTCTTGGGGAATGGAAGGATTGACAAATTTACTGAGCATTAACTTTTAATTCAGAAACTCTTCACATTTGCCAGAAAACACAGCAAACAAAACCTGGGACAAAGTGCTTCCTTGTTCATATCCAGTATGCATCAGAGGGGGCCTCTTTCTCCATTGTATTCCAAAAAATCATTCCCTTCAGCAGGTTTCTGTCTTTCTTATCCCTTTGTCTCTGAATTCTACCCTCACCCCACAAACTAGAACAGTTCTACAGGCAGGCCCTACCTGTAGGCTAAGGTCAGGTTTCCTAAAGCAGTCTCCTTAAATGGTATAAATGAGATAGTTTTAGTTTAACCAGGGCAAGCTCTGGGAGCTAGGATGGACTACCAGTACTTGGGGCAAGGGTACACAAATTAAGGTTCTGCAGAAAGCAGCAAGGAGGGAGTGAAATCAGGCCAGCTAACAAACCATGCCTACTGCACTGTATTTAGTGTAAATGTCTGGAAAAGTGATTTATTCCCCTCCCTAAGTCATTCATGTGATTCTGATATCATATTATTATTCACTATTCTATTTTACATGGCATGTTTACTGCAGATTTTTTTTAAAGGAGAGAATGTAGAAAAATAAATACTATTTAGTATAAATAAAAGAAAATGTTATAAATTCTCTTTAATTCAATTTAAATTGTCTACTTCTCTTATCATTTTGTTACCTAGAAATATAATCCTATTACAATTAAACAGAGTTATATGCCCTTTATTGAGCTGAAGTTGGTATTTATTTTCAAGTGGTAAATATGTATTGGTGCAATTATTTTTCTAATACTGACAAATAAATAACTGAATAGTTAAAATACTAAAATTATTTATAACCTTTTGAAGGCAGAAGTCTCAAAATGAAAATTTATATTAATTGGTTCTATATTTTTCATGCAATTTCATATATAAAATATTTTTAAAATCAAATTTTGTATTTTAATAATCATATAGGTAGCTATTATTATGAAACACATACCATTATAGGTATTTTTCCAAATAATTAAAAATTCTGTCATCATACCTTTCAGAATTACTTATTTTACTTAGTGTGTGTAATTTAAGGACACAGAAATTTAAAGATGGAAGTTCAGATATAACATTGGAGATACTGGAGTCTATACATAGCCACTTTGCTTTTGTTTTATAAGATCCTCTGATTCTCACTTTTGGTTGCTGAAGAATCTACTAATGGTTTTGAATCAGATCACCCTGCAGGTAAAAATAATCAGGAGAGAAGAAGTAATTTTTTAAGAGAGGAGTTGCTCTGAGAATAGGTTATTTCCTTAAAGACTCAAAAACAGTTATTGGTTTCTTTGCACAACTTTTGAAGCTTTCAAAAATATGGCTTTAAATGTTAAAATAAATAAAATTTTAGTAAAGAACTACATATGTATGTGTGTGTATATATATATATATATATATATATATGCATGTATGTATGTATATAGTATATGTGAAGTCTTTTTGAGATGACAGCACTCCTCACTTTAATTTCTTTTTTTCAGAAAACCAAGGAAAGCTATGCAATGTATGGAATATATAACCCTATTATATGTTATTTCTGATTATAAGGAACAGCACTTGCCAGAGTGATAGATGTTTTAGCTAGTCCAGCCTTACCATAGCCAGGAAATTCTGTCCAATTAAGGAGGAAAGGGAGAACCATCAATCAAATCAAAATTGACAACCACCCCACCTCCACCATTAAAAAAATACGTTAGAAAAATCATACTTGTCCATGTGGTCCCTTTTCAAAAGGCATCAAGAGCTTTGATTTTTTCCCTGTGTATGCCATAATAATTATTAAGTATTAGAAAATAGTTTACAGTAAGTTGCCTTCTAAAGACAATATATGTTTTAATGAAAGTACTTAACATAGACCCACTAGAGGAACTGAACAAACGGAAGTTCTAATATCCTTTCCCCTGTGACCTGAGAGATTTGATATATTTCCAATGACACTGGGATATTTTCTCAGGTGTTATTTAAAACAAATTCTGCACATTGATTCTCTTATTTAAAGCTAAGCTTTGGAATGCCCTCTTTTAGGCATTGCACATCACCCAGATACATTTCTAGGGTACCATATAGTAATTAGATTGATTAATCATTCAAAAATTATTCTAGAATGTCCACTCTTTGCCCATAATTTTGCTAAGTAAAATAGTCATAATCAGAACAGAGTAGAAGGGCATATTGTTGAATATAATTGTTCCAGTAATATGATACCATAAATAGTATAATAAGTAATGTGTAAAAACTGTCAGGGCAGTGTTGAATTATTCAATAATGGTTTACATTTAAAGGAGGTTAATATTTACAGAAGATATGAGGCAAACCCTGGACCTTGGGAGTTGTGGGTGATCTAAGAGTAAATCCAGGGGCAAAACAAGAGCTGCAGAATCTAACAGAGGTGCCAATTATAAAGAGCTAGGCAGAAAAGTGAGATTTATTTGTGACACTGTGAGTCAAAAACTAGAAACACCTGACCACAACAATAAAGTTTAAATGCAGAGTAAGTAATACAAGTTATAATTATCTCCTGAGTATCTAGCTGTCAAGCACAGGTATACATGACAGAGATGAATAGGGCATAAGGAAACTAATGTGAAATGACAAAAGTTGTATTGACACCAAGAGTTTTTTTTTTAATTTTTACCCAGATCATACTTTTTCTCTGATTGAAATGAAACTGTGGAAGTTTTTCAGTTGATCCAATAATAGGAGAATATTTTACTTGTAAGAAAGTTAATGGCTACTTTGGGATGTCTTGAATCTGTGGTGACAAGACATCCAAGAGAGGATGTGTATATAAACTCCTCAAAATAACAAGAATTTATAAAATAAGTTGAGGGTGAATTTGTAGATCTAGGAAGCATGTGCACAGGAGATAGCCATGCAAATGAATGAGGTGGCAAATGGTCAATTATAGAGAAAGCAGAAAAGGAACAAAGAAAAGACCTGGAGACCACTTGTATATAGGAAATGACAAAGGAAAAAAAATATTTTGAAGGGCAACAAAAATGTAATTAAGAAGAAAACTACTTGTGTGGTACAGCATCATGGAAGCCAAGAGAAGTGGTTCAAAATTAAGGCAGTGGTCAACATAGTCCACTGCTGCAGAGATATCAAAGAAAATCAATGCTATCTGACCCAATTAACACTATAATGAAATATTGGCAAGATTTATAAAGAACAAGTATAGAAATTGTATGCATGGTGGATTACCAAGAACAAGAAAGGATTTTAAAAAACCTGAAATTTTATAAATTTAAAAAAATTTTTTGATATTGAAAGAGAGAGATCCCACGGCAGCTTGAAGGAACAAAAGTGTTTAGGTCATAAGTCAGTTTTACGCAAGTGCACCAGTAGGCACAGGGGATAGTAACCATTTAGAAGGAGATACTGAGTGAAACATGCATGAGGGAGATGAAATTATTCCTTGAACAAAGTTCTGGATGAAAGAGGAGGAGATAATACTGTTCTAGGCACCTAGACAACAATTGAGTGAATGAAATAAAATGTATAGATGAAAAAAAGGATTAACCACAGGAAAGGGAAAAGACATTAACTCCTATTTGTACTCTCAGATTTATTCCCCAAAATGTAGTTTTTAGTGGGTTATTGACTCTATATTTTATCATATTCTCATTGTGTACATATTTATTATGTATAAGTATGCTTGATACTATTTATATGAATAGAATACCCTTTTTCTGTATAAAAAAATTCAAGCTCTTGAAGTGAACTCTTTTCTGCCCATATATTTATTGTCCAAAACTGCTTCAAACTAGATGTTGTGTAGTGGTGTGTCTCATCTTGAAATTGAGGACTCTTCTACTTCTCTGTTATCTGGATTAGCCAAACTGTAAGATTAAAGGCACAGTCCCTCAGACTGCCAAGTCTACTTAAGACTTGTGATTCCAACTGCAAGCAGTTAGGGTTCAACTACAAAGTTAGAAGGAATGGTCCACATATGACTCTTCTCCCTTCTGATACCAGCTGCATTTCCAGGGGTTTCCTAAGACCATCCTCAGATACAGTAACTCACTAGATTCACAGAACTCTCTGAAATCTATTATACTCCTGATTTAAATATTTATTATAGGAAAAGGATGTAAATTAGAGCAAGCCAAAAGAAGAGTCCTATAAGGCGGAGTCTGGGAGGGTTCCAAATACAAAGCTTCCATTGTTCTCAGGATGTATTTCCCTGCTGCCATCAATGTGTGATCATATATATATATATATATATATATCATACATATATGTGTGTGTGTGTGTGTATATATATATATATATATACACATACACATATATATATATACAGTGTCAACCTGGGAAACTTACTCAGACTTCAGTGTCCAGAGTTTTATGCTCCATCATTACATAGGTATGATTGATTGCTTAATTGCCCATGTGGTTAAACTCAATCTCCAGTACCCCCTACACCTTCCAGGAAGGATGAGCTGATATCACATGGTTGAAAACCCCACCCTAAGTCTTACGACCAGTCTTTCTGTTGTGGCCAGCCCCTACCCTAAGGCTATTCGGTGAGGTCAGACTCAACCTGAATCATCTTTTTCCCATAAACTACTAGGTGTGATCAGAGGGACTCACCTTGAATAACAAAGACACTCCTATCACTTCCCTTATGGAATTTCAAGGGTTTAGAGGTTACCTCTCAAAAGCCAAGGATAAAGACCAGACTGCTTTGGGTAAAGCTAAATTCTTTAGCATATACTTTTCTAACATGTTTTGAGTTGCCTCTTCACCAAAGTTTTCCAACCTTTGTTTCTAATCCAATTGGGTCCCAGTACTATATGTATATTAATACTTACTTGTTTGGAAAAAAACAACATATCCTGTGTCTAACAATAATGCCATTACTATGCCCTTATATGTGTAGCCATACATATATTTCTATTGCCTTCCAGTTGTTTTCGCCCAATAAATTACCACAATTTCCTGAAATCTTTAGTCCTAGACATTTTTACTGTTATTCCTTCCTTTCCCTTTTCCCTTTACAGCTCTCATTAAGTCTGTAGTCAGACAGTTTCAACATATACTTGTGAGACATTCTTGAAAATGACCAAGCTATTTAATTTTATTCTTTTTTTCTATATTTTTTCTCTATATTATATTTCTATCTGTATTCTATGCCCAGTATTCTATATGTACTCTATATTATGTATTCTAACCCAAGTCCCAGTCTTCTAGATTCAGAATATACCATCTGTGTCCCTCAACTCCTTCTTTTGTCAGGGTATTCACAGTCACCAAAATATTTTCTCTCTTTCTGATTCTTCTTAATGGCACTTTTCTAGTAGAATATTTTTCCTTTGCCTCATGATTTTATGCATTATAAAAATACTAGATTCCTTCTAATGTGTGTGCAATCAAATGGAAAAACAAAGGGTTGCCTTCAAAATTTCAAGGCCAAGTATGTGACTATTCATTTGATATTTGCAAAGTACTTTATCAATAAATGCATTTCATGTTATTTCTACTCTCCCTATTTAATGATTTGCTGAAGAAAATTATTGATAAAAGGGCAAGTAAATGTTAAAAATGTATGCATATTTTACAAATTCTTTTAAAGTAAAAGAATGAGTCAGCATTGCAATTTCTGAAGCCACAATTGGCACAGTAAATCAAATCTGAAACTACCTGTAAGAAGGAACAGAAGAATGATTTGAAAAATATGTCACAAAGTTTTGGATTATACATTTGTTTTCCAGATAATATTTATTTAACAAATATCCAATGCAAGACATCACTCTAGACTCTGAAAAATATTTTTTTTAATTTAAAAATAGTTTGCTTATGTTATCTTCCTCTGAAGAAGCAATCAACACTACTTGCCTTCACTTCCATTTCAAAAACACATCACTTTTAAAATCATTGGTTAGTTCTTTGTTGATACCCTTAACTTAATCAATTGCTCTTCAACCATGGATCTTTTGGTTTTCTCTCTCCTTTTCAAAGCACTGAAGAAGAAAATCACACACACAGTATTCATGTATACCTCTCTACATTCAGTATGTCAGCCTGGCCCAAATTCCTTTAGAACTGTGTTGCACTCCAAGGCTCTTTCTACCCAATTCTCCTTTCTTTCCCTTCTTGTTTTCAGAGGTAAGAGACTTGAATCTGATCCAAAGACTCTCCCTGCCTCCTCTTGCTCTCTCTTCTTTAGGTTTCACAGACATTTCCAATAAGTCTCTTGTAACTGTTGTGGCCTCTCCCGTTGCGGAGCACAGGCTCCAGATGCGCAGGCTCAGTGGCCATGGCTCACGGGCCCAGCTGCTCCGTGGCATGTGGGATCTTCCCAGACCGGGGCAAGAACCCATATCCCCTGCATCGGCAGGCAGACTCTCAACCACTGCGCCACCAGGGAAGACCCTGGTTTCTGCTTCTTGAAGAACCTAAACTACCAATCGTTGTTCTGAAAAATGAGTAAGCATAAAATGTATTCAAGTGCATAGGCAAGGATAAATGATCTCTACTGACCTTTTTTTTTAAAGCATAAAAACATTCTCAAGTCTCAACCAACTTAAAAATAATTTTAAAAATTTCTCAGCTTTATGATTTTCCTATACATAACAGTCTCCTCCATTCATAGCCAAATTGTAAAGATTAATTCTTATTTGTCTCAAGTTCAGTGTCACTGCCATTTATTTAGGGCAGCTATCTAGTTATATTCATGTGATATTAGGAAGAGGATGAAGAAAGATGTTCCAGAAAGCCATACATATATCCACCTATGAAAAACCAGGTTTGGTTTAAATGCGTAGTGATTAGAGTCGAAAAAGTTAGTGATTGGACTTCATTAGTAGTTGTTGATACCTCCACTGGAGTACCTATGATCAGACTGAATTTGACAGTCATTTATTTCTCCTTCTCAATAGGCTGAGAGTTCCAACAGGATGTGAAATGTGTCTCTTGTCTCTGTAAGTCTAGATCCTAACACAGTTATAAAGAGATCAATTAATGTTTGTTGAATGAAAAAAAAATGACTAAAAACAGGAAGACAAAAAAAAAAGTAGAAAGGAAGAGAAATAGTATGTTCAGTTGTGAAAAGAGTGAACAGAAATTTTTAAATGAAAGACAGTTAGTTCCAAAGGTGTATCCATAGATAAATAAAGACAAAGAAAAACTTATAAAGGGAAGAGTTCAGTGATGTTTAGGCGTAATAAAAAAGATTTTCTGGTAGAAGCAGGACTTAACCCAGATTTTGTGGGAATAGGAGGACTGATATGAATGACAAGCCAAGTGCAGGCCTTTTAGGTAAAGGTAAAGATTTGAGCCCCATTTGAAAATGGCATGCTTAAAGGAAAAATGAGTACTCCAGATTTGACAAGATAGAGGATGCAAATGGGAATTATTCTATATGATATAGTACTGTAATCTTGGTTTTGATAAAGACATTAAAAATGTCTTGGTCTAAGTGCCAGCCAAAAGGCCGTTCTTAGCAAGGAAGCATAACTGTCTCATCCCCTAAAACATAGATCCGTTACATATCTGTTTATGTACTGTTTGCCTGAAAATGTGATCTTCTCAGAACTTTTAGACCATACACATGCAGGGGTGAGGGAGCTGATCATCTTTCCCCAGCCATTTGGATTAGCTGCATCAGTACTGATGATCAAAAGACTGAAGAGTTTGTAGCCAGATCACTCTCAAATCCATCACTAGGAAAGAATTCCCTCTACAATGAATTTGAGATGAGAAATACCAGTCTCTATACAGTTGCAAATGACAAAAAAACTATTTTTATAAGCTGTGCATCATACTTTGGAAGGGTATTATTATTGGAAAAAGAGAAAATTGGGAGTTGTAAAGAAAAAAAGCCATTAAATTGTTGGTAGAGAAGAAGAAATAGTTATGCAAAACAACATAGTAGAGATCCCAGGACCTTGGAACTGCACTTTTAAATATTCAGCAAAGTTGAAGGTATTGAGCTAAGCACGCATGTCTTGCTAGATTTTTCCTGATCTATCAAGGAATGATCTTTTTAAAGCTAAGTCTAAGTATCCAAATCCAATACCCAAAGTACTTGAAAAAGGACTGCAGAAGTCCTTTTCACTCATATAGATGTTTTCCCCCTTGGTAGAGCCAAGATAACCTTCCTAATAGATATTAACCTGAAGTTTTTCCATTAATGCAGAGACTTAACTGCAACACAGGCTATGGGAACTAACAGCTACAATTATTATCAATTTTTAATTCATGTTGAGACAAAAAAACATTTACTAATATCTTTGTTCTCTGGAGTCTACAAAATAAATTTAATTTGTCTTCTACATGACAGCCTTTAAATATTTCAACAGTTACCGTGAGACCTCTAACTCTTCTCCTCTTTAGGCAGAACATTCATCCTTCTAACACTTCCACTGATGACATTTAGTTTATTAGTTTATTAAGTCAGCCCCCCAAATTTAAAACAATTCTCAAGATAAATTCTGGCCCATATAAAATAAAGTGAAGTTATTTTTCTGGACACAAGAATTATATTAACTCTCTTTGTGGGCAGCATCCTTTCACAAAGATGTGTAGTAAATTTAGAGTCAATTCAAATCCTATACCTAAAAAACAAACCGAAACAAAACACATATTGCTGTTCAACTATCTTCTCCTCACCTGTAGTAGTGTTTTTCTTACCCACGTGGAGGTTTTCATATTTATCCTTATTAGCTATTATCGCTTTTAATTTTGGTTCATTCTTGTAGCTTACTGAGAACTATCTGGACAGTGATTCCATGCCTCATTTAGCACGTTGGGAGCAAATAAGATTTTGATCAACTTGCAAGGCTGAGTTTCATGAACAATTTCTTTCAGGAATGCAATGAACAGGTCGAGATGAAGTATAGAAAAATTGGAGGCAGGAGGGCTTGTTAGAAAATAACTGCAGTAGTCGAGGTATTAAGTGAAACAGTCCTAGACTAAGATGCTAGTGGTAAGTAAGGCTATAAAAAAAAGAAAAGAAAACAGTAAAAATGCAAATTAACAAAAATAGTGGCTTACCAGATGTATGTAGTAAGGAAAAGGAATGAATCAAACAGTGACTGGACCATTACGTTTTGAGTTTGGGTATTTAGAACCTGATAGTAAATATGACAGGTATATTGAGACCCAAAGGAAAAAGGGGTTGAAAAGAAGGTTGAAGATTTTGACTTAGATATTAAATTTTAATTAATTTTGAAATGATAGTGGTATAAACAATTAGAAATTTCCAAAGTACATATAGGTGATGGGAGAAGACTGTTATGAATCACAGAACTAAGGTGAATGCTAAAGGTAGATACCTAATAGTCATCTATGCAGAAATGGTATCTGAAGCTCAAAGAAGGGCTCAGAATCTTCTAAGAGCCATACATTTTATAAAATTATAAACTCATGGCTACCAGAAGTTGTATACCAACCTAGGGAGAAAAATCTCAAGGAAGCACTATGAAAACATATGGAAGAGTTAACATACTAGAAAGAGATGAATTAATACAGAACAGAAAATATTGAACTTGTCTTTCAAGTGTTCTGCTAATGGAGTTCTCTGATATTGATTTTAAAAGATTCAAGATAAACGGTAACCCCTTTTGTTACTTAAATCTTCACTAAGTTATTTCTAAAAATGGTGATATATTTGCCTTTACCTATTACTAGACCATTTTATTTTCAAACCTTTATCTTTAAGAGGTTGTGTATTACTATGCTCCTTAACTTTGGCACTAATTTTAAAACAGTTTTTTGCTTTTTTAAATTTCAGTCCTGACACTCACAGTTAATAATCTGGATAAAGTTAACTGCACTCATTATACTCATATAACCATGGCCTAATTTGGAACCAGTCCACATTTTGTATTCTTCCTCGGACTTCATTTATCATGATTTATATATGTATTGGAGCATTATTTATAAACTAGTGTTTGTGTCAGAGAGAAGAACAGAGTTTTGAGTAAAGAGTTTGTAGAGTATTATTATTGCTAAGTTCTTTATCTTTTCACATCCCCATTTCTGCTTGGAAATGCTCAGTACATCTAACATGTAGAATTATAAGAAGATGACTTTCATGCAAATACAAAAACACAATCTCCTGTTATAAGTTTATATTTACTGATCTTCACAAAATTATTTTCCCATATTTTTCTCCTAAGAGACCATAACATTCAACATATGATGCTTTGAAAATTCAGGTAAAGAGCGGCTGTTTGTGACTTTTTTTTATAATGTCATCTTATGGCTGGAAAGCAGAAACACCCAAATAAAAAGGAATACATAATAAGATATATATGTATGGTTTCAAAAAGTCATGAAAAATTGATTATTTTAGTGTTAAAAATAATTTAATGCAATTTTTTAAAAAGAATTCATTTCAATACAGATTTAAATAAATAAAAAAACATATTATAATTCAAAATTGGTAAATGCCCAGCTATAATTTCATAAATATAAATGAAGATAATTCCAGCATTAAGATGCATACAGTATAGATGAGGTTGGAACTTTACTTCAAATGGAATTATATGCCTCTCTGGAAAAGTTTGTGTAATCCTTAGAGAAGAGTAAAAATACAAGGGAGTTTATAATCTGTTCTGTGTAATGAAAACAACATTTCTTGTACTGGCTAGAAAAAAATCCCATTGAAACTAACATTCTCAAACGATAATAAGGAATCAATGTGAAGTTTACACAATTTGAGTTACAGTTATACAAATTATACAACAGTGACTGAAAGCTATTCTTTAAAGTTTTTAGAACAAGTTCTGATATTTCTTTAAGATTACACATTTTATGCAATTAAAAAATATGCTCATGTTTTAAATGCTCATCTGCCATGAAGAATAAACATATAGTTAACCTACTTGAAACTAGTGATAAAATGATAACTAATTGGTTTATAAAATAAATATGCACTTATATTTTCAATATTGTTTCTGTAGTCAAAAGTCCAACCTTTCAAAAATGTTTTTCCTTAACCATATTGAGAACTTAACCATTATTTTTACATAATTGGAGATTTTTAATGTTTTGTTGTTTATTTATTTAATAGGTATAGGAGATGCTCAAATTTAATTTTTCTTGGTAAATTATGTTATTACTAATATCTAAATTTTTTTATGCCTCACTGTTTTTGCATTTACTGTAACAGCAGGAGCAGTAACTTGAGCCTCTTTTCTTTGATAACATCATCAGTAATTTTATAACTTAGTTTTAGTATTTCTCATGAGACTGGTAATGATTATTATTTTATTGGTGCAACAGATCACAATGTCTAAATGTTGTGGCTACCCAATATTTACTGAAGTTCCATGTTATACAGTCTATAAATATAAGTAATGTTAGTACTATTCATTACTTTTCAAAATTATGAAAATACCCTTCAATGTTTATCATTTGAAAAAAAGATGTTTATTTATCATTTGAAATAATAAGATAATGGAAAAAGGACAGTCTTTTCAACAAATGGTGCTGGTAAACTGGATATCTATTCTTACGTATTTCTGTTTGAGCTATAAGCAGAGCAAATTAGAACTGTCTTCTAGAATCTGGATGACTTTCCCTCTACCTCAACCCAAGTGATAGTCTGTCCTGGTTGCCTGGCACTTGTTTACCTTGTTAGAGATAGAACATTCCACAGGGTTCCACGTGGTCACTTGTGACTCCCAGAATACTGGAAAACAGAGGCAGAGCTGCTGTGCCTTCAGAGCTATGGAGGGCCTGCTGATTGCCACAAAAATATCTTCCAGTTTGTTCTGGGTCCCTGTGCAGGGCTCTGCTGGTGTTGTCAATTCATGAGACATGTCTCAGGTCTCTGGAATATTCTGGTATTCACTGCTATGGTGGTTTTTATATTAAAGAACTAACATACTTCAAGATAAAAATGCTACTCTAAAGGTTTTCTGCCTGGGTAGAAGTATGAAAAAATCTGTGAGAAGATTCAACTAATTACACAAGCCTATGAAGCACTCAAGTTGCCTCTGGTGGGGGTCAACACTCCAAAGTTATAAATGCTGTGTTAGGCAGCACTTAAAAATCTGAACAGGTCATCACTTTAGGACGCAGTAGACTTTCTCAAAAAAGGACAGAAAAGCGAGCCCCTACACTTTCATTTCATAGACTGATGATGGTTTGCCTTCAAGGGCAGACAAAAATCATTCAAAGGATGCATCAAAATCCCCCCATCCCAAGTGACTAATGGAAAAAGCATTTTGAAAGCCTTTCAGACCAATGTAGAGCAACTTTAGAAGAAAATAATGGAGGATTCAAATGAAAATACTCATCATATGGAAAGTCTGCAGCTGGTTGCTCAAGAAAATGCAGGGTGGAAGCAAAGAGTACAGGAACTGAAGGAACAGAAAGAAACGCTTGAAAACTGAAAATGTGTGAGAGAAACACATTTTGTGGTAGAGAGGCTATAAAAAAATCTGTGACTGAAACCATGCTGAATATCATAAGTTTGCCTGATCACTTTAGAGAAGATTGCATGGAGAGCAACTTAGAATTAGAGGAAAAGATTAAATCAGAAGATGGAATTCACCTAGAGTCAGGATTTGGTTTGAAGAAACTCATTGATGATGTTGTTTCCTAAAAAGAAGAAAGAAAGAAAGAAAGAAAGAAAGAAAGAAAGAAAGAAAGAAAGAAAGAAAGAAAGAAAGAAAGAAAGAAAGAAAGAAAGGGAGGGAGGGAGGGAGGGAGGGAGGGAGGGAGGGAGGAAGGAAGAAAGAAAGAAAGAAAGAAAGAAAGAAAGAAAGAAAGAAAGAAAGAAAGAAAGAAAGAAAGAAAGAAAGAAAGAAAGAAAGAAAAAAAAGAAACGGGAATTCCCTGGTGGTCCAGTGGTTAGGACTCAGAGCTTTCAATGCCATTTGATCCCTCGTCGGGGAACTAAGATCCTGCAAGCCGAACAGCAAGGCCAAAAATAATAAAAAAGAAAAGAAAGAAAAAAACCCAAGAAACATCCAGAAAATTAGGTGAAGAAAATCAAATGAATGAAGAGTGTACAGGAAAAATAAGTCTCCAAACTGAGCAAGTATCTTAAGTCTGAAAATGCACAGCTTGAAAGTGAGATTTAGAAGCTTCAAATGAAATACCAAATACTGCCTTAAGTATGAAAATGGATTGCAACTTCAGAGAAAATCAACTGAGGAAGCAATTCACTGCTTAAACATAAAGAAGAAATTTCCCAAAGTGTATAGGAACATGAACTACAGATATTTGAAGGGGAACATCTACAGGAAGATGGCCAAAGACATGGAAAAAGAATTGTAAAGAACCATTTCCTTCTATCAAAACCAGACTCTTTTCTATGAGGAAAGAGTTCAAGAAACTTGGATGGCAGCTCTGTTGATGGAGAGAAAGCTCAGCAATCAAAGAAAAGATGCTAGTGAAATACGAGTTTAAGTTCCAGCCTTTTTCAAGTGAACCTTTTGCTCTTGTAGTTCCACACACAGCCCACAGAGGCCTGCAAGTATCAGGGATCCCCTGGATCATCAGGCCCCCCAGGAAGAAGAAGGGTCACTCATGCTGGAAGGGCACAAGGATTCAGGGTCACATGCAGGTTTAATTCAGCTTTCACAGTAGCTGACCCTGGACAGCCATGATGACAGCATATTTGCTTGCATTTTCTCTCGTTAAAAGTAATTTTGATTTATAGCTTTAGTTTAACTAGCGTTATTTAATTGATGCTATAATTGCTCTTACTGAGTTTTGATAGTAGTATAATACCTAAGATAGTATTTTTCAAATACAGATTTGTTTAATATAATTCTATGAATACATTATTTCCACTTCATTTTTCCTTCCAGAATTAGATAGTATAAGTATTATATTTTTATTTAAAATAAATAACCACTATTATTTAAACCATCATTGAAATTTGACATGGATAGAGACATTTGAAACAAAGACCATTTCTATTAACAACAACAACAACATACAAAAAAAGAAGGAGGCTACAGGAGTATAAACAACAAACCAATCTATTTGGATCCTTAAATTGTACATTAGAAGCACATTCTACTTTCCACAGAATTAGCCACTAATAATTACAGAAAATGGTAGTATTTCGCCACAGTAATAGTAGGTAGATTTTTGAAAATTAGATAAATTCAGTTATGAGTTCAATTCCTACCTACATTTATGCTCCTGTTATATAACTACACTCATATTTGAAAGGACAACAAACTCAATAGGTTTATTCATTTATTGGTCACCTCCTTTATAGATTTTTGTCTTAGGTTTTTTTTTTTAAATTCTGTGTAGGGTATTGTTCTTCATATTTTACTTTTATGTGGGTTACAAAAGAATATTTTTCTTAATAAAACTTTGAAGCACCTAATATAAAAAAAAACATCAACTTGTTATTAAATGTATGAACTAAGAGGGCTGACCAAAGCAGTGAAACGGAATGTCAAAACAAATTGTGACTTTGCAATATGAGCCCAGGAACTCACCAGATGTCCTCCTCTGGACCAATTCATCTTAAAATGTGCACAGTTTTTCAAGTAATACCTCAAGATGCCAATGCCTGTACTAGGGGCTATTATCAAAAACTGTAAATCTTTTTGTCACAATGAATTGTATAAAGCAATCAATCTCAATCCCTTGGGACAAGAACCTTGCAAAAAAAAAAAGAAATTGTGTTTCACCCATCCTGAAGGACTAGTAAATCATTTCTAAATTGATGTCTAATGTTTACATATATATGTGTATATATATATATATACACATATATATAATCTGTTTTGATAATAATTTAATGATTTGCTAGAAACCATGTTTTCAGCATCGTTACCTCACAGTAAACATACTTGAAAGGCTAAGATGAAACTTTACTTTTTGAGATGTTTTTGCTTTGAACTAGTAGTTATTCTATGTTTGACTTTCTGTGGTACTATATTTTA
This sequence comes from Lagenorhynchus albirostris, assembly GCF_949774975.1. Lineage (NCBI taxonomy): Eukaryota > Metazoa > Chordata > Mammalia > Artiodactyla > Delphinidae > Lagenorhynchus > Lagenorhynchus albirostris. Next base: position 107,487,019 of record NC_083099.1, on the reverse strand, counting down.
AGAAAAGGTGCATGAATTTCTTTAGTTTTTTTGTATATTCTAGAGCCCTACTAGATGTTAATGTCTACCTCATGCCAATTTTATATTGCTTGAGTTGTTTCTATGTGAATTCAATGACACCGTATTCTTTAAATTTTAAAGATGTAGTTCTTTACTGCATATCAGACAGTGAAATTGAGTGGAAAGTGCATTGGACCAAACATTCCAGTGGGATCCTCACGTGTTGATATTCATACCTTCTTTCTCAAGGGAAGTTCTGCTTGTACCTAATTCCTCCGTAATTAATACTGTACACCAGGATACCTGTGAATATTTTTTGGAACGCTTTTACGGAAAAAGAAAACTTGGCCATCTGAGTCAGTAAGAATTTCTTCTGACATGAAGTTTGCATATAACATAATATAGAAATATCTTAGGAGAGATCTTATTTTTGATAAGTCACATTTTCTGTTTTTGACAATAGGAAACTTAGTAGAAGCATTTTTATTAATGTAAGCAACTTAGATATTATCAAACACTCAAATGCATATACGTCAGTTTGTTTATGGGAATATATATATTTTGACATATACATATAATTTTGGTTTTTAGATTTCTAACTTTTAGAAGATTCTATATAAGCAAAGCATTTATCACGCTTTTATCTACCCTAAGCTATCATATGTGTTCAGCAGAAAAGTGCTGAGCACAAAGGCTCTGCTGATATGACATGCTAAAAATGCATTTAATTAAAAAAAATCTTTAAGTATTGTACTTTTTGTCAAGTTCTGTAACTGAACTACATATTGTGTGAAAACTAATCAAATGTTCAAAAACTGGCCTCCACCAGTTGAGATGTAAAAAAAATCATGGAATTTTACATGGAAGTGGAAATCAAATTAATAATTTTAGTTAGGCCTATGTATAATATATATTTTATGTATGGATATATGACATGCATATTTTAAATATAGATATAAGTAATCAAATTTTAAAATATAGATTACACCTTTGTTTATTGTGCTAGTTTTGAATTCTTTTATTTAGCTTGTAAGCTTGAGTTTGCCTTGGAATTTTAAACTCTTGAAAGAGTCAAGAATTTATTTTGGAAATTTTACATGTCATCATCAGGCCATCTCACCCTTTTCCCTCTCTTCATTCAGCATAGCATTCTTTCTCTGTAAGACGTCTGTCTTGTCTATTTCATTCCATCTTCTGGCCCTTTATGACCTAGTAATAATTTTAGTGATTACATACAAATTTGTCTATTGCATATGTGTGTGTACATTCTGTCTTCCTCATAAGAAACAGCCAATTATGAAAAGATAATTGGGTATTTTTAATAAACTCTGAGTTTGAAAAAGAGTAAAGGAGAAGCATTAGGAAGGATATTCTCATGGTTTATGCTGGAAAACATGTCTGATGATTATAAGAGTTAAGTATTTTTTTGCACTATTTATTTGATTGTCCCAAACTTTCTACAAACTATAAATTTCTATACATTTTAAGAAAAAAAAGTCAACCTTCAAGGAAAATCTAAGTGAAGATAACCTTCTTTTAATTCTATTTTGAGATATAACTGCTTGAGTTAAATATTTCTAAAATATTCAATATAAAAATATAGAAATAAAAAATACTTCTAAAAATAAATTTTAGGACATCTGCATAGAGTAGATTTTCATGGCTTTTTCTTTACTTATCTTGAGATTATAGTAATATAAACATTGTAAATGTACAAAATTTGCTATCAGGCTTGCTTGCTTGCTTTGAATAAAATCTTTACTAAACTTCAGCTCTTTTAAACTTTGTTACTGCCAAGATCAACGTGGGAGAAAATGGTTTTGACAAATTTTGGAGTAGTAAAAAACACTTTAGCAGTTTGCATAGGTCTTCTTATATTAAGTTGTATTATATGTGATAGACATATAGAATGTATTGGACATATGCTTCTGTCATGAAAAATTATAAGTAGGACTGATTTTAAGATATAGCTAACTGTTGAATAAATCTTTAATGCAAATGTTTAGACATCTTCAGTGGTTAAATTGGTAATACTAGAGAACCTGAGAGGCAAGTTAGAGTTTTGGTTTGTGTTACAACTGGTCACTCTGAAAGGTCTATCAGAATATAGCATCCATTTAGAAAATCCTTAAGTATATTTTATTTAAGATCTCTTTATTTCTTTATACTATAAAAGCTTTAGTGACCTGACCTAGTATTACTGATTGATAATAATACAAATAAATTAATTGAGTCATTACCCTGTTCCTAACACCGTGCTAAGAGATTTCTACTGCTATCGCATTTTGTCCTCATGGCACAGCTATTATTATCCTGGTCATGCAGCAGGAGAGATTGAGAGCCAGAGATGGGAACTAACCATCCATGGTGCCCTCTACAAGTGGAAGGGCAACTTGAACTCCAGTTAGTCAAACATCAAATCTTTAATATCTCTGTGATATTGCTTCTCTGACTCAAATTTCTTAACAAATTCAATAATTTATTTTTTCTCAATGTTAGCTTGATATGAATTATGAAACTAACATTCTTTCATAAATTGAAAAGCCTTTTCTGAGCTAGCACTTACTAAAAACTCCTACATTTTCAAGTAGAATGAGATTCTACATCCCTGACCTCTAAACATCCCTCTGTGTGGAATATTGCACAAAATATAAGCCATTATATACAGAGAGAGGCATTTCAGGACTTCACAGATAGTTTTAGTAGTGAATAGACTATAAAAAAACACTTGCAAAAAAGTCTTTAAAGTAGTTTATTTTGGGGGACTATCCAAGAGACACTTTTCTATCTATTTGATTAAATTTGTATTAAGCTTTGTTGCTGTATTGATTATACAAATGCTGCACAATTGGATTGCATCATCTCAATTCCTCTATAAAGTTCTTTCCCTTAGGACTTCATCATGGCCTTTGATTTGGAGAAGAAGCAATACTAGGAAGTTCTGTTTGAAGAATATTTACTAATTATCTGAAATTTTTACTAAAACATACTGTTCATTTTTGTATATATCATAAAAATTCATTTGAAAAAAATCCTATAAAATTGGAGAAATGTTCTACACAAAAATATCTGAAGTTTCTTTAATTGAACAATAGTTATTCAACACAGTGTGTACTGCTTTATAATCTTACCTCTGATAAAATTCAAAACCAAATTTAATATATAGTTATAATAATAACTGTTGCCATGTTTGTTTGCATTATTATTCTCTAAACATCAGAACAATATACTTAACTACCTAATTGAGTTCTCCTCGTGTCCGAGAATGGACTCATTGATGTTCTCCTTCAAATCTGGTCCTCCTCCAATGTTCTCTGTCTTAGTAAATAAGACTACCTCCTATGTACATACACATTATCTTGAAATCACTTTTTTCTTCATGCTTCATCATGAAGCTTGTCCATTTGACCTCCTGAATATCATTCACAATTTTTTACTTTTCTCTCTTTAGAACTGTCATTTCTTGACTGATCTACACTTATCTTACTCTGGTATTTCTATGCCACCTCTTTTTTTTTTAACATCTTTATTGGAGTATAATTGCTTTACAATGTTGTATTAGTTTCTGCTGTATAACAAAGTGAATCAGCTATATGTATACATATATCCCCATATCCCCTCCCTCTTCCATCTCCCTCCCACCCCTCTAGGTGGTCACAAAGCACTGCGCTGATCTCCCCGTGTGATGCAGCTGCTTCACATTAGCTATCTATTTTACATTTAGTAGTGTATATATGTCAGTGTTACTCTCTTACTTCATCCCAAAGTGGACATATCCACTGCACTAAATATAGCTGGGAGAATCAGAGTTACTGCCCATAGAAGAAAATACTAACCCTAATTGTTCAGTTAAATGAACAAAAAATGCATAAGAGTTTAAATGTAAAAGCCAGGAAAGTAATAGTTGAAGGTGACTCTAATATAGTTCTGGAATAGATGACAAAAATATTTTTTTAAGTTCAATGTATCTTTTTCATGGACCAGTTATTCCATAATTTCTGAATTTGATATGTTTTGAATTTTGAGAAAGTAGAAGAGATGAAATAGAGTAGCAAAATACTTTTTAAAAAATGTTTTCTACCATACAAACTACAGACATATCACGCTTGTTTTCTGCCATCCAACCAGAGTTAGATTGCTCATAATCCCTAGTCTGAGATGCACCCACGTAACAGGTATCTAAGTAATAGAGTTTTCCTCCTTGTTCTGAGCAGTGCATGAAGTAGGAGATGTTCTCTCTGCAGGGGGGACTGGGCCTTTTTCTGTCTCTTAAGAGCATCTGTTTTTTCTTTTTTCTTACATCTGTAGGACCAAGCATATTTGAAAACCCCTTGAGGAAGTACCTTGCTCCAATTAGATGTTACCACAGGCTTATTTGGGGATATAGAAAAAATACAACTAATAGTCTTTCCATAGAGTTTAAAAATAAACAAGCACAAAATTTTAGCTAAAAGCCAACTTGTGGCTTTCACACAATTTGTGGCTTAATCCAGAGACCCACATTATAGAGACTTTAATGTTTGCAAGTTCCACAGAAGTCCTTTCGACATTTTAAGTTACAAATATTTCACGTTATTCTTGGTAAAGTCCCAAATGCTTTTTCTCATCTTCCAGAAGAAGGGTGTAACTGATGTTATAAGGTTTTACTTGGGGAAATGGAGACATCAAAATGGAATTCTCCTGAAATTTAATTATTATTAGCATCATATTAAGTATTGGGGATCAAATAAAGTGAGGTTAGAGTTGAGTCCTACTGAGTTTCAGAGTTGAGAAGTTTGCTAGGTGGTTCAGGGGAGAAATGATATTACAGAGATGTAGACAGGCACCACATTATAAAGAAACTTTGTGCTATACCAGGAAATTTGCATTTGACATTACAATGTGATAATGACTCACCAAGCAAGTTAAATGGAAGAGTGATACGACAAGATGTAAATTTTGCAGGACTACTTTAGAAAGCATGGCAGAGGATAATAGGGAAGGGAATAGGGCAGGGAGACCTATTAATAGACCTTTGCCTTAACTTGGGTTAAATGTGATAAAGGCCACCGTGAAGAGCAAACATTAAATGCAGACATATTCATGAAATTAAATTGAGCAAACCTTGTGATTAGATGTGAAGGTTGCAGATACCTCAGAAGTTAGTTGGCACCAAATTTTCGGGGATAACTGTATTTAAAAAAAAAACAAAAAAAAACCTCAGGGCTTCCCTGGTGGCGCAGTGGTTGAGAGTCAGCCTGCCGATGCAGGGGGTACAGGTTCGTGCTCCGGTCCGGGAAGATCCCACATGCCGCGGAGCGGCTGGGCCCGTGAGCCATGGCCGCTGAGCCTGCGCGTCCGGAGCCTGTGCTCCGCAACGGGAGAGGCCACAACAGTGAGAGGCCCGCGTACCGCAAAAAAACCCCAAAAAACCTCAAGAATGATGATAGATGTGAGGGTGGAAAATATGTAGCTATTAACACCCTCTTTTGTTTTCTGAGCAGTTTTGCATATAAATTCTGCACTAGTGATGTCTCCTGAGTACTCTGTAATCACTCTTTTTCTCCTTTCAGCCTGCTGATTACTTCTCTTTGTATCTTCCCTGGTTTAATCATAATACTTGACAAGTAAAGGGAGAAGGACAAGAAGGAACCCATGTTAGTTACCAAGTTAGATCCAGCAATAAAAGGAGTAAAACAGAGCTATTCCAAATTATGTTCTCATTTCAAACCCCAGTTAAAATAATAAAGTACATAACTATGTGCATTTGTATACATACCACCCCTGAGGCCCATCATATCCCATGATTTGTGAATTTTAATTCTTACCAAATGACTTTTAGAGAATGTTTATGTTTATTCTAGAGTCACGCTAAACTAATCTAGTGTTCTAGCATTAGGGAAACTTTTAGGCAAATGTACTCTTGAGTACTTTGTCTGATTTCACACATTTCTATTTTATACCTATTTTTTTTACTTTTTGAATATTATTATATGCTGACTTTTCTCATACAGCTTACTATCAAACATATTTGCCATTATTCTGCAATGTGCATATGCACTATTATTAGATTGCCTTCATAATTTTCTATTTTCTATTTTAATCAAGGAAATTTTTAAATGAACTTTGCTTTAAAAAAAGAAATGAAACTAGAAAAACCCTATGATGTCTGATTTTGCAAAATAGTTAAAAACAGTTAACTCCATTGAGAACAAGTTGCTTTTAGCAACAGCCAAGTTATACACTGAAAAAGACCATCAGAGGGAAGGAGGAAAAAATGTTTCAGAGACATTGAAGTACATCATGAATTAAAGCTCTTTGTTGGTGATAGTAACAGAAAAGAAACAAGTGTACAAAAGAAATATAATGATCATGGTGAAGAACATATATTAGGAAAGGAAAGAGGCAGAACCACAAAGAAATAAGAGCCTCAAACAACAGATCTACTGACCCACCTGATAGCTGGTGGTATAGTCTGCTTCTAATGGCAGACAAAATTGTGTAGGCCAATAGCCTTATCAACAGCAATCCCAGGCAAAGGATGCAAAGGTGTCATTTTTCAATACAGAGGATAACTGTTCAAGCCATACTTTGACAGGGGTACCCTTAAGTACAATAAGGCATTCTGCCTTTGAAAAATGTGTTACTGTAGGTTATATACAGTTTGACATGGTACCAAGAAGACATGCTGTTATAAATCGATCTATTGTATGGCGGCTGATAGAGTGAAAGAGCAATATGATTTAGAAAGGAGGTTATTCTAGGCATCTTACTAGAGTATGTAAAGGCTTAGGAAGCAAACATAAGACTCAGGAAAGATGAATTTGCACTGAGCTGCAATAGGATTCATGAACATGACTGGAAATCCCAACAAACCATGTGTGTTTCACCTGCTGGGATAAATGTTCATAGAAACTTCAAAGTTTAGAACTTTGTAGTATTGGTAACATCAGTAAAATTTTGGTATACTTTAGTGTGTTAAATTAGGTTCTATGATTTAAAACATACCTATCTAAATAAGTGGGGTCATTTTTTTCTGAGAGAAACATAGTTACCAAATCATGGATTATGATAAAAAATAACTGTAATAAAAAATATCAATTTCCATACTGAATGGCATCATACAGATCATTTAGGTCCAATCCAAGTGGTGTGTTGGTAAAGCCTAAAAATGGGCTCTCTGGGGGGTAAAAAAGCCATGATTTGCAGCATTTACCAAATTCCATAGTTAAAATACCTCAACTATAGCTGATTTCAAGATAAATTGGTGTAACTGAACACAGAGTTTTGAGAAATTATGCATACAGTAGGCTCTTACAAGTCTGGTAGGAACCAGCTCCAGAACACCACAGAATTTAGATTGAAAACATCATTTAAAGAAAGATGTCATATCATGATTTTCTGTAAGAAGTTTACAAAGAAAAGGGAATTTAGAATCAGAATAATTTTATTGAAAATGTGGTTTCTTAAATGAAAATCAATAATATACAGTAGAGGGCTTCCCTGGTGGCACAGTGGTTGGGAGTCTACCTGCCAGTGCAGGGGACATGGGTTTGAGCCCTGGTCTGGGAAGATCCCACATGCCGCGGAGCAACCAAGCCCATGCACCACAACTACTGATCCTGTGCTCTAGAGCCCGTGAGCCACAACTACTGAGCCCACGTGACACAACTACTGAAGCCCGCGCACCTAGAGCCTGTGCCCCACAACAAGAGGAGACCCCACAGTGAGAAGCCCGCACACTACATAGAAGAGTAGCCCCCACTCCCCGCAACTAGAGAAAGCCCACACACAGCAATGAAGACCCAACACAGCCAAAAATAAATAAATAAATAAATAAAATTTTTTAAAAAACAACACTGTAGATAAACTCTAGAATTTTAGAACTGGCAGAGTTTTTAGAGTTAGAAGGTCACCAATCAAAACCATAAAATGAATTCTCTTCATGTCACAAGACCAGTTTGTATTAAGACTATGACAGGTCTTCTAGCCCCAAGCTATTTCAATGTTCTGTTATGCTCTAGTATTATCAACTTAATGAAAAAGTCATAATTAAATCAACCAGGTGCAGTCTCTACTGAAGGGACAAGTGGAGCTCTAGGGGAGATTAGAAATATTCTTTGCTGCAAAATTACTGTGCTCTTGAAAATAAAAAGGAGAAATACACAGTTAAGAAAATGCGGTTGATAGTATGAAATTTGTTTAAGGTCACATAGTACAGGTAGTTAGCAAAATGCATCACACTACAATTATGGATAATTTGAGAAAGGGTAGTCATGAATTGCAAGACTGATATGGGTTTTCATTACTAAAACACTGATTTTTTTTAATGTTATTGTCATTTCAAGAAAAACCTGAAAGTTTTTAAGCTAGTACAAAATTTTTTCATTGCTTTGTAGCAACAGTGATTTATTTTTTCTCAATATGTATAATTTATATAGGCACACATTCAGAAACAAGTATATTTTCCTTAGTTTGTGCATATGATTAAGGTGAAGAAAAGTACAGTTGTAAGAAAATAAAATGTGCAAAAATAGTGAAAGTGTTGATACAGGGGCTTCCATTTCATTCATACCTTCTGGTATGGAAACAAAATTCTGTGTTTCATAGATTCAGGTGCTAGCTAGGAGACTGGCTAGATATTTTGATAAATTATTGAATTGGCCAAAAAGTTCATTCGGGTTTTTCTGAAAAACCTGAACTAAATTTTTGGCCAACCCCAATAATTCACTTGTGATCTTAGTGAATGATCATAACTAATCATATCATGTCCTTTAAGACAATCTCCTCTAACTGTAAAAATTTGCTGATTAATTAACACCGCAGTGAAATGGTCTTCAACAAAACGCAAAACTACAATGGTCTGTTTTTTTCCCCCCTCTCTCTCTTCAACCTGTACATGTGGATTTTTTTTTTCTTTTTCTATCTAAGGAACACTGTGGAATCCCCTAGTCTCAGTTCTTTCTGCTGGCTTAGCAATCCAGGGGCAGCTTTTGATTTACATTCTTATCATATAATTTTTTAAGCTGATAATTCTAATAAGCACTTTACCAGTTCCCCTACGGATTTTTGCAACCATTTCAAGCTTTTCACATTTTCTATTCAAACTTTATTTTACCTTGCCTGTCATTTCTCAGATGTTTCTGAAACTCTCTTTCTGCCTCTGGGTTTTGGAGGAAAGAGTGGAGTGGAAGTGCTATTTCTCCTTCAAGCACCAGGTATTTGTTTTTATATTAGAGGCATACTTTTCCTGAGGACTCTATCAAGTTGTTCTGACTTGTTAGCCTAAATTCTTATTATCAGCCTGAAGACTTCATGTGTTCTTTAGTTTTGAAAAAATAAATGCAAAACTGAACCAAGCCGGTAAAGTACAAATGCCTTCACCAGTTGACCAGGCAGTTTTGGTGTGACATTAATTTGAAAGAACATCATTCTGAACCACTGAGGTTTTGCTATATGTAGTGTTACCTCCACTATAAAATCTTGTGTTTAACTATGTATACACAGATATTTTATCATCAGACGTAAAAGCAGAGGTCTCCCTACTGGCTTTCAAAGAAGCTGGTGTCAATTTGCTTTCACTTTCCATCTTCAGGAAATGTAGAAAGAGAGTTGTTTTGTACTAAACATTTGAAAACGTTTACATATATCGTCTAAGGCCATGTTTTTCAAATTTGGCGAGCTTAAGAATCACCAGAAGTGTTTGTTTAAATGTATTTCCAGGGTCCTCTCACCCAGGAATTCCAATTCAGGAAGGCATGCAAGTGGACAGATGTCCAGGCTTTGCAAAACCTGGCCTAGGAAATAGTAAATTCAGTGAAGAAAAACAATCTATCAGACTGTTCCACTGACTTTATTTTTTCTACAAATGAATTGACAAGATAAAAGAGTTGATAAGAATAACTCCTCTAGACAGATTCTTCACATACTTTTCCTGTTTTTCAGATGATATTAGTGATAGTTTATTTTAAAAGATATTTAAACACACTTAACAAAGTATTACTAACATTGTACATTTTATAGCACGAGTTCATGAGAGCTATTAATTGCATTTCTGATACAAGCTATGTACTTCAAACAAGATTGTAGCCTAACGCCTTGATTTTAAAGTTATGATTTGTATACAAATAAGGGATTTAAGATTCATCGGCAGTAAGATCAAAGCCTGTAAGGGAAAGTTGTGTTGTCAGCTTCATACATAAATATATTAGAGTTTCTCTTAGGGATAAAGCAACAAGAATATTTAATTATTGCAAATTTGTGGGGGGAGCAGTGTATATTATTTATTGTGGCATTTCATGCTAGATTAAGCAACATCATAGTAATGCCAGTGCCATTTAGAAGCTAAAGAATTAAAATAGAACTCCCCAAAGGACGGAAAATCATTATATATCTTGTTGTTTTATACCAAAATATTTCTTTGCTAAAATTTAAACTTTTCCTATATGTATTTCTTTATAAAACAGCTAGATGAACCACGCACTGTGATATAAAATACTATTATTTTGTAATAGGAATGAAAACCAGATTTCTAAAATCTATTTAAAAAAAGTAGATACCCTAACAAACCTTATTTTCAGTTTTCTATATAATAGGAAATTCATATACTTGTAGCAAGAACTAAATATAATATTTAGAAATATTTTCATTATTTAATCATTTTTATACTTTTGATAATTTTTAAGTTAAATTGTTCTTTATTCACCAATAGGATCAAATATAATTATATTTATTAACTCACAATACTTTCTATTTGAAAAGTTAAAATACTGTTAGACAGAGAACTTAGACCCATGAAAATAAAGATTTCAGTGTATATCCTGCAGAGATATTAGAAAATAGGAAAATTTCACATACAATGATTTATACAACAGAGAAGACTATTGAACTGGGCCCCATGCATTTTAAAAGTGGTCTTAAATTGCCACTGCTTGGGACTTCCCTGGTGGTACAGTGGTTAAGAATCTGCCTGCCAAAGCAGGAAACATGGGTTCGACCTCTGGTCTGGGAAGACCCACATGCCGTGGAGCAACTAAGCCCGTGCACCACAACTACTGAGCCCTCGTGCCACAACTACTGAAGCCCGTGCTCCGCAACAAGAGAAGCCACCACAATGAGAAGCCCGTGCACTGCAACGAAGAGTAGCTCCCGTTCACCACAACTAGAGAAAACCTGCGCAGAACAATGAAGACCTAACTTAGCAAAAAAAAAAAAAAAAAATTTTTAAAAAAATTTGCCACTGCTCTTCAGGGCTCTGCTTTGCCCCTGATGTCCTGGTCCCAAATGAGCAATGGAAAGAAAGAAATCAGGGTGCTACTTATAGCAGCCAATAACAGTTGTGTGGGGATCAGGGACAGGTCTTAAATATGAAAAAAACCTTCAAAAAGTATGCCTGCATAATTTATTTTTTCTAATTAAATAGTACTGTATTATATGATTAATATCACTGTATATACATATATATGAAATACATAAATTGAAAACCATCATTCATTAATGATTCTGAGGGTAAATATTGTCAGGAAAATGTCCTATATCCCAGGCAGTCTCAAAATCTTGACTATGTTAAGTTAATCTTAGACTAAATTAAAAGGATAGTGAAAAGTAGGTTGAGTCTTGACTTGTGACTATCTCAGCTTTACTTTTCATTTGTGACTTTATTCAAATAAAGGCCCTGGTTATAAAAAAATCTGTGATGTGCATTTCCAATTTGAGTTTCTGCATAGATGATTAAATGCTAACCTATAGAAAAACATTCAATGGTGTAGAAAATTGAAGAGCTTATAAAAAAGTCCATCAAATGCAGAAAGAAAACAGTAAATCTTTGAGTTTTCAATTTTAAAGTCATAAAAAGTTACATTTTATATCCATATATTCTTTACTAGCTATTGCATATTGCATAGTGTGTTTAGACAAAATCAACATGGAAACTAACTAAATTCATTTGTTAAACCTGTTTGCAAATCCTGCTTTTTATTTCATTCTTGTTCATTTACATTGTACTCTGATTTCTCACAGTTCTGGAGTCTGGAGAGTCCAAAATCAAGGTATTGGAAGGTAGATTTGATTTTCAACTTTCCAGATTCCATAACTGTGAGAAATAATTGTTTAAGCCACGCAGTCCAAGGAAATTTGTTTTAGCAGCCAGTGCAGACCAAGGCAAGTAGCAAGGTTCTAGAGCCTGAACCATATATTTTCATATAAGATTTACTGGAAGTGTTCTTTAGATTTCAGTAAAGAACAAGCATTAAATATCTCCTATACCTATTCCAAAAGGATTTTAAACTGTCTTTACCAGTATAACATAATTTAAAATGAAGTCTTACTAGGGGATTTTTAGGGCAGTGAAATTATTATGTATAATACTGGTGGGTACAAGTTATTATACATTTGTCAAAATCCGTGGAGTGTAAAACACAGAGAATGAGCCCTAATATAAACTATAGCTTTATTTAATAACAATATATCAATATTGGTTCATCAGTTGTAACAAATGTACTAAACATTATTAAAGATATTAAAGAGGATGAGAGATATATGGGAACTCTCTGTACTTTCCTTTCAGTTTTCTGCGAACTTGAAAGTATTTTAAAAAATAAATTCCATGAATTAAAAAAACTTGAGCCAGGCAAGTGTTGCTTATGTTACAACGAGTGTCATAGGTCTATTTTAGTTGGGAGTTAGACCCAGCAAGTGATCAGTGTGATAAAATCTTCCTATGGTCCTTTTACTGGCATTATATTTTAGTCTGTATTCTGCCTAAAAAACACTTTTATGTAGAAGAAAAATACATGACTTGTTCATATTTCCAGTGAATTGAGTAATTCTTATAATAATTGAAACAGTCAGAAAATGAGAAAATAAACTCAGATGTAAAACTGAAACTGCACTTTCCTTCCCTTCAAAATAGCATTTGCAGTGGGAGCTGGGCATTACTGAAGTGGTCATAGAAAGAAATTCATCTTCTAATAATTTAGAAGTAAAAGACAGTCACTATTTAACAATAGTAGAGCATTTAGTCTCTCTATCTACACTTTTTCTGACTGTTATGACTGTGTTTGACCCACCTCCCTATTTTTTTAATCTTATTAGCTCATTTTGAGAGAAAGAATGAGAAGGGTTAGAAAACTAAGAGTGCCAAGATTCCAGAGAAGTACAATCAGTAATTTCATTGCCCACTATTTTAGATTGACCTATTATATAGATACTAATATTTCTACATTGTCAAGTCTGTCCTCAATCATGTAGACCATCTATTCATCATATAATACTGACCACATTCTGTAAATAAAACATGGGCTAAAGATATGTGTCTCTTATTGTTATGGGCTGCTATTCTTTGGTTCTAGAATACCAAGTCTGAGAGGCCACTTTGAATCTTGAATATTGAACAATAGAGGCTTAAGCTGGATGGAATGTAGAGTCACTTTTTTTCTTATGATGAGTGTCCTCTATCACATCATGACAGATGCCACTTAGCATTCCCAGCTTATTCTGCATGTACCTTGTATAATTGCAAAAAATATACCTTACAACCCATTATAGAAATATGACTACGACTACTGCAACAAATAATAATAATATAATAATAAGCCACCTTTTTTATCATTAAGCTTGGTGTCTACTAACCAGTGATTCTCAAACTTTGATGTGTTTTAAAATCACCTGGAGAGTCTTCAAACCCAGATTTCTGACGTTCTGCATTCGATGTGCATTTCTAGCAAGCTTATAGAAGACATGCCAGTGTCGTTGACCTCCGACCACAGTTTGAGAACCCCTATACTAAATCAAATCATTGATAACAAATCCTGCCAAAGCTTCAAGAGTTAAAAAGGTTTTCATAGTGGGAAGAGAGTCCAGTTATGACAGTTAAGCATGTATCAAGATTTCCTCCTGAGATAGTTTTAAAAGAAGGCAGTTTAAAAGAAGTTCTTAAGAAGAACTACTTGTTATTTAACATGTCTACATTGATAGTCAGTTCTCTTTCAAATTTTTGCTGGATTAAAATTAGAAATAACCCCTAATGCACGCTCTTTGACCTTTTGAATGTATCTACTTACCTATGTCTAATATGGATAACATTTTCTCATATAAGACATTTCTCTCAATCATTAATCTCTAAAATATATTTTAAATTTAGTTCTACATTTCATATTAGAAAAGAAAGAATAGAAAATGAAAGACAGGACATAGGTGACTTCAATTTCCACAGAAAATATGTGGTAAAATGATGATGAAATTTGCAGGGTTTCTATTTGTATGTCCTTAGAAGGAAAAGAATTTATAGCCCAAACTACTTCTCTTCAAAGAAACATGAAATGTGTTTCATGACAAAAACAGGACCCATTTTTTTTTCTTTTTTTCAGGTTGGAAATTGTTAGGATTGGATGATAACTGAGGCAAAATATTGAAAAACTGAACTAGAAAATCTTCACAGCTAGGTAAAGAGAGCCATAAAACATTTCTGTCAATCACATTATTTAAACAAAAAAAAAAAAAAAGAAGAGATTAAACTGTGTTTCAAAGAAAAGGATGACACAATGAGGCAAAATGAAATTTCTTTGGTTTCTTTTTTAATTTATAAGAGTTAATGCTTTTTGTACCTTTGTTGGCTTATGATGTGTTATATTGGCTTTCAGTTTTTTAAAGACAAGGTAAATATTTTGGGGTAATTTTGTGAACCACAAACCTAACAGTTTTGATTTCACAGAGTCTCACTTGCCATGACGTTAGTAAAATATTTGTAATTTTTTTTGCTATTTAATTAGCAGAAGAATCAAAATTAATATACTCTTTACCCAAAGCACTATATGAATGCCTGTCAGTAATTTTAGACTTAGTGATCAGAAGATCAGACTCAAGGTAAAGATGAAATGCTATAATGTGACTTTGAGAAAAGGTATATGCATGATCAAAGAATTGTAAACTACAAGACAGGCAGAGCTGTGGAATATTGGGGAATTTGGATGGGTTTTACCTCATGGAGATCTGTCTGCTTTCAGTCCATCCTCTCTTATTACACTCTCCTTGAATGTGTTCCTGTTGTTAAAGATAGAGCATTTGTCATTAAAAGTAATCATAAGTTATTGCTTGTTGTTTTAATGTATTTCTGTATACAAGTATTTCTATTTTTAAGAGTGTAGGCAATATTTAGGAGCTAACTTAAATTACAGTTGTCATCTCTTCAAATTAATTATTTAACATGTAGAAATTAATTCATGCAGAAGAGTCATGTTTTCAAAGCCCAAGAAGGATGAGAAACATTTACTCTCTTATGTTTCTTCTCAAGTTGCATATTGATTACTAAGAATTATTCTTCTGTGGTAAGTTTGCCATATGTTCTACAAAGATACATGTAAACTGATTACCTATACCTAATGTCCTTGCATCTTTTCCTTTTCATTTCCAGTTAAGATTTTTTTTTGAAATTCAGCACACTATTTGTGCTTTGCTGATGTGTACAGTATTTTGGTTCATTTGTCATATTTACTCACATATTGGTCACCATGCATAATTGCTGTACGTATACTTTTGCATAGGTTATTTGTATTGAGTGGCTTACAAAACAAGAAAGAAAAGGGCGGCAATTATGCAAGTATATATGGCATACAATTCTGTTTAACCAGTATGGTGGCATTAAGTATCAAAACAAAGACTCATTTAATCTATTTCTTGACATTTTCTGTTGCTATTGTTTTATAGAAAAAGTTGGAAAAAAAAAACCTAGAAAGTTTGTTTTTTCCTTACTTGTCACTGATAACTTCAGTTTGTGTCTTTGTTCTTTCCCTAAGGGATTGACATTAGAGTTCAAAACAAGTTTTTGTGTGTACATACATATTTCACTTCTACATTTTAATTAAAAGTGTTATTTAATTATGTATTACAATCTGCATATATAAGACTTTTAGAATGTGTCTATAAATATACATGAACCACATAGGATTGTGATAACAATTCACAATATTTTTAAAGTTTTGTAATTTGCTAAAAAAATCTCTTCAAAAAACAAAAAATCATTATTATTCCTGAATGCCAGAAGCAAGATTAATCATTTGCAATTAAAATAACATATCAGTCTTTTAAAATACTTCCATATTATAGCTTCTTTCACTCCTACTTATATTAATGTTTAATGGGACTATTCATATATAAAGATTTTTGCATATTTGTATACATTTCAGAAGTATATGACTAATTTATTAATCTTAGCTCATGTCTCTTTGTAAACCAGCGATAGGAAATGGGAATAAAGTATCACAATAGGCCAACCAAGAATAATCTAAATTCACCTCTGAGACTATGGAAGGACTCAGCTTCCCCTGAAGCAAGTGGTATTAGGACAAAAGCATGTATTTTTTAGCCAGGAAACAGAATTTGGGGAGTGGCTATTGGATGTTTGTCTTAATTAGCAATGCTTTTTTTTCACCAGAATTATCCTAGTCCTTGTGATTGCCAGTGGCCTGAGCCTGATGTAACTGCTTTAAAGTTCAATAGCATGTAGCTCTCATTGCTATGCATTCTCTCCATCTTAGTTTCATTTACTGAATTTTACATTTTTTGTATGACTCTAAGTACATGCTAATAATTTGCTGGTCTCCACATCAGCAGATTTGACAGGTCTCAGATACTAATTCCTTTTCTGAAAATTTATACTTGGTCTTCTCTATCAGATTCAACTCGTCTTTTATTTACATGAGCCTGTAATATCTGCCAGAACCCTCTTTTAACCTTTCCCTGCCTTATCCTTTGTCACCCAGTTCCTGGTAGGAGTAAAATCTGCTTGCCTGTACACTATGTTTTAAAAACACAAGAAAGAGAAATTTTCATTGTTAGTATTATCATTATTATCATTATTATTATATTTTAACCTGTAGAATACTGCCAATATGTTAACACAACACTAGAGGATTTTTGTGGGAAATGTATTTTATTTATTTAGAGAAATTTTGAAATAAATTAGGCTCAGACTTTTAAAATACTACTCATCAGAATCTCAAAGTAGCATTTGTAATCTAACTGATTTGAGATTAAAAGAATATTACTTTGTATTATATTTGAAACCATATAGAGATAGTAGACTCTAAAAAACAAAAATTCTACTTGGTAAGACTTGAAAAATCATTTTATTTCATCTTCTTACAAAATGTGAATCTCCCTCTCTATTACCCTGACAAGTAAGAAAAATATTATTTTTTTAAATAGCTCATTTTTTAAAATAAATTTATTTTATTTTATTTATTTTATTTTTGGTTGCATTGGGTCTTTGCTGTGCTCAGGCTTTTCTCTGGTTGTGGCGAGTGGGGGCTACTCTTTGTTGAGGTGTGCGGGCTTCTCATTACAGTGGCTTCTCTTGTGGCAGAGCACAGACTCTAGGAGCACAGGTTTCAGTAGTTGTGGCTCATGGGCTCTAGAGTGCAGGCTCAGTAGTTGTGGCATACGGGCTTAGTTGCTCCGCGGAATGTGGGATCTTCCTGGGCCAGGGATAGAACTTGTGTCCCCTGCATTGGCAGGCAGATTCCTAACCACTGTATCACCAGGGAAGCCCAAATGGCTCATTTTTATAAAAAGGATTATAAAAATGTTCCTCAATGTAAGAAAAGTTGAGAGTATGTAATTTGGCATTTATTAACATTTTAAATGCACTTGGGATAAAACAGCTATTAATTCATGTCTGAAGAGATTCAAGTATTGCAGAAAAATATCAGAAGATTAGACAATCCTAGTGGACAAAAGCTGAATAAATATGGCAGTCAAATCATATATGACCCCAGATTACAAAAAATATGACACTCTAGAGATGAGACATAGTCATGGTATGTCAGGGTTCTCCAGAGAAACAGAACATACACACACACACACACACACACACACACACACACACACACACATGTATGTATATATACACATTATCTATCTCTCTATCTATCTATCTATCTGTCTGTCTTAATTGACAAGTACCGACACACAGCTAAAATAAAATAAAGGGCTCTCATTCTCCTGCCATATATTCCAAACGTTATCCCCTTTTGGGGGGGTCTAGGTCTGGCTTCCTAAATGGTTTTTAAGGTTGGGTCTGTCCTTCAAGGCAAGTGTTAATGTGTCCTATGAAATCCAAATAGGGAAATTGTCTAATTACAACAAAAATGTCTGAAATATATTCAAATGTGTAAATTCTCATGTTCTTACTGGGCAGGTGTGCTTTTCTTATGCTTATTTTAAAATCTCTTTGATTTTATAGGATTTCTAATGTTTAAATTGTCACTTTTGTGACTAAAGTTGTACATACTAACCTATATAAAATCTTTTCATAAATTTTGAAAATAGTAATTAAAATATTAATTAAAAAATACATTTCCCCAATATATGCTAGCCTTGACATAGTAATATTTTGGTAAAATTTGATAAATACTGGTTAATCTAAGATTCCATTTATTAAGATCCACAAGATTTAAGAATAACATTGCTTGCAATCCCTATCAAACTACCACAGGCATTTTTCACAGAACTAGAACAAAAAATATCACAATTTGTATGGAAATACAAAAGACCCCAAATAGCCAAAGCAATATTGAGAATGAAAAATGGAGCTGGAGGAATCAGGCTCCCAGACTTCAGACTATACTACAAAGCTACAGTAATCAAGACGGTATGGTACTGGCACAAAAACAGAAAGATAGATCAATGGAACAGGATAGAAAGCCCAGAGATAAACCCACGCATATATGGTCACCTTATCTTTGATAAAGGAGGCACGACTATACAGTGGAGTAAAGACAGCCTCTTCAATAAGTGGTGCTGGGAAAACTGGACAGGTACATGTAAAAGTATGGGATTAGAACACTCCCTAACACCATAAACAAAAATAAGCTCAAAATGGACTAAAGACCTAAATGTAAGGCCAGAAACTATCAAACTCTTAGAGGAAAACATAGGCAGAACACTCTATGACATAAATCACAGCAAGATCCTTTTTGACCCACCTCCTAGAGAAATGGAAATAAAAACAAAAATAAACAAATAGGACCTAATGAAACTTCAAAGCTTTTGCACAACAAAGGAAACCATAAACAAGATGAAAAGGCAACCATCAGAATGGGAGAAAATATTTGCAAATGAAGCAGCTGACAAAGGATTAATCTCCAAAATTTACAAGCAGCTCATACATCTCAATACCAAAAAAACAAAAACCCAATCCAAAAATGGGCAGAAGACCTAAATAGACATTGCTCCAAAGAAGATATACAGTTTGCCAACAAGCACATGAAAGAATGCTCAACATCATTAATCATTAGAGAAATGCAAATCAAAACTACAATAAGATCATCTCACACCAGTCAGGATGGGCATCATCAAAAAATCTACAAACAATAAATGCTGGAGAGGGTGTGGAGAAAAGGGAACACTCTTGCACTGCTGGTGGGAATGTAAATTGATACAGCCACTATGGAGAACAGTATGGAGGTTCCTTAAAAAACTAAAAATAGAACTACCATATGGCCCAGCAATCCCACTACTGGGCATATACCCTGAGAAAACCATAATTCAAAAAGAGTCATGTATCAAAATGTTCATTGCAGCTCTATTTACGATAGCCAGGAGATGGAAGCTACCTAAGTGTCCATCAATGGATGAATGGATAAAAAAGATGTGGCACATATATACAATGGAATATTACTCAGCCATTAAAAGAAACGAAATTGAGTTATTTGTAGTGAGGTGGATGGACCTAGAGTCTGTCATACAGAGTGAAGTAAGTCAGAAAGATGAAAACAAATACCGTATGCTAACACATATATATGGAATCTAAGGAAAAAAAAAAAAAGGTCATGAAGAACCTAAGGGTAAGACAGGAATAAAGACACAGACCTACTAGAGAATGGACTTGAGGATATGGGGAGGGGGAAGGGTAAGCTGTGACAAAGTGAGAGAGTGGCATGGACATATATATATACTACCAAATGTAAAATAGATAGCTAGTGGGAAGCAGCCACGTGGCACAGGGAGATGAGCTTGTTGCTTTTTGACCACCTAGAGGGGTGGTATAGGGAGGGTGGGAGGGAGGGAGATGCAAGAGGGAGGGGATATGGGAACTTATGTATATGTATAACTGATTCACTTTGTTATAAAGCAGAAAATAACACACTATTGTAAAGCAATTATACTCCAATAAAGATGTTAAAAAATAGCATTGTTAAGAGTGCTAAAATAGAAAAAATAATTTAAAATAATTCATTTGGAATTCCTGCAAATAAGAGAAACACATGTGTTATTAGGATATAAATGTAAGAGGTCACAAGCATACTCTGTTTATTCAAATAATAAGTTAGTACATTTCTAATCAGTACCTTTGCCATCCCCCCCCCCCCGTTCTCTATCAGGCATACTTAAACAAATTAATTCTAAGTAGAGAAAGTGATGTTAATTTCAAAAGAGATTGTTCAGCTATAAATTATCAGATTTAATGGTTCTCTCTTGGGAACAATAATGACTAGTAAAGAGTTGAAGATGTACAGTGTTTTTATCTTTTCTCTTTTCTCATGCCCTGTTTTAAGCTTTTTTTTTTTTTTTGAATCACTGTGCACAGGCTTAAAGCAGCAGAGATATCTTGATTTCAGACTATCTTTTTCTTAATATATTTATTGAAGTATTATTGCTTTACGATGCTGTGTTAGTTTCTGTTGTATAACAAAGTGAATCAGCCATATGTATACATATATCCCCATATCCCCTCCCTCTTGAGCCTCCCTCCCATCCTCCCTATCCCACCCCTCTATGTTGTCACAAAGCATTGAGCTGATCTCCCTGTGCTATGCAGCAGCTTCTCACTAGCCATCCATTTTACATATGGTAGACTATCTTTTAAGAATTTTGTGTAATAGGATTTCCCATTAAGTTTCTGTAAAGCAGAAAAAGTCTAGGAAAAAGGTCCAGAACCTCCTGCTTGACCTGGAATGCCAATATAGCTCTCAGAAAGAAATGCATGAACATGTTAGGATTATAAAGAGGAGAAACTGAGATCATGTTTTTAATCTGTGATTTTCTTCATTATTTTTTCTAGAATTAGGCCTTTGAAATTTAATGGGCCTGGTCTTTGAAAATTATAATACTTCACCCTGCTTACCACTTTATTTCTAAGAGGAGAATGATCCATGAAACTGTTTCCATGCTTATTATTAATTTATATATCTACATGATATTTAATCTCCAGAATCATTGTTAGTGACCCCTAAAACCAATAATCATTCATTAAGTTGTAACATTACTCACTTATGTTTTAGAACGAGATAATACATTTGTAGCTACAATAATTTGGTGGGAAATGGCCAAATACTTTTGGAGAAATACAAAATAGAGAAACTACATCTGACTAAACGGCTGGACTACACATTAAATTGCATAGTAATTAAAAGCAAAACATAGTAGCTCATTTTATCCAAGTCCAAGAATTCAGACTGTGGGTGGAATGTTGAAGCTGAATGTATTTTATGAGTCAAAATTCTTTGATTAGAAGATCAAACAGTAAAACAGAAACTATCCACCACTCTCTTCCCTGAAATTTGTTTACTAGGTTCCAGATTTTTGATAGCTTGCCTTTTCTTGAGAGCATAAAATATAATAGTTGGCCAATCAATCCATTAATAGTCTAAAAGTCAGCACTGTATGTCATAATTTCTTTTATCAAAGCACTCAGTTTTAAGAGTCATTACTTTCTGAATTCATACTAAAATATTAGGAAATTACACAGCAGGTATTGTTTGTGTCTGAAATCCTTCATTCGGAACCTAACAGCTATATTATCAAATCATCCTTGGAAACCGCTGCTATCTTCCAGCAGTTTATGAAAGTCACAATAGTGCCAGCATTATCTCCAACAAATAATTTCATGCAAAAACTTCTGTCGTCATATTGAATATGTTTACATCTCCATGTAAAGGCTATTGAAAACAAATTCCTACTAGTAGTTAATTACATTTTGCTTTGGTTAATTCTAACATTGAGGAAATAATCATTTTCCAGTTCTTAGAGATGAAACATGGAAACCTTTGTTTTTTACTTTGTGCATCTATAACTCCAATGGAATTGTAAGATTTACGATATGTCATTTGAAGCCATGAAGCAAGTTGTTTCTATTCTAGATACCTCAGGGATAGCTTTTGTATTATTTCAGCTGTACCTGGGTACTCACTCTTGTTATTATGCTGCTCCATTAATGATTTCCAAGTCACTTTTTATAAAATGTACCATTATTAATGTAACGCTGGTGATTTCACTATTAAACATTGAGTGCTTTCTCATATTATAAAATTTATATTGACAATAAATATATGTATAATTTATATCTAAATTGAAAAAAGTAAAAGGCACATGGTAAACAAATTCACAAAAAATTTACACTCTTACATTTAAATGTAACGGTTAAACAACTTTCTCACTACAGATGCAAAAATTGAAAAAAATACATATCAGTTAAAGGAATGTGCATTATACAAAACTAATTGAAAGGCATTTTTTTGACACTCTGCATCCATCATACATTTCCATTGTCTGGTGACCCTATGTAATTTTTTCCTCACATTATTTTGCCTCTTTAGGTTACTTGGTTTACTGATAATATTAGGGGCTACCTTAAAAGCTTAATCACGACAGATCCCCTATTTGCTGAATTGAAAAATATTTTCAGGGACGTTAATAGTTAACTTCTCTGATAAACATTGCAAGCTCAGGGAGATAATTATTCCTTTGGCTGAAAAGTTTTAAGCTCCTGATTTAACTGACTGTCATTTTGGCAATAAAATATCATTTGAATTTTGAAAGAACTTCATTAGAGAGTTCAACAAATGTTTCCTTTTCGTATGGAAACAGAAAATTTATAAGGAGAAGGTCCTGGATATGTGATCAGAAGACTGGGTTTGTGTCCTGACTCTGCCATGTCCCATCTGTGTTGTATTAGACAAGTCACGTAATCTCTTTGTGGTCAGTTTCATCATTCATAATATAATGATAACAATACCTCCTTCACAGTGTTCTTTTATGATGCAATACTATATAATATATTAGAAAGCATTTTGTGCACCACATGGTGAAAGCAATTTCACAATTATAAATTATGTTACTCAATGCTGAGTGCCAAACCTAGGATTAACAAAAGAATAAGACACAATCTTCTGCCTCAATGAGTAAGAAATATGCACAAATGACTATGCTAGAATGTACTGACCATATATTGTTAATATAAGTATATATTTATACTTACTATAAACTTAGTTAAGTCACTTTAATATTTTTCTTGTTGCAAGTTCTTTTCCTATAAAATGAAATGATTGCCTCCATTTTTGGCATGCACTCAGGATTAAATATCACTTATTTGCTGGATATTAATTAACATCTACTAAATGACCAATGTGTACCAAATACTGAGTTAATCACTAAAAATAAAAAGATTAAAAGTATATTCCCTACATTCTCATTGTAAAATAGGAAAGACAGATAACTTATAAAATGATTATAATCTAGTACAAATATTGGCAAATTATGCCCTATGGATCAAATCTGGCCCACTGCTTGTTTTTGTTTGTCCTGAGAAGTCAAAATGATTTTTTACATTTTTAAATGTAAAGTGTAAAGTGTAAACTTTAAACAGACTATTAGCCTTTCTGGGAAAAGAGTTGCTTGGTTTTGCCTCTAGTCCCACAAAGCCTAAAATCTGGCCCTTTACAGAAAAAGTTTGTTGAGCTCTGATCCAGAATGATGATCAAAGTGCATGAAGTCTGAATAGATGCTTTGTAAAGGAAGTTAGGGAAAATCTCCTTGAGTATGTGATGGATCATGGATCCTGTAATGTGAATTAATATCTAGAGTTAAATAGACAGGAATGTGACTCTGTGTGTGTGTGTGTGTGTGTGTGTGTGTGTGTGTATGTGTGTGTGAGAGATAGGATGGGAAGGAAAGCAGAGAGAATGTTCAAGTACATGGGAGGTGAGGACAAGTCTAGAAAGTTGCGAGTACTTCAGGAAGGTTGGAGTACATGCCTTTTATTTCCTGCCTGGGGGATTTTATCCTGAAGCTAGTGGAATCCAGTAGTGAGCAAAACAAGGACAAACCGATTATGGTCATGTTTTCGTTTTAGAAGGGACACTCAGAAGACAATAAAAATACTGGTAGCAGACTATCACTATAATCTAACTGAGAATTGTGAATAAGTAGATGCAGAGAGAAACAGAGACAGAGAGACTAGAAGGAGGTAGAGAAGCAATAGATTTAGAAACAAGAATGGTTTGGTGTTGCACCTATGTGACAGCAAAAGGGGCTTGATGGGAGAACTCCAGCTGATAAGAGTCTATGTAAAGTGAGGAAGAAGTGATCTTGAAGATAGACAATGCTTTCAAGAATTTGGTCTCAAGGTAGGATTAGGTGATATTTCCTCAACTATAAAACGCGGATTATATGACTATTTACTTAATAAGCTTATCAAGAAGATTACATTAGTGAATAAAGCGGTTTGAACTATGACCAATAAGTACTAAGAACTAAATTAATATAGCTGTTATTACTTAATTGGACAAGTTGCAGAACCTGAATCTCAGATTTCTGCTCTCTAAAACTAGGATAATAATACCCATCTTTAGAGTTTTCAGGGAGATATTTGTAAAGAGCTTATATCACAAGATTCGTTCTCAGTTAGTGTTTTTCAATAAGTGATGCTTATTTTCATTCTTGAGTCTTCTCTCTGCCTTTCTCCCCAATATATCACACACACACACATACATTCCTGCCTACCTAACCCCTGTACACCATTTACATTATGTACCTGCTAAGAGGAAGGAGTCTATAGATGTGTTAAAGACATGGTGAAGCTACAAACATGTGATAGGGTGGTTGGTTGATATGGGAGAGACTCTGAGGAGATGAAAAGATTAATTTGGAGCCCAAACAAGCTGAATGGAAGAAAAAATGATTGCTGCTGATGATAATTCATCTGTCAGTGCAATAAGTTAAGTCTGCTGATAATTTGCATGAGATGTACACAGTCAGTTTAAGAATGGGCACTGAAATTTTGGAGTGACTATTGAATGGGGAAACAAAAAAGAAATAAAAGTACTTTTGAGCTAGCTGAGGGACCAGCTGAGTTTGCAAACCACTGACTTATGCTTAATTGCATAGTTTTTTCAGCCATTCTCTCTCTTTAGTCTAAATGAATAAACGAAGAGGTGAGGTTTCAGGGAGCAAACTAGAAAGCTGGATAAGGTGGGGCAGAGTTTTTGGTGAAATTGAGGGCATTGTTGATGTACAAAATGACATAGTATCTTTCTTAAAAAATTTTATTGAAATATAGTTGATTTACAGTGTTCTGTTAATTTCTACTGTATAGCAAAGTGATTCAGTTATACACATATATATTCTTTTTCATATTATTTTCCATTATGGTTTATCATGAGATATTGATTATAGTTCCCTGTGCTATACAGTAGGACCTTGTTGTTTATCCTTCCTGTATATAATAGTTTGCATCTGCTAATCCCAAACTCCCAATCCTTCCCTCACCCACGCCCCTTCTTTGCTAACCACAAGTCAGTTCTTTACGTCTGTGAGTCTGTTTCTGCTTTGTAATAGGTTTATTTGTGACATGACATAGTATCTTGATTATGAATATAACATAATGCCTAGAAGTACCTTTCCTAAAATTGGGAGAAAATAGAGAGTTGAAGGACTTGGAATTGTCTGTGAATTTGAAGAACGTGGGTATTGGCAATGAAGGAGTGAGAGACCTAGAAAGACTTGGCCAAGAACTAGTATTTGGCATCAAAGATACCGCTGGAAGTATCAGATCCATTACGGCTTGTGACACATTCTAGGTACAGCCATGGGAGTAAGATATCAATGTCTTCAGTGAGCTGTGGTGGGAGAGTATAGAGTTAGCAGAAGACACAGAACAGTGGCAGAAGAAAGGAGTGACCTGAAAATTATTGACTGAGGGGCTTGCATTTTGGGGCAGGGTTAAGAATTTCTGTAGAAATGACTAGCTTCAAGTTTGTGAATAGAAATTTGGGGTGAGTTCCCCTTCCCCAAATTGTGGAGAGGATTTGAGTGGTTGAATTCTGTGGTCATTTTCAATTCTAGAATTCTATGGTAATTTATACTAGTAATAATTGTAATTAGAGGGTTTTATTTTATCCCTTAGAGGAAAAGATAAGGCCTATTTAGTGTAATTGTACCAGTATACTATTGTACATAAAACATCACCAAAAGAGCATGCTCAAAATACAAATTCCAGACCCCAATCCTATATATATTGGTTCAGGTGTCTTTGAAAAGGCCATAACATTTTATATTTTTAGACAAAGTATTCCTCAGAACAATTAATAAACTTTATAAGTAGATCTATAAAATATAAACTAAGTCCTAAAATCTCTAATATCACCCTAATATTTCTATCTGTATCTCCAAGGTCATATTCATCTCACACTACTTAACACTTTTCTGACACTACCTCAGAAAAAAAATTCACTGTGTTCTGATCATAGCGTTCACTATTCCTCTGAGAGAGCAAAAGAGACCAAAAAAAAAAAAATTCTAAGCGGCTACAATAAATACTTAATGCATTTCATTCCATTGAGTTATAAGTAATAAATATAGATATATATTGACCAAATGTATATTAAGATCCCAATTTAAAATAAAGACACACATTTATTTCTGGGTCTTTTTCTTTCCAAAACGGAGGATTTTTATACTAATAAAATATTAAATGTGAGATATAATTTAAAACAATGAGCTACTCTTTGAAATCCAAATTTAGCCAAAGCATAGAGACTATAGCAAATGACCTACATAAATTGTTGTCCAAGACAGCCCTATATAGTGATCATTTCATCTATGCATTTATTTTCTTTCTTTTTTAACACAAGGAAAGTGTGTGTGTGTGTGTGTGTGTATGTGTGTGTGTGTGTGTGTATGTGTTTTCCTCCTTCAAACAGCTGCTAGAATTACTTTTTTTTTTTTCCCCTGTGGTTGGTGAACGAACTCAGTGAGGAAAACCATTATGGATTGCCTCATTAGAGGATTCCTGAAATTGCTTACTTGTGACTACCCACCTGGAAAGCAATCTCTTGCTCCTTTGCCAAAGCACTGGAGAAGTGGGGGTTATTGAGCTCTCTGTCATGTAAGGAGCTAACAAATAAAGATAGGTTATGCTGAGAGTAATCACAAAACTCCATTGTGCAGATGAATTCTGATTTGCATATTGCCCCATAGACCCAGGGATTGGAATTGTTTTTTCCAATTATAGGTTATATAGACATATGGCTAGACTAACAGTCAGTTTTTTTCTTTGAATAGTGCTTTAGAGCTACAAGTTTAACTATTTCTCTGTGAATTGCATTATTTTGAATGAATCAAAAGAGAACTTCTACGGGAAATGATGCTTAGAATCAGACCAGCACACATACATCATAGCACTCAGAGATTATAATTTGAAGAGTATCTAATTCATTCTCTGGCTGGGTTCAGAATCATTCTTTTGGAACCCTGGGGCCAGGTTACACCTCTAAACTTTCTTTGTATTTCTAGTGCCTATTACAATTCCTGACATCTGTAGGCAATCAGTAAATATTTGTTTAATAAATGATGATATATATCAATTTATTTATTTTGCCAAATTTACCCTTTGCTAAAGTTTAGCAAGGTCACAGTTATGAAGTTTTCCAAATTTATTCTTCAATTTAAGCAGATTTCCTCCTATTTTTTTCAGTAAAAAGAAATAACTTTCAGTAATTATTCTTGTATTACTGTTTATATTCTTAAAATTTTCAGTTATTTTATCAACTAAAATCAATGTGTAATTTAATTTTTACTTAGATTCCAGTTTCTTAATTTTATAATATCTCTTACCTGTCTCTTAACCTGACTTAACATTTTAATTTTCTTTTGAGTATTAAACCTCTAAACTAAATTTATAATACTGGAAACCAAAAACTGTTATTAAAATATTGTCGTAGTTAAGATTTTTTCTCAAAATTTCAATATAACCATACATTCATTCATTCACTCATCCATTCAACAAATAAGAGCTCATTATGTTTTAGAAACTGTTATACACATTGGGAATACAGCTATGGAAAAACAAATTACTGCTTTACTTATATTATTACATGCACTTTGAATTCTACATTCCTATGAGGATTGTTGACTACCCAAATTATATTTTGTCATTCTGCTTTGGTTTTGTACATGTCTCTTGTTTTGTTTGTCTGCTTATTTTACTGAAACTTCATTCTGTATATTTCTTACAATATCTAAAGTTAAGGGTCATTTTGAAACCAATTTCAATATTATCCTCTGAGATTCTAATCACTCTACTTAATTTAGTATTATCTAAAAACAAAAATAAAATTACTGGGCCATGATCCCTGAATGCCTAAATTACTTACTCATGTTAATATGAGCCATTTTAAAGCTGAATAGGCTCTTACTGTCTATCTGTCTTACTGTCTCATTGCCTGTGGTATTTTCTATCCTCTTAGGGGTAGAGATACTGTTTGGTGGAAATGATAAGGTATACTAGAATACAATGATTGTTCCTAACTAGCCAATAACTTACATCTAGGACTTATGTGCAAACCTAGATTTGATGATTTTATTTTTCAGGCCCTTTTCTCAGAGCTATTCAAATAATAGATGACAACTCAGCATAATTACTGTTCATAAAAATTCTTAAATTCACATGCCATTCTTGCCTATGATTTTTAGTTTTCTGCATGTTTTTTGCCCTATCAAAGAGCTGAAAAGCTCAGGCTTTAGAGTCAGGTACATCCAGCTTTCAGAAACAGCTCTGTGACTTTTGCAACATGATGACCTTGGGCAAGTTTGAACTTCTCTAACCTTTAGTGTCCTCATCTGTCATAAAACTATTCCTTCTCCCCTCAGAGGGTAATTGTATAAATTATTTTGCACTGTGTTTGGCACACAACTGTTACCCAATGAATGGTAGGAGTCATAATGGGGCTCTTATATATTAAACCATTGAATCTTTAACATACTGTGGGCCAATGGTTCTTTCAATCCAGTAATAAAATGAAGAGGAATGAGGCAACACACTTCGATTTAAGAGAATGAAAAGATAATGTGTGATTAGATCAGATAAATATGGAGAGAGAGCCTTGGTATTTCTGTGATTAGGCTGGGCCCGATGTAAATAAGCACCATGCTCTTTTATTTTACCAGCTTAGTCCGGATTCTAAAGCCTGATGAAATGGGAATAGCTATGGAATACAGGGGTTAATTTGAAAAAAAAAAAATCCAAAAGATACGAACTAACGAGAGAATTTATTTGGTAAACTAAATAAGCCATGTGGTTTCTTGTAGCACTGAGTAGGAGTTTTGAAATTTTTTTCTTTGCTGGAGAAGCTAAGAGACTTTCAACCACTTGATACATACTCTTTAAACACAGCCTCTGATAGGGTTTTAGGAAAGTAGAGGTGATTTTTCTTTTTCTATTTTATTTGAACATGTTTCTAGTAAAAAAATGTAATAATAAAATAAATATCATACATACATATAACAGGTATCAGCATCCTACCAGTATTCCAAAGAATATAGTTTGGCAACCATGGGTAGATATCATGTGATTTTACTTTTACTAAAGTAAAAAATTCAACTAAATCTCACTTTAGAAAGTGCATTATAGCAAAATTTCTCTTAAAAATACTTGTTTGAAACAATAAATATTTTTAAAAATTTTGTTGATAGTAAAATCAATTAAATGGGAAGGAATTTGAAAATAAAGGTAAATATTCTAGAAAACTAACATGTTTTTACTTGAATAAATATTCTTTTTGAAGGTGGGCATCCCTGTTACCTAAATGACAGTCACACCTCCATATATCAGAGATTTTATGTTTACTTTCCATCATACCAGTCCCTTCTCCTTTATGAAACTGCAACAGAAACAGCCCATAGGAATCTTTCCTTTTTAACTCAATACATTTGTTTAAATAGCCATGTTATTATTAATCACACATTGAGTTTTAAAGTAAAATTTTATTATTTTCTGAATGTAAAAAGAAAGCATTGTCATTAAGAAAAATATACTGAACAAAGGAAAAATCACTACTTCATTGTGCAAAATATTAGAAGTGCTCATTGATACCCTATGATCATTGTACTCAAAATTATGTGTTAATGCTTCAGTATGTCTTGGCATGTTTACTTCCAGTATTTTCTCAATCGGAGATAATAGTAATAATAATGTAAAGTTGGAATCAAGGCAAATAGATGACTTTGAATTCTTTTTTTGCTCTTATTTTTTTGCTTAATGTTAGTTTTGAGCATATTTCTAACCACTAAAAATTTATCAAAAATATAATTTGATTACCCAAAATTCCCTATGGTTATTTTAAACAAAACTTATTTAATCATCCTCTTATTTTAGGTCATTCAGTGGGCTTCCAATACTTTATTTTTATAGAATGTATAATGTCACAGTGAGCACCTTTAAGTGCAAATGATTATCTGCCCCTTAGGTCTGTTGGGTTTCCAACTCCTAGTGTTTGAAAGCAACCATATTTAATAATTTTCTATGAACCTAAGTAGAGAACAAGTAGTGAGTGCATCCTTTGGCAATAAACCTAGTCAAAATTTTGGTTAATGATTTCCTCTTATAAGCAGTCATAGATTTTAATCCTGTCCTAGTTACAAGACAAAGGAATGATAGTTAAGGGTTATGTAACATATTCTGAAAAAAGTTTTACTTTAATTCTTTATATGCACTGTGTATACAAAAATAGTCAGGAAGGATAGGTTGATAGATATTTCATTTTCTTTCTCAGTGAGCATTGTTGCATTTTAATACCTGCTGTTCACAAAGACAAAGTAGATAATTAATATATAGCAAGAATCTGAAATGAATTTTAGAAAATGTATTTTGAGGGAATAGGAGGGATGTTTACATATGACTTACTAATGAGTTGATTTTAGTGTGAAATTCTGGTTGAATGTAAATTAATTTATCACCTTCTCTGAGTTGCAAACAAATTTTTCTCCTTTTTGTCTATGTAATATTGAAACTATTCAACAATTTAGCAGAAAATCAGCATATTTAATCACTTTAATTTCTCCAGCCAAAGTAATTTCAGTCAATTAACTCAATCAATAATTTTATCCTCCAATATGCCATGCATTTTGAGCCACTTGACTGACCCTAAAATTTTATGGATAATCTACTAAGACAAAGAATATGTATTTAAAAGGGCAATGTAGTGATGGTATTTGCATACTAGAAATTTTCTAATCAAAATATTCAGTTATCAGAAACATAAAGTAAAAGATTAAAGCAATTTAAAGTCAGACTCAAAGTCGTCTTACCTGTATAATATAAAATCAAGGTGGTTGTATTTAATGTAAAACATTCTTATAAATCAAAGTAATTATTTCATTTTATTACATTACTTTTGGAGGAATTCAATCTAATGCAATTCCGTTAGGAGAATTGCTTACATGCCATATATTTTAAGATTAAAATGTGAGAGTAATACATTGCAATTATAAGTCAGAGTACCTTAGAGTTAATGTATTTCTGTGGCTTTTGGAGATATACTTTTTTTTTTTTTTTTTTTTTTTTTTTTTGCGGTACGCGGGCCTCTCACTGTTGTGGCCTCTCCCGTTGCGGAGCATAGGCTCCGGACGTTCAGGCTCCGGACGTGCAGGCTCAGCGGCCATGGCTCACGGGCCCAGCTGCTCCACAGCATGTGGGATCTTCCCGGACCGGGGCACGAACCCGTGTCCCCTGCATCGGCAGGTGGACTCTCAACCACTGTGCCACCAGGGAAGCCCTGGAGATATACTTTTACTTCATTAGTTACAGCAGTAGAGAAATTGTCAGAGATGTATGAACTTGTGTCTGAGTTTGAAGGAGTTACAAGACATCACTTGATCTGCTTCCCAGGTCCAAAATATGTGCCATTTTCATTCTATTCATAATTAGGAAACTTGGTTGCTACTCAAGGTTGTAAAAACCCAGAGATGAAACACGTCTCACTTCATTATTCAGCCTCTCATTCCCCTCCAGAGCTCCAGTCCTTAGTGCCTCCTGGTCTTAGGCTTCTGTCTGTAAAATTAATAGCCTTTTATAGGAATCCTTCTAAGTCTAAAATTCTATTGATCTCCTTTACAAAAATCTGGATGAAGAGGAAGCAGGGGGCAACAAGTACAACCACCAGGTTAGATTCCTAATCTTGTTCTGCCACTGAAAAATTATGTGACCTTAGGTCTCAGTGTGATCACCTTTAAATGATGGTCTCATGATCTCTGAGATTTATTTTCTGCCTAATATCCATGATGATAACATAGGCACTTTGATTCTCTTAGGTGAAAAAAGGAGCTATGTGAATTCTATACAAGGACATTGTATAACACTTTTTCCATCACTTTTTATTAATTTGCTTTCTGACAGTCAATGTTTATAAACATTAGATATTATTTTCTTTTCATGTACATAAACACGTAACAATAATTCTCACGTCTAGTCAAGTATTTCATATATTTTGCTTTCCTTCAGTGTTTTCTTCCTTGGATTGAAGTATATTTGATTTACAATGTTGTGTTAGTTTCTGGTGTACAGCAAAGTGATTCAGTTATATATATATGTGTGTATATATTTATTATTTTCCAGATTCTTTTCCCACTATAGTTTATTACAAGATATTGAATATAGTTCCCTGTGCTATACAGTAGGAACTTGTTTCTCCTTCCTTGGATTTTAATGTCCATATCATCCATATCTTTAATAATGCCACTTAACATTAAGATTCATGGATCGATATTCATATTACTGTTCAAAGTTGTACACTCATTTATAATTAATATTATTGTCAGTATTATAAATACAAATAAACATAATATTTATAAATTCATTTATTATCAGATAGATGATGGTAATCAATGAAATTAACATTAATGACATGTTTCACATTTTTTCATTGGTTCTCATACTAGGCAGAGTTATATTTTAATATAGTTTACGAAATTTGATTTTCCTTATTTTAACTAACAATGCTTACAAAGATAAAAATGAAGTTGATTTTAATTCCCTCTTTATTAACATTCTGAATTTATAATCTTGGTGCAAAAGCCCCCCAAATATGACAATATTGCCTAAGCGCTGAGAAAAAACAACCAACCACACTTAGCTAAAAATATTTTTACAAGCCAATTATCTAAAGTAGAAAGACACAGTGGTGGCAAACAGAAAATTACGTGTGAAAGAAATCAAGCAGATTGATTGGAATAAGGCAGCAGGTTATGGCAGAGGAGATAGCAAAAATATATGAAGAACCACATGGAGTTCATAGAGAATTTTAGAAAAGTAAAAAAAAAATTATTCAAGTAATTGCTATAATATCAGGCATTGCTTGAATAAAGTTGAATATGGGGTCTGTTTTGTAAGACAGTGTTTGTTGAGCATTTCTTATTGTTCAGATAGACTTGACTCATAATATGAAGGCATATATAGATATACTAAAAACCTTTTAAATCTACGTCATGAAATATGGTAAGTGTATAAGTTCTTTAAACCCATCCTATAAATAATCATGATACAATCCTGTAAAGTAAACCAATATACTTAATTGTTTAACTACCTACATTATAATTAATGACCTCGGGTTGATTTCAGAGCAAGTTTGACTTCTTGTATACCTCAAATGTGGTGTAAAGGCTGCGTATTGCACAATTATGTCATGTTGTTTCTTTTAACTAAATTATGAATTATTAAGTAAATATAAATTATATATATCATGGACCTACTGTAATATTGCCTATAAATTATATGAAATCATAATTTACTGAACTGGTACTATGGAACAAATTATATTTGTTTAATATAAACAAATATATAATATTCATCAAACCAATATTTCAATTCAAGTCGCTAATCTTTTGAATGGCTACTGTGTAGCCCCAGTATCTTCTCCAGTCCCACCCCATTTCTCTGCAGACATTTACAGCCAAACTCCTTAAAAGAGACATTTTCAGTGCTTTCTTCTCTTCCTTTCTCAAGCTTCTTCCAGTCAGGCATTTATCCCTGCTACTTTACTAATTTTGTTTTTGTTAAAATCACTAACGCCTTCTACACTGTGAAACCCACTTCTCTATTTTTCATATTACTTGACCTATTGGCAGTTAGAACCTGGTTGATGACTCTGTCCCCTCCATGAAAACTTCACCTTGACTCTGTTTCAACCTAACTGGCCACTTATTAAGTGGCACTTTCTTCCTTCTCATCTCACTGATTGGTGACAGTGAAGCATCCAATGTCTGCCGATGAACCAGTTTTCTCCTTGTGATCCCTTGATGATCTCTTACGGTCTCATAGCTTTAAAGTTCATCTATATGTTGACAACACTCTCATTTATATTTCTTGTTCAGATCTTTCCCTTGCTGCCTACTCAGCATGTTCATGTGGATGTCTAACAGTCATCTTAATTTTAATCAGTCCCAAAATTTTCCCCTAATTCCCATCCTCACAACCAATTCCCACCTCAGTATTGGTCACTCCGACTCTCCAGTTGCTTGCATCCAAGAAACTTTTCTCTTTCATACCCCACACACTATCTATTAAAAATCTTATTGGCTTTACTTTAAAATACATGAAGCTTAAAAAGTTATATGTTAACACCTACAGAATTTGTACTGTGATCCAAGCTACCACCATGGGGTTACCGCAAAAGCCACATACCAATCGATCTTCTGGCTTCTACTCTCAAGTTTTGTTACCCTAAATCTATTTGCAACACAGCAACCAGGGTGATCCTGTGAACACATAAGTAAGGGTAGGTCATTTCCCTGCATAAAGCCTCCCATCTCATGTCATTTGACATTGTAGTCATCAATCCCCATCCCACAATTCCTATCCTCCTTTCCTGCATCTATCTATTATTATACTATATAATTATACTATATAATTTGCTTATTTGTTTTGTGTATTTTCTATCTCCAAAATTTAGAAACTAAGCCCTATGAGTGTTTGGCTTTTTTTCAGACTAAATCCTGCTCTATGATCACATCTAGTACAATTTTTATTTGTTAAATTAATTAATTAATACAAAGCATTAGGGAAGAAAATACAGACATTGTCCCTGTCCAGCAGGGGTTACAATCTAACAAGGGAGACATTCTTGACATATTCCCATTGAATCTGAGTTAGTAGATATAAATATTTAGAACAATACCTGGAACGTAATAAGTGCTATGTGTTTGTTATCAGTACTACCGTCTTCTAACTATTATTCATATCATCATGATCATTATCATAAATATTATTAAATGAGTACATATAATGTATTAGTAGTCCCGACGATAACTGTGAAAGAAAGTAGTTTTTGGTATTATCATTTTCTTGATGAACAAACTGAAACTTAAGGAATTTCAATAATTTGCTGAAGGAAATATCTAGTATGCTGCAAAGTTAATATACAAATTTAGATCTACCTGCATGTAGCACTTGTACTTTTTCATTAAACTGTACTTGATTTCTATAAGTTTTGCTTCAAAAATAGTTTAATTTACTAATAAAATACTGTATGCAGTACTTAGTCATGAATTTATATTTTAGTCTGTAGAAAAATATTCTACTGTAAAACTGTAAAAACTATGCCCTGGATGTGAAATTTAATCCAGCAAAATTCTTAATGTGTCAAATGGTATATTAATATGTTCTCTGTAATGAGATTTAAGTAGATAAAAAATTGTTGTTTAAAAATATGTCATTCTCATTTGTAAATCTCAGAGAGAATTTGATTTGATTAATATTTGTTAAAATATGATAGGAAATATGTTTTCTTAAGGAACTCAGATTGTTTATGTATTTATTTATTCCATTAACAAGCATTTATTGAATACCTACAATATGTCAGATGCATTCTAAATTTTGGAAATAGGAAGCCAAGAGTTTCCATCTCAAGGGAGAGACAGAAATGAGAGGGACAGAAATG
This sequence comes from Lagenorhynchus albirostris, assembly GCF_949774975.1. Taxonomy (NCBI): domain Eukaryota; kingdom Metazoa; phylum Chordata; class Mammalia; order Artiodactyla; family Delphinidae; genus Lagenorhynchus; species Lagenorhynchus albirostris. The sequence continues at coordinate 107,451,056 of NC_083099.1, read as the reverse complement.
AAGAGATGATTACACTACATTTTGATACAGGCTATGATTGAAGTATGAACACAGTGCAGTGAGAGAACAGGTTGCCTTCTTGGAAAAGGTGACCATAAAAGTTGAGCATTTAAGAAAAACTAACTAGATGAAAGGGAGTAACTCTTTTTGAAATAATATAAAACTATATGTTACATAAATGTATTACGTAATGTGTGAGACTCTATTGAAAATATGTTCATCCTCAAAAGTACAGACCAGATGGTGAACTTCTACAAATGTTTGTCTGATTTTAATAATTGAAAATGAGGTCTAAGCACCCTAGGTAGTCATACTATTTTTACCTCACATGAACATCTATTACATTTTACTCTGTGGTACAGTTATTTGGTACTTCTTACTTTCTCCAATAAACTGTAAGTTCATTGAGAACAGATATCAGTTTCTTTCTCCGTTTCTGTATCTCCACTGTACTTATCAGAGTGTTTTAAACATAGAAGGAAGTCAATAATGAGTGAACTAATAAGTTAATGAAATGATGAACTTTGTTATTCACTGAAAAAATAAAGGTGTAATCAGAGCTTAGGTCATTAATTTAATTAAAATTTACAGAAGAGTTATGTGTTCAGCAAGATCCACAAAGAGACATAAAAATATCAAATAACTGTACTTTCAAACTATTGTTTATGTCACAGCAAGACCATGGTCAGTAAGATCTTTCTGAATGAGTTCCTCTGATTTCAGAAAATCTTTCCTATAGCATCATTTAACCACTGACTCTGGTAGAAAGTTAAACATTTGCTCTGCTTTTCAGCTTTCCTTGTTTGAAAAAGAATTAGTGTTTGAAGATAAGGATAAAAAGATTATTAGAATATTTTATGAAAGATTTTCAGTGCCTCTTCAGTAATATGTTTATACATCACTTCTGGCAGCTAAATATTTAAATGACTTAGGATTAATATATGTTTTGTCAATTTCTTAGTTATAATACATACAGTAATAAAGCTTGAAACTATGCCATAGGTTGAATTGGTGTTTTGAATTGCCATATTGGCCCCAGAGCAAAAGCTCTACAATTCAAGGGATAAGTGTCAAATCCTGGGGACAGGTACCGTAAACAGAAATCTACATCATCCTAGAAACTATTTGGGAAAACTGTACATGGAGAAATGGAATATGACATGTAAGAGAACATTTTAGACAATCAGCCATTGCCATTTATGTTTTAGATATTATAGTTTGAGATAGCCTTACTATAATGTTAGTTCTATAGTAAATTACTTGATTTTAGTTTCCATTCAGTATATCCATCCTGCTAAGATTAATATTTAATTTGCTTTTAATATGGTTTTAAAATATAGTCCCATTGTTCAGAATCATAAAGCTTTGACCCCTAGACATACAAGCAATGGATTCTGTAGTCTACAAAAAGAATGATAAAGCAGTGGTTACTCTTCCCTTCATCATCTTGTTTATTCAAGATTGCAATCCATCTACACCACAAGTTGTGGCTACAAAGAATTGCTTAAGCATTTATAGTTTGCAAACATGCTCACAGAATTTTTATTACCTACATACCCCAGTGCTGTGACTAAGCAAATGACATTCAGCAGTACATCACAGTCTGTTGTGCTGTATCAGAAGCATTTCTGATTCAGAGGTCCCAAGGCTTTTAAACATTTGTTTGTTTAAAGACATGGGTTGAATGTATTTTTTCCATCATGTCTATGAAATTCTGTTCAAGGTTAAAATCTAGTTACTAATTATACATTGGCCAATGTATTTTACAATGCAGTAGATCTTATTTGTTTTTAGTTAAGGCAAAGCAAAAAATTTGTTTGCTATCCTGGGCTTTTTTATGTGTTAGGTATTCTATGAAAGAAAATAAACAAAACAAAACAAAAGGTGACTGTTTATTTGTACATAATCTTAGCAAATGAATCTAACTCTATTTTGTATGTAACTCTCACAATTGGTGTTCTTATGATTTTTATAAAGCTATTTAAATTTTTATTGTGTATTATTTATCTTGTATATACTAAACAAATGATTGAAAAATTCAATCTTACATGGCAGTGTGCCAGTTTGTGTATAACACAGTCAAACCTAGTGATTCTCCCTTTAAAGTAGACATTGTGTGTGGGGTTTGTGTGTTTATGTGTGTGTGTGTACACATATTGTGCCACATATTGATTCTTCCTTTAAACAGATTCATGACCTTGTCAAAGTCCCTTAGTCATTTAATCTACATAGGTGTCAGTTGTCTCCTTCTTCAAGCAGGAAGGTTGGACAGACTGACTGCTCAAGTCTCCTATAGCTTTTGAATAATAAGAAAAATTCTATAATTACATTATTCTACCATTGTATGTTGATTCCCATGGATTTTTTGTTGTTGTTTTTAGAGACAAACTAGTCTTTAGCATTTCATTTTACAGTTTTTCATGAGGGCTATCAAATGAAGTCCTTTTATTTAAAGTATTAAAAATATTTCATGAAAGGTAAAGTTGGTTTATAAGGGTCTGGATGAAAATTTCTTTACTGAAAGACTAGCTCTTCCCAGTGAAATAGTTCGTGGAGGTTTAGAAAGTGTTCCTTTTATTATGTCAAAGTGCACTTGTATGAATTATCAATGTCAAGAGAGGCATCACTGCTATTCATACAAATTTGGGAATAATTAATTTGAATGAGGTTTCCCTATGTGTTAAATAGTTTTAAGTTACAGAATAAAATTGGAGAATATTTGGGAGCATGACCCCAAAACCTGATTGTAAAAAGTGTTTTACAGATACAATACAATCTCTAAATATGAAATATTTTTTTCCAAAACTAATTCCATTAATTTATGTTAAAGTGAATGTAGAAAACAGACTATCAGCTCTTAAAATTCTTGTATGTTCACAAGAATATTATGGGGCTAAGAAAACTTTAGACGTAAACTAATCCAGATATCTCATTTTCCAGATAATGGAAAAATGAAGGAAAATCGATAGAAGTAGATTCCCATGGTCTCTCAGCTAGATGGTAGTGAAGTTGATACTAGACTTTTTTGTCCCAGTCCAGTGATCTTTCTAGCATACCAGGCTGCCTCACTTTCAGTGCAAATTGGTTCCAGTGGATTAATTTTTAAATGAGTACTTGCCTTATGGATGGCAAGTAAAGGGCCTGGGTTGTCAGAATAAGGTTAGGAAATAGGTAGAACAAGACTGAAAAGTTGTTCCCATCAAAATAAATGAGCTGCTTGCCTGGTTCCTGCGCGAAGATCTGAAGGATTAACATTTCTATTCCAATGAAACCAAAAACGTCAAATAAGTAAAGAAAAACCTATCAACCAAAGATTTACTCTTGGTGTATTTGGACTGCATTATGTAGGGGACTGGTAAAAGCATCTGGAGTAAAATTTTTTTAATGTCATGTATAATCACAACCTAATTTACCTGTCTCAGAAATATAATTCAATAAATAAATGAAAATAATATATCACCATATCTACTTGCTAGAACTCAGGGAAAGATAATTTATTTGATTTTATCTGTTATAATCTTGCATACAAATGCATACAAATACACATACATGAGTTTCAATCTCAAATTAAATTACAGAAAATTATGTTGAACAATAGATTCAGGTCTGCTATTTAGGATAAGAGTTAATTTAGAATTTACATTGAAAATGCAGAATAAATAATAAAAGAATAAATAGAATAATACAATAATAAATAAAAATATAGAATGAATGACTCATTTTACCACTTGAAAATACACTTCCATGAAGTTTGATATTTAGGTGCTCTGAAATTTTGTGATTTCACAAAGGTGTAAAACCTCTGACTACAGATTCACTGATAACTTTACACAAGCAAATCATAATTTTATCTAAACATGTTCAATTTATTAATCATAGTTTAGGTTTTTCTTTAAGTACTGTGTTATAGTAAATAATTAATTGAAACAAAATGTCTGGAAAAAAAAGTGGGAAGAGTATGAAGTTCAAATTCAAATAGTACTGGACTTGAATCCAAGTATATTTCTTGAGTAAATTTCCTATCTCCTTAATTCCTGGTTACACAAAATTAACTGGAATAGTTTTGAAGATTCAATAAGATAACATATAAGCAGATAGGCTAATTCAGTAAGTTTTTTAAAAAATAAACTCTAGACTCTTTTCAGCATATTTTCTCTGGCTATAAATCTTAACAAATAAGATTTGTTTTCTCTGGCTATAAATCTTAACAAATAAAGACAGGTAGATAAACATTCAATTGAATTAGGGTTCTAATTTCTTAAGAGTAAACACACATTTTTCATACATCTAAAGAAAAACAGATTGTGGTCTTTTAATTTACATTTTATTTATATAAGGTACTCAACACAAAATGAACATTTAAAAATGGGATAATTAAAAGATTCTGCAGTTTCAGTCAGAGAGAATGTGAATACTTCTATGTTTTAAGAAATTTTAAAAATTGGCAGAACTTATGGAGATCCAATGGACAAAAATGAAATAACACAATACTCAAATTACTTATGATTATACTAATACTTATTTCAGGAAAAGGAAGATATTTCAAAGATGTTTAATAATCATCTGTAATTTGCATTTTTACAACTCCTTCAGAAAATATTCCCTGTTTATCCTAACCAGAAGTTACAGTTCTGTCTCTGAAAACCCACAAAGTTTTGTTGCACATCTTCTGCATACCTCAATTACTCCCTTGTAAAACAGGGATTGCAGACCCATCATATAGTGCCTTCTGGTCCATAAGCTCATTGTCTTTTTCCTTTTGAAAATCTCAGAGTGCCTATCACAGTGACTTTCACACTGCTTGCTCTTGATAATTTTTTGGTTAGCGAATGAATGAATTGCCAATTTTGTGTTTGCTATTCTGTGCACAAAGCTGATGTCTTTAAAATGACATTTTGGGCTTCCCTGGTGGCGCAGTGGTTGAGAGTCCGCCTGCCGATTCAGGGGACACGGGTTCGTGCCCCGGTCCGGCAGGATCCCGCATGCCGCGGAGCGGCTGGGCCCGTGAGCCATGGCCGCTGAGCCTGCGCGTCCGGAGCCTGTGCTCCGCAACGGGAGAGGCCACAACAGTGAGAGGCCCGCATACCGCAAAAAAATATATATATATAAAATGACATTTTATTTAAATTACTACCCAACAATGTTTTTCTAAAAATCTTTAAATCCATTTTGTATTTAGGAACACAATAACAGAGGTCAATAATTTAGCTATTAATGTGAAGTGTCATTTCACCAGGGATCCATCCTGTGAAATGGATGATATGGAAGCATTTATTTGAAAGAGTTTTAAAGTACTTATGTGCAGTCCAAAGCACTCAATTTCGAAGGTAAATGCTTCACTAGTTCACTCTCTGGCAAGTCTAGATGACTTTGGCTTTAAATTAGAGAGCAATGCTTCCTCACATTCTAACTTGAAATATCATCTACATTCTGCAACACTTTCTCAAGTGCTTCTGTGGCTCAAATAACACTTTTCCTAGCATGTGGCAGTTTCAAAAGCTCCCAGAGTTATTATTTCGTTTGATTCTTACAACAGCACAGTATTGTTTAAGGGAATTTTTTAATTGGCCATTTTATAGATTAAAAATCCAAGACTTGAAAGAGTTTCAGCTTCTTTGCCCAAGGTTTCACATGCTGGATGAGTGACAGAGTGAGAATTGGTACGCAAGACTTGCAGCATCATGCTTTTGCCCTTTCATACTCTTCTCTTTAAGATGATATAAAAAACAGCATTACTAGAACGATAGCAACAACGGATATTTAAAGATAAGGTAGAAAGAAAACAATTTGGATTGAAGGAAACTTTCTGATGTCCTCAAAGTCTATAAAATCCGTTGCTTTATGGTTCTGTGTTTTGGTTTTGTTCTTTGGCTTTGGTTTTGTTTTAATCTTGCTATTAATTTGTTGCATGTTTTCCAATGTATTTAACACATACTGGTGTTGTTTAAGGCAGTTTTAAAAAAGAGACAAATAGTTGTACCAAGCTATCAGTCTTTGTTCTTTGAAAGAGCTTTTTAAAAATTCTCTTTCTTTTGGACTCTGTAGAAATTCTCCCCTCGTTCATCCCAAGAGATAATCCTCAGATGAAATGTCAGGGGCAATTCCAATTTTGGAAGTTGTCTTGTTGCAGCAGATGTGATGTACTGCACATTGTTCTATTTTTTAAACAGTGACCATTTTGGGAATTTAATAAAATGTTTACAAAAAATGCATAAAAGTTACGATAGTATAATTTTATGAAACAGAAGAATCACACATATACACATACAAACATGCAGACTTAACTCACACACACACACACACACACACACACGTACACTCACAGTTTGGTTAGAAGAGTCATTTGTAAACTAATAAGCTTCCTAGTCAAAATAACATTTTAAAATTTAAAGTGTCTTGGTATTTCACAGATTGCAAAAATGTATTTAAAAAAAACCCACATAGTTAACCTTTACTTTCTTACTGTAAAATAACTTTATTAGCATATATAAGTAGGTAATTAAAGACACAAATTATTTCATTTAATTTTTTGTTGTGTACTTTTTTCCTAATATGCAGTGATAAATGCATATAATAAAGAGGGTATTTCTTTAAAAAATAATTTTACACTCCTTTTAACCCCTTTAACATGAATTTCATATATTAATACTGTTTTTTGTGTCTGTTTTCCTTCAGTGTATCAAAAACACTTAAATTTGTATGATTTTAGCAGTTATATTATACTTTAGTAATAAAGATAGTATGAAAAATGATTATACGTGACTCAAAATAAGGCAGAATATATTTATTTTTTATCTTTACTTACCTAAAAATTTCTTTAATGTACAAGTTTAAAAGTTATAGGAGATGTATGAAAGAATTTGATTTAAAAGATAGTATACTGATCTCAAATGACAGAAATTCTGATATATGAAAAGGAAATAGTTACAATATATGAAAGGAAATAGTCACAACTTTTGCATAGATTGAGTACTCTGAAAGTTTGGATATTAGTCTCTTATCCATTTCACTAAAATATTACAGGTAGATACAACCATAAAAATTAAAACTGAAAATGGCAGTATTTCATATGGTAAAAAATGTTACATGTAGTTGATAACATTAAACCTTAAAAAAGGAAAATGTGTTAAATATAAGTAAGTACCCAAATTAAACTAACCTTGTCTCAATTTTTAGAAATACAGAAGAAATAACACTTTTAGTAGCCAGAGTCCCACTAAGAAAACAGATATCAAACTGCAAGTGTTCTACTGAGGAAGTGAAGGAGCTAATGGTTGGGGACTGAAAAATTATGAAACCATTACCACTCCTAGGGCTTAAGGGGCAAAAGAGCTTAATGTTTGAGATGAATCAAAGTGTCCATTGGTGTCAAAAGATTGGAGTTAAATTATCCACTACATTAAAATGATAGTGTCAAAATGCTCTACACAAAATAAAGGTTCACTTTCAATGTATACATTAAAAACTCACCCAACAATATTTACCCACTAATTCAACAAATATTTGTCAAGCACCCACTATGAACCAATCTGAAGTGCTTAAGCATTGGGTACAGTGACCATTGTTCTTGTATTTAGGGAACTTACAGTTGATTGGGGAATATTAATTATTAAACAAATATTAACACATATAAACGTATCATAAATTGTGATACGTGCTATAAAAAACAATAGTGCAATATAGGTTATATCTTCATAAGATGCTTTATTGACTCAAAGTTGCCATGGTTTTTGATGGTTGCCTTGGTTGGTGTAAGTCATTGCAGACTGCTTGATCCATGTTCACAATCAAAACAACCTCACTGTACTGACAAGCTATGCTGTGGTCAGCACAGCTGTAGTCTAAATAATATTCTAAATGAGTTAATGAAATTTTATTTGTAGCTTTTTAAGGAACCTCCATACTGTTCTCCACAGTGGCTGTATCAATTCACATTCCCACCAACAGTGTAAGAGGGTTCCCTTTTCTCCACACCCTCTCCAGCATTTATTGTTTCTAGATTTTTTGATGATGGCCATTCTGACTGGTGTGAGATGATATCTCATTGTAGTTTTGATTTGCATTTCTCTAATGATTAGTGATGTTGAGCATTCTTTCATGTGTTTGTTGGCACTCTGTATATCTTCTTTGGAGAAATGTCTATTTAGGTCTTCTGCCCATTTTTGGATTGGGTTGTTTGTTTTTTTGTTATTAAGCTGCATGAGCTGCTTATAAATTTTGGAGATTAATCCTTTGTCCGTTGCTTCATTTGCAAATATTTTCTCCCATTCTGAGGGTTGTCTTTTGGTCTTCTTTATGGTTTCCTTTGCTGTGCAAAAGCTTTTAAGTTTCATTAGGTCCCATTTGTTTACTTTTGTTTTTATTTCCATTTCTCTAGGAGGTGGGTCAAAAAGGACCTTGCTGTGATTTATGTCATAGAGTGTTCTGCCTATGTTTTCCTCTAAGAGTTTGATAGTTTCTGGCCTTAGAACTACCATATGACCCAGCAATCCCACTACTGGGCATATACCCTGAGAAAACCATAATTCAAAAAGAGTCATGTACCAAAATGTTCATTGCAGCTCTATTTACAATAGCCCAGAGATGGAAACAACCTAAGTGTCCATCATCGGATGAATGGATAAAGAAGATGTGGCACATATATACAATGGAATATTACTCAGCCATAAAAAGAGACGAAATTGAGCTATTTGTAATGAGGTGGATAGACCTAGAGTCTGTCATACAGAGTGAAGTAAGTCAGAAAGAGAGAGACAAATACCGTATGCTAACACATATATATGGAATTTTAAAAAAAATGTCATGAAAAACCTAGGGGTGAAACAGGAATAAAGACACAGACTTACTAGAGAATGGACTTGAGGCTATGGGGAGGGGGAAGGGTAAACGGTGACAAAGCGATAAAGAGGCATGGACATATATACACTACCAAAAGTAAGGTAGTTAGCTAGTGGGAAGCAGCCGCATAGCACAGAGAGATCAGCTCGGTGCTTTGTGACCACCTGGAGGGGTGGGATAGGCAGGGTGGGAGGGAGGGAGACGCAAGCGGGAAGAGATATGGGAATATATGTATATATATAACTGATTCATTTTGTTGTGAAGCTGAAACTAACATACCATTGTAAAGCAATTATACTCCAATAAAGATGTTAAAAAAAAATAAATGAGTTAATGAAATTTTAATATACGCTTTCCCCAAAGTAGTTTTTCCATGAGGATAATCCACCTCATTAAGTTAGTTTAGCTAAAAAAGAAAAAGTTTAAAAATTTAAGCCACGATAAAACATAAATGTAGAAGAGTTAAAATTCTCTTTGAATTCAAAAGTAAAGGGTATTTAGGGAAATATTGCTAAGTAACTCAGTACATGTCGCCAATTGCACTAATTATTATTTTGTCACATTTATTACCTTCATCTTTCATAGTAATTAAGTGACAAAAACAGGTTTTATATTGTGATCAAACAATATTCTGTTACATCCACCCTACTGATGTCTTCAAAGAAAGTGCTGTCACAGTTTTACCAGTAAAGAACTTGTAAGTTGATAAGTAGAAAAATGTCTCAGTTGAAGAACATAAGCCTAAGGCCTGGATGGACTTGATAGCATGGGTGAAAATATTCAAAGAAAGACTTCCAACAGAAACTAATTTAGCACAATTCTTACTGTCTGTGGCATATGGATGCTCATTTTTAGTGTGTCCATTATAACGCTTAATATCACAGGATCCTGTAGATGCAACTGGAAGCTTCACAAAGGTTCTTCCCAGTAGAAGGGCGATTCTGTTAATGATTGAGTTCTCTTTTAAGTGCTGGACAGCAGCCAGCAGAAACTCAAAGCCCATAAGCCTCAAACAATTATATGACTGGCTTCGACACAGGAATAAAATAATTGCATGTGTGTGTGCATGTGTTTAAAAGATACTGGTCAATCTCTAGGGACATTCTGCCTCATGATAGCAAAGATAGAGTAAAGTATCCAAACTAACCCAAACAAGACCAATATCATCTAAAACTACGTGAAATGAAAAATAATGACTGCTGCAAACAAAAATAATAAGATGACATCAAATGATCTTCCTTCCAAGCTTGATGGTGCAGAACTTTGGGTCTTTGCCTAACTAGTTTTGACCCACAGAGCGATCAGAAGCTGCTTTCAAAGGAATGTTTTGGATCTGCCCTGTGAGTGCATCCAAAACACACCTCTGCTGATATTGGCTAATTTTCTGATTATAAGCACTTTTATAACAAAGAGTAGGCATTGTTTCGTATCAGCAGACACCATTTTGCATCATCCGTTATCTAGACAGCCTAAGCCTGGTTGAGACAAATGATACTTGAGATTGATAGCCTATTTGGCAGCCATTCCTAGACATTGTCTAAGCTCTGACCTGTACCTACTTGAATCACTATAAAGTTAGATTTCTAGACCACACAATACCATATAGACAGTATTATGTAACACTTAGCTATTAGGTTTCAAATGTGAATAGAGATGGCCATATAAAAAATATTCATGAAGGCTTTTGTATATCTATTAAAAATGTTGCACAAAATATCACTCTGTTTTCCTTATCTGAATATCCATACAATTATAATCATATAATAATTAAGAGATAATCATTTCTGACCATGTTTTCCCTTTTATGTGGACTTCCAGGATGCACGGATATAATTTTGTGCTCAAACTTCTAGGTTTTTTTTCTGTTTATTGTACTTTAATATTTTTATAGTTTAGATGACTTTATTAGGAGCAGTTGAATATCCATTTTGAAAGTTGCCAGGGTATATATAATATATGAGAAAACTGATATAAAATTTAAATATATGCACATGGCTAATAATGAATATAACATTAAGTTTTTAACAAAGGTTAACAACAGTAAAACATTTGTTTATAGTGTTATTTTTACTTTGTTATTTTTATACAGAATACATTTTTAAAAGGTGAAAGTATTACCTAACTCTCTTGAATTTTTATTGATGAGAATTTTTTACTGATTACTCAGATATAAATTTTACTTTGATTTTTAATATCAGTTTCATCATGATACTGTCTATGAAACCCAAGAAATAGTCAAATCTAAAGGCTAGCTTTATTCAGACACAGGACAAAGCTGACATATACAAAGTAGTATACAAATTTGTATTCAAGAATGCTAGATCGTTTAGTAAAAAACTACAAGTTTTCCTCACAAGATCACATTGGTGTTAGAGCTCCCTTTCTATAATAAGCAGGACTCAAGCTGTCAAATGGTTTAATGACAAACATAGATGTTTCCAATTTAAAAACAGCTGATACTGTAGTGTAGAGGCAAATCAGAGCAATTTATTTCTATAAGATTTTGAACAATTTTTATTTCAAGACATATGCCAGTTAAGATGTACTACTGACAGTCAGGCTTTTTTGGACATTATTTCTAATCCTCCTCAAATCTGTTATCAGATTCTTTAAAAGAAAAGATTTATTATGAATCTCATATTTTAACATTTGAGTGTTAGTGTGAAAGGAAGAATTAAAATATTAGTAGCATGTCTTACTTTCGATATTTCACCTTCTCCAGTTTAACATTAATTAGGTCTCAGCCTACATAAAAATAAGCATCAAATGATCACAATTTTTACATCATGATGATCACAAATTTTGACAATTTACAGTGTATGCAAACATATCAACCATTACCTTATTTCTTAAAGACTTAAATAAGGTAGTTGAGGACTCAGTTACAAATATTACAAATTGAAGTCTAATGAAACAGCATTTATGTTTATTAGTGGGCACTATTGTATTATAGATTATAATAAAATCAAAGGATATCTTTTTAATTGATTTTTATTTTTTGGAAAATGTTTCAAAATTTTCATTTAGGCTAAATATTTTGAATTTATTTTGGACATGTTTTGGGGGGATGTCCAGACATAACAGAATTCTTTTTGGCATTCAAAGATTCCCAAAATACAATCCTCAAGTACTTTTCCATTTTTATTTCCTTTGGCTCTCTTTATGTTTTTGATGTTTAAGAAAAAGTGGGCTACTATTTAACTCAAGATAGCTTTATCATCTCTTCCATCAAAAACTCTTTATTTTACATTTCTCCTTCTGAAATTCAATCCCTCCTTCAAGGTCAATCTCAACTGTCTTTTGGTGCATGATTCTCCTCACGTGATATAAACACTTGTTCTTTTGAACTTTTATACTTCTCTTGTGGCATTTATTTTCTGCATGTATCTTGCGGCCGCACACATTGTATCCTGTCTCTCCTACTAAACAACATTCTTCTTTGACAGGGACTGAATCTTATCTATTCATTGTTCCCTGGAAATGCTTAGCTTCGTGCCGTGCACATAACAGGGACTTCACAAATATATGCATTTATTATTTTATGTTATACCACTCCTTTGCTTGTGGGAAGGACATCTTTGCATAATGGAAAGTCCTGCTACAAAAACAACAATAAGCCTGGGCTCAATGTGCAACCCAGTGGTCTAAAATTTTATTTATTCATTCTTCCAACAAATATGTATTGATCCCCTGTGGTTATCTGTATACTACCTGAGTTGGAAAGTAGAGAATTAGAAAAGGTCATATTGACCTGCATTTTGCCATTCTTCCCCAGAATGTAGGTAAAAGATCAATTTGATTTCTCCTCTCATTGCCTTTTTGCTTCCACTCTGAGACTAGAGAAGTGGTTTTGAACGTGTGTTTCGCACTTTCATTTAGGAGCTATTGAAAGGAAAAAGAACTGAGAGCCAAGTGGGGAGCAAGCTCTGTGACTCCCTCTTCCTCATTAAACAGGACAATGCTAACATTCTTTCTTGTTTTATTACTGGAATTCTGGGTAAAAAAGAAAAATTTTCATTTGTGGAATAAAACAAACAAAAATATGATCGAAAACCAAGGTGGAAAAAGAAACACAGTGCTAAAATGAAGGCAACCTCAGAAAGATGAATTATATGGCATTGTTCTATTTCATTGTTTTTGTGATGAATCACTGTTAGTATTCAAAATGGAACTTTTTTTTTTTGCAATTTTACAAACAATTTAAAGGAACTTATATCATTTAAATTATAGAAAATTGGGCATGCTTCTATAAGGCATAGTGTTCCTGGAGCACAAATAATTTAGGAGAGATGCAGGGTTGAATTTCTTTAAAAAGGTAAACCAGCACTCAGTTTGTTGTTTTCTGGTACAAGAACATTCAACTAAAAGCTGCTTAAACAATAGTGTTCCTGGTGGCTCAATAGCCCATCTTCCTTGGGAGTCTCTGCATCTTCCTCTTTTTGGAGCAAGATGGCTGCAGCAGCTCTAAGCATCTTATCATCTCATGATTTTGTCCAAAATCTAAAAAGGAGAAAAAATCTTTTCCTCACATCTCACTCACCTTTTGACAGGGAGCAAAAATTTCCCAGAAGCCGTTAGCACACCTTCCTCAGGTATGGGTTGATGGCCACACTCTACTATTAAGAAAGACTAGAAATTGTAGTGAGCATGTAGGCTTTTCAGCATCTATCAAGGGTGGTGAATCCTGCTGGCAAGGAGAAAGCAGAGAAATGACTGCTTTGTACCAAATAGCAATGGAGAAATGGTGTTGAGGAATGCTTAAAAAAAAAAGAAAATGAGTCAGATTCTTATCTATATTAAATTAGTACGACTTGAACCAGAAATCTGAAATAAATTATATTTAAAGCAGTTGCTTTGAATAAAACTCCATCATTTTAATTTACGATTTTCCTTCTCTTACAATATTAACATTGAAAATGGTTAATGTATATCACTTGTTTTATTGCTGATTCATTTTCAGTTTATTCATATTTGATTGTCATTTACTACGTTGCCTTTTGAAGAAAGATTAAAAGCAAGTCTGTTTGAACTCTGCATGCATTTTTGATTGTTGGTGCCATTTATGTGCAGTGTGAATCAAGATGTGCTTGTATTTTTCCATTTTTTGATGCTTGTTTTTAAGTCCACCAAGCTTGGCCCTTTGTTACTGCATTGTTTCATCTCTTTATTTCTATTTTACATCTGTCAGAGAAAAAAGATTAACATATTTTAAAGAGATTTACTTAACCAAAAGATAAATCATTTTTAGACTTTATATGGAAAAACATTACTGTGGAAAATATTTTCATCTCTTCTACCTCAACTCTTTTCCACTGTATATTAACACCTTAAACTATAGTAAACCAGCTTGTAGAATTACTGTCTGAGAACTTAACATTTATATTTTTCCATTTAATGTTCATACTATATTTTACGTATGTCAAAGTTCAGAGTTTCCAACTAACTCAGCAGTGAACACTACTTAAAATAGTGAAATATCAGAGGTTCAGAAAGATTACATTATCCATTTAATTTCTTTCCAAAAAACAAAGACCACTCTAAAGATAGAACCCAACTTTATAAAATATGCCAATTTTTCAGCTTACATAAATTAATAATTGATTTTGCACTCAGACATACTTATTGATCTATAATTAAAGACCTCCAAAAGCTAATTTTAAGCTGTCTTGCATTCCAAAATGTAACTGAACTTTTAGAATGCAGGGAAATCTTAAGTTTTTGAAGGAGGTTTGAAAGAATGCAAGCACACCCTCTAATCCATGTTTTCATGTAGATGCCTTTAAATTTCTATTGTGAGATTTGGTATTTTGTTTTATCATTATGATTTTTTTCACTTAAAAAGCATCTTGGTAACAGTACATAGGAAGTTAAGTAAAATTAAGTATCAATTTTAACTATTGCATTTTGAATTGCTATTAATGTAGTATATGAACATATAAAACTACCCCCCACTACCATCCCCACTCCCTTGAAAGGTTGGTAAGGAAAATGTATACTACGAAATCGCTTTCATGCTTTTTGTGTACTTTTTTCACATTTGTGTTATATATTATGTTCAAGGCAAATGTGACCACCCCATAAGGAATTTTCCTCACAAAACAAGAGAGTTGGTAGGGGAGGGAGGGGATCTCAGATATGTGAGAAGTAAGAACAAAGCCCTGAGGTAGTTTCTGGAGAGGCAAAGCGCTGAAGCACCCCTCTAGAGAAAAGTACTAAAGTAGAAAAGGAAATACACTTTTTCTTGTTGCAGTGAATATGAGCTCTGTCCTCAAGGATTGGGAAAAAGAGAGATCTGAGAATGGAGAGGAGAAAGATTGTATTATTTTTGCCTGTGTTTTCACTCTCATTTTTTGTTTTATTCTATTTGTTAATTAATAAACTCTATTTTTAGAGTAGTTTTAGGTTCACAGGAAAATTGAGGAGAGAGTACAGAGAGTTCCCTGCGCCCATTCATTTTCAATTTTTATCAAAGAAGCACTTGCTCTTGTTTTGGCATGAGAGGTCCACACTTTAAAGAAGAGTTTAAGCACAGCAGTTTAACACACAAAAAGGCTTGCTCCCTCATCCAGTCAACCCAACAAACTGTAATATTACACTTTTTCAGATAATCTCTATGAGATTTCAGACACGAGTCAGCAAGTTTAGCAAAGACAAGAAGAGATCATATTAAGAGGAAAGGTAGTGAAGAGTACCTTACAATAATTTGAAATTATTATCCTTTACACTATTACTTTCTTTCCTACAACTTCTTATAACATACACTTTTAGTGATACTTGTATTGAAATTTTTACTGATATTTTAGTGTACTTAGAAAAAAACTTTAGCTGCAATGCATCTCTGGCTCTGAGTACTCAGTCATGTTATAACTCAGGAGAAAAGAATTATAACTTTCTGTTCTCAAAATGTTTCTTGCACCTGTTCTTTTACTTCTGTCTCTAATTGCTGCAGAAACCTATGTCAAGTTCTTCATGACTTTGGGCTGGGTTTTACAATAATATTTTATTTTTCAATCCTGACCTGTTTTGATCCATTCCATTTAATACCATCAATGAATATTCCCAAATCACGAATTTTACTCAGCCAATTCTCTACTTTGAAAGAAAGACAAAAAGAATAAAACTTCCAATGCCTGTCTTCCTGTCCTCTATTGCTATCTAATCAATATCAAATTTTATATCCTGAAATAGTAGACTCAGATGAAAATCATTTAATGAATATATCGCAAAGTTGAACATCATGAAGTAGAAGAGAGTAATGGCTATTGAGGGGTCTGGAGTCACCACTGTTTCTGTAGAAATGAGCTGGAGAAAGGTGCTCTGATTCCATAGTACCTTGGCCCAGTTATTTAGATAGAAACATCAGCAGAACAGGCAGGAAGGGCAATTAATCAGGTTACTACTGTCTGATGAAATGATCCCTTAACACCACTCAATTCCCTTTGTTCTAATTCTGTGCTCTCAAGAGAAGCATCTAATCTATAATTTCATCTCCTCAGAGAACCTACCTACCCAGGAGGGTATGCCCTTGCAGATGACTGGTCCCGGTTGTCAAGCCCCAGAATATCCCTCCAATATAATTTAAAACTTTGGGATTCAAGCTTATGAATTAGCCTCAGGTGAATTTATCTCTGGTGACTTGCTCCCCTAAGACTAGAACACCTGTAGCAATTTGACAAATCTACATTTCTAAATCTACACCAAGACATGGCAATTGCATTAAAATATACTACTTGAGGCATATCCTGAAAAAGTAGCCTAAGTCACCCACAGATTAACAAATTAAGTTATTAAACATCTTTTAAGCTCCTGCTTGATTGATTTGGTGATGACCCTTTTTGGAATCTGTGTTAGGCATTATTTCATGCTGACTTCAGCAAAATAATTCATCCTGCTGTGGAAATTAGTCTGGGTTAGTTTTGTTCTAAATCATTCCAACACCTGGACACTAAAGATACAAAACACTAACATTATACATCAGTACCTTTGGGAATAATACTTCAGAAAGATCCTATCAGTAAATTCTTATGTAAAAATAAAGCTCTATGTTAGTCTTAGTCTAAAATAATATGTGCAATTCTAGAAAATAAAAGCTTCCACAGCATTAACATCTAACTCTTGTGTCTTTGGTATGCATTGCATACTCCCATTAACCAGACTCATATAATGTAAAATTTATATTGTGAAAGTAATATGACCACTTTGCTGAAAAACTATCTCAGTGTCAAGCTGGTAGGTGAAGTTCAACAGATATTTGTATTAGAGAACTTGGTTGGAGTTTCACTCTGACATGGGACAGTTATTCTGCCTTGCAATCCCTCAGTTTCCTCCTCTGTCCAAGGAGAATATAGTACCCTGTTGGGAGGATTAAATTATTTAACACATATAGAGTGCTTAGAACATTACACATAGCAAATTTAGTTCCTGTAATTATGTATTCTCAAATGCTGGCTATTGCAGCAGATTTGGAAGTCAGAGATTTTTTGCTTCACTTCTTTGTGACTTTGCTGAGACCTCTAGAGTTATGCTCATTTCGTGGGCCTTTTGAATGTAAAACAAGTTCTGGGGGTTGGAGCATGCTAAAATATTTTCCCATTGTTCTAACAGATTTTGAATGGCAGATTCTCTCAAAGTGGCTCTTCTCGTATGCTTTCATTACAAGGTGAGAGTGACTATAACTTTACCTGGCTTGGATTCAGCTGGTCTGAACAAATCTCTCTCTCTCAACAAATGCCTTTCCAGTATTTCAGGGACCTTGGGTTAAGAATTCTCTATTGACTCAGAGTCGGAGCAAACTTGAAGATCCACTGCTTTTCAGCCCCAATGGATACACTTTGTCAAAGTGTCTTATTTTCTTTTTAATAGGAAAGGATTCTAATTGTTAACACATTTTCAAAATGTACATCAATAAATATCTACAGATGAGTGAGATAAAGATATCTTCTCTATATTTGAACCTCCACGCCTGACCCCTGAATGCAGAGATGTGTCATTTCACTGGGATATATAAACAATTTGCTTTAAAAATTATTCAGGAAATTACTTTACAGGAGATCTCAAAAGTAGATTCAAACAAAAGTTCAATGTTGTTTTATCATTTTCAGTTCTTCTTTAGTTCTTAAAAACCTTTATGCTACTATATTCTTTATATATATTTCTGCCAAAGGAAAGCAAAGATTCAAAAATTGTAATAGATTTCACATCTACTCTTACCTCAGATTTTTAAATATATTATTTCCATAGGCTTAATGTTACTGAAGTACAATATTTGATACAAACGTAAATTTTACTTTAACTTTCGTATAGCATACATTGCCTTTCTCTACTTTGGTGATCAATATGTAATTCTCCAAGATGGGGTGTGAGAATTGAAGCATAAGATTTTACATTCCCCTCACAATGAGCATATTTTCGATATGAAACTCTGAAAAGAATTTTGGTGAGTAATGAAACCTAATTACTAAAGCTTTTTAGATATTTATGAATGACTATGACACGCTAAAAAATCTATATCTTTCCACATATGTATAAAATTTAGACAGATTTGAAATGTGATTATATGCCCTTTTTTCAAACTGATTTTTTTTCTTTGCTATTCTGATACAAAAATGGTCACTTTAGATCAAGCTCCTAAAACTTTCTTTTTTCCCCCTGCATCTTGAACTTTTTGCTTGGAGACATTTAATGAAAAGGACAAAAAGAAAAAAATTCCATCTGTATGTCTCTTTGGAAATTCAGGTTTCTTGAAGATCAGGGACAGAACTCAATAGATCCCTCAACGTTTAAACTTTCTGAATATGACATGATTTGTAATGTAGAAGTAAAGGCACATCAAAGTTGGCAATTCAAAAATGTGACCTGTCTATTGTATTTAACTTTCAGGTGAGTTCATGAGTTTCTTCCTGCTGTGTCTCTTTCCTGTCCCATTTTAGGCAGATGGAAGAATAATAGCAATGATTTTTCTCTATGTTTTAACAGCATAGTTTATTTGAGGATGCTGTTAGTTTTATCATTTGAAAAACAAAGTGCAATATCTGGATAATACAAGCTTATAGCTCCGTATCTAAAGGAAATATAAAGTTAGATTTAGTGTTTTAATGTGGAAAATACTTTTTAATCGTAAAATAGATAACTTTAGTTTCTTTGATTCAGTGTATTACAGCAATATTCTGTTTGTTTTATTAACCTGTGCTCTAACACCAATAAATGATCCATTGTTTTTAAAACATACTAGATTTCTGTGTGTATTCATAAGGCAATATTAACAAGCTTAACAGACAGTCATATAAAAGATGGAACACTTTTACTTAAATACTGTTTCAAAGAGCTAGGGATATCTGGTTTCAGATATAATAATCACTAGTACCTGCCACCACCATTCAGCATCTGGGCATGCAGTGAAATTGAGAAGTAAAGGTTTATGATCAAAATATTAACTCATGAGTAATGAAATTGTCAAATAACGCATGTCATATATATAACTAAACAACTTTTAGTTCATGATACCTCTCCACCAACTCCAACTTTGTGTATATTGAGTCCAAATTCATGTCACTATTTTCTACGAGTTGTATTCACCTGGATAAAAGATAAATCATTGGAGATTTTATGTTTTACTGAGTTGAAAAGAAAGGTAAGAATATTTTTATGCTTGAACTATAGCTTTGTCCTAATACATATCCTTGAAGATTATAGGCATATATAGCTTTTCTTTGTTATTTTATACCCTTTCCCTACAATGAGAGAACTAGTCAATGGCTTCCTATTGGTCTTCATAATTAGAGCTGTATGTATTAATAATATAAGGAAAAGCTTAAGAGATCAAATGAACACAGTAACTCAGTATAACATATATAGGCTATGCCTCTGTTGATTATTTGAAGGTTATCTAACTGCCTAAAGATTACTTAAAGACCATTACAGAAGGAACAGAAAATGGAATCTGTTCTGAAAGCAGAGAATTGTTAACATATGAAAATACTTGTATTTATTTGTTAAAGCAATTGATACCACACTCTCTAAAGGAGAACATATTTGATCTTCCATTCAGTGATCTTATATCCTTGTAGATAAATCTTTTTTCTGTATGAATAGATATAATTCTAAATACTGTGTGCTTGTCAGAATCATGAAGTGACTTGGAGAAAGCCTTATTTTCAAAATTATCTTGTCAATTTCATTGTGACAGTAACAGAGGTAGGTAGCAGCAGTTTTCTTCTGATTATGTTAAAATCTCATCTATTATTTAGTTTAAAGCTGACAGCATATATTAAGCCTTAATGAAGGCTTTCAGTAATTTCAGACTAAATTTATCTTCGCCAATTTTATACATTTTTGTCATTTGAGGGTTATAATTTGATCAAAGGTTAATTTCAGGAGGAGTTTTTCCAAATTATTTCAACATTAAATAAGTAGAGCATGAATTTTTGGGAAATATATCCATGTGAAACTATTTTTAGCAGAAATGGAATTATAAGACAGGCATTGAAGAAAAGCTTTGACTTTTTTCTAGTAGAAAAATGTTGTTCCCATTTTTGTCCATATTCACATCCCTCAGTCATCGAGTCTAGCCTGTCCTCTCTACTCCCTGCCAGTCATCCTAATTCATAGACTATGAATTGTCTTAATCTCAGTGGAAAACATTGGACTTTAATGATCTGTGGAGTAGTATCAGATTAATTGCATAGATAAGTATAAGAAAAACATTTAGGTGAAAAATATGTTTAAGGGCTAAATATTTTGCTAATAAAAATAATATTGAATTTAGGTCTTTTCTTTAATTTTTTAAACAGAAATCATATTGCTTTTCTATAGTTTCCTTTTCCCATCAGTTTTCTCCCATTGGATGGTATCAACTGATAGAAAATGTTTTCAGCCACTCTTGGAAAATGTGAATTCCTAGAGCTCAGAAGAAAGAGAAATTGCTTTTACTTTCCTCCCACATTCTCTCTTGGAACTAACTTAACATTTTGATCCAGCAGAGAATTGGTCTCCTGTAGCCAATACTGTGAATAACTGCCAACTTCAAAGCTTTTTTAGAATTCTCTAAATGTTATGTGGAAAACAATGTCACAGTACATATGTTGGGGTTAAAAACCCTCCTAGCCAGATGCACAACCTAAATTCTTATAATAACTGCCCTTTGTTGGCAATAAGATATATAGTCTCTTTTTTATGTACAAGTGTGCCAAGCCAGAATTCGTAGGTTAAAAACAAACCGAATTCTAACAAAAAATGGTGAAGAATTTGGATGTTTATAAATTCTTTTTTGAGTGACACAATTTGTCACTTAGTGTATAATTGTTATACATTAAATTAACAAACAGGGTTTATAATTTGGTATGTTGTATTTATTAAAATTATTTTTAAATCAAATTATCACCTAAATATAAGGAAGCAGTTCAGAAATGCTACTTATATTGATTCTAAGAAATGCATTATATTTTATAAGATTGAATACTTCAAATACTGAAAATTTAAGGATGGTAGCTATCATTGATGACTTATAACAATACTACACTGTAAATTGTACATTTACTTCAAATTTTCCTGACCAGAATATGACCAAAATCCTTGAGAAGTAATAGGTATATCAGGAAAGTTGAGCATATACCAAAACTATAGAACATAAAAAAATAAGGACTGATTTTTTAAAACATTCTATTCACTTCTTTTAAATATTCTTTTGGTACTTTAAAGAAACTACTAGTTGTGTGGTAAAAGAATGTTTTCTCCAATGTGTGAAGTTATGTTGAAAGACATGAAAGATATAATAGGACTGGTCAAATATATTGACACACACGTCCTCTTATCTTAACCACTGTCTTAGTTTGGGTTTCTGCAAAACTTGACCTGACCCTGATGTAGAGACTTGTGTGCAAGTAATTGATTTCAGTAGTAACACCAGGAAGCACTGGTTATAGAATAAGGAAGTAACTCTGGTAACGAAAGGAAATTAAAGTGAAGGTGTGCTTATGAGCAGTTTACCACCGTGGGCAACTGGAGCTCAAGCTTGTGGGCAACCCCTGGGGGAATGTGTAGAATCTGGCTCAGAGTTGTACTATCCAAGGTGAAGAAAGCTGAGGGTTACTGGAGAGTAGGCCACCTCCCCATCTGTCACTGGTTGAAGACTCTTCCTGGGGAGGGACATTAATTCTCTGCTATTCTTTCCTGCCCCACTGCACAGTTCAGGCCTGTGAAAGTCAGAAAAAGCCTTCAGGCTTAATGTTGCAAGAGTTTACAGCAAAAATGAAAAGCATGAGGGGTCAGTGAGTGCCGTGGATATATGAGCAAAGTATCCACAGCTTCTCTTAAACATGGACTAAGTTTTTTTTTTTTTTTAATTTATTTATTTATTTATTTTTGGCTGTGTTGGGTCTTCGTTTCTGTGCAAGGGCTTTCTCTAGTTGTGGCAAGCGGGGGGCCACTCTTCATCGCGGTGTGCGGGCCTCTCACTATCGCGGCCTCTCTTGTTGAGGAGCACAGGCTCCAGACGCGCAGTCTCAGTAGTTGTGGCTCACGGGCCTAGTTGCTCCACGGCATGTGGGATCTTCCCGGACCAGGGCTTGAACCCGTGTCCCCTGCATTGGCAGGCAGATTTTTAACCACTGCGCCACCAGGGAAGCCCTGGACTAAGTTTTTGATATGCACATGGGAAGAGTAGAAAAAATCATCTTTACAGATAGCTATTTAGAATATATGATAAGACAGCATGATAAAATTATTTGTGGAAGTGGATTAAAGTAGTGTAATAATTTAAATTCAAATGTTAAACATGATGGTACCTCGGCAACGTCTTTTCCATTAGGAATGTGATTGAACTTGAGTCAAACAGGAAGCTGCTCATTATTGTAAATAAGTATGGAAATGTAACACAGCCTTTATGGGTAGGCAGGCCATGCAGGAATGGCATTCAAGGGGACCCAAAAATTTAATTCAAACAATAGAAGTGGTTAGAATTGGGTTTATTCAAACAGCATCAAATATGATTGGTATGGTATTACTTGGGAATCAGGCAGGAATTTAGCACTATAGGAACTTTGTAAGCAAGAGAAAGGAAGAAAGAAATCAACTTCAGTTAAGGAAAGATATCAAATGGGCTGTGATTCAAGGATGGGCTGAAGCTCACAGTAAGAGAGAATGTGTGGTGTACCATGCAATATGACAAGTAAAAATAAAAGACAGAAAAATTGAACAGAAGTCCCAATCTTTCAAGTAAGGCTAGAATTAAGTACAGCATTTAAATCAAAGAGTAAAGATGGTCTGTTTATTCATAAATGTATTAAAAATGCCTAGAACTGTATCTGACATACAAATGGTGCTATATAGTTATTATTAGAATGGACAAAATGGGTACTCCAATTTGTTGGTTGGTCATTGTGTCCATGCAACATGTTGCAGTCAGGCAAAGAACATTTTTGGAAAGGGAGGTGGTGTTAGAAAAAATCAGAAGAGGAATTCAGCTGGATCATTCAATCCTCAGTACTGGAAATTGACTTACTTCAAATTTCCATTGGATTTAGTTGGATTTAATAATGTCTCTTTATATTCAAACTGCCTATTTGAATTACACCCTGGATAAAATGGAAGTATTTCATAGGTTTAGATTTCAGAATCTTAGAAAAATGAGGCATATCATTATTTAATACTGCCTTCAAAGAACTCACCAAGTTTTTATGGATATAAAAATATGTTTGTATTTTCACACAATCAAATAACAATGCAAAAAATATGTACATCATGAGGTGGTGATGCAGAAATTAATACGAGGAGTTAGCAAGCAAGAACCACTTGGTCTAAAATAATTATGCCCTAGGAATAAAGGTAAAAAAGAAGGATGTTGGGATAATTTCAAAACTTAAAAATACTTAAATCTGTATGCTGAAATATAAGTGGACTTTGTGATTCAACAGAAAAGGGAAACAAAAGAGGAATAGAGGAAGGAATTACATGGAGTTTTACTAGAGCTGAATTTAGAAAAGGGTTTATGAGAGTTTACTAGTTTAAAACAGAAAAAAAAATGAATTGGTAATCTTTCTTCTGGAAATGTTCAAAGACTGATGAGTTTTCAGAGAGATTGTAAGGGAAAACTTTTAGCAATCGTAGATAGTAAAAAAAAAATTTCCAAGGTTATTTGTAATCTCATAACACATTCATGATTTCATGAATGTGTTATTAGATTTCAGATGAAGAAATGACTGCAGTGGCCACAGGCAGGAAAACTTTTGGTGTGAAAACCAAGAAAGTCAGAAATAAAGGACATAAAAGAAGATTTCTTCATTTCCAGCTCCTTCACTTATCTCTCAAAATTACACGGCGTATTCTTAGCCCTTGAAAAAGTCCAGTGTTTAACATGTCATACCCAATTAATTTGAAATGATATCCTTTTTTTGTGATAGATTTTAAATAACTTTAGAATACTGAGAATTCCACAGTGGTATGCTTCAGAGTTTTCATTTTACTCATGGTGTTTTTAATTGATATGATATTCAGTGGTTACCTGTATCACTTATGGCAGAGGCTAAAGCTGCTCTAAAAGACACTTGAAATACCGTGATTTAAATAAGATAGATTTTTTTATGTCTCTCTCATGCAATACCCTTAAAGTGAGGAAATGTTCCACACTGTTGGGGGGCTCAGTTTCATATCATCACTCAGGGATGCAGATTTCATCAGTCTTGTCCATCTGCCATATTAAGAATGCTGACTTCTCCACATGGTCCCAGTGGTGAATCCACTGGTCCATTTTCCACAAAGTGGAAAAAAGCTTGGAAGAAAACAAGATCAAAGTGTAAAGTCCCAGGCTCAGAAATGATACACTTTACTTCTGCTTAATTCTATTAGCAAAAACTTAATTACACTGAACTTCGAGGGAAGCTGGCAGCCATCTGCCCTGCTACAAATACATTGCTAAGGAGAGATGGAAAACCAAAATTAGGTGAACCACAAGCAATCTATGCCAAAAACCCCAAATAAAAGGCAGAACATGAGGTATCAACCTACTCAAATCATCAGGGTGTTTGAATTTTTTAAAGTTACATTTCGCTAAGAGTATTATTAATCTTTTGGTAAACAAAGGAATATGAAAATTACCATAGTTGATTTAAGGATAATCTACCCCCATTTTCTTTCCTGGTTGAGTTTTTGGTGTCTTTATGCTTTTACTGAGAAAGTTTGTCTCTGACTGAGACGAAATAGAACTAACTGGCATTAGAAATATAAATTTTTTTTTGGTTTAAAATATCTTTGTAATATCTGTATTTTAAAGATTAATATTACTTTGTACATAAAAGAAAAATCTCCTAGTCCTAATACACAAGGTCATTTTATTCTTTATACATTTTCTCTACTTTAGGGTACTAAGAAAATCCAAATTCAAACTTAGCCTTCAATCTCAAAGCAAGCATAAGAGGATTCTTTACAGACTGTATAGAACTTGATGGCAGAAGCTTGAAGTATTTTAAAGTAATCCAGACTTTTCTTATTTCTGGTGACATAGTTTAATGGAATGATTTCTTTTTAGTAATATATTTTTACACCACAGTATTACACTACTACTCAAAAATTCTTTTTAACTTAGTATTTACTGTATATTTTTCATTTCTCAATTATTTGTCTTTTGTTCATTTAATTGCTTGCTAAAACATTTTCTTTTTAAATTACACAAAATACTTTTCTTAACTCTTCTCACTTGCCCTGGGGGAAATGTATAAAATTTAGATTTTTATACACACAGAGATATGCTTGAGACAGAATATACAGAAATATAGATGTAGATACAGAAATCTATATAGATAGATATAGAAATATGGACATGGATGTAAATATATACAATTCTACTCTGTTCATAGATCTAATTTATTATGCCATTGCCACTGATATTTACAGAACCTGGGTTATGCTAGAAAATGCATTATACACTTTTTGAAATAATAAATCTAAATATTAAAGATTTTAGATAATAAACTTCAGTGATTATGTTTAAAATGTTCATTATTCTTTTCTTTCGGCTTGCGTAGTTTGGAGCTGGTATCATGTTATCTATTTTGGGGAAAACAAACATTTATTAAAAGCCTAGTATGCCCCATGTGTTTTACATACCTCTTATTTAGGCTTACAAAACCCCCACATGGTAGATAGATAATATTACTACTCCCTACTTTTTTAAAAGATGGGAAATTAAGTTTCAGAGAGATTTAGGTAACTTGATAATTCTACTGAGCTAACAACTGGTAGAGTATCTGGCTTTAAAGTTTGGGCCCTTCTATTCTATCACAATATGTGTATTGCCTTTGTAAATTACTGCTGAATTTTTATTTACATATTGAGCTGTTAGTTTCTTACACAACAGCGATGGCAATTATTTCAATACTGTCTCTCTATCATATGTGTGTAATTAATACCATATCTATTTCATATATTAAAAACAGAATTTTACCAATAAACTATTATTTCATTGGATTTATATATTGTTTATTTCATTGAATTTATATATTTCATTGGATTTATATATTGTTGGTTACTACAACGAGGGTTACATTTCCATTGAAAATGAATATTATTCTTCAAAAATTCTGCCATTTAAAATGCAATTTCAATAAATGACTATTAATTATTTTACTGAGCACATTGAGAGATAATGAAGGAGGTAACAATCATGGCAGAAATGCACTAATATTAAATATTTACCACTTAACTCATTCTTATTGGACATAGCTGTCGATAAAATATGCCCTTACTGTTGACAAGTAGCTCCTGTGTTTTGCTTGTAGATTAGCTTGCAGCCCTGCTCTGTATTCTTTATCTTCATCACTGCACCAGTCCTTTAATTAGGCAGTGAAATCTTCTGCATAGTGATTAGGAAATCACAGTTAAGAAGTTGTTACAAAGAGATGTTTCTGGAAGCTACTCAAAATAGCTCCACGCTTTGGAAATTTCCCCATGTACAGTATCAAGGAAACATGTTCATATTTTAAAAGCAAGTGACAACTGACCTTCAGTTAATCAGGTTTACTAAATTTTTAATCCTCAATCCTGAAATGTTGGGTGTAACTAGAAAAAGTCTTGAACCATGGTTGGCAAAGAATGGCAACTTTATTATTCAACCTGTGAAATGAGGTGGTGAAGCACTTTTGTGTTGGACTTTAAACTGATTTTAGAATCTTAAGAGTATATTTGATCTTATGCAAATAATTTTGTTACTATTGCATGCAAATAAAATTTGAAAATATACCTTAGAAAATTGAGAAACTGATCCACTTTTATAATTATCCCATTACCAACACTTTAAATTATGATACTTTATAAGAAGTACTGATTTCAGAATCAAAATTTATGATTTCAGAATTCAGAGATATAACTGACCAAGGTAAATATGACTTGATGCTATCTAAACAACTATAGGACTCAAGAAACAGGTCATATTTCCAGATAGTTTTATCACTGTGGAGAAATTATTCTAGTTAATATAACATGTAACATTCAAATGTAACACTCAAAGTTATTACTATTACACAGAACCAAGGTAGGAAAAATATTGATGCTATGAGAAATAAGTTTAAGACATAAAAATTTAATTGAATAGGAAAGGAAAGCTGATATGTTCCCAGCACGCTAATTAACACCTCTGATTTTTTTTCATCATTTTATGCATCGGAGAGGGTTGTTTTTAAGTCCCCCTTTCTGTGATTTGGATGGGCTTCTAGTGATGGCAAAGATAATGAAAGGTAGATCATGTCGTGGGAATTAGCATATTAACATAATGTTTGTGAATAAAACATATCAATATATACCATGATGAAAATAGTATGGAAAATACTTTGGAAAAATTAAACATGTTGCGGTCAGTATCTCCATATATTTTAAAGTGGCTAAAATAATACTGTTTGACAAGATTTTACATGAAAAAGGAGTACAAATGAGCAGTTTTTCACCAACAGAATTTTTTTCAAATAATGACCAAAATATTTTTTGATGAACAATTTTATCTTGTAGTTAGTTACCTTCTGGAGATAGTTCTAGATCTTTAAGTCTGTTGATGGTAACTCCTGGGGGCAGTTCACAGTCTTTCTGTTTCTCAGTTTTTTTCTCTGGTTCAATTTTGGCATATTGTCTTCTACCAGGCAGTAAAGGGTAATTTTTAAGTGTAAAGACTGTGGATCCAAACTTCCTGGATAGAAATATCAGCCTCTACCTCTTGGACAAACTCTGTAACATCTCTTTGCCCCAGGTTTTTCATCTGAAGGATAAAAATAATAATCTGTGCCTCATTGGGGTGGGTTGATGAAATGCATTAATATAGATTAAGTTCTTGGAACAGTGCCTTGCAAATGGTAGGCACTTAGAGTATTGTTTCTAGGCGAATAGAGCTAACTATTGGGTTCCTTTAGTTTGCTTTCCTGATGTATTTTTCATAGCATTGGGTCTTCTCCCCACAATCTAACAAAAAATATAAAAAGGAAAGGACACCACCTAGGAGGGATAGTTAAATCTTTGAGGTCAAAATTCAGTTTCAGAATCTATGACATGGATGTATTTGCAGTATTCTACTCTGTCCTAGACTCTCTCTCAATTCAGAGACTCTCTTGTTCACCTTTTCCAGAGAATAAACCACCAGTTTTTACATGGGTAGAATGGGAGGGGGCATTTGTTGGTGTCCTGAACAGATGTTAAACTCTTTCACTCCCACTTGCATTTGTAATGGTGAGGATTCCTCCAAAGCCCAAGCTTTGGGAACATTTTGCTCTGTAAATCAATTTGGTTCTCAACTGTACCAGTTACCAGTTTAGGATTCTGTTTCTTCCAAGGATCTGATAAGCAATATACCATTTGTTCCTCTGTTTTCCAGCTTACAAATATTCCTCCTCTTCTTCCCTCTCTTCTCTCTTCTATTTCCCTTAATTTGAGTATTTATGCCTTTTTAGAACATTATTTACCTTTCTCATAGGGCTTGAGGAGGAAGTAAAAAGGAAATGTGTCCAATCAAGCATTTTGACCCCAAAGCCTAGAGAATAATTTTCAAAACAGTATTTAAAAATAATTGAGGGGCTTCCCTGGTGGCGCAGTGGTTGAGAGTCAGCCTGCTGATGCAGGGGACATGGGTTCGTGCCCCGGTCCGGGAAGATCTCACATGCCGCAGAGCGGCTGGGCCCGTGAGCCATGGCCGCTGAGCCTGCACGTCCGGAGCCTGTGCTCCGCAACGGGAGAGGCCACAACAGTGAGAGGCCCGCATACCACAAAAAAAAAAAAAAAAAAAAAAAAAAAAAAATTAATTGAGGATATTTAATGAGAGATTTAAAGTTGTTTCATAAAAAACTCTGCTGATATTCTGCCAAATTTTCCAGCTCCTTAGAGGGTGAATATTGCTCAAAAATATAGATACAGACTACTGTATCTTTTTCAGGTAACCACTTACCCTAACCAGGGGCTAACATGAGGCCCTGATGATTGAGGTATTTGAGAGCCAATGCCTCACACATGCCCTTATCTTTCCTTTGCATTAGGCTTTGAACCATCTTGCTTAGAGACTGTAGGAGCAGTCGAAGAGTTTAAGATATGGAGAAATATATTTTATTTTCTTTGCTCCTTTTAGGACACATAAGCAAGGCTGACATTCCTTGGAGTTAGAATTCCTATATAATTTCAATTAAATGTGGAGGAAGCAATTTCTATTTCAAAATTTAACCTCGTTTTACAGTTCACTTTGTCAGGGTTGTTCCCACAATATAAAATAAGGAGAGAGGGAAGTTAGTGGAGAGGAGATGGTATTAGTTTTCATACTTTTTGTGCATACCCATTCAAATTTCACTGATAATTTTTGTTAAAGTCAAGTTTAATAATAAGCTTTAACTTTATTGTATGAAGTTTTTTTTTTTTCTTTTTCTTTTTCAATCCAGGGAGGAAAGAGTAAATAAAAGTATGACACATCACTTATTTCTATCTCTGTCCTCCGTACTCTTTTATTTGCCAAGTAAGAGTCATCGAAATTATGTTGAATGGAGCCTGCTTCTGAGTTTCCATTTCTGTTAAAGAACTGGAAACCGAAAAGTGGCGGAGGACCAACGACTAGGTATAATAGATTAACGGTTTATGGAGGCCAAGAATGAAAGACTATTATCAAGCAGTCACTAAACTTGAGTTCAGATCCAGCAATGCCTCGAAACTGTGTCTCTCAGGCGTTTTATCTAACCTCTCTCAGCTACGGTTCTCTTATTTATACAGTATTATTAAATATAATCCCTTCCTTGCATTCCTTAAGTATTGTTGCAAAGATCAAGTGAGTTTTTACTAATGAAAGTAATTAAAATTTCTTAAGTGATGACACGAAATATTCGAAGTTATTATTATATCTTCTTTACCCGTATTAGTCAGAATTCTCCAGTAAAACATAAGCAACAGGACGTATATATATAGAGAGAGGGGGGTGGGTTGGGGGCAAGGTATTGATGAGGATTAGGGTTTGCTTGAGAAGAGACAGAATCCTTACCCGGTGAGTCTGGGATTGGTGGCAGCTGGGGCACCAGGTGTTTCTCATCCCAAGACTCCCCGCCGTCCCGTGGAACTCCCGAGATCTCGTGAGATCGCGCTGTAGAAGGACGAGGGTAGGCGGAAACAGGAGAAAAGTAGAGAGAGAAGACGGGAGGTGAGGAGAGGAGAGGAGAGAGATTTATTAAAAAAAAAAAAAAAAAAAAAAGGCAGTGGGATTGCGGAGTCTTGGTAAATCCAAATTCAGCTTGGCCGGCTGCGGGGACTGGAGACCCAGGGAAGAGCTGCGTTTCGAGTCCAAAAGCTGTCTGCTGGCAGAGGTTCGTCTTGCTCAGAGGAGGTCAGTCTTTGTTCTTTTAAGGCTTCAGTTGTTTTTTATGAGGGCCTTCCGCATTATTGAGAATAATCTGTTTTACGCAAAGTCCACCAATTTAAATGTTAATCTCATTCAAAAAATCATGTTTGACCAAATATCTGGGCGCTGGGCTCTGTGGCCCAGCCAAGGTGACCCGTATGGTTAACCATCACGTTACTTCGTTGGATGATTAAAATACTCCTATGAATATTTCAAGTATTTACTTGGTATTTCAAGTTTCAAACATGGACCTTCAAAGTAGAAATATCAGGATTTATATTATAATTTATATAATAGTGACAGACTAGCACATTTTAAAATGTGAGTTTGTGTGGGTGTGTGTGAGATGATATCCACTTAGAGGGCTGTTTTGCAGAGTTAATGAGTCGGTCTGTGTAAAGCTTTTGACTCAGTCCTGGCAAATTATAGGACTCTATATATGTTATAAATTATTCCTATCATAAAAGCGATTTAGTCGGCATGTGTCACAACAGTAAATGTTACCCTGCTTCCTGGCCACGTGTTGATAATCTTCCTAAACTGCAGATTCACCATCCTTGGAGCTCAAGGAAAGATTGCACAGGTGTAGTGCCAGACGACATGACAGTAACACATGACTGGCACACACCTACTAAACTCTCCAATCTACTTTAATATTGAGAAAATAAATCTTCTTGGGAAGAATAACAAAGAAAAGACCAGTGAGGTTCTGGTTAAAGGCATAGGGAATTTTTCCTCTCCTGCAAGTTTGTTTTTCAGCTGTTCATTTGGCAGTTTAAGGGTTAGACAGATGTTCAGATTATTTTTAGATGATTTTAATATTGGCAAAGGAAGTAGGGAACATATAGAAAGTAGAGAACTCAGGCATTCAGACCTTTCCAGTTGAGGTTTGCCTCAGTTATCTAATTGCAACAGGAAGAAACAGATGTGTGCCTGGGCATTGCTCTGCTTCTGGCTAGTGTGGACCTGGCCTGTAATCTATTCAGCTCCGTGACTTTATCAATTGGCGTATTGTGTCATGCTAAATTTTATATTGAGCAATCATTTCCTGCAATAATCCTGAATTATAAATAATCATTGTAATGGGAAGAAATTGAAAAAAAGACTCACCTTTTCTCTTCTGCTTCTTTGTATTGAGGACCCACATAAAAGGTACATTTATCTGATTTGGTTATAGAATGTAATCATTCTATATGTAGATGTAATGTAGAATGTAATCATTCCTTACGTGTCTAGAATAGGTGTAAGATTTTGCTAAACTACTATGGATTTTATGTAATAATGCATTGAATTCTAAGGACTATATCAATCTATAAAGACAGACCTACCTAATTATTTATGAATATTTTGGAAGCAAAATAATGTGCTTATTTAATCATTTAAAGTGCTCAGATTAAAAAGATTTAACTTCTAAAATTAATGGAAAGTTACATCTATGAAAGAAATTTTAAGAACCACACACTGTTTTTAGTTGTTTTAATTTTCTAAATATATTATTATTATTTTTTCATGACTAATTAAAATCAATTGAAATAATTTATTATTTTGCAGAGCTAGAAATATTCAAAATATTCAGATTGGAATGTCTGCTCTATTAATTGCACACAAGGTACTTACAAAGAAAAGAAATAACAGAAAATCGAGTTCCTGCCTATCATCTAAATAAGACAAAATAATGAATCACTGAAGGGAAATTGTCTGCAGGTTGTCTGTATTTCAATCTAATTATACACTACCTCAGATGATTCACCCATCTATTGAGATATCTTTTTATTTTCCAAAAAGATATTTGCCTTAGCAGACCTGACATACTGAAAAATAAATTGCATCTATTGGGTAAAGTTGTATCAGTATGTTGACATACAAAGTTTTGAGAACTGTTATAAAGAGAGAGCTTCTTCATAAATTTTTATAAAATGGGGAAGAGACAAGTAGACAAGAGACAAGTAGCAGTTATTCTAGCTTTACAATTACATGTAAACATTTTCCAGTATTAAGCTATCTGTATATGCTAAAGTACTTACTCCATTTTTTAATAGTATGCACATTGAAGAAAATATTTCTCCACTTAAAAAGTAATACTGTTTAAAAGGAATATAGGAGGGTTGCAAGAGAGAGTGTAGAAATGTCAAATTGAAGAGGATAGATGAGTAAACTCAGCTTCTGTTTTGTTTCTTGTTCACTCTTTCCTTTAAGACTTTTCATGTCACATACACATTATCTACTGCAGACCAAGGTCAAGGACTTGCCAGTGCACAGTACAAAGACAGCAGAGAAAAAGCAGATTTTGCAAACTACTCTACCTGTTAAAATCTATTCCGTCATTTTTAATAATCAATGCCATACACAGAGTAGACTATTATTCTTAGTGCTTGGCTTGCAAAATAATTTAGAGCCACAGAAGGAGCAGAATCTACTTTGAAACTCTGTATCCTTAAAAAATACACTGTGCTAGTTTTGTATGTCTGTCTACCTACCTACCTACCTACCTACCTATATCTGTGAGCATGCCTAAAACCTTAAGAGTTTGGATATACTTCTGTAATAGCAAAGATTTTAGACACACACCCCCACCCATCCACTGGCAGGGGCAGTTACAATGTTTCTGACACATAATTATTTCCTCTCTATTTTGGAATTTAACATGACCATATAGAAAACCTCTTTAATGACATTCTATTTTCAGCTCACATGGTTTACAGCATGTTACATTGGATAGCAGATTAGTAGCTTGATTAGTTAAGACTTTTGCCTGAAGGCATAACCATTAGTATATGTTTTTCAAACTTTAAGAGGCAAGAATACCACACTGTCAAAAAATCATGTTTCTTTTCTCTTAATGGCTAAAAAACATTAAAAGTTCACGTTTCATTGGTTAACTGGTCTCATCCTTTCTTTACATACCAGTATTTGTTATTTATAGAAAATTCTCTACTAATAGCCCTTTACTGCAACACCTGGCTTGTCAACATCCTTATATATCCAAGGAAGGGACAGATTTAAGCAAGAGATGATTAATATAAAAAAATGATGGGTTAAATTTCTTAGAAGTAGAACTAAATACTATGAACTGTAACTAAAGGTAGTTTAGAATATATATAGCACCTTTTATAGATTGTGGAAGAGTATGTTAGACCCTCTTCCCATGTACGTATTATTATTTTTTTCTGTGTTCTCATGGAGCTTATATTTAAAGGAGACAAGACAAAAAATGAAGGAACAAGATGATGTTGTATAGTGTTAAGTGTTATGATAAAGCAATAGAATGAGAAAGAGTGGTTTAGGTCAACTTTTTCTGAAGCATGTATCCTTCTCTAACAATTCTTTGAATGATCTTTTCTGGGTTACCTAGGTATTGTACTGGACTTTCCTATTACCTTCTACAAGGATGATGAAAGAACCCTGGACTATGTATACAATGAGCAGGTCGGATAATCTGACCCCTGAGTAATTTAACAGCAGCTCCTTCTGGCTATATCCCCATAAATCACTCCAGTGGATGTTAGTATTAAAATCCTTAGCTATTTTAGGGTTTTATTTATTTTAAAAACATAGTTATGAAACTATTAACAAGTCATCATAATTCAAAATAAGAGCTATTTTGAAATATTAAATTATTAAAACCCAATATGGGTTTTCTAATAAGGCTTAAATATCTTCTTTAACTATATGACAATTTGAAATGAAAGCTCTAGATAGTATGATTAGTTTAGAATCATTTCCTGGCTGTGGAGACCTTTTATATATTAGTTATTTATAAAACTCTTTTCGTGCATTTGATAAGTCTTTTCCACATCATAATATGTAGCAGTCTAAAGGCAAAATCATTAATATAAAGTTCTCTGTTTGGAACTCTATTGACTAAATGTGGAATATTTGTAATGATGTTGAAAATTGTGATTTTTCAACAACAGCAACAACAGTGATGTGTTAAGCAACATGAAACACTTTTGGCTTACCTTAAATAAAAAAATTGAGCCCTTGTTGTTAATGATTTTATTTTTAACTCTGAGTCATTATATTTATAATGTCTCTGAAAATATGAATGTGGTAATATAGTGATTGAACAAGATGCTTTTAAGTGATAAAGAAGTTTTGTTGGATTAAGTGACAGTGGGGTTTGGTACTTCATTTCATCTTCATGATTGGTTGGAAGAATTGACCAGAAAGTTAAAAAAGGGAACTTATCCATTTCCTAGGGTAGGAAGCAACCTAGGGAATTTAATTATCGCAGAAACAAGTTTAATAAGGTATGAGCCCTATAATGTTTTATTGAAATGAAGCTCTTTCATTTTCCTAATGTCTTGAGATTACATTGAAATCTGATGAATTGTAAAGCTAGAGAAGCAGGGTAGAGGGGAAGCAGGAGACGGAGTAAGCAGGAGCCACTCACTGGACATGGCCAAAGGGAAATCGGCAGTAGGAAATAGGGTATTGTTGTTGTTTAAGCTATTAAACACTTCCAATGTGCCCAGCCTTATGCCATGTTTTTTTATAAGCATTTATTACTCCCTGGATCGCATATATAAAGTATGAAGTACTTAAGCCATTGCACAGTGAAAAAGATAGCTGTTGGTTGGGGAACCTCCCATCTAAAGACAAGCATCAGAAGTTTCACAAAAGTGGAGTGATGCAGGGGAACTAAGCTGCTATGATATGCCACCCTGTATTAACTGCTCCATATAATTGTATTACATAATTCTTGACAACACTCTTTCAGAGGTGATACTCACTCTTTCTGATTTTACAGATGAGAGAAATAATAGACTCAAAAAAGTAACTTCCCTAAGATCACATAGCAAGATAGTACTAGACCAGGGATTCAGATCTAGATTCGTCAGCTCTACAAGCCTCTGTAGTTTCATGATACCTCAGTGTATCCCCATCACTGCTTTTGCCATGGATTGATTTCTGATGTCATTTATCCAAAATGCTGAGTTTCTAACTTATTCACTCTAAGGTACAGACTTGTCAGCTCTCTCTACAGTAGATCTGTCCTAATTACCTAGTTAAGTGGCACTGTATTAGGCAGTAACTTACTAAAGTGTACTTTTACTGTCAACCTTGACTCCTGAACTTTGAGAAAAAGTGATTTATTTTATTTTACTTCAAATTCCCAAACTTCTGATTGAAGTCCAGCTAAATTTAGAATGTAAACAAATATTAAGTTGTCTAGTTATTTGATTTGGAGTCTTGCTATTTTTGGTTTATTATGTAACTTTTTGGTTTGTAGGGGACATAATTTTAGAGAACATTTATATATTTTATGCTAATTTTAAAACCCTCCATAGGGAGTAGAGCGTTCAAAGATATTCCTAATGTGAGTTCATGGCTTTAAGCTAAAAGTAATTTTACTACTTTGATAGTACAGGTGACCAAACTGCAAAGATTAATATAAGCAGATATTGTCATTTGGGTCACTGTCTATACCACTGGGTATTTCCAACTTTCATTCTATCAAAAAGAAAATTCAATCAAATTATTTTTACCCATTCATCCAATAAGTAAGTATTATACAGGGTTTGTTCTTTCTATTTCTGGATATAACAGTCTTTGAGTAGACTGAGCTGTAAACTCCTATCCATATAATATAATGTATACTACTTCCTGTGCAGAATCTCATGACCAAGGCATTTTGTCTTTTGAGAGAAAGATAATGACATAGGCAATTTTCTATAGGCTATTTGTTGCATATGCTTAGATATAGGATGAGCAAGGTATAAAATAGCAAGTTTTTAGGATAGGTGAACACAATATTTTATTTAAAAGCAATATTCTCTCATATCTCTTATTTTTTTTTCTCAAAATATTTACATCAATAATGTTCTTCTTTAGTTTTGGTAAGAGTACTTTATTTTTTTTTTTAGAAGATGTTGGGGGTAGGAGTTTATTAATTAATTTATTTTTTGCTGTGTTGGGTCTTCATTTCTGTGCGAGGGCTTTCTCTAGTTGTGGCAAGTGGGGGCCACTCTTCATCGCGGTGCGTGGGCCTCTCACTATCGCGGCCTCTCTTCTTGCGGCGCACAGGCTCCAGACGCGCAGGCTCAGTAGTTGTGGCTCATGGGCCCAGCTGCTCTGCAGCATGTGGGATCCTCCCAGACCAGGGCTCGAACCCGTGTCCCCTGCATTAACAGGCAGATTCTCAACCACTGCGCCACCAGGGAAGCCCAAGAGTACATTTTTGTCTCATAAAACACAAGCTTTGTATGTTTTCTCACTCAGCACAATTGGAGTCTGAATTTGATTCAGCTTTCATCTTAAGATCTAAGGCCTGGGGCTTCGCTGGTGGCACAGTGGTTGAGAGTCCGCCTGCCGATGCAGGGGACACGGGTTCGTGCCCCGGTCCGGGAAGATCCCACATGCCACGGAGCGGGTAAGGGTAAGCTGGGACGAAGTGAGGGAGTAGCATTGACATATATACACTACCAAATGTAAAATAGATAGCTAGTGGGAAGCAGCTGTATCACACAGGGAGATCAGCTCGGTGCTTTTCATCCACCTAGAGGGGTGGGATAGGTAGGGTGAGAGGGAGATGCAAGAGGGAGGTGATATGGGGATATATGTATAAATATAGCTGATTCACTTTGTTATACAGCAGTAACTAACACAACATTGTAAAGCAATTATACTCCAACAAAAATGTTAAAAAAAAAAGGTAACAAAGTAAAACTTTCTTCTTTCAACTGTTTATTCAAAAGAACTTTAGTTTTTTCTTTTCTACTCTTAAAATATAAATACCCTGATGAACACTCTATTGATGTTGTTAGTGTTCTTTGTGAGTTGGGGAAAAAGTTGTATTTCAAAAGAAATCAGAAAGAATTGAAAATGCAAAACAGTAAACATCAATGGGACAATGTACGCTGTTCTCCTTTACTACTGGGCAGTTTCATGTGTTACAAATGTAAAAGGGGAAAGTGTACAAGACGATTTGACTTACTTGAATACCTGTTAGAGAAAAAAAGACTACATTTTTGTAAATGTTTACTGAAATTCAAAATATTTCTTTTATTCTTATTGTGCATTTAATATATCCTATGCTGATTTATTGAGTTTGCAGCTTTTCTGTAGGTGTGAGGAATTCTCTGTGGTATCACTAGTATGAAGAGGTACCATAACACTGCCTCTCTCCCAGACACAAAGAAATGGAAGCCAACTAGTTAAAAGTTCCAAATTCTATGTTTAATGAAACACTTTGGATTTATTTTGGTTACAGTCATATTTCTGGGGGTCTGAATATTCCATAATAGTCTGGGGAATGTGTTGGTGACTTCCAAAAATAATGGAAGAATTAAAGCCATTTCTTAGTTTCTCTTAAGTTGATTTTTAAGGCCTTGTTCTACCTAGCAATCTCCTTGACTTTCTACCCTTGATTGTGATGAGTAATTTTATGTTTGAAAAGCAAATAGCCGTGCTGGACATGTGACTGGAGTAAGGCCATCTACAGCTGTGAGGTGTTCATACACAGATGAGTTTAAACATGTTGTGTGTAGTGTTTAGTTTGATATTTTTCAAAAAGAGAATTTAGTGCATTTTTATTGATGGTTCATAATGAAAGAAATGGTCCCATTTTAGGTTAATACTCATGAGATTATTATGATATAAGGGGCATTATAAACTAGAGAGTACATTTCCAATCCTTATATTCTATATCTTTTTAATATAGGAACGACACATATTTTGAGTAAAACAGTAATGAAAGTGGAAATATTTAACTTTTACATTTGATATTCAAAGTGAATTTTTATTTGAAAATAATATTAAAGATATATTGAGACAACTTCTGTTATGTATGTTCTAACAAGCCTTTTAAAGTATTTTATGGATCCATAAATATTTAAGGAAATTATAAATAATTATTAAATTATTTCCTTGACCTTTTTGTTAGAATCTAAACACATATTCAATTTTTTTTTTACTTCAGTTTTTATTTTATATCGGAGTATAGTTGATTTACAATGTTGTGTTAGTTTCAGGTGTACAGCAAAGTGATTCAGTTATACATATACTTATATCCATTATTTTTCAGATTCTTTTCCCGTATAATTTATTACAGAATATTGAGTAGCATTCCCTGTGTTGTACAGTAGGTCCTTGTTGTTTATTTTATATATAGTAGTGTGTATATGATAATCCCAAACTCCTAATTTATACCCCCACACACCTTTCCCCTTTGGTAACCATAAGTTTGTTTTCTATGTCTGTGAGTCTGTTTCTGTTTTGTGAGTAAGTTCATTTATATCATTTGTTTTAGATCCCACATATAAGTGATATCATATAATATTTGTCTTTCTCTTTCTGACTTACTTCAATTAGTGTGATAATGTCTAGGTCCATCCATATTGCTGAAAATGGCGTTATTCTTTTTTATGGCTGAGTAATATTCCATTGTATATATGTACCACATCTTCTTTATCCATTCCTCTGTCAATGGACATTTAAGTTCCTTCCACAGACATATTCGGTCTTGACTAACAAGCACTTATAAAATTTCCCTTTCTGTATTGCCTTAAACATGATTTGGCTGGAACATGATATAGCATAGTATGTTTTTTAAGTCATGTTTATGTTTTTTTCAAATTTGGTACAATATATATAACAAAAGTTTGCCATTTTAACCATTTTAAGTGTACAATTCAGTGGCATTAATTGCATTCATAATATTGTACAACCATCATCACTATTTCCACAGCTTTTTCATCACCATAAACAGAAAATCTCTACCCATTAGTCACATAGTAAGTTTTAAAATATTGTAGTTTTTGAATTTGTGAAATTTAATTTTATATAATTTATAAAGTAGTGTAGAAATAATTATGTCTAATGTAATTTTGCATATGTATAGGTATGTACATGTATGTCGATACACATGTGTATGTGTGTATATGTATATAAAATATCAAGAACCACATGTTGATCATATGGTACATCACTGTGTTGCATATTTTGAGAATTAACTGAATTTTATATGACATTTTAAGTGCATCAGACATAGACACATTACAAAGCATTTCTAATTCTATGTGTAATACTAATAATGCTCAACTATATACCTATATATTTTATGGGCATATAGTCAGATATATGTACTGTATATATAAAAAAATTGTATACAGATGGTGCCCAACTTACGATGTTTCAACCTAAAATTTTTCAAGTATATAACAGTGATACACTTTTAGTGCAGACCATACTTTGAGTTTTGATCTTTTCTTGGACTAGTGATACTGCGGTACAATTCTCTCTCTTGATATTGAGCAGCAGCAGTGAGCCATAGATCCAAGTCAGCCATGTAATCACAAGGGTAGATAGCCAATACACATAACCATTCTGTTTTTCACTTTCAATATAGTAGTCAATAAATTACATGAGGTCGTCAACACTTAATTATAAAGTAGACTTTGTGTTAAATGATTTTGCCCAACTGTAGGCTAATGTCAGTGTTCTGAGTACATTTAAGGTAAGCTAGGCTAAGCTGTGATTTTCAA
Source organism: Lagenorhynchus albirostris (assembly GCF_949774975.1). Lineage (NCBI taxonomy): Eukaryota > Metazoa > Chordata > Mammalia > Artiodactyla > Delphinidae > Lagenorhynchus > Lagenorhynchus albirostris. The sequence goes on along the minus strand of NC_083099.1, from coordinate 107,410,898 downwards.
GAGGTTAAATGTATTAAATGCATTTTCTACTTACAACATTTTCAGCTTACAGTGGGTTTATCAGGATACAACCCCACTGTAAGTCAAGAAAGATCTGTATATATGAGCATTTCTAATGTCATATTCTGATATATATATTGATGTTAAATAACTTTAAAGAAAGAATAATATATCCTGTTTTAAATAAATGGTATTCTTACTTTTACACAAATGGAATTTTTACTTTTAAAAATCTCCCTGGGGGGCTTCCCTGGTGGCGCAGTGGTTAAGAATCCGCCTGCCAATGCAGGGAACGCGGGTTTGTGCCCCGGTCCGGGAAGATCCCACATGCCGCGGAGCGTCTGGGCCCGTGAGCCATGGCCGCTGGGCCTGCGCGTCCGGAGCCTGTGCTTCGCAACGCGAGAGGCCACAACAGTGAGAGGCCCGCGTACCGCAAAACAAACAAACAAAAGAACTCCCTGAATTGATTTTTGTAACTTGTTAATAGAAGTTACCATTATCACGTGGCATTTTCTATGTCAGAAAACCCTAAGGTATGTAATTTCCCAAGAACTTGAATTACTAAATTTATCTACTTATTTATTGTTAGGTCCTACTGTTTTTGTTTTTAAACGATTCAGTATTCTGTTTTTCTCCTCCCTTTTCCATTAAAATGTCTGCTCTGAAAATATCCAAGTTTCTTCCTCAATGGCCTAGAGTAACTTGGAAGCAAATCCAGTGTATATATAGGTTATGGATTTTCTCTCTGCACTTACAACTTTATTTTAACAAAGATACTGGACTACAAACTTCTGCTTTCCTGGAGGTGTTTGAGCAAGGTACTTTGAATTTGTTATTACATGCTATTGTGCATCTCAAAATGCCCCTAAGGAGGCACTGACTTTAGCACTGAAGCTTTCTTGGGTTTGTGCTGTTTATGCTCAGTATTGACATAGGAATATCCTTTTCCTTAAGCTGAAGGCCTTTGGCTTTATGTATAACTAATGGATAGGATACGTATTTCTTAGAATTATATAAATCTTAAGAGAAGGTATTTGATAAAGGGAAAGTGTCAACACCCCTTGCCTAGAAGCCTACCCTTTTCCCAAATCAAACTCTACCGCCTTTCCTATCTTTTGAATTTAATTTATATTTATGAAGTACCATCAGCTACATTCATGCTGATAAGATTTTTCTATTGTAGGGGGGGTCTGGTATGTGACCAGTAGCTACCTTTCCTTTTAACCCTCACTGCTGCGTTCAAATTAGAAGTCTACTTCTCACTACAATACCTTTATAAACCACATCCCTACCTCCTCACCATCTCTGACCTTATCAGCATGAGGATGAGTTTAATTTCATATCTTAAAAATGAAACTACTATAAATTACTCTGACATTCTTTATGCTTAATCCTTTAGTGGCCTCATAGATCCTCTATCAAATTATTTTTAAAAACTCAAATTTAATCTAACTTACAGTTACGCATCTCCCATAGTCATATAGTCATATGACAGACTTTGTATTTTGACTTATATTTTTCAGAAGTAGTCATTCATTGTCCTTCATGTGATTTACCAATATAGCATAGCAGTGATTGTATGGACTTAATACTCACAGATCCTTGTCAATATAGTAACATTTAAAGAATAAAAACAATGGTAACATCTTTTTAAAACATTATAACAATCCAGAATAACTTAATAGATTATAATTTATATTCTGCAGAATGAAAAATGGGATTAATAATCAGTGAGTGTATTTATGTCCTCCTAATTAACAATAAAATATGCTTTAACATCCAATAAATATTCAGTGAGAATCTGTTACATGTTGAGCACTATCAGAGGTTTAGGAGCATAAAGATGAATCAGATGTATCAGGTACCCATGTAACATGTTTACATCTTTTAAAAATTAAAACTATTGTTTTAATTCTCATATTTTGAGAATAAATTACTATGCATTTAAAGAAAATACATTCTGACTCTATAAACCTTTGGATTTGCTACTTTATATAAATTCATGTTTGAAAATTGGCCCAGACCCAAAGCATTGTTAACTTCCTTTACTTCCTGGTTCACTGCACATATTCAGACATAGGCTTCAAATTACTCCTTAAAGAAAATCAGCAGGTGATTGATAACTGGAAAAATAACCATGTCCATAGGAATAAATCAAACACATCATCACCCTGCATGTGTGGTAGGCCACAGTTATTTGGGCAACTACATGTAGCAGTGGCATCTGTAAATTTCACTGAGGCCCTAGAATTCAAGTTGACATCAGCAAAATCAAAATTAACTGCCTATAAACTACCCTCTTATCAACATAATTATATTTTACTAACATGAAAAGTAACCATTTATTGCATTAAATAAAACCTATAAATTAAAAAGCTCTTTGATTCATTTTTTTCCCTTCTCTAAGAGTCATTATAAGAAGAAGAAATAAAAGGTTTTACCCCAGGAGGCATGTTTAACTCTGTGCCTGTGGGTAATTCATTGGAAATTCTGTGTTGTTTATGGAAAAAAGATGAGTATGTGGTAATACAGAATCTCATAATGTACTGTTTCAGAATTCAAAGGCTCTGCTAGCATCAGGAACAGTATTTTACATTCAGTACAGATCACACTTAAAGTTAATAATGACCTTCAAAACTTGCTCTTATTTATTGCTGCTGAGTTACGAACAGAATGGCAGAGTAGAAAATGATGACGTCAGGGTCACAGCAGGTAAATTAGGCACATTTAAAGTAAAACTCATTTGCTGCTCGAACATACGATTTATAATTTTTTATATTGCAGAGTATTTAAATGATCTAGATTTAAAACTGGTACTTCAGAAAATACTTTCTTGAAAACATTCTTTCATCTGTAAGAATTATGAAATGAATGCCATCTTAATTTTTATAGTTTATATAAGTTACATTGCAAAGGTATGTGTTTTTATAGACAATTATGGGGGGAACAATAATAAGAAATGAAAACACCTTTGACCAATAATGGAAATACATAAAGTCATATTATAAGTCTGTCATAATCTTATTTACATAAATATGTTGGATTCCCATATTGAAAATGTGTTATAATAGCTTGGGAGAAAAGATTGTTAATCTAGTTCAGGCATAAATGCCTACCTAGATGAAATCTAAAATTTAGTTCCACTGTTACTTTAAATAGTTGGAAAAATTTAACTATTATTGAGGAAAAGCTATGGTTTCCCATTCTCTATTTTGTAATATCAAACTGTGTCCTGGCAACTGACTGCAGAACAGCAAATACTTTCCAATAGGTTCTATTAAAAAGATTTCCAACAGGTTTGATTATCCTGCAGATGTACGTGTACAATAGTGATACCAGTTGGAATGCATGTATTTTAAATTTATATTATGGTAGAAAATTCTCAGTAGGCAGAGAGAACTATGTCTGAATCTCAGTAGCTTACTGAATCCTAAAAGAATAGAAGCTAACAAATGCCATTCTCAAACATGAATTTCTATGGTATGTGTCAAATCCAAAGGAATGTAAGATCAAAATATAATCCTTAAGGTTTTTTCTTTAAAAATAGAACGCAAGTAGTTTTAATTAAAAATAAAAATTCATAGTGGAGCATCCCTTCTATTTGATTGAATGGATGGATGCCCCTTGAGAATAGGAAATCATCTGTTATAGACCTGTAGGACTGAAAATCTCTTCTGAAATATCGCACCTTTTGGCCTCAATTTTTTTTTTTTTTCATTTCCAACAACTCTTACCTTAATTTCTCATTAGTTAGTAGTCAATGCTATCACCAAGTCTGGGCTTCCAAAAATATTCTGATCTTTCTAGTTTGCCAGAGCTATGTTTGAACAGTCCTTTCCCCCTTGTATAGTAGATGCAAGGCTGGAAATTTTCAAAGGAACCTTTATTCTGTGTGTGTGTGTGTGTGTGTGTGTGTGTGTGTGTTTGTGCACGCACTATGAGAATGAACATAAGAAGACTCTATCAGGGAACCAAGGCATTTAATGCCTAACTGAAGCTGTCTGGAAATGGCACCTTATTCTTTTCTTCCATCATTGATGCTAAGATCTAATTTCCCCATCATTCCCATCCTTGGTTAGTATAAAATTTTTCTTCTTTTGCCCCTCCAAATCGCACACCCTATTTTGCACTGGATCTAACATTCCCTTTAATTCATCTGTTCTCTTTATTTGCATCCATTTTAGAAAGATATTATCCACAATCTCATTGATATAAAAAATTTTAAGAGTGCTTTATACATCAGTAATAAACCAATTATAGAAATTTATGTGAAAGTAATTAAAATGCTATTTTTTTCTATTTATATAATGAAGAATCTTCTGTTAAAGGCATTAAAAATCACACACAGTAGTGAAGTAAGGTTGAATCAACTAAGCCTGAGAGCCGCTCAGTTTCTCCATTGTTCAGATTTATATTGACTGTTAGGTGAGGAAAAGAAGTACACATGTAAGTTAAATTAGGTTTTTTAATTCAAGTACTTTTATTCCACAAGGAATAAAAACAAGGTGAAAACCATTTTTACTTACATTAAATATTTTATATTAAAATTGTATATTTCATATACTGAAACATCTTCAGACACAATGTAGTAGCCATGAGTGGACTTTTGAAATACTTAGTAGTCAGCATTTGGTGTATTTTATTTTATTTATTTATTTTTAAATCTCCTTATTCCTAATTTGTTATACCTCTTATGAAGAAGCATTAGTATCAAAAAGCATTTAATGCAATTTTTCTTAACACACAATTTCAGATAATAATGATACATTTGGTGTATTTTAGATGCAGCCCTTTGAGAATGATGTGGATGATTTTATTATTTCTTTTCTTTTTTTTCTTCAGTATGACTGAGGGAAAATTGAGGTGGTGTCTGTACCTCATACATGAAAGATACAGTAAAAATAATTACAGTGAATCTGAATTTAATAACAAAAAGAAAATGTTTTTATATGTATCACTATTAAATTTAATTTATTCAGAATATTATGGTTATTTATATCTTTCCATGGGTACTATCTTGAGAATCTTGTGCAGTCACTGCTCAAGGGTCATATCTGTTCAGCAACTTAAAGACTTCTGTTTTAGTATTGTCATCTCAGAGTAATTAAAAGTAACAACATTTTAAGAGAGAGGAATATAAACCTTATCTTACATTACTTCCTATATAATTTTTGTAACTTGAAATTGAAGACTGAGGCTTCTGTGTTTACAGCAGTGTAGAATAAAATTCTGTCTTGCTATGAATGGCTATGTAAAAATTAACCTTGTTCTTCTGCAATTAGAGTAATGGAGAATAAAATTCCTAAAATAAAAGGATTCATTTATTTATATTACATTGTTCTCTTTAGACTGAGATAATGATAACATAATAGATTCATTCTGTAAATTTACAGTAATGATGTTACAGTTTTTAACATGCATTTGTTAGACTTATGAACCTATTAAACTTAGCATACTATTTAAATCTTTTTGTAATCTGTAACATCAATTAATACATCAGCATTAGTAATTGAGAGAAAATAACTGTAAGCTAATGAGCCTCTAAAAAATTATCTTTTTTTAAAGAGGATATATTCTAAATTTTGGGGAAAGAAACAAGTAATATTGAACCAAGCTAATATGTAGATTTATACGTACAGATAATACCCTGTGTCTTCCTAGAGTTAGTACATGTTCAAACAAATCCCATATACTTTTTATATTCATCACTAAAATTTTGTATAATGCAAATTTTTATTTTGAATCATAATTCTAAAATACTAGAAAAGTTCTGAGTCATCTAATAGAGTTGACTAGCAAATTTTGTAATACCTTAGCTTCTTAAAATCCTTTGCATTTTATAATGTACTTCTACTTATTTTCTTATTTAATTCACACAAAAATCATTTGAATAAATATTGGTATTCCTATGTTACACATACAGAAACTAAACTCAAATGGACTAGGCTATTTGCCTAAGGTCCTAGATTCAAGGTACATACCTAAGGTCATAGATGCAAGACTTAAACTCAAATCCTTTGACTTCAAATTTCTAGCTCCCCTATGTTTGGCTGCACAAGTTATAATATATCTGCTAAGAGACATTTGAGGAAAAAAATCTATTTCAAGAGTCAAAAAAATTTTTTAATGTTTTTAACTCAAAGAAAATTTAATTAATCACAGTATTCCTTTCACTCAGTATTCTGCTTAATAAAAAGCCTGCTGTGTTTAAATGACCCACTCTTATTTCTGATATCTAGCATAGAAAATTGAATATTTCTGAGGTCTTTTCACCATAAATACCTTGGAAGGATAATTGCAATTCAGAGTTTTAAAATCACTAAAATGTGATTTGTTTCTACCAAGGAAAAATATCAACTCAGTTTCTTTTTTTCTTTCTAGTATTTATCTTGCATATTTTTTTTTTATTGGCGTGTAATTGCTTTACAATGCTGTGTTAGTTTCTGCTGTACCATGAAGTGATTCAGCTATATGTATACATAGATCCCCTCCTCTTGGACTTCCCTCCCACCTCCTCCCCCATCCCACCCATCTAGGTCATCACAACTCTTAGTTTTAAGAGAAAAATAACATAGTCCAACTATCCTTGAATTAAGGTAACTTCAGGAAAAAAAAAATTACAGACCCTATCTAGACAGGTACAGACTTAATTCGTAATAGTTTTGTTTAAAATGTGTATTTTTTTTGGTTTGTTTTGTTTTTTTGCGGTACGCGGGCCTGTCACTGTTGTGGCCTCTCCCGTTGGGGAGCACAGGCTCCGGACGCGCAGGCTCAGCGGCCATGGCTCACAGGCCCAGCCGCTCCGTGGCACGTGGGATCTTCCCGGACCAGGGCACGAACCTGTGTCCGCTGCATTGGCAGGCGGACTCTCAACCACTCCGCCACCAGGGAAGCCCTAAAATGTGTTTTTATATATTTTTTAAATATATAAAATTTTTATTGTCTGAGTTTTTCTCAGAATACTTAGATCACCATTTGTCATTTAAGTCAAAGCATTAAAGCATATATTGTGCCATATAACCTGAAACATGAAGAATGCCTTGTGCAGCTGATAGATGTTTGATGATTTGTGATATTTTGCTCATTTTCAAAGCAAACATGGAGAACCCTTGCCTTAGATCAGTAAAAAGTATGGAGTATAGACCTACCATGCCTGCAGTTTTATGAGAGTTGAGATAGAAACCTGTGTCGTTCTGAATGGAATGGTACATTGGAGTTGTGTGGATTTGAAAATGTTTTTAAGTAATACGTTAAAATGGGGAAAAAAGAGTATAATCAAAATGTCAAGGGAGTTGCTTACATGGCTTGACTTTAACTTGTTTCCATAGAATTATAGCTTCTGTTTTATGGGGAATTAATCTGCTTCACAATTTTTTCTAATAAAATCACAGCTATAAAAACAACCAAGAAATACAGTACATGAGAGCATATATGGCATAAATAACTTTTGAAATTTCAAAAGTTATTTCAAAACATTTTAGAATGTTTATTTAAAATGTGTGAAAAGCTTAATTATGTCTCCTCCTTTGCTTCATCTGTTCCTGGCAATATACCAATTGTGGTCACACATCCATTCTTCTAGAGACTCAGAGGTTTCATTTGCATAGCTCCGTTATCATCCTCTATAAAAAGATACCAGGCATCTCTAAAGGGGGAAAGAAAATTACTCTTTTAATCATAGTTCAACATTTAATTAATTCATTACATTCCAATTTTAGGAACTATTTTTTCTTTAAAAAAACAACCAATTCGGGCTTCCCTGGTGGCACAGTGGTTGAGAGTCCGCCTGCCGATGCGGGGGACATGGGTTCGTGCCCCGGTCCAGGAGGATCCCACATGCCACGGAGCGGCTGGGCCCATGAGCCATGGCCGCTGAGCCTGCGCGTCCGGGGCCTGCGCTCCGCAGCGGGAGAGGCCACAGCAGTGAGAGGCCCATGTACCGCAAAAACAAAAAACAAAAAACAAAAAAACCACAACCAATTCTTATTGTTTCATATTTTAAGAAATGACAGTGTGCTCCTACATATTCATTTTTCAACAGAAATATTAAAATAAAATTGATAAGTAATTCATTTAACTTACTAAAAGTCTTTATACTTGGGACACACTTTACAGGTTTTTTCCCCCTCTACTTTACATACAAATACATACATACATACAAGTAAGCAAAGCTTTTCTCATTGTAAATTGACTGCTTCCAGGTATAGAGACATTCCATTCAGAATAGAATTATGTGCATACTATTTTTACTACTCTAACAAAGATAATGTTCATCATTGAAAATTATGGCTATAAATAAAGGCTTATATCTGAAAAAATTAAAAAAGAAACAATACTGAAGATTCTTAGATTCTGTCAAACCATAAAGGCCATCATCAAAGTGCAAGACAGATTTTATTGGAAAGGACAGGAAAGTAAGAAATGGCAGCATATTTGTTCTTATTTATTCTGGTACTAGACTAATTTTATTTCAATGTCTGTAAAAATTAGGAAATATTAACCAATCAAGAAGGACCTAGAGGGAAGATTGGTTAGAAGGGAAGCCATTAGTTATGGCTCTAGGCTACCCAGGCAAAACAGTTCTATCCAGTAAAAAAATCAAAACCAACTGCTTAATGTTTGTTCTGCTCTTTTATTGGATATGCTAAAATGTATTTTTGCAGGCATTGTTAGTAAAAGTCACAAACACAATCATTTAGTATCATTTCAATATAAACATCCAATAAAAACAGCATAGAATAAATAAGTTTAGATGTATTTCAAGAAACTGTGATTTTAAGGTTTTTCCAAGAAAATTTTTGTGGTTACCAACTGAAATTTAAAGATCCTTTTCCTTGTGTCTATAATTCCCTGTTATCCCCCAATGTGTTCAGTTTTCTCCTCTTGTTTTGACACAACTATTAATTACATCCTTATGAAAGTGCCCAGTTTAAATAATATGAATACTCTATAAAGTATAGGTCAGTGTTTATAGAATTTAATGTTTTCATCAGGCACTGAACATTTTTTTCTTATGTAATTTAGAGTTACCTGTGAAGGGACATTGTCTCCTGTTAAAAACAGAACTTTGCCACTGAAACGAGCACAGGTGTTAAGTTACCAATTAAAGTGAAGTAAACTGTCAAAAGAAAAATTTTAATTATACTTTCTTCATTTTGACTTTGTCTTTTCATTGTACTAGAGTCCCAACAGCATCAGTTTGGGCCTGCTTCTCTAAATGATTCAGCCCCAGAGTTCCCTGAAGAATCTCTGTTGCTCAGCTGTCTTCAGGAATGTGGTCATTGCTTTGTCTCTACTGGTTTGCTACTATGACAAAATTAAACATTTAGATTTCTTGGCAGCCCTAAGTTTTGCACTCCTGGCAGGAATAAAGGAAAATGTCACTTGAGCATATCCCTGTGTGGGGTATGACTTCTCCTAATAGATTATCAAAGTTCCATTTGTATGGAAACTGCCCTTAAATACTTATGACAAGTCTTATTTCATGGAGAAACAAACTGTCACATGTAACAACACAGTAGCAAGACTGAAATGTTTATTGCCTAGAAATGCCATGAGTTGGAGGTTTTAGTGTTTTTCTGAAGTAAGAGTATTTGTTAAATACATTGCAAGATCAACTATTTTTTTTTGATTTTTATAAACTTGGCAGACATGGGGAAATTGGAATTACTCTAAATTAAAGAGACAAACTTTACTCAATTGTGTAATATTCATTTTTTTAACAATTTAAAAAGAAAACTTAGTTGGGCTTACTTTTAAAGTTAACTCCCAGTTCCTTAACTTTAAATTGCAGGAAAAAGTCTGAAATTTCACACTTCTTAAAATATCATGGTCAAATATATTTGTTTTATAATATGGTCTCATTCATTTGCTGTGTGCCATTTGTTATTCTACTTACATTTATACAGAAATAATTAGCCTCCATTTTAGTAACAAATTCAGAGGTCATCCAAAACACGTTTGCAAATTCCTAAAGTATAGAATCCATTTCAGAAAGGATAGTTTTTAGTACATAATGTTCACTCCAGAATTGCTTATATGAGCATTGTCTCAAGCATGAGGTTGATCTCTGGGTGACCTTGAGGTTTATATACTTAAAAGGTAAGAAACTAAAAACAAGTATTAGACATGGCTGTACTACATAGACAAGAAATTGTGACACATTAAGCCATCATTCCCACTGAGGACTGTATTGACAAACTGAATTATTTTAATCTTAATTAAAAATAATTGTGCTGCATGTGTGCTTTCTTAGCCTTTAATTAACATAAGCTCTTCGAAACCAAAGTGGCAGCATAATAATGCATTCATAATTTATAGTATAAATGGAGGCCCTAGGGAAAATGCATTGCTATAATTTCCTTGTAGGTCACTGCTGATGTTACATTGCTGATGAGAACGTCAATCAACTAAAGGATGAACAGGGAGAAAGAAAGCATTAGACATGATTTATATTTTAAAAAGTATTATATTTTCTTGCTTTACCATCATGCATGCCAATTAGTAGTTGATAGTGTCTTTTTTCTAACTCGCGTGTGTGTTGTGTGTAATTTTGTACGTGCATCGCATGAAGTGGCACATTTCCCAATCAGGTAAATCTGCAGGTGACAGTCAAGTGAGTTTAAACACAGCAAGATTTAATTACACTTCCAACTAAGTAGGCTGCAAGTAGTTTAAAAGAAATGGGTGATGGCTGCGGTAAACCAGACAATGACAGGTTCTTCAGAGTTACAACTAATGTTAATTTTCTGTTCTTCCATGAATATCTTTATTCAGTCTGTGCTTGATGAGCTGCATTTTTGTAAGGGATCAGTGGGGCAGATAATTTAAAATAAAAGAAGATCCCCTAAATCATTTATATATGCCCTTGAAAAGATTTATAAAGCTTGCACAGAGGATAGATTCACATTCTTGATTATTTCTACATTTAAAGTGCAATGTGAGGTATCCCAAAGGAATTCAAGTTAGAAAGGGAAACTTCTAGAATTATCAATTCAGATTATGCATATGTGGATTTGTATCAGGTCATTTTGCTTTTTTCTCTAGCTAAGAATCTGTCGCCTGCTTGATCCTTTTTATTCTGCTGATTTATCTTAGCCTGAGACCAAATAACGGTTACAGGCCATGAGCTCTTCCGTCATCTTTTTTTGTTGTTGTTTTCAACATCTTTATTGGGGTATAATTGCTTTACAATGTTGTATTAGTTTCTGCTGTATAACAGAGTGAATCAGCTATAGACATACACATATCCCCATATTTCCTCCTTCTTGTGCGTCCCTCCCACTCTCCCTGACCATGTCTGGGTGGTCAAAAAGCACCGAGCTAATCTCCCTATGCTATGCAGCTCCTTCTCACTAGCTATCTTGTTTACATTTGGTAGTGTATATATGTCAGTGCTGCTCTTTCACTTGGTCCCAGCTTACCCTTTCCCCCTCCCTGTATCCTCAAGTCCACTTTCTACCTCTGTGTCTTATTCTTATCCTGCCCCTAGGTTCATCAGAACTGTTTTTTTTTTTTTAATTCCATATATGTGTGTTAGCATATGGTATTTGTTTTTCTTTTTCTGACTTCACTCTGTATGACAGACTCTAGGTCTATCCACCTCACTACAAATAACTCAATTTCATTTCTTTTTATGGCTGAGTACTATTCCATTGTATATATGTGCCACATCTTCTTTATCCATTCATCTGTCGATGGACACTTAGGTTGCTTCCATGTCCCGGCTGTTGTAAATAGTGTTGGAATGAACATTGTGGTACCTGTCTCTTTTTGAATTGTTGTTTTCTCAGGGTATATGCCCAGTACTGGGATTGCTGGGTCATATGGTAGCTCCATTTTTAGTGTTTTAAGGAACCTCCATACTGTTCTCCATAGTGGCTATATCAATTTACATTCCCAGCAACAGTGCAAGAGGGTTCCCTTTTCTCCACACCCTCTCCAGCATTTATTGTAGATTTTTCGATGATGGCCATTGTGACCAGTGTGAGGTGATACTTCATTGTAGTTTTGATTTGCATTTCTCTAATGATTCGTGATGTTGAGCATCCTTCCATGTGTTTGTTGGCAATCTGTATATCTTCTTTGGAGAAATGTCTATTTAAGTCTTCTGCCCATTTTTGGATTGGATTGTTTGTTTTTTTGCTATTGAGCTGCATGAACTGCTTATATATTTTGGAGATTAATCCTTTGTCAGTTGCTTCATTTGCAAATATTTTCTCCCCTTCTGAGGGTTGTCTTTTGGTCTTATTTATGGTTTCCTTTGCTGTACAAAAGCTTTTAAGTTTCATTAGGTCTCATTTCTTTATTTTTGTTTTTATTTCCATTTCTTTAGGAGGTGGGTCAAAAAGCATCTTGCTGTGATTTATGTCATAGAGTGTTCTGCCTATGTTTTCCTCTAAGAGGTTTATAGTGTCTGGACTTACCTTTAGGTCTTTAATCCATTTTGAGTTTATTTTTGTGTATGGTGTTAGGGAGTGTTCTAATTTCATTCTTTTACATGTAGCTGTCCAGTTTTCCCAGCACCAGTTGTTGAAGAGGCTGTCTTTTCTCCATTGTATATTCTTGCCTCCTTTATCAAAAAGATAAGGTGAGCTTATGGGCGTGGGTTTTTCTCTGGGCTTTCTATCCTGTTCCATTGATCTATATTTCTGTTTTTGTGCCAATACCATAATTTCTTGATTACTGTAGCTATGTAGTATAGCCTGAAGTCTGGGAGCCTGATTCCTCTAGCTCCGTTTTTCTTTCTCAAGATTGCTTTGGCTATTCGGGGTCTTTTGTGTTTCCATACAAACTGTGAAATTTTTTGTTCTATTTCTGTGAAAAATGCCATTGGTAGTTTGATAGGGATTGCATTGAATCTGTAGATTACTTTGGGTAGTATAGTCATTTTCACAATATTGATTCTTCCAGTCCAAGAACATGGTATATCTTGCCATCTGTTTGTATCATCTTTAATTTGTTTCATCAGTGCCTTACAGTTTTCTCCTTGCAGGTCTTTTGTCTCCTTAGGAAGGTTTATTCCTAGGTATTTTATTCTTTTTGTTGCAATGGTAAATGGGAGTGTTTCCTTAATTTCTCTTTCAGATTTTTCATCTTTAGTGTATTAGCATATAGGAATGCAAGAGATTTCTGTGCATTAATTTTGTTCCTGCTTCTTTACCAGATTCATTGATTAGCTCTAGTAGTTTTCTGGTAGCATCTTTTGGATTCTCTATGTATAGAATCATATCATCTGCAAACAGTGACAGTTTTACTTCTTGTTTTCCAATTTGATTTCTTTTATTTCTTTTTCTTCTCTGATTGCTGTGGCAAAAAGTTCCAAAACTATGTTCAATAATAGTGGTGAGAGTGGACAACCTTGTCTTGTTCCTGATCTTAGAAGAAATGGTTTCAGTTTTTGACCATTGAGAATGATGTTGGTGTGGGTTTGTCATATATGGCCTTTATTATGTTGAGGTAGGTTCCACGTATGCCCACTTTCTGGAGAATTTTTATCATAAATGGGTATTGAATTTTGTGGAAAGCTTTTTCTGCATCTGTTGAGATTATCATATGGTTTTTATCCTTCAGTTTGTTAATATGGTGTGTCACATTGATTGATTTGCTTATATTGAAGAATCCTTGCATTCCTGGGATAAACCCCACTTGATGATGCTGTATGATCCTTTTAATCTGCTGTAGGATTCTGTTTGCTAGTATTTTGTTGAGGATTTTTGCATCTGTTCATCAGTGATATTGGCCTATAGTTTTCTTTTTTTGTGACATCTTTGGGTTTGGTATCAGGGTGATGGTGGCATCGTAGAATGCGTTTGGGAGTGTTCCTCCCTCAGCTATATTTTGGAAGAGTTTGAGAAGGATAGGTGTTAGCTTTTCTTGAAATGTTTGATAGAATTCGCCTGTGGAACCAACTGGTCTTTGGCTTTTGTTTGTTGGAATAATTTTAATCACAGTTTCAATTTTGGTGCTTGTTTTTGGTCTGTTTATATTTTCTATTATTCCTGGTTAAGTCTCAGAAGGCCATGCTTTTCTAAGAATTTGTCCATTTCTTCCAGGTTGTCCATTTTATTGGCTTATAGTTGCTTGTAGTAATCTCTCATCATCCTTTGTATTTCTGAAGTGTCAGTTGTCACATCTTTTTCATTTCTAATTCTGTTGATTTGAGTCTTCTCCCTTTTTTTTTTTTGATGAGTCTGGATAATGGTTTATCTATTTTGTTTATCTTCTCAAATAACCAGCTTTTAGTTTATTGATCTTTGCTATCGTTTCCTTCATTTCTTTTTCATTTATTTCTGATTTGACCTTTATGATTGCTTTCCTTCTGCTAACTTTGGGTTTTTTTGTTCTTCTTTCTGTACTTCCTTTAGGTGTAGGGTTAGGTTGTTTATTTGAGATGTTTCTTCTTTCTTGAGGTAGGATTGTATTGCTGTAAACTTCCATCTTAGAACTGCTTTTGCTGCATCCCATAGGTTTTGGGTCGTTGTGTTTTCATTGTCATTTGTTTTTAGGTATTTTTTGATTTCCTCTTCGATATTTTCAGTGATCTCTTGGTTATTTGGTAGTGTATTGTTTAGCCTCCATGTATTTGTATTATTCATTTGGATTTAATGTTCTAACTTATCAAATGGACAAGTTGGTAGTCCTGTTTCAATTTTCACATTTTCTTTCAAAATTATACTTTCTCCCCAAACCAAAAATTTGAACATGTTTGATCTCTTCATATGAAAAATCTCCTTCATTGTATTTTATAGTGGTCCTTTGTTTTCACCAAGAGCCACTAAGAAGAGATAGTAATGATAGAATATAGGTATTTTTTGATTTCCTCTTTGATTTCTTCAGTGATCTCTTGGTTATTTAGTAGTGTATTGTTTAGCCTTCATGTGTTTGTATATTTTTTACCAATTTTTTCTTTTAATTGATATCTAGTCTTATTGTGTTGTGATCAGTAAAGATACTTGATATGATTTCCGTTTCATTAAATTTACCAAGGCTTGACTTGTGACCCAAGATATGATCTATTTGGAGAATGTTCCATGAGCACTTGAGAAGAAAGTGTATTCTGTTTTTGGATGCAGTGTCCTATAAATATCAATTAAATCTATCTGGTCTATTGTGTAATTTAAAGTTTGTGTTTCCTTATTTATTTTCTGTTTGGATTATCTGTCCATTGGTGAAAGTGGGGTGTTAAAGTCCCCTACTATTATTGTGTTACTGTCGATTTCCCCTGTTATGGCTGTTAGCATTTGTCTTATGTACTAACGTGCTCCTATGTTGGGTGCATAAATATTTACAATTGTTATATCTTCTTCTTGGTTTGATCCCTTGATAATTATGTAGAGTCCTTCTTTGTCTCTTGTGATAGTCTTAATTTTAAAGTCTCTTTTGTCTTATATGAGAATTTCTACTCCAGCTTTCTTTTAATTTCCATTTGCATGGAATATCTTTTTCCATCCCTTCACTTTCAGTCTGTATGTGTCCCTAGGTCGGAAGTGGGTCTTTTGTAGGCAGCATATATACGGGTCTTATTTTTGTATCCATTCAGCCAGTCTGTGTCTTTTGGTTGGACCATTTAATCCACTTACATTTAAGGTAATTTTTGATATGTATGTTCCTATTACCATTTTCTTAATTGTTTTGGGTTTGTTTTTATAGGTCTTTTACTTCTCTTGCCTAGAGAAGTTCCTTTAGCATTTGTTGTAAAGCTGGTTTGGTGGTGCTTAATTCTCTTAACTTTTGCTTGTCTTTAAGGTTTTAATTTCTCCATGGAATCTGAATGAGATCCTTGCTGGGTAGAGTAATGTTTGTTGTAGGTTTTTCCCTTTCATCACTTGAAATATGTCCTGCCACTCTCTTTCAGAGTTTCTGCTGAAAGATCAGCTGTTAACCTTATGCAGTTTCCCTTGTATGCTATTTGTTGCTTTTCCATTGCTGCTTTTAATATTTTTTTATTTAATTTTTGATAGTTTGATTAATATGTGTCTTGGCGTGTTTCTCCTTGGGTTTCTCCTATATGGACTCTGCGCTTCCTTGACTTGCTTGACTATTTCCTTTCCCATGTTAGGGAAGTTTTCAACTATAATCTCTTCAAATATTTTCTCAGACCCTTTCCTTTTCTCTTCTTCTTCTGGGATCCATATAATTTGAAAGTTGATGTGTTTAATGTTATCCCAGAGGTCTCTGAGACTGTCCTCTGTTCCTTTCATTCTTTTTTCTTTATTCTGCTCTGCAGCATTATTTCCACTCTATTATCTTCCAGTTCACTTATGCGTTCTTCTGCCTCAGTTATTCTGCTATTTATTCTGTCTAGATAATTTTTAATTTCATTTATTGTGTTGTCCGTCATTGTTTGTTTGCTCTTTAGTTCTTTTAGGTCCTCATTAAATGTTTCTTGTATTTTCTCTATTCTGTTTCCAAGATTTTGGATCATCTTTACTGTCATACTCTGAATTCTGTTTTCAGGTAGACTGCCTATTTCCTCTTCATTTGTTAGGTCTGGTGGGTTTTTACCTTGCTCCTTCATCTGCTGCATATTTCTCTGTTTTCTCATTTTGTTTAATTTAATGTGTTTGGGGTCTCCTTTTTGCAGGCTACAGGTTCGTAGTTCCCATTATGTTTGGTGTCTGCCCCCAGTGGGTGAGCTTGATGGTTCACTGTCTGGTGTTGGCTTCCTGGTGTAGGGGGCTGGTGCCTGTGTTATGGTGAGTGGGGCTGTATCTTGTCCTTCTGGTGGGCAAGCCCACATCCAGTGGTGTGTTTTAGAGTGTCTGTGAACTTAGTATGACCTTAGGCAGCCTCTCTGCTAATGGGTGAGGCTGTGTCCCTGTCTTGCTAGTTGTTTGGCATGGGGCATCCTGCACTGGAAATTTCTGGCCGTTGGGTGGAGCTGTGTCTTAGTGTTGAGATGAAGATCTCTGGGAGAGCTCTCACCAATTGATATTACGTGGGGCTGGGAAGTTTCTCATGGTCCAGTGTCCTGGACTCAGCCCTCCCACCTCGAAGTCTCAGGCCTGACACCTGGCCGGAGCACCAAGACCCTGCTAGCCAAACCGCTCAGAAGAAAAGGAAGAGAGAAAAAGTAACATACACTAGAAAAAGAAAAAGAAAACAATAAAACGAGCAGACAGAACTCTAGGACAAATGGTAAAAGCAAACCTTTACAGACAATATCACACAAAGAAGCATACACATACGCACTCATAAAAAGAGAAAAAGGAAAATTATATATATATATATATATATATATATATATATATGGAAGAGAGCAACCAAACCAATAAACAAATCCGCCAATGATAATAAGCACTAAATATTGTACTAACGAAAACATAAAACCAGAAACAAATTAGATGCAGAAGGCCAACCCCAAGTCTACAGTTGCTCCCAAAGTCCACCACTTCAATTTTGGGAACATTCGTTGTCTATTCAGGTATTCTTCAGATGCAGGGTTTATCAAGTTGATTCTGGGGATTTAATCTGCTGGTCCTGAGGCTGCTGGGAGAAAGTTCCTTTTCTCTTCTTTGTTCACACAGCTCCTGGGGTTCAGCTTTGGTTTTTGCCCTGCCTCTGCGTGTAGATCACTCTCAGGTGTCTGTTCCCCACCCAGATAGGAGGAGGTTAAAGCATCGGCTGATTAGGGCTCTCTTGTTCCCTCAGGCTGAGGGGAAGGGAGCGGTATGGTAGTCATCATTGGAATGCGGGGCAAGCCTGAGGCAGCTGAGGCTGGAATGACTTTGCAACATTCTGAGGCATGCCGTGTTTTCTCCCAGGGAAGTAGTCTCTGGATCTCGGGACCCTGGCAGTGGTGTGCTGTACAGGCTCCTGGGGGGTGATGGTGCAGATAGTGACCTGCACTTGAACACAGGATTCTTGGCGGCAGTGGCAGCAGCCATAGTGTTTCATGCACGTCTCTAGGGTCTGAGGTGACAGCTGTGGCTTGTGCCTGTCACTGGAGCTCGCTTAAGCAGTGCTCTGCCTTCTGTGGGCACACTGGGAAGGAATCCCCTTTCCTCACACACCCGTAAACAAAGGTCTCTTGCCTCTCCAGCAGGTCCAGACTTTTTCCCAGACTCACTCCTGACTAGCTCTGGCACACTAGCCCCCTTCAGGCTGTCTTAATGCAGCCAACCACAGTCCTCTTCCTGGAGTCCGACCTCCGAAGCCTGAGCCTCAGCTCCCAGCCCCCACCCGTCCCAGTGTGTGAGCAAACAGGCCTCTTAGGCTGGTGAGTGCTGGTCAGCACTGATCCTTTGTGTGTGAGTCTCTCCGCTTTGCCCTCTGCACCCCTGTTGTTGTGCTCTCCTTCATGGCTCTGAAGCTTCCCTCCTACCCATCCCCATCTCCGCCAGTGAAGGGGCTCCCTAGTGTGTGGAAACTTTTCCTCCTTCATAGCTCCCTCCCAGAGGTACTGGTCCCATCCATATTCTTTTGTCTCTGTTATTTCTTTTTTGTTTTGCCCTACCCAGGTACATGGGGATTTTCTTGCCTTTTGGGAAGTCTGAGCTCTTCTGCCAACGTTTGGTAGGTGTTCTGTAGGAGTTGTTCCACGTGTGGATGTATTTTTGATGTATTTATGGGGAGGAGGGTGATCTCCACGTCTTACTCCTCTGCCATCTTGAAGGTCTGGGGCATCTTTAAGTGGCATGGGAGCTGTTAGTCTGAATATCCCATTTGAGATATTTTATACAAAGTGTAATATACATTATTTTCTTAAAAACTTTAGAATTTCTTTTTGATTTGTGACACATAAGCACTCTCATTAAAAGTCTAAAACCAGGTAGTGCACTTTCACTAATCAGTACAGGAATATTTAGAGCTACCTCTTGCAAGCCATGATTAAATAGTTTATCTTTTTAGGAATTAGGTTTTTTTTTTCCATTTTCTGTTTTAGTTTAAATAAAATGTTGGATAATAACCAGTAACTTAAGAAATTTTTTTCTCTATTCATTCTTTTCCAGGAAAAGAATGAATAGAGAAAAACTGAAAAATCTTTAAAGTATCTGGGGGCTCCCTCACCTTTCTGGAACCAAACTCATCCTTTTCCCTATTATTATTTATTTCCCCTATTTTTTCTACCTTAAATTTCTCTTTTTGAGAAAATCAAAGCAAAATAACAGTTAAGCAACTGTGTTTTCTTTTTCATCTGTTAATCTTGCACCCTCTTCTCAAAACTGTAGAAGCTCTAACTCTTTAATTTGTTCATCAGACATTGGATATTTTATATGTTTAAGGTCAAGGCTTTCAAAGATAAATAAAACCTAAGGATACTACAATATTCATTAATCTTTAGTATTTTCTTCCAAAATTATGCTTTATTGTGGTTTAAACATTTTTCTTAAATATTATAAAATAATTTTTGTTGTCTTTAGAATTAGTTTATTTTTTAGAGTCCTCTATATTAATGGATGAAATTATTATTACTATTTTGCACTTAACTTCATTCAGTTTCTGTGGGTCAAAGTAAAGAGTGAGGAGACCCAGGTCTATATATCCAGCACCTTTATTATTTTATGTCAAAATAGATTATGTCTCCAAAATATCTATTTTGGCTCTTAGGACAATTAATACAGTCATAACCAGGAATTATTTACGAACCCATGCATCTGGTGAAGAGAAGGTAGTAAAACTTTTCATCAGAGCAACTAGCATGTGCAAAAACATGAAGGACTCAAAGCACTTTACTATTGCAGGAAGTATGAGGAGGAGTTGATAGAAAATGAAGCTAAATTATTTGGCTTTAGTCTCTCCACTCATTTGGGAAAGTAATAGAGAGTTCCAAAGAATCACAAGCATTTATGTCTACATATTGGAATAATAAATTTTCATTCAGTTAAAAGTGAATATAGAATAATACATTTAAAATTATTCATTTAATTTCTGAATATACTGGAAAAGCAAAAATAGTGTGCTTTAAAGCTATTGTAATTTTTAAAGCTCTGTAATTGTAATGATTTTATGATTTTTATTGAATTAGGAATATAACTTCAAAAACACTGATATGTTTTATCTAAAAACAAATAGGATTTCCTAAAAATCTATCATTTTTTACATTAAACACTTTATTCTCTTATGGAAGGGACATTGGGGAGGTCAAGGGCTATTGTACATTTGAGAGAATAGCCAAGATAATTGGCTTTTAATATCTTCAACTTTTAGAGAAACACAAACAATTTATATATATATGCACACAGATACATAATCCATCCTTATTATTCATGGTTTTCATATTTGTGAAATCTCACTAAAATTTATTTGTAACACTAAAATTAAACCCACCGCACTTTCTTGCTCACTCATGGACATGCAGAATGGTGAAAAATTTGAGCCACCACCAGGATGTATTCTCAGCTAAGTTCAAAGAAGATGATACTCTGCCTTTTGTTTCTGTTCTCATACTGTAAAATGTGTCCTTTCCATGGTCTATTTAGTGTCATATATTTTGCATTTTTGTGTTGTTTTGTTGGTGTTTTGTTGGATAAAAATGTCCCCCCAAGCATTGTGCTGAAGTGCTGCCTAGTATTCGTAAGTACAAAAGCTTGTAATGTGCAGTATGGAGAAAATGTCAGGTATGAGTTATAGTGCTGTTGGTCTTGAGTTCAATGTTAATGAATCAACAATATGGTACGTCCAGAGAAAGGAAGAGGAAATATATGATATGTATATGAGGCCTCTTATAAAAGTGCTAAAGTAACATCTATATCATATGATGAAACTATGGTAAAAATGGAAATGTGGCTAAATTTATGGATTCA
Source organism: Lagenorhynchus albirostris (assembly GCF_949774975.1). Taxonomy (NCBI): domain Eukaryota; kingdom Metazoa; phylum Chordata; class Mammalia; order Artiodactyla; family Delphinidae; genus Lagenorhynchus; species Lagenorhynchus albirostris. Next base: position 107,390,151 of record NC_083099.1, on the reverse strand, counting down.
TGAGATTAGGACATTAAAAAATGCACAGTGGATAGCACTGTTGGGTTGAAAGCCAAGAAATGTATGGTCATGTTACCCAGAGTCAGGAAAATATTAAACCCTTCACAGCTGCTGAGTGGTTTATTATAAATAAATACTGTATATTATTATTTATAAGAACTGTATATTAAATAAGTTCTGTCTAAATAGAAGCACACATAAAACAATGTTATCTAGTGATTGGCTGACAAAAATGTTGTGACCAGAGGCTCACAGGGACCTAACTCTGTATTTTTCCTGGGAGCAGTGGCTCAGTATTTACTAATTCAGTGTGCACAGTGACTCAATAGAAAATAACTACCATGAATAATGAGAATTGACTACACACAAGCACATACACATATAGATATATAAATATGTGTTTACACACACACATATATATACATATTTTACTCATTTTTATTGACTTTTTTGAGAGTCCAATATATCACTTTAAGAGAAGTAATAGTGGGCTTCCCTAGTGGCGCAGTGGTTGAGAATCCTCCTGCTAATGCAGGGGACACAGGTTCGTGCCCCGGTCCAGGAAGATGCCACATGCCGCGGAGCAGCTGGGGCCATGAGCCATGGCCGCTAAGCCTGCGTGTCCAGAGCCTGTGCTCCGCAACGGGAGAGGCCGCAACAAGTGAGAGGCCCGCATACCACAAAAAAAAAAAAAAAGAAGTAATAGTAATAAGTGATATTTGCATAATGTTTTATATATTAAGAACTTACAGTGTTTTCAGGTATTTAGAATCAGGGAACCAGATTTCATTGATTTTAAAATTTTATTCTGAAGCCACAGTGTTGACATATGTATAATCATACCAATTCTGAGCTCATAGTATCTGCAGTTGTATATTTTGAATATAATTAGAACTCCTGTAATTATACATCTTAATTATATCACAAATTTTGGAATGTTCTCATTGCTTCTTCCTAGAACAGCAAAAAACACAACAATCACAATAATGACAACAAAGCACACTGCTATTTTCCAAGGACACAGTGTGACTGACAGAGTGTCAAAAATAATCACAGGGAATGATGGAGCATTCTCAGAGGATATTTGAATTCTTCTTTAGTGAATTTCATAATCTGACAGTGTTTTGTTTTTCAGGCACCATGAGTTTTGGTTAGTGACCGCAGTCAAGTATTTAAAGGTCCCCTACTGGTTTAGCTGTCCTACTGCTCCCTTGATAGATTTACTGTTTTGAGATACAAATTGTCTCAACTTTAAAATCTGGCATTCTCATTGTCAGTCTTGGTAATAACAGTTCATCTTATCTCCATGTGAAAATTGACATTGATTTTAGTTTATTTGGATATGAACATACTTCTCATAAAACTGATGTAGTTTTTTTGTCTGGGCTCACACAGCTTTTCCATATTCCTTCGTGAAAAGAAAGTAAAGTGCTTACTGATGCTTATAGTAGCAGGCACATTGTGGATGGAGCATCTCTGGGATCTCTTTAAAATTTTATTATTTTATAATTTCTCTAGCAAGCTACAAAATTGAGACTACTTTTTTGATAGCCAGGAAGTCCTTATTGGGGTTTCCAAAATATATGTACTTCAGGTTAAACTCTATGTGGAGAACTGGTAAAATCTACAGAAAACCAGATAAAATACAAGTTTTAAGAAGAAGAACTGAAAAAATGAGTGGGATTCTGCTTAATTCTCTAATCAGGCTTTATTGATATTATTTAGAAATATAATGATAGAAAGACTTAGCTTGTAGACCCAGCAATCCCACTACTGGGCACCTACCCAGAGAATACCATAATTCAAAAAGATACATGCACCCCAGTGTTCATTGCAGCACTATTTACAGTAGCCAGGTCATGGAAGCAACCTAAAATGCCCATCGACAGACGAATGAATAAAGAAGATTTGGTACATATGTACGATGGCCATAAAAAGGAATGAAATTTGGTCATTTGTAGAGATGTGGATGGACCTAGAGACTGTCATACAGAATGAAGTAAGTCAGAAAGAAAAACAAATATCATATATTAATGCATATATGTGGAATCTGGAAAAATGGTACAGATGAACCGGTTTGCAAGGCAGAAATAGAGACACAGGTGTAGAGAACAAACGTATGGACACCGAGCGGGGAAAGTGGAGAGGGGGTGGTGCTGTGATGAATTGGGAGATCGGGATTGACATATGTACACTAATATGTATAAAATAGATAACTAATAAGAACCTGCTGTATAAAACAATTAAATTAAAAAAAGACTTAGCTTATAGATTCCATTTTTAATTTATTGATCAGTAGGTATTTTTGTGAATAAAGGCCTGATACAATGATATTTCTTTAAGTATATACCCCACTCTGCAATTATTTCACCTCTATACACTTTCCAATTCAGTTTGTCCTAATTCTGTGAAAAGTTTGGTGAACGATTTGTAACACCTTTCCAGTGCTTTTCAAAACATTTTTTCCAGAGAGTAAAAATGTAGAATATTTAGATTCAGGGATCATTAAGAATTCCTTTTCTAAGAAAATCATGTGTTATAGTTCATCAATTCTAAGAGGCAACATTTTGCATCTCTGAAATTGGGATGTGTTTGACGATAGATGATGTATTGTAGTTTAATTGATAAAGTTTCTTCTCATAGTGATACATAAAATTATGATATGTCTTATAATTGATGGTTTATTGGTTTTGATGAAATAAATTCCTCTTCTGACACATTTTTAATAAGTGGGAGAAATTTTATTTTTGAGTTGACTTGAGGAGTTCCTGTAATTGGGATTATGTTTGCCATCTGATCATTTACATTTCTCAAGGTCTTGCCTCCTCAGTGAGTTTTTCAATTCAGTCCTTAGAAAGTAAAAGCCAAAAATGGGCGATTCCCTTATGATAATTCCAGATATATTGTCAAAGACTTAATAATACTTAGAGCCAAGGAACATATTCCAAAGCAGTTAGAGTTTACCTTTACAATTGCTTTATGTAATGGTAGTTTGTAATAGCACATTTTTGGCTGTCTCTGTTTTTTGTTTAACTTATATGTCGGGATATGCTAGTTTGAAAAAGAAGAGAAAATTGTGGGCTAGTATTACAAGTTACAAAATTATTTTTTCCTGATGCCTTAGAGTTATAATGAAGTCTTGTGAATATTCAAGCAATTTTAATAATATCAAAATGCCCGATGTATTTAGGTAGTTGGGAAGGGAAATAACAAAGGGAAAAAAAAAAAGAAATAGAATGAGGACCCAGTTGCCTTCCAAATGTTACAGAGCTTATACTTCTTTACAACCCAAACTTCAGGACGTTTATAAACAAAAAAAATGCATGTTTGTACATACTCTAACAAATTATTAAGACACTAAATATTTAAATTTATTGAAGTACTAAGTATTAAATATGGTACCATTTATTTTTAGACTCTATGCATTTGTATGTGATCTTTGGTTAGGTACTCTCAAACATTTTAAACGTGCTTGGAGGGATTAAGCAGAAAATGATGCTTCATGGAGTTGGGGACCAAACAGAAATATGAAGTATCCATGCAGTTACTTCAATTCAGTTTTACTTTTCTTCAAGTGAAAAACAGAAAGAAAAAAAAAGAAAAACAAACCAAAACACTTTGTATCAAGTCTATAGCATTTGGGCAAAGTAAGTACTGAGGATTTATAAAAATGTGATAATGAGAATAATTTAACATCAGTTTTATTTAGAAGGTCACTATTAAATCACAATTGCTTAAAAAGTTTGAAAATTCTTTTCTGAGAGATGGGAGAAAGAATGAGCAGAATGATTGTATGTGAATGGCTAACTGATGTAGAGTAATTCACTTTCACCTATGTCTTTGTCACCTGTTAAGTTGGGAAAAATAGTATTTTTCAAAGAAGCTTACCAAGCTTTCCTTGAGATGCAAATAGTACTGGGAATAAAGCAGGTTCTTAATAAATATTTTGGGGTGAGAGAACAAAGAATTATCATTAGAGCCCTGTGAACTTTTCAAAATTATTGAGCAGTGATTTTGAAACTGCAGAAGGTGATCCATTCGTAAGTCATGGTAACAGTTTAAGTGTTTAAAACCAGCATTTAAAAATAGAAGAAAATAAAAATACTCAAGTGCATGAATGATTATTTTATAAAACTTGCATTTTAAACATTGATTAGCTTGAAAATATGCAAATTACCAGAAGATAATAAAAATATTTATATCATTTATTTATATTTTTATGTGTATTTACATGATTTTTGCATTTAGCAGATATGTATACAGGCACATATATACACACATACACACATATGCGTATTGCCTATGTTAAATTATGCTGGCGGTGCTTTGGTACCGAAGAGGGCACATTCTTGGATGTGATAATTAATGATATAAAATGTATATTCCATGAGAATAATGGAAATGAGTTTGAAAAAGAAGCCAAATTAATATGTACTTATGAAGTCTCCTTTCTTCTCCTTAAACCACACAAAATCTGTTTCTAAGATAGTATACAAAAATGTCATAAAATTGGCAAAAGTCTGATATATTTCTTCCTTTAAAAAAAAAGCAAATGTAAACACTGAAAGATGTAGAAAGTCTTATAAAAGAGAAAGAGAGAGAAGCAACCAAGGCTTTAGGATTCAATAAAGTGCCCATCAGAGTGAAACTTCTTTGAGTGGTTTCACGTAAAGGACACACATGGAGTAAGTAAGTGAGTAGATGAATTGAATGACAAATATTATTGAGATATAACGTGGTACACCTAGGCTGAGTTTATTTGTTCTTTAGAAACCCTTAATCCACCTAGTTTCCTCGTAACCACTATTCCTTGCCACCTTAGTGAATGAAGTTCAGAATGTTGTGGATTTCAGGTCTTGCAAAGGAAAACAAAATTGCTCAATTAGACTTTTGAGAAAGGCTTCGTTTGTCATTGTGAATTACTTTGGTCATTGGCTACTATTAAGGAGGAAAAAGGGAAGGGAACAAGGGATCATGCTCTGTGGACAGGTCAGATTAAACTAGCCAGATGGGTTCATGGTGTCATATATATGTTGTAGGAAAAAGGAAAAGAAAAAAAGGAGCTTTGATAGCTGATAACTTAATTATCTGCCACTATCAGTTTGGAAGGGCTTTTAAACATGTCCAAAATGTCTACCAAATTTTCAGCAGGAGTGACAGCAGATTTTTAAGTAAGGATAAACATGCAGCAGTCTTTCTAGAATAAAACTCTGACAGACTATGATGAATTACCTTATTATAGTTGCTTGCATGACAAATGTACTTGATCAGTGTTTCTTCCTGGGAATCCTTGAGCTTATCCAGAGGCAAAAGTTGAAAGGAAATGAGAGCTAACTAGTAATCCTAAATGTAATATATCAGCATTTCTATGAAAGTATTCAAGAAAGCCTTATCAATTACTGTTTATGTCAACAGAAAGTACTTCCTCTATTCCCTTGTGATATAACCTCTTTTTGAGGATTTATTTAAGTGACTTTTTGAAAAGGGAATATAGATCACAGAAAGTTTTTTTTTTTTTTACAGAAAATGTAAGTTACCCAGCTTTTAAAAAGATTCTCAGATGTGTTCCCAGTCCAAGTTTTAGACGATACAGTAGCCACACATATTTAATCATATTCCTAATATATTTTTATTTATTCAAATATTTTTATATTGAAAAATGAGCAGTTGGGAAAAATAATGGAATTAAGAAAACTCTGTGGATTGCTAGAAATATTTAAATCACCAAGTAATAAGTTTCTTAATAAATTTATTTAATGAAACAATCATTTAAAAACATTTCTGCAACTGTATAACATTGCTGCTGTTGGAAAACATGATCAGGAAATCAAAGGCATTGCCAAAATAGTTGCATTAATTTTTATGTCACTGTTTAAGGACAGGTTGTAAAAATGTCTACCAGGTTTTATAATATTACATAAAGAACAATGTAAAGCTAAGATTTTTTGTCATTAACTAGAAATAAGTAGTAGAAAGTTAGGTTTCACTGTTTTGTGTATATTTCTTTATTTCATGTGAATGTAACACAACCTAGTTCATGCTGGCATCGTTCTTTTCTTCTTTCTTTGAAGAAATTTTATTTTCTAAGTAGCTTGAGTACTTTTATATTTATGCATGCATTAACTGTTGAATGGTAATTGTGCATTGCCAATACCCTTGTATACTTCTTCACACATGTATTTGGATAATAGATCAGGTCAAATGATAAATATGTAGGTAGATGCTTAATGTTTTGCCACTTCTGCCTTTAAAAAATATGTGATGTGTCTGGATGGTATGGGGTGACGAGCTATGAAACTCACAACCTCCTGATCAATACACATGTTCATTGAAGCTTAGATTTTGAAATATTATGTGTACATAACAAACACAATGAATGACTATGTTCTGGAGTCTACAAACTTAGACAAAAATCTCTCCTGTATTTTTCTAATTTTCTTAGAATACACTATGTCCTTGCATATGTAATGTGTTCCATGTAAATGAAAACTGAGCAGTGATTTTCAAACTGCAGATTGTGATCTGTTAGTAAGTCATGACAACAGTTTAAATGTTTATAACCAGCAGTAAAAAATAAAAGAGAATAAAAATACTCAAGTATATGAATGAATGCTTTATACAACTTGCATTTTAGTTAAACATATACCTGCATATATTCATACATGCAAATATGTTCATAGGATCACATCACACAGCGCATTTCTTTACTGTGGGTTGAAAAGGCTGTGAAAGTTGCTGGTGTAGTGATCAGGAGAGGCATCAATGATTAACATAATAACAACAAATAAACTAAGCCCCCATTTGAGAAGGTTAAGACCTAGGACAGGGTTCTCATCTCTGCTGCTTACTAGAACTACCTGAGACATTTTTGAAACATATAGATGAATGGTTTTAATCAGATCAGTAAGTCTCCACACTTTGTGTGGAGCCATGTAGATGTGTTTTGTTTTGATTTTAGGGCTCTCCAGGTGATTAGAACATGAAGCCAAGTTATAGAACCTCTACCATAGAGTAGCAATCATGGTAAATTAAAATAATTTTCCTTTTGCTTTCACTTTGTGATTTTTGACAGCTGATATCTTAGGGTTTGAGAATACTTAGACATTGAAAACTACAAATTAATAAATGAAAAGGGATACTTGGGACAAGTGTAAAAATCATTTAAGGGATTTTCATATATTATAAATATATTCTATGCTTATACAAATTTTTACTTGTGTACCAGTCAATGAGAGGAGTATCATAGAGACAAGCAGTACAGTTAACTCATCAAGAGTATAAGTATTAGACACATTAAGAATGTTGTAATTAATTTTCCATCCTCTTTCAGTTAATTATTTGTTAGCTTTAGTCAAATAGTAATTAAAGAAAGTTTCAGAATGTCATCTTTTTTTTTCACCTAAAGGTCAACTTTTATGAATCCTAAATGCTTATATTCTCTTCTTCCTCTTTTAGTCAACTCTAGTTTTTCACTCAAGGTGAATGACAAAATTTTATTGTAATGATTATGAAATTTCTAGCATTAGTATAAAAATATGCAGAGATTGAGGGCACTGAATACCTGTGAGAAGTAAACTGGTCTTCTTTGCATTTGTCCCTCACAACCACTACTTGCTACCTGTTGTTTTGTACATAAGGTGGCTCAAGCTTGGAGGGAAGAGTCAACATACACTAAGTGGATGAGTAGATCTGGACTTCAGTGTTCCTTTTTCCTGGTGCAGTTGGTTTTGTTCTTCTTAATTTAGCTGCTCCTTAGCTTGTAACTCTCCAAGTCAGTGGAAAGTCAAATTCAGAGAAGATCTGAACGATATAAACAAGTTTGACCAGCCCAAGTGATGTGAATAAGTTTGACATCTACTTAGAATGTGTGAGCAGGACCAGGATATGCACGGCTAACTTTTCAGACTTAGTCCTGATCGTTTTCAATAACAGGTCAGTCTTCAGCAGCACGTGTGGAAATATAACACAGCCCAAATTTGAAAGGAAATAATTGCAAACTTTGTGTATTAATTTGACAAAATTCTGATATTTATTCTGTAGTCTGTTTGAGCTTTATGTTTTGCCTTTGTGTTAACTATACTTTAACTGATATATACTTTATGAAAAATTAATTGCCAAATTTCTAAATAAATGTTGGGTTGGTGGTTTCAATAGTTGTGGCAAAACAATTCATCTCTTTTATTAAAAGTAAAATTATCTTTATAGAATTAAATGCTAAAAATATGTTGTCTAACATTTTTAAAAGTAACAGACCCAAGCACAACCTATTACTCAAGTTCTTTACCTTAAAACAATTTCCCAGATAATTTATACAAAAAAGCATAAAAAACAGTAATTATAATAGTAAGATAAATGTATGAAGGTACTAAGGTGATTTTTTTCAAAGCTAATATTTGAATCATGCTATACAGGTGCAGTTGAAAACCTATGTATTATTGTGAAAAAGACTCATATCAACTTCTTTTTAAATAAGACAAGGTGGATAATATCTTTATTACAAAGGATTCTTTGTATTCAGATCCTATTAAAATCCATATGATTTGTCAATTTACAAGTCTAGCTCCTCCATTAGACAATATTCTTCTTCAAGGAACAGAATTTTAGTGAAAATATGTGTGTTCATAGTTCTAGGGCTTCCCATGATGTTTAAATGAGTGAGTGAAAGAAAAGAGGAATTTAGTACTTCAGCTTCCTCACCAATATGGTATTTATGGAGTTTTACATATTAGTAGCTTCTCCTGGTCTCAAAAATGTAACAAAAAATCTTAGTAAGTATATTTGTCTTTTAGGGATAATTTAACCACTAACCAATTTTACATTCATGACAACAACCAGATATGCAATTACAAATAAAATTTTCTAGCATTTTTTTAAAGTGCAATTATTGTTTAGCCAAGTTATAGGAGTTATAGTTGTCTGCGGAATTTTGCCCTAGGTATATTTTTGCTCATTTTTACAAAGTAACAAGTCTCTTTATTAATAGTAATGATTTCTAACATTTCCCACCATGTCTCAGTGTGAAAGATCTTTGGAGATTATCTGAGCCATTTTCCTTTAACATACGGATCAGGAAGTAAAGTACAAAGAGGTGAGATTCTAGAGTTGTCTTCATGGCACTCTTGAAACAGACCTCCACAAACACATATTGTTTCTTGTATTATATCTTTTTGCTATTGATAACACATTATTTCACTTGATACTCACAGTATCATGAGTTGATAAACTAGGTATTATTAGATCATTCTTTTCCAAAATAGCTAATACCAGTGGTCAGCACAATATGTCCCTTTACAGAAATAATTTGCCGATCCCTAATTAATACTGTTTTCAAATAATGTGTATTCTGTAAAGAGAAAGTCAGTTGCGCTGTGCATAAAAATGTTTGTTATCAAATCTTGTTCAAAAACAGACATTATGCTTTAAAAAGGCAAATCGACTTTCAACTTATAGTTACTTGGGAAGGTGCCTAGAACCTGAGATGGGTTGGTGTGACAATGAAGACCTCAATTAGAGTGAAAAGAAAGTTTTCTAGAATGAAAGAATTCAAAAGGGAAAATAAATTAATGGGAACTGATTGAGGTAGGAAGACTGGGTACCTCTTTATTTGAGACTACAAGTACAGTGGGAATCGTGTAAGTGCAAAATGAAAAATTCCTTGGTCTTATTTTGAACTTTAAAAGAAGAACTTAAGTCCAGTAGTTTACAACTTGAGAGATTTTAATACTTGAGAGCAAATCAGTAGGGTTGATGAACAGAGTGAATTAGAAATAAACACCCTGATCCAGAAAGAAAGTCACTGTACTGTGTGTGTGTGTGTGTGTGTGTGTGTGTGTGTGTGTGTGTGTGTATGTATGTGTATGTGAGAGAGAGAGTGTGTGTGTATGTATTTTGGGATGTGTGTGTGCATGTTTTCTAGAAAGAGTGGCTAGAGATCACTGCCCAAATGAAGCCACATTATATATGTCACAAGTATGCTCTGAATATATTAAATTATATTTGATGTTTTCATAAAAAATTATTTTGAAAGACAGAAAAAGGGAAAAGACCATTGGGTTAGAAATCAAGATCTGTAGGACCCTTGGCAAATCACTCAACCTCTCTAAACTGTTTCACATTTAATACATAGAACATACCTAAAGTCCCTACCAATCTTATATTTATGTATCTGTCCAAGCATCCAAGAACTAGGGGTATATATAAATAAACCCTAATAAGGGAAAGTGGAAATAACCATGGACTACTGGTACAAGATTTCCACAGCAGAGTATGTTGGAAACATAATGCCTGATGATACCATTATCTCTATTGTGGTCCAAACAACATTGCAGTTTATATCCTAGGAGGCTATTGTGGTCTGGTTAGGAAATTAATATACTATTTAGCTTTCCCCAGTGACTATATTTTAAAAAATAGATATAGACACAATTAGATAGCATGATTAAAGGATTCAAGTTATATTTATTGTTTTCAGTTTTGTTTTGTTTCGTTTTGTTTGTTTTTCCCTTTCCAGTTGTATTTTTTTTTAATTTTTTTTCCCTGAGATGCAATGGGGGCATCTCCAAAAGAAAAAATACAGAATACCAGAAAATATAAAGTGTAGTGAGATTTGAGAGGTTATATACGGTCTTTTTTTTTTTTTTTTTTTTTTTTTTTACTGTTTTAACATCTTTATTGGAGTATAATTGCTTTACAATGGTGTGTTAGTTTCTGCTTTATCACAAAGTGAATCAGCTGTACATATACATATGTTCCCATATCTCTTACCTCTTGTGTCTCCCTCCCTCCCACCCTCCCTAGCCACCACTCTAGGTGGTCACAAAGCACCGAACTGATCTCCCTGTGCCATGCGGCTACTTCCCACTAGCTATCTGTTTTACGTTTGTTAGTGTATATATTGTCCATGCCACTCCCTCACTTTGGCACAGCTTACACTTCCCGCTCCCCATATCCTCAAGTACATTCCCTAGTAGGTCTGTCTCTTTATTCCCGTCTTGCCCCTAGTTTCTTCATGAGCTTTTTTTTTCTTCTTAGATTCCATATATATGTGTTAGCATGCGATATTTGTTTTTCTCTTTCTGACTTACTTCACTCTGTATGACGGACTCTAGGTCCATCCACCTCACTACAAATAACTCAATTTCGTTTCTTTTTATGGCTGAGTAATATTCCATTGTATATATGTGCCACATCTTCTTTATCCATTCATCTGTCGATGGACACTTAGGTTGCTTCCATGACCTGGCTATTGTAAATAGAGATGCAATGAACATTCTGGTACATGACTCTTTTTGAATTATGGTTTTCTCAGGGTATAATGCCCAGTAGTGAGATTGCTGGGTCGTATGGTAGTTCTATTTTTAGTTTTTTAAGGAAGCTCCATACTGTTCTCCATAGTGGCTGTATCAATTTACATTCCTACCAACAGTGCAAGAGTGTTCCCTTTTCTCCACACCCTCTCCAGCATTTATTGTTTCTAGATTTTTTGATGATGCCCATCCTGACTGGTATGAGATGATATCTCATTGTAGTTTTGATTTGCATTTCTCTAATTAATGATGTTGAGCATTTTTTCATGTGTTTGTTGGCAATCTGTATGTCTTCTTTGGAGAAATGTCTATTTAGGTCTTCAGCCCATTTTTGGATTGAGTTTTTTGTTTTTTTGATATTGAGCTGCATGAGCTGCTTGTAAATTTTGGAGATTAATCCTTTGTCAGCTGCTTCATTTGCAAATATTTTCTCCCCTTCTGAGGGTTGTCTTTTGGTCTTATTTATGGTTTCCTTTGCTGTGCAAAAGCTTTTAAGTTTCATTGGGTCCCATTTGTTTATTTCTGTTTTTATTTCCATTTCTTTAGGAGGTGGGTCAAAAAGGATCTTGCTGTGATTTATGTCATAAAGTATTCTGCCTATGTTTGGCTCTAAGAGTTTGATAGTGTCTTGCCTTACATTTAGGCCTTTAATCCATTTTGAGTTTATTTTTATATATGGTGTTAGGGAATGTTCTAATTTCATACTTTTACAGGTACCTGTCCAGTTTTCCAAGCACCATTTATTGAAGAGGCTCTCTTTTCTCCAGTGTATATTCTTGCCTCCTTTATCAAAGATAAGGTGACCATATGTGTGTGGGTTTATCTCTGGGCTTCATATCCTGTTCCATTGATCTATATTTCTGTTTTTGTACCAGTACCATACTGTCTTGATTACTGTAGCTTTGTAGTATAGTCTGAAGTCAGGGAACCTGATTCCTCCAGCTCCATTTTTCTTTCTCAGGATTTCTTTGGCTATTCAGGGTCTTCTGTGTTTCCATACAAATTGTGAAATTTTTTGTTCTACTTCTGTGAAAAATTCCATTGGTAGTTTGATAGGGATTGTATTGAATCTGTAGATTGCTTTGGGTAGTACAGTCATTATACACTGTTGATTCTTCCAATCCAAGAACATGGTATATCTCTGCATCTATTTGTATCATCCTTAATTTCTTTCATCGGTGTCTTATAATTTTCTGCATACAGGTATTTTGTCTCCTTAGGTAGGTTTATTCCTAGATATTTTACTCTTTTTGTTGCAATGGTAAATGGGAGTGTTTTCTTTTCTTTTTTTTTTTTTTTTGTGGTATGTGGGCCTGTCACCGCTGTGGCCTCTCCCACTGCAGAGCAGAGGCTCCGGATGCGCAGCCTCCACATCCAGGGCTCACGAGCCCAGCCACTCCGTGGCACGTGGGACCCTCCTGGCCCAGGGCACGAACCCATGTCCCCTGCATCGGCAGGCAGACTCTCAACCACTGCGCCACCAGGGAAGCCTGGGAGTGTTTTCTTAATTTCACTTTCAGAGTTTTCATCTTTAGTGTATAGGAATGCTAGAGATTTCCGTGCATTCATTTTGTATCCTGCTACTTTACCATATTCATTGATTAGCTCTAGTAGTTTGCTGGTTGCCTCTTTAGGATTTTCTATGTATAGTATCATGTCATCTGCAAACAGTGACAGCTTTACTTCTTCTTTTCTGATTTGGATTCCATTTATTTCTTTTTCTTCTCTGATTGCTGTGGCTAAAACTTCCAAAACTATGTTGAATAATAGTGGTGAGAGTGGGCAACCTTGTCTTGTTCCTGACCTTAGTGGAAATGGTTTCATTTTTTCACCTTTGAGAATGATGTTGGCTGTGGGTTTCTCATATATGGTGTTTATTATGTTGAGGAAAGTTCCCTCTGTGCCTACTTTCTGCAGGGTTTTTATTATAAATGGGTGTTGAATTTTGTCGTAGGCTTTCTCTGCATCGATTGATATGATCATATGGTTTTTCTCCTTCCATTTTTTAATATGTTGTATCACATTGATTTGCGTATATTGAAGAATCCTTGCATTCCTGGGATAAACCCCACTTGATCATGGTGTATGATCCTTTCAGTGTGCTGTTGGATTCTGTTTGCTAGTGTGTTCTTGAGAATTTTTGCATCTATGTTCATCAGTGATATTGGCCTGTAATTTTCTTTCTTTGTGACATCTTTGTCTGGTTTTGGTTTCAAGGTGATGGTGGCTTCGTAGAATGAGTTTGGGAGTGTTCCTCCCTCTGCTATATTTTGGAAAAGTTTGAGAATGACAGGTGTTAGCTCTTCTCTAAATGTTTGATAGAATTTACCTGTGAAGCCATCTGGTCCTGGGCTTTTGTTTGTTGGAAGATATTTAATCACAGTTTCAATTTCAGTGCTCGTGATTGGTCTGTTCATATTTTCTGTTTCTCCCTGGTTCAGTCTTGGAAGGTCGTGCATTTCTAAGAATTTCTCCATTTCTTCCAGGTTGTCCATTTTATTGGCATAGAGTTGCTTGTAGTAATCTCTCATGATCCTTTGTATTTTTGCAGTGTCAGTTGTTACTTCTCCTTTTTCATTTCTAACTCTATTGATTTGAATCTTCTCCCTTTTTTTCCTTATGAGTCTGGCTAATGGATTATCAATTTTCTTTATCTTCTCAAAGAACGAGCTTTTAGTTTTGTTAATCTTTGCTATCATTTCCTTCATTTCTTTTTCATTTATTTCTGATCTGATCTTTAGTGTTTCTTTCCTTCTGCTATCTTTGTGGGTTTTTTGTTCTTCTTTCTCTAATTGCTTTAGGTGTAAGGTTAGGTTGTCTATTTGAGATGTTTCTTGTTTCTTACCATAGGATTGTATTGCTATAAACTTCCCTCTTAGAACTGCTTTTGCGGAATCCCATAGGTTTTGGGTCATTATGTTTTCATTGTCATTTGTTTCTAGGTATTTTTTGGTTTCCTCTTTGATTTCTTCAGTGATCTCTTGGTTATTAAGTAGTGTATTGTTTAGCCTCTATGTGTTTGTATTTTTTACAGATTTTTTCCTGTAATTGATATCTAGTCTCATAGCGTTGTGGTCCGAAAAGATACTTGATACGATTTGATTTCAGTTTTCTTAAGTATACCAAGGCTGGATTAGTGACCCAAGATATGATCTATCCTGGAGAATGTTCCATGAGCACTTGAGAAGAATATGTATTCTGTTGTTTTTGGATGGAATGTCCTATAAATATCAATTAAGTCCGTCTTGTTTAATGTATCATTTAAAGGTTGTGTTTCCTTATTTATTTTCTGTTTGGATTATCTGTCCATTGGTTTAAGTGGGGTGTTAAAGTCCCGTACTATTATTGTGTTACTGTCGATTTCCCCTTTATGGCTACTAGCATTTGCCTTATGTACTGAGGTGCTCCTATGTTGGGTGCATAAATATTTACAATTGTTATATCTTCTTCTTGGATTGATTTCTTGATCATTATGTAATATCCTTCTTTGTCTCTTATTATAGTCTTTATTTTAAAGTCTCTTTTGTCTGATATGAGAATTGCTACTCCAGCTTTCTTTTGATTTCCATTTGCATGGAATATCTTTTTCCATCCCCTCACTTTCAGTCTGTATGTGTCCCTAGGTCAGAAGTGGGTCTCTTGTAGACAGCATATATATGGGTCTTGTTTTTGTATCCATTCAGCCAGTCTATGTCTTTTGGTGGGAGCATTTAATCCATTTACATTAAGGTAGTTATCGATATGTATGTTCCTATTCCCATTTTCTTAATTGTTTTGGGTTTGTTATTGTAGGTCTTTTCCTTCTCTTGTGTTTCCTGCCTCGAGAAGTTCCTTTAGCATTTGTTGTAAAGCTCGTTTTGTGGTGCTGAATTCTCTTAGCTTTTGCTTGTCTGTAAAGGTTTTAATTTCTCCATCAAATCTGAATGAGATCCTTGCTGGGTAGAGTAATCTTGGTTGTAGGTTTTTCTCCTTCATCACTTTAAATATGTCCTGCCACTCCCTTCTGGCTTGCAGAGTTTCTGCTGAAAGATCAGCTGTGAACCTGATGGAGATTCCCTTGTGTGTTATTTGTTGTTTATCCCTTGCTGCTTTTAATATTTTTTCTTTGTATTTAATTTTTGATAGTTTGATTAATATGTGTCTTGGCATGTTTCTCCTTGGATTTATCCTGTATGGGACTCTCTGTCCTTCCTGGACTTGATTAACTATTTCCTTTCCCATATTAGGGAAGTTTTCAACTATAATCTCTTCAAATATTTTCTCAATCCCTTTCTTTTTCTCTTCTTCTTCTGGGACCCCTATATTTCGAATGTTGGTGCATTTAATGTTGTCCCAGAGGTCTCTGAGACTGTCCTCAGTTCTCTTCATTCTTTTTTCTTTATTCTGCTCTGCAGTAGTTATTTCCACTATTTTATCTTCCAGGTCACTTTTCCATTCTTCTGCCTCAGTTATTCTGCTATTGATCCCTTCTAGAGAATTTTTTAATTTCATTTATTGTGTTGTTCATCACTGTTTGCTCTTTAGTTCTTCTAGGTCCTTGTTAAACATTTCTTGTATTTTCTCTATTCTATTTCCAAGATTTTGGATCATCTTACCATTATTCTGAATTCTTTTTCAGGTAGACTGCCTATTTCCTCTTAATTTGTTAGGTCTGGTGGGATTTTATCTTGCTCATTCATCTGCTGTGTGTTTTCCTGTCTTCTCATTTTTCTTAACTTACTGTGTTTGGGGTCTCCTTTAGCAGGCTGCAGGTTTGTAGTTCCTGTTGTTTTTGGTGTCTGTCCCCAGTGGCTGAGGTTCGTTCAGTGGGTTGTGTAGGCTTCTTGGTAGAGGGGACTACTGCCTGTGTTCTAGTGGATGAGGCTGGATCTTGTCTTTCTGGTGGGCAGGTCCACGTCTGGTGGTGTGTTTTGGGGTGTCTGTGGCCTTATTATGATTTTAGGCAGCGTCTCTACTAATGGACAGGGCTGTGTTCCTGTCTTGCTTGTTGTTTGGCATAGGGTGTCCTGCACTGTAGCTTGCTGGTCGTTGAGTGAAGCTGAGTCTTGGCCTTGAGATGGAGATCTCTGGGAGATTTTTGCCATTTGATATTACACGGAGCTTGGAGGTCTCTTGTGGAGCAGTGTCCTGAAGTTAGCTCTCCCACCTCAGAGGCACAGCCTTGATGCCTGGCTGGAGCACCACGAGCCTTTCATCCACATGGCTCAGAATTAAAGGGACAAAAAATAGAAAGAAAGAAGGAAAGAAGATAAAATAAAATAAAATAAAATAAAATAAAGTAAAATAAAATAAAATTATTAAAATAAAAAATAATTAAGAAAAAATATTTTTAAAGTAAAAAAGAAAAATAAGACAGAATCCTAGGACAAGTGGTGAAAGCAAAGCTATACAGACAAAATCACAACAGAAGTATACACATACACACTCAGAAAAAGAGGAAAAGGGGAAAAAATAATAAATCTTGCTCTCAAAATCCACCTTCTCAATTTGGGATGATTTGTTGTCTATTCAGGTATTCCACCAATGCAGGGTACATCAAGTTGATGGTGGAGATTTAATCCACTGCTCCTGAGGCTGCTGGGAGAGATTTCCCTTTCTCTTCTTTGTTCGCACAGCTCCTGGGGTTCATCTTTGGATTTGGCCCCGCGTCTGCGAGTAGGTCGCTGGAGGGTGTCTGTTCTTCGCTCAGACAGGACGGGGTTAAAGGAGCAGCTGATTCGGGGGCTCTGGCTCACTCAGGCTGTGGGGAGGGAGGGGTACGGATGCGGGGCGATCCTGTGGCGGCAGAGGCTGGCGTGACTTTGCACCAGCCTGAGGCGCACTGTGCGTTCTCCTGGGGCAGTTGTCCATGGATCACAGGACCCTGGCAGTGGCGGGCTGCACAGGCTCCCAGGAGGGGAGGTGTGGATAGTGACCTGTGCTTGCACACAGTATTCTTGGTGGCTGCAGCAGCAGCCTTAGTGTCTCATGCCCGTCTCTGGGGTCCACGCTGATAGCCGCAGCTCGCGCCTGTCTCTGGAGCTCCTTTAAGTGGTGCTCTTAATCCCCTCTCCTCACACACCAGGAAACTAAGAGGGAAGAAAAAGTCTCTTGCCTCTTCGGCAGCTCCAGACTTTTTCCTGGACTCCCTCCCTGCTAGCTGTGGCACACTAACCCCTTCAGTCTGTGTTCACGCCGCCAGTCCTCTCCCTGCGATCCGACCCAAGCCCGAGCCTCAGCTCCCAGCCCCACCCGCCCCGGCGGGTGAGCAGACAAGCCTCTAGGGCTGGTCAGTGCCAGTCGGCACCGATCCTCTGTGCGGGAATCTCTCCGCTTTGCCTTCTGCACCCCTGTTGCTGCGCTCTCCTCTGCAGCTCCGAAGCTTCCCCCTCTGCCACCTGCAGTCTCCGCCCGCGAAGGGGCTTCCTAGTGTGTGGAAACCTTTCCTCCTTCACAGCTCCCTCCCACTGGTGCAGGTCCCGTCCCTATTCTTTTGTCTCCGTTTTTTCTTTTTTCTTTTGCCCTACCCAGGTACGTGGGGAGTTTCTTGCCTTTTGGGAGGTCTGAGTTCTTCTGCCAGCATTCAGTAGGTGTTCTGTAGGAGTTGTTACACATGTAGATGTATTTCTGATGTGTTTTTGGAGAGGAAAGTGATCTCCGCGTCTTACTCTTCCGCCATCTTGAAGCTCCTCTCCCTGTTTTCAGTTTTAAAATATTATACCCCCATACCTATAATTTAAAGAAATTTAATTGTGTTTTTTTCTGTGAGAGTAGAGATAGTTTATACTGCATTAAAAGTTTTAGTTTGTTAGGAATCACAAATTTTCAAGTGGAATATTATGGAATATGTGTTTATTATGTAATAATAAATAATTACATAAAAATGAAAGAAAACCTGTCTGTAGATAAGTGTCTGATTTCAGACAATAGCCTGACACAGTTGAAATTATATTGTGTCCTGAACACAGTCTAGACATGTACGCAATATTAAAATTAAAATGCTCTATCCATGTAATGCATCACTCATTAAAAAAAAGTATAGTATTTACCTCATTATGAATAATGAGTGAATCTTCTTATAATCTCACAGAGTGCCAATCTTCCTATAATTATGGTAATAATAATTTAGAATATGCCCTTTCAAAAGAATCTAGGACAGTCTACAAATAATAAACAAAAAATAAATCAATCTGGGCGTGCTGCCCAGATTATCACAAATATGTATAATGAAGCAAAGAAAATAAATACTTATAAGCACAACTGACTCCATGAGGAGGGGAAAAAAAGCCCAGTAATTCATTAAAACTGAGGTCAAAAACAATTACAGGACTCTCATGAATCTCTTATGAAAAGCTACGTGTATCTGTATATAAAGTTTTTTTTTTTCTTTAGAATTCTTCAGAAGTCCCTTTGAGATAAATACATAGAAAACGAAGGAAGCTACCTGTCCTTCCGCCATTTTACATATAGGAGAAATACCAATCAAGGAAACTGTGATTTACCTAAAATGTGGAAATCAGACTTAACTGTGTTAATTGGAAAATCAGCATATTCCAATTAGAAATTCTACCTCTTACTACAGATATTATGTGAAATGAATTACATTTTTATTGATAAATAGCAAACTGGAATTACTGTTTTACATGCCAAAAGTTGCCGCAGATTGCTTCCTAATGGCCTGTTGATGTGGTCTTCCAGTTTATTGAACCACAAAACAAAGTTGTTTTATTTCTAGTTTTAATTTTTAAAAAGTTTAGTGAAGGGCTTCCCTGGTGGCGCAGTGGTTGAGAGTCCGCCTGCCGATGCAGGGGACACAGGTTTGTGCCCCGGTCTGGGAAGATCCCACATGCTGCAGAGCGTCTGGGCCCGTGAGCCATGGCCACTGAGCCTGCGCGTCCGGAGCCTGTGCTCCGCAACGGGAGAGGCCACAACAGTGAGAGGCCCATGTACCGCAAAAAAAAAAAGTTTAGTGAAATTTTGTTCTCTGAGCTTAACCAAGTAAAAGTTAAATAACCAAATAAAGATACCTTGTGTGTCTAGTATCCTGTTCTCCTGGATTTTATTGGGCAGTAGCTTAACTTCCAATTTTTAGTTTGTATATGTGTTTCATTTAAATATTCTTTCATCCATCTATTCATTCTACAAAAAACATTTTGAGTTTCTACTACAAATCTAACACTGCTAGATGTTAGAGTCATAAAGTACATAGGATTTTTGATTTCATGGCACTCTAAAAAGAATGGATACAAAAAAAATAAAGAATCCAAAGACAGTTCATAAACTCTAGTCTAAAACATGCAGTGTAAAATGCAGATTCCTAAGGAACATATGAGAATAAGCAGGTAATCATTCCACAAATTACATTTTGAGTTTTAAGTGTATCTTCTTTTCATTTACAATTCTTCTTTTCATTTATAGCAGGTGATGTAAACTACTTCTGCTTAAAATGATACCTCACCTATCAGAAGAGTCTTAGGTACCCTATGAATTTAGGCTCCTTTCTCAAAATAGAAAAATGTCAACTTTTAAGGATCACAAATGCTCTATTTTAGAAGATCTCAACACTTTATTTAGCTTTACCTGTAAGTTTGCTAATATAAGTAGAAAATAAATGACATTTCTAGTCTTATCAGAGTCCTATAATTTTCTTTTATTTCATAGACATATAAAATGTACATGCCATGCAACATGATATGTAATTCATAGACATAGTATAATTATTTAGATACTTTATTATTTCCACTTCATTGTTGCTAAATGTGATTTTAAGCAGATATGGGGACTTCCCTGGTGGTCCAGTGGTTAAGACTTCACCTTCCAGTGCAGGGGGTGCAGGTTTGATCCCTGGTTGCGGAGCTAAGATCCTACATGCCTCACAGCCAGAAAAACCAAAACATAAAACAGAAGCAGTATTGTAACATATTCAATAAAGACTTTAAAAATGGTCCACATCAAAAGAAAATCTTTAAACAGATCTGAATTCTAAAATCTCTTAGGCAAGTAAATGTGGATAGTATGATTGATACTGTAGTAGCACCATGAACAATGCATCAGTGGTTAAAGATGTTTCTAAGATCTTTTGGGAACTAATACAGTTCCACAAAGCTTTTGTTGATATTTTTACTTGATTCCTTATATGTTAATGGCAGAAAAGAAATGACAAAAATAGAAGTATTCAACTCAGTAAAAATGTAGTCACCACCAAGTCATCTATAAAGGCTCTTTTGCCTATGCAGTTTTGGAAACAACTTATTCCATTTGATTTTGTCACAAGCATAAAGATATTTGGGGTGCAAAGGAAAAGAGGTTGGAATGAGAGTTGTGATTATTTATTCGTTTCCTTATTTTGTCTACTGAAAACTTCAGACAAATATTCTTTTGAAACTAACAGCATGTTTTGTTTCTTTCTGTTTTAGGTAAGCATATTCACTGTTCCTGGTATAATCAGACTGCACCAAGGTAAAACAAGAAAATGTGGTAACAATGATCAATATGTAAATATATATGAAATTTTAGAAAAAGCAGTTAAAATCAAGTTTCATTGGGAACTAAATACTGGAATTACCTTAGAAAATAGAAAATCTAAATGTTAAGTTTTTTGTTTTATTCTGATGTCAGTGCTGTAAACTTGCAATATTTGAAAATGTGTGTCATATGGAGTATTAAAAATATTTATTAATTTCTAATGCTATTAGGACATTTCTCACATCTTAAAGTGAGAAATGCAAATCAGAGTAAATTTTACACACAAAACATGTAAGAAAATTTGTTATCAGTATGCAAATTAATATATTTGCTGCACATACTGGATTTAAAAATAAAATATAACAAGTGATTTTCAAATACTAGAAGATGCTTCTAATACATATTGTTTTTAAAGGATACACATTTTTATGCATTATACTTATAGCTAGGAAAAAATAGAGTAATATTAATATTATTTGTCACTCTGAAGGTTAGTTATCAATCAATCTTAGTTAGAAATAAATTTCTCCAGAAAATAAATTATTTTTCTAGGAGAAATATGCTATGGTCCGTAAAATTCATATTACTTTTTCCATAATAACTCAAATCCTAGTTAAGCATACTGTTTTGGCATTCACAACTGAAAAAACTAAATTTAATCATAGTTATAGGGTAATATAAGTTCTAACAGTTTCTAGAAATATGTGTAACATTTAAACTCACATATTGTAGGAAATTTGTTCCATTTCCAATATCTTTTATTTCAAATAAAAGAGTGTTTATAATTACTTTCTATTTAGCTTGCTTCTTTGGCTTTTTGCACTGAAGGCCAAGAGAATCCAAGTTTGTAGGAGCATATCCTGTACAGTATTAGTAGGCATTTTTAGGGACACATAACCAAATTTAGTTCCTTTTGGAACAAAGGCAACAAATTGATGGTTCAGGAACCTACATGGCTTTAGAGTTTAGTACTTTTGAGCCCAGCAGCACTGGAAGTCTCATTATCTCAGAAAAGAACAAAGTATTTTTAATTAGAAGATGTGCCATCATTGTTCATTATAGTAGTTTCAAAGTAAATAATGTTCTAATTGATGCAGCAAGAGTGTTCTCCTTCCTCCAAACAAACAAGTGAACCTTATCTTTAGTAAGTAGTGAGGCTAAATTTTACTTTTATTTTTAAATAATCATGCTAAGGATGTGGTTTATTTTTCTGAATTTAATAATTTGATACTGATTTTAAATAAAAATATATCAATGTCAATATGATCCAACTGATCATTTATAGCAGTGGATTGAGAAGAGAGAAGGGTTGTTTGGCTATTGTTTTACTCTCTTTTTACTGTTTTGCCTTTCCTTTAATTTGAGTTGTTGGGACTCTTTGTTAAATGATGTGCTTTTTGTTTTAATTAGAAGCTAATATTTAATGGGTTAAATTGAGACTTCTTTCTGTTGGCATAGATAAATGTCTACAATGTAAGAAAGTATGGGCAACTTTCTAAGTGCTTTGTAATTGTGTTTCTCTGGAAAAGTTTAGTAATATCTGTTTGAGTATTGTAGTACATATTTGAAATCATACATTTAAGTCAAAAAGTTATTTTCCTTCATCTCAGAATGTATCTGGTAGGGAGAAAAAGTTCAGATTTTTTGTCATTGTGACCACTGTTTATAATGATAATGAGATATAGATAATTTTATAGAAATATACAATCAAAACTACTCTATGCCCTCAAAACAAAATAGTTTGACTTACTGTTCCATATTCAAAAACCTGAAATAAGTGAAGAATCTTATGTTTTTCATTAAATAAATCTTAAACAGAAAACATTTTAAACTTTTGTTGATGAAAAACATTTTTAAACTTAGCATAGTTTTCTGTTTAACTGCAGAATTAGAAATATACTTAAATCTTTCTCTGATGACTGAATTATGCCATGTATCAGAGTCCATTGCAGCAAATGGTCTAATAGAACATTGTAAGAGTGAAAGGTATATGTAAGGATGCTTTTACCAAAACAAAGAAAAAATGTAAACAAAAGGAAAAACAAAAGCATAAAATATTCTTAATCATCCCATAAATTAGGTTATTTTCGTTTCATTTGGCATTTTCTCTGAAATAAAAAGCAGAACAAACTTGTTGACATTTATTGTTAGTTCACTTCCAACTAATTGGTGCTTTACTTAATGTTAGTATTCCAGACTACATGATATATATTCTTTGTCCATTTGAGGCTACACTTTGAATGTGAACACCCAACAATGGCACCATGAGTCTAAGATTGATAGTTATTTGATTTAGCAGCATCTGTTGTTGTTTGATGTACTCCAAGCACCTGCTCTTCCTTGAAATTCAACATGCAATTCAATTTACTTTCATGACACATAACCTCGACAGAAGAATACTATTGCTGTTTATACACAGGTATTATAATTAATAATTGTATGTGTCTTTGGTCAAGCAAATGTCTATAGACTGGGTCAAACATCATTAACTTTAATAAGAACAACAATGGGCAAACACTTTGAATCACTTACTCCATAAACTGATGTAGAGTTCTTTTATGTTTCAGGGCATCTAGAGTCACTTTTTCAATTAGCAGTCCTTTCTTTTAATGCTCTTGGAGAATTAATGAAAACACAACAATATATGTTATCAGAACGATATTCTTTCCTGTGTTTGTCATTGTATTTCAAACCTGTCACATTATACAGAGTTGTAATAAGAAATATACCCAGAGACAGACACTGCTGTTTATTTAATTCTCTATTCACATTTTGTAATATGCAGCAACACAATAAAAACCAATGTAATTGTAACTGAATTACACTGCTTCAAAATTTATATGGGGACACACAGGGATTTAGGGTAAATATAGGAGTGATCATGCTGAGGATTAGAAAGGTCTGATCAAGGGTTTTCTGGGCAGAAAAATATCTATGAAAACCAAGCAAAAGTGTATTCGTCCTAGGAAAAATGTGAACATTATATAATACCATAATAGTGATTATGTGTATTGTAATTCTAAGGAGACCTGATGTCCTATAATGGACTATGCATCTGATACCCCTTTTCTAAGGAAGTCTCTTGCTTAGTGTTAACAATCCAGTGATATCTTGTGACCTTTTCTATGCAAATATGAACAATTTGAGGCTATCACAGTCTCTCATGTATTGCTCCTTAAAGGGACATTCTTAATTGCTTTTATAGTCTCAGTTTTATTTTAACCTCCATTACTTGTAATATCTTCTTTGAAGCTTGAAATTAACTTTTCTTTCTTCACTATTTTATCCTTTCCTATTTTGGTAAGCCATGATTTTACTTTTCTACTAAATTTCTAGGGGGTTTCATGCAACATAGACATGATAAATTTAATATGATAAAGTACATCTTTATTACATTATTCCTTACTCTCATTCACTGGAAGAGAATTATATACTTTTCCATGGAGAAGTATATTCCACATCATTCAGCGATGTGCTGTCCTTTTGCATGTGGAAGCAAAATTAATGATAGTGTAATAGTAGAATATACACTTTGTAGTGTTTACTTGGTAATAAAAGCTTTTGCACCATCTCAATTAGGTTCTTATTAATTCAGCCTTTTTGTGATCAACAGATAAATATCTATTAGGAGACTGACCTCGAAATCAAAGCTGTGACCTTAGTTTACTCAGAATGGTACTCTAAACAATTAAGCTAACCAACCCCATCTAGGTCATAATTTAGGGGAGAAAGAGAATGAGATCAGATAACAAAGCCTGCATTACCTTTTAGATATTCTTTTTCTACCTAAATGTTTCTTTGGAATAGGTTGAATGTATCATCCCATCCTTAAAGTAAAATGCATTGTTCTTTAAATATACTCTCACCCCTGCTCAGTTATGAAGCAATGACAGTGCACATTTTCTTATTCTAAAAATAAAATAAGGCAATTTAGCCTTTGTGTTCCTCTGTAATTATAAAATGGTGGGAAGTTTGATTTTTAAGTGACACAAACTTTTCATCCTTATTATGGAAAGGAAACCAGATGTAATCATGATAAAATGATTCAGTATTTTAAAGTTTCAAATGGGCAGTGGATAGGCATTCGTAAAAATATTTGATAATACTCGTGATCATCCTGGCCTCATTGCCACAGTTCTCAAATGTTCAAAGCTCTTATGTGAGTAAGCAATGGATGGTCAAATTTAGTCCATGACATTGGATGTTGCCTGAGTGGAGAAGCTGTGTCCCATTTCCCTTTGTGATCTCCCTTTACCTGGCCTAATGCTTGGCACATTTTTAGTTGCTTACAAATATTTTTGTTGTTGCTGTTGACATACATATTTGTTGGATTATTTTACACAGAAAAACTCTATATTGACTATATGCCAAATTTCATACAATATAGCTATAATGGAATTTCATGAATTATTTATTACAAATTATCTGTCTTAAACTCCTTCTTAAATGAGGCAAGGCAAGTTATGTAGGTAGGCTGGCAGAGAGATACCTACCTACCTACCTATATACATATATGGATAGAAAGATAAGAAAGATAATTGTTTAAAAAAATTGTTAAAAAAATAATTTTTCAGTATCAAGTCTTTTAGATTACTGGAGATTTTAGAAGTGTAACCATTGATATTACATGTTAGTTTTCTTAATAAGCAGTAAATATTCAGTGTGCAATCTTTTTTTCTCTTCCGGAACCTATGCCAGGTTCTTGAGATATACAAGGGAGACAGCATGAAATCTATTCTCAAAAAGTCATGATCTATTGTAGAACAAAAATAAATATTTTTTATCTATAAAAAGAGATGTAAGAAACATGGTCCAGTTGGGGAAAATAACTTCTAAATGGACAAAAATACTTTCTTTTAAAAAATCATATTTCCAAAATTCTACTTTTGAACTACCGGGTTTAGTGGTTTGACATTGGCAGTTGAATAAATGCATGGGTAAATTCAAAATTAAATGAAAATTATTTGTTTAACACCATTTACAGTATACATTTACCTAAACTCATTCTTCTTCCGTTATTTTTCTAACTTATATTGCAGATTACTTGTTTCCTGTTACTCCTTTGAAGGTTTTTGTCCTCATTTCTCATGCATAGTTCTCTAAAAATATACTAGTGTGTAGACAAAGAGACCACTCAGGTTATTCTGAGTTCAAAAGAATGCTCTTTGAATTCTCCTGTAGGATCATAAGCATGGATATATGATTATCTTGTCTCTTAGCTCAAGAAAAAAATGATGATAGTGTGATGGTTAGGGTTTTTTTTTTTTAATATTCACGTTTGAATTTCAATTTTCTCCTTTTTCTACATAAAGCAATTTAAGAAAAGCTTCCTATAAAATTCTTGATGCTACAACTGCTTGTGGTTAGCTTTAATACTTAGAGATTTGGAGCTACTTCAAATTAATCCATTTTTTAAATTTTAAAACATTCACTATTGAATATTAAGAAATTTTGAATACTTTCTGGGATTCATATACTGAAACAATGCAAGAAATAACATTTTTCTCAACATATATGCTTCTCTATTAAGAAACAAATAAAAAACTCTAGTATAAATTATTTCTAGGCCCAGTGCATAATCAGTGGGAATCTACTTCAATCCATATGTTCATTCTCAGCTGAAAACACACCCTCTGTGTTCCAGCCTAAATTATTCAGTCATTTTACATCAGGAATTTGGAGCTGTCAGTAATATTAGAATTACGTCTTTATCATGATTTTAATAACATGACAGCCACGACTATTGTTGACTCTATATTGCAATATTTTTGACTTTTAGTTTGCTCTTTTAGCTGCACAGTTGTACAGATAATATCAAGAATGCTTTCCAACCAGTTTTCCCATTCATTTAATAAAAATATTTAATGACAACTAGAATAATAAAAGACAAATTATTTAGAAGGCAGTGTATATATTATATGCATCCCATTTTCAAACAGTGTGAAGACTAATATCACTGAGCCAAGTACGGTTTCTCAATTAAGAACACCATCTATTTCTCACTGAGCCAAATACTATTTCTTATGTAAGTTCTGATTCAACCACTGAATCAAATTAATTGTTCTGGGGGATAGAAGAATGGCAGTAGGCATATGATGAATACAATGTTCATTTTTGCTCCTATTTAACAGCACTCTTAATGATAGTGACTATACTATCTTCTTAATTATTTTGGAAGACAAATGCACAGCTATAAGACAATTCAGTGAAGTTTTCTGCCACTATATTACAAGAACCAACTTTTCTTCACTTTTCCATAACACGTACTTCATTTTCTTCTGAGCCCTCAAACAAAACGTCTTTCAAAGCCCTATTCCCACCAACATTCTGTTTAAAATAGTCTAGGCTTTTTCTATCAAATGCTTCAGAGGTCTTTCAGCCTCTATCCATTAGTAGATTCCAAAGTCACTTTGCCATTTTCAGGTATTTGTTACAGCACATTCCACCTTTGGGTATCAAAATCTGTATTGGTTTCCTGTGACCACTGTAATAACTCACCACAAACGTGTTGGCATAAACCAATAAAAATGTATTCTCCCATAGTTCTGGAGGCCAGAAGTCTGAAATTAGTATCACTGGGCCAAAATCAGAGTGTCCAGAGGGCTATGCTCCCTCTGCAGGCTTTAGAAATGAACCCATTCCTTGCCCCTTCCAACTTCTGGTAGCTGCTGGCATTCCTTGTGCTGCATCATTCCAGTCTCTGCATCTGTGGTCACATTCCCTCGTCTTCTTTTCTGTGTTTCAAATCTCACTCTGTCTGTCTCTCGTAAAGACACTACAGTGGCATTTAAGGCCCACAGGGATAATCCAGGATAATCCCTCCATCTCAAGACCCTCAATTTAGTCACATCAGCAAAAACCCTTTTTTCTTATTAAGTAACTTTAGGACATGCTGTCTGCAGGGAGCATTTTCAGCTTACACAGGTAGCATCTTAGAATTCTGCTTACCACTTCCCATAACTAAGAAAGTTGTATATATCTTTCAAAGTACTTCAGGACTATTAATATTTTTATTATATTTACTGAATATCACATAAAGTTTGTGTTTTGAATATATTTATAACATAACATTAGCCAATAGTCTAATTAGGCATAGTAGAAACTTTTCATCTCCTTGTCCAATTCCAGTTGAATGGTAGTGGCTCAATTAAGAAGAGATTTCAAGTCCACATACAAGCTTAATTGGAAGTGTGTGTGGGGTTGTTGCCCAGTCACCTCATGTTTGCCCTTCATAGTCAACTATAGTAATGAAAGATATCTGATGATCATTGGAAAATAAGGGATAAGAAATAAATATGTAATTAAGCACTGTCTGCCCCTTCAAGTTAATATTTTATTTTCTTCTTTATAATATTACTGATTCCCTCCATAAAAGTATTATTGGATTTTATTATCAGCTAATTATTTACTCAGTTGCATTTTTGGAAAACCTTGAATCAATGTTTTTATTATATAATCTGGCTCTTCCACTAACTAGATCTCTGGCTCAGCATTTCTTCTTTACCGTAGAATAATACTTACCTTGCATGTTCATTGTAAAAATCCAATATTGTATGACTAACTTTTTATTAATGGGGTCAAGCATTATTATTTTTGTTGCCATTTAGCCTGCTTCATTAAGGTATTTAGAAACATGATATCAAATTTATATTTGTTTTGGAAAGTTGAAGTCCTGTGGAGAGCTTGGACTATAAGTCTATGATTGAAATTCATTATAAGCACAGAAACAGTATTGAGTTGTAGAGTTAAATGATAGCTAGCTTGGTTTTCAATTTGGAGGAAATACTACATTATTTGGCAAAGTTCCTGGTATTATTTTAAATATATGAAGAGAAGTTAAAGAAAGCAATTCAGTACAGGTTGTTTTTTTTTTATGCCCACTGAATTTGGAAAGAGATTGCATAATGAAAGAAGGTTCTACTTCACTGAGTAAAAAATGCAAAATATATTACAAAACAGAGCATGTATTTTATTAACAATTAATATTAATTTTCTCAATCATATGCACTAAAATATGCCAACAATGCTATTGTCCCTGGAGATGTATGTGAAATATCCATATGTTTATTCATTTTAATTTTTTATGCATGATATGCTTAATTAGTATGTATAATTAATTAAAGGACATTGTAACAGATATAAACTTTAACTCTTCCATTTAGAACTGAGTGAACAACACTGCCTGTGAATTTTCGTAGATATAAGTTCCAAAAACTTTCATCAAATGTCTCCTTTTATCCGATGATTATTATATATTTTGCTGAAAATTGTTATTTATATAATACTCTTTGTGTTTAATATATGAATAAAACACAAGTAAATAAAACATACTTTATCATTTATTTACCAAAATAATTTTTGCAAGAATGCATATAAATACATTAGTCACTTTATTTCATGTATATAATGCAAATTTTGAATTTTCATAGCCAACAAATAAGAAGGAAGCTAATGTTTTTAAACACCTATTATTTGCCGTGTACTGTGACATAGAAACTTTATTTGCATTGTTTCAGTAAGTTCTTACAGTTATCTTGCTAGGTACGTCAAATAATCCCAGTTTTATACTTGAATCATGATTGTAAAGAGTTGGCCATTTGGATGTTTGCATGGATTCATTTTCTGTTGGACACTCATCAGCCATCTCTAGCTTAGGTCAAACGGGAAAAAGTAATACAAATTAGTTTGGTTGTCTTAATATATTCCATTAAAGAAAAAAATCATAGTGATTTTATGAAAATTTGAACTAGAAATTTTTAGACATACCAGTTAGTAAATGTGTGTTTTTTTGTTGTTTGTTTTGTTTTTGGAGTAAAAACATCTTACTTCCATATTATTATAGATGGAGAGGTGAATAGCATTATTGTCCATTGCAGAAAAGTTTTTGGTATGCTAAGCTCTGATAGTTAAGTTAGATTGGGCATTTCCAGTTTCCAGTGGGAATAAGTTCTATTCCATTAAAAATGCTGTGTAATATAACCTGTTTTCAAAAAGGATTAACTATCTACCACCAAGGTACATGACATACCATATAATTTCCCATGTTAACTTTTAAAATTATTCAGTGATCTACTTTTCCTAATATCAGTTTTCTATTATTATAGTGAAAATGAAAGTAATTGTCTAGAAAAAGCCAATGTAAATTCAGTCTTCCTCAAACTATCTAGAAAATTGAAAAAAAGTCAATACTTTAGGACAGGTTTCTGCATGCTTATTTGTGTTCTCTGCTTAACTTTGGATGTACCACAGGTGTGTATATATATATATATATATATATATATGTATATTTGTTTTTCCCTTAACTTTAGAAAAATCCATTATATAATTTAACTAAGACAACTATAATAAATGGCTTCTTCTCAAGAAATTAACTTTTTTCCCCAGAAGAACTACGTATCCATATATGAAAGCTTTCTAGATCTTTGCTATCTATATCCATTTTTTACACTCTGTTATCAGCTACTTATGGCTATATACTTAATTAACATCATTTGCATTTAAGTGTGATGATTTAGGGCACTCTTATGTTTGCATTTTTGTTTATTGAAACAAAGCACTCTTTAGGAATTGTTTGCATTAACAGTTGTAAGCTCATAACTTTTGATGAAAGTAAATCCTTTCTGTAAATGAACATTTTGAAAATGGAAAGTAATTAAAGTTTAACAAAAGTAAGCAAATACTTACTTTTGTAATTAAAGATTAACAAAATTAAGCAAATACAAATAAATTTGCAAATAAGCAAATTTTTAAGGCTCCTTAATTATTATTTAAAGGACAATGGATAGATTGGATGACCAATCTTCTGCAAAAAATTCAAAATCCTGTAGCTAATTTACATATTCAGTGAGTCCACAGAATTCATTCACATTTGACAGGTGAGGGAATTGTGGCAGAGAGTTTAGGAGATTTATGGAAGGTCATTCAAAAAAAATAAAACAATAAAAGAGCAGGATATGACATAGAACATTCTTTTCCTGTATACTTGTGTGGTGATACTCAAGTACCAAGTACATAATTGAAAAGAGGGAAGAGATATAGGTATATATGTACATGTGTAGCTGATTCACTTTGTTATAAAGCAGAAACGAACACACTATTATAAAGCAATTATACTCCAGTAAAGATGTTAAAAAGTTTTTAAAAATAAAGTAAAATTGATTTGAATAAAAAAAAAAAGAGTATTGTGATGAACCACTCCTGCTAATGGGGAAGCAAGCCTTCCCTCAGGGGTGTGGATCCAGGAGAAGGAGTGATAGCCATTGTTTCAAAGGATACCAGTTAGAGCCATTGTTCTAAAGAATACCAGTTAGCAAATCATCTTCCCAGGGCTCTGAATGAGTACTTATAGGTTTGGGAAAATACCCCTCTTTTGTTAAAGGCAGTATTTTTTTTTTTTTTGTCTATACTTAAAACAGAGCATATTGGAAATAGCCTGCAATATATAGTGAGTTAATGAATGACCAAACATATTTTAATTTCATATTAATCATAGCTAGAGGAAGGAAGGCAGCATCATAGAAGAAATTAGAGTATGTCTGACTCCTAGATTCATCATTTGTACATGAACGAGGGCAACATACATGACCCATGTTTCTTTTTCCTTATGGTACAGAGAGATTAATAATCAAACATAGCTCAAAGGACAATTGGAACATGAAAATATAATTATATAGATAAAGAACTTAATGTATATATTGAGCAGTCAATAAAATGACAACTGGATATATTTAGGTATGTGCACACATGCATGCATTTTCTTATTGGCAAGGAAAAGTACTTCTTTTCCAAAATATAAATCTAATTACTCACTTATCTGAAATTTTTCCTCTAGCTTCAATTGCAAATATCCTTAGTAAAAGAGATAACATATCAATAGGAGTGAAATGTATAAGAAACTGATTTTTTTCTTTTCTCTTTTGCTGGAGAGGAAGCATTGGAGCATAGGAAGGTACTGGGTCTGCTACAAAGGCATTACTACAGAGAGTTAAAATGGAATTGATAGTTAAATAGACTTTCGTTGATCTATTTGTAGATAAGCAGAAAATGAGCAATGGTGCATAAGTATACCTTAGCCCAACAAGAAAATTAAACTCATTATTTGTTGGTCAAATCAGAAATACATTTAATATATTGTTAAATAATTGGGAGCAGATATAATTTGAGGAGACTATTCAATTATGAATGCCAAGGTGTAGAGACCCATCCAGGTTGTAAAGAAATCATCAAACCTTTTCTAATATATCAATCGGTAGTTAATGCTATAAATTCCCTCCAAAGTACAGCTTTAGCAGCATCTCAAAAATTGTCATATATTGTTTTTCATTTTTATTCATTTATTTAGATGTTTGTTATTTTCTAATATTTGGGGAAATATTTGTTTCTAATTTTTTTTTTTTTTTTTTTTTTTGCCGTACGCGGGCCTCTCACTGTTGTGGCCTCTCCTGTTGCAGAGCACAGGCTCTGGACGCGCAGACTCAGTGGCCATGGCTCACGGGCCCAGCCGCTCCGCGGCATGTGGGATCTTCCCAGACCGGGGTATGAACCCGTGTCCCCTGCATTGGCAGGCAGACTCTCAACC
This sequence comes from Lagenorhynchus albirostris, assembly GCF_949774975.1. Taxonomy (NCBI): domain Eukaryota; kingdom Metazoa; phylum Chordata; class Mammalia; order Artiodactyla; family Delphinidae; genus Lagenorhynchus; species Lagenorhynchus albirostris. The sequence goes on along the minus strand of NC_083099.1, from coordinate 107,357,823 downwards.
ACTGCGCCGCCAGGGAAGCCCTGTTATTTCTAATTTAACAAGAAAACATTCTGTTTTTGTTTTTTTACTTCCTTTGTTCAAAGATATACTTTAACTGACTTGAATACTTTAAATTTATGAAAATTTGTTGCATGGTCTAGTATATGTTCTATCTTTTGATCTATGTTTTGTGTGCACTTGGGAAGAATGAGTAATCTATTGTGGATGGAATGTTCCAAATTTGTCAGTTAGGTTAATTTGATTGATACGGTTATTCATATTTGCTATATCCTTATTGATATTATGTCTGCTTGTTCAATCAGTTATTGATAAAAGGGTTGTCTTAGTCTCTTCAGGCTGCTATAACAGACTGGCATAGACTGGGTAGCTTGTAGACAACAGAAATTTTTTCTCACAGTTCTGGAGGCTGGGAAGTCCAACATCAAGGTGCTGGCAAATTTGGTGTCTGGAGAGGACCTACTTCGTGTTTCATAGATGGCCATCTTTTTGCTGTGTTCTCACATGGCAGAAGGAACAAGGGAGCTCTGTGGGGTCTCTTTCATAATGGCACAGTCCCATTTCTGAAGTCTTCACCCTCAGGGACCTAATCGCCTCCCAAAGGCCCCGCTTCCTAAACCATCACATTGGGGGTTAGAATTTCAACATATGAATTGGTGTGGAGACACAAACATTCAGTCTATAACAGGGGTTTTAAAAGCTCAGGCTATGATCGTAGATTTGTTTATTTCTCCTTGCAGTTGCATCAATTTTTGTTTCATGTATTTGAATTTATGCTAGTATATGCATACATTTTTAGGATTTTTATATCCTCCTGACTGATGGACACCTTTATCATTGAGAAATGATACTCTTCTTTTCTGATAATATTCATTATCTGAAATCTACTTTGTCTAATGTTAATACCGTCAATTCATGTTTATTGCTCTTTATAAACTTTCTCATTTTAAAACACTCTCAGATTTATAGAAAAAATTATAAAGGAGTACAGAGAGGCTCCATATACCCCATAGTACAGTATATTTCTTACAATTAATAAACCAATACTGATAGATTATTATTAACTTAAGTCCATACTTTATTCAGATCCTTGGTTTTAAGTTAATGTCATTTTTCCATTCCAGCATCCCATCCAGGACACCACATTACATTTAGCAGTCAGGTTTCCTTGGGTTTCTCTTGGCTGTGATAGTTTCCAGGTTCCTTTTATTAGTGTTAGCATGCTGTGTCTTATTTCATCCTTTTACTTTTAACCTATTTATGTCTTTTTATTTAAAGTATGTTTCTTCTAGGCAGCATGTAGTTAGGTCTTACTTTTTTTTCAAGATGACAATCTTTGTCTTTTAATTGGGGGCAATCTTTACTTTTTAAATTATTCCTATATAATGTGATTATTGATATGGTTACCTTTAAGTTGTCATATTTCTATTTGTTTTCTATTGTTTTAATTTGTTTCCCCTTTTTGTACTTTCTTTAAGATTGAGTATTTCTATGATTCTGTTTTTCCTATTTTTTGGTTAATTGTCAGTAGCTCTTTTCTATTTTTATAGTAATTGCTTTAGTGTTTATAGTTTACATCTTTAACTTAGCACAGTGTACTTGCAAGTGACATTATGCCACTTCACAGAGAGAAAAAGAACCTTACAGTTGTATACTTCTATTTTTCCTTTTCCAACCTTTGTGCTGTTATTGCCACACATTTTACTTTTACTGTTTATAAATTTCACACTATATTGTTATCATTTTTTATCAAAAACTCAATTATCTTTTCTCTCCAGCACTCTGTTCTGAAAACTATGGCCACCTTGGGGGTCAGCCAGGATCCTACTGGGTTTCCTATCCGTGCAGTGAAACATGGAAATTCTCTCAGTACAGTAATCTGGAGTATTTCAGGTTCTCACCTTGTTTGTCCATCTTCAGGCCTCAGTGTCCTTTATTTGTTGTCCTATGAACAGTGTTTTGCAAACTGCTACTTCATGTATTTTATTCCAGTGGGAGAGTAAATCTTGTCCTTGTTACTGCACTTTGGCCATCTAAAATAGAGTGCAATACTTCATGTGAATAGTGGTACTTTACAAGTACTCTAGCAGGAAGTTGGAACCTCATGGAAAGAAACACACACACACAGACGAGTTTAGCTACTCAACCCCAGGCCTCCTTGTACTAGGAACTACGGAAGTATATTTAAAATAAAGCAAAGATTTAATGTTATGTACTCATGAGATATATGTAATAGGAAGAAAGAAGACTTAGGTCTGATGACCTGGATTAAATTCCAAGAATGTAGCTCTGTGACTCTGAACAAATGAGGTAGTCTGTCTTAGACTTGTTTTTCTCATATGAAAAGCCAAATTAATAATGCCAAGTTCACAAGATTATACTGAAGACCAAAACACCAAGCACACTATTTAGCTCATTACAGAGCCTCTAAAATGCTTGCTTATTTCTGCATTAACATGGTTGTGATTCCATATCAACTTGCATAAATTTCAATGCCCAATATGTCAAGATACTAGTATGTATAATAATTTGCCATCTTGAAACTGTAAAAATAAACTACCATTCCATTTTATAGCTAAGGAAATGGTATCTCCATCACATGGTTATGGCTGAATACACAAAATGAGTAACCATTTTCTGTAAGATTTGAACCCAGTTCATTTTTGATCCATGTTTGTTTTTGTTTTTTTTTTTTACTTCTCCCTGCAGAGTTTAGCCTTCTTTTCATAAAATAATTTCCAAGAATATTTTATTTTTAGAGATATGAATCTAATATCAGAATTTTCAAACACTCTTGACTGTCATTTGCTATTTCATGCACTAAATATATCTAAAATTCTATAACACCTGTAGTTATGTACTGCTACTTCCACAAACCCTCCATTATAATAAATACTCAAAATGCTTTTCTCAGTAAGTTAGCTTAATTTTATACACAAAATTAATGTTAAACTATTATTGTTTTCCTTAAAATATCATTTTTGGCTATCACACTTGCAAAAGACTCTTTTTTTTTTTTTTTTTTTTGCAGTAAGTGGGCCTCTCACTGCTGTGGCCTCTCCCGCCGCGGACGTGCAGGCCCAGTGGCCATGGCCCACGGGCCCAGCCGCTCCGCGGCACGTGGGATCCTCCCAGACCAGGGCACAAACCCGTGTCACCTGCATTGGCAGGCGGACCCTCAACCACTGCGCCGCCACCAGGGAAGCCCGCAAAAGACTCTTAATTAAGGTCTGGAAAAATATCAAAATGCACACCCATAACAAAACAGCTACCACTTTTTATAGTTTATGATTCAGTATGTTTCGGTTATTCTTTATGATATAAATTTCTGTCATGTGTGCTACAAATTGGCATTGTCAAAAAAGCAGCATATCTGGGGACTGGCAAATGTCATAACAACTCTTAAAATCACATGCTATTTTATGATAGTATTTTAACATGTTTTGCATTAGAAGCAGTCTGGATCATTATAGTGAGGATTTCATTTTTTTCCCCCCTAGTAGTAATAACTTAGGCTCTTTCAGTGTGACATTTTCTTTTAGTCTATTTTGAGTTGATCTCCTTTTCTATCAAATATTCTTTGGTAAAATATTATAACAGACCATTTTTCATGTATGATCTCTGAGACTGTATTTCTCAGTCTGATTCCATGTCTCCTATCTGCACTTAGAGACACATGCTGCTTTTTCCACAATCTCACAAGCACAGAAATCCACCTTTGTATCACCTTCAAGGTTTATACATTTTTCCACTGGCCAAGCACTCAGCGATCTGTCTTGTTACTTTTTCATGTTTCTCTTCTCAGGAACCTCTCCTATCACCCTCCTCATGTAATCATTGTAAGCACCCTAAGTGGCACATACCAGTTCACTGCCATGCTTGCCCATGCTATTTTGAGAAAATCCTGGAGTAGCTTAGTACTAGAGAAGCAGTGGGGAAACATTAGCATACCCACATACACATATGGACAAGCACGTGCAAATCTTTCTCTTTATAGCTTAAGAGCTCAGAATCTGGAGTAAGCTTTCAGAGTTCAAAGCCCAGCTTTTTTTTTTTTTTAATTGAAGTGTACTTGATTTACAGAATTGTGTTAGTTTCGGTTGTACATCCCAGCTCTTTTATAAATAGTTGTGTAGCTTTGACAAACTGCTTAACCTTGTTGTGTTTCAATCTTCTTAGTAATAAAATAGGAGTAATTAACGTACTTACCTATGAGTGTTGTTATAGTTAGAAGAGGACCTGATATGTAATAGTAGTCATGTAAATGTTAGCTATGACTACTGCTACAGCTAATGCTACTACCATTACTTTTGCATCACTATCATAGTAAAAGTAAAGATTCATTTAGGCAAAAGTATGCCAGAGCAAAGTATTGATTTTGGAGACTTATGTTAACTCCATGTCATATATCTCTCCCACACTGACCCCAAATCTAGAGCATCCCTACTAATGTTACTTATTTCCTTCTTATCATAAACATCTTCTCTTAGGAAAAACAAAACAAACAAAGCAAAAAATAAAACATGAGTTTTTAACCATGATAATAAATAATATTTACTTTTAAAAGCTTTCTACTTTTTTCTTACACAGGAAGACAGTCAAACAAGGGAAATAATTAGCTTTATTAAATAAGTTTTTAAGCATTGCAAAACTTTACATGTATCAATTTTTAAATCCAACTACCCTATCAAGAAAATATTATTGTACCATTTTACAAATAAAGTTATTAAAGTTCATAAAAAGTAAAATAGTTCGTTCAAGATCAGATATAAAGTAAGAGTTGGTATAAAATATCAAGTCCAGTCTTTTTGGTTCCAGAGATAGAGAAATGAAGTCTTAAGTCCAAACCTAGAATTTCTGATTGAGTAACACTAGCTGAATGGAAACGTATTTTTTTTTTTTGCGGTACGCGGGCCTCTCACTGTTGTGACCTCTCCCGTTGCGGAGCACAGGCTCCGGACGCGCAGGCTCAGCGGCCATGGCTCACGGGCCTAGCCGCTCCGCGGCATGTGGGATCCTCCTGGACCGGGGTACGAACCTGCATCCCCTGCATCGGCAGGCGGACTTCCAACCACTGCGCCACCAGGGAAGCCACCAGGCTTCCAGGGAAGCCTGGAAAGGTATTTTGAGCAGCTAGTGTGATCGGACATTTTCTAAGTACACCTGCAGTTTCTACTTATAGTTGATAACCTTATGTTTCTAGGGCTTTCTCAAGTTTTGTGAAATAGGTAGGCAGTAGATAGGGTGGCATGCACTAGTCTTCTCAGTTCAGAGCAAAGAGAGCTGCTCTTGTCTTACATCCATTGATTCATTAAGTTATTTAATTAACTCCCAGTATATGAGACCTTATTGCTCTTTTAGTATACTGTTGACTTAATGTTAAATTATAATTGCTGTGAAGGTTGTTCTTTAAAACCATACATACATTATGGTTTAGATCATTGTCTTAGCTTGACCTAGTATAACAAAATACTATAGACTGGGTGGTTTAAACAACAAGGATTTATTTCTCATAGTTCTGGAGGGTGAGAAGTCTAAGATCAGGGTACCCTGGCAAGAGCTCTCTTCCTGGCTCGCAACCACAGACATCTGTCTTCTTTCTGTGTCTTCACATGGCAGAGAGGGTGAGCTGTAGTTCCTTCCTTGTCTTATAAGGCCACTAATCCCATCATGGGGCCCTACCTTCATGACCCCAACTAACTAAACTGAACTATCTCCCAAAGGCCCCACCTCCAAAAACCGTCACACTGTGGGTTGGGGCTTCAATGTATGAATTTGGGGAGACATAAACATTCAGTCCATAACAATCATGTTGCTTTTCTGTTTCAAACTCTTCAACGACTGCCTTTTGTAATAAAGTGTGTTCCACCTTGCTGTCCTTGTCTTGCTACTGCAATCACTGCAGCCTCCTGTGGAGTCCCTCATTGTCATTCACTGCTCCTCTCCAGGCTGACCTTGCCTCAGCTCTTGGAATGTGTTTCTCACCTCAGGGAATGGTGTTTCTTGGAGTTGTTCCTTCTATTCATGCTCACTCTCGTCCTGGTTAATTCATCTTCAGGTACCTTCTCAAAGGTTACTTCTTAGAGATGCCCCCTCTGAATTCCAATATCTTATAAAGTCCTATTTTTTTCTTCATAGTATTTATCAAAATATGTAATTATACATTTAATTGCATTTATCTGTGGAATGAGTTAAATGCAAGTGAGTTACGTGCAGTGACTTCTTTTGCAAGGTTCATCAGAAAATCATCCTGGAAGGACGGTACAGCTGGTGCAGAACTAGCAGGGCACGATTCCAAATGAATGTTAGACAACAACACTTCATTGGGGAAAAACTTATAATACTAATTGAAAGCTTCATGAGGCAAGATATGTTCCAATTTAAAACACTAAGAGATAGTACCATCGATGAAAAAGGAAAAGTTTTCCACTGGGTAAGGAGTTTTCCACCTGGTAAACTCTGTGGGGGCAAGTTTACCATCATAATCTCAGTACCAGGCAGAGTCTGACACATAGAAGGCACCTAATAATAATTATTAATAATGAAATATGTGAATAAAAAAGTAGAGATTATCTTAACAAATAAAATTATATGGGTTTTATAATCAAATTGGTATATGTTAAAAAAAAACAAAAGCTCATTACTGTGTGACCTCAGGAAGATTTGTCAGTATTCTTGAAACTCAGATCCCTTGTCAGTAACGTGGGTATAAACACAGCCTCTTCGTCAGAACATTTTGAGAATTGAAATGTCTAAACCTTCTGGCTCAGTATGTTCATATCCTTCTCTTTCCTTTCAATACCTAGTACTTATTTTTACATGTGAATGGTATTCACTAGACATCCTCTCACTAAAATCACAGTTGCCTTGTAAGAGTAGCTCCTTACTTTTCTTCTAATTGGTCATCATTTTGGTTCATTTATTTTTTTATTTATTTTTTTCTCACAAGCTCATGACTAAATATGGTATTAATTTCTTGATTTCAGTAAATTGGAGAATGATTATAATAGATTTCATTCGCCTCTGAGGATGAGAACCAAGAAGCTGTCAGGAGGCTTTGTGTTGTCATGGTTGTTTCTGTTTTAAGTGTTCTGTTTCTTGGCAGTCTGAACTCTGATAAACTATTTGGAGATGCTAGTTTTTTGTGGTCTGAGGATAATTTACCTCTTGAAAGAGTGAGTGTAAAGCCATAAACAAAAGAGATTAAGGGTTTGTGAAGTAGTGCATATTAGTGCCAAATTTCACTCAGAGGGATATTTTTAATTTAAGTAACTGTTAACATTTGCAAGAGTATTCCTCCTACTGTGTTTGTAACTCTCTAGCTTTCCTGATCTGTTTTCTCATTTCCTTCTCTCAAAATGTTTTATTCAATAAAGGTAGCTAGGAAAATATTCACTTGCAAAGAAAGTGATTTTTTCCCCATGTCCAAACATATATCCATGATCTATAAAGAAAAGAAAGAGAAGTGGAGAGGTCAGAAAAATGTATATGAAATGAAACAAAATAGGCATTCTCTATAGGTCAGTCCTCCAATTGCTGTGATTATGGTACATAATTATGTTTTAGTATTTTATAAATGACACAAATAAAAATATGTAGCAATGTAGGCCGGCAGTGTTTTGATGTTAATACTGAAGAAACTACAAGCAGGATTTTCCCTACTCAAACTGTAATAATTCAAAATACTTGTTACTGTTGACTTGAAATATATGAAATTGAGAAAAGCTCCATCTTCATAAACATATGTGCACCATCCCTGTTCCCTAGGGCAAGATTTTCATCTTTTGTTCCTTCTTTAAATTTATAAATGCATTCCACAGCCTTTTTGCATTTTAAAAATCTTTAAATAGCTCAATAGAGTAAATCACTATTTGTGAACTACAGCCCTGCAGCCCTGCAACCCTATTCTGTTCTAGTTACTCATGCTTATTAATCTTTACCCATGTAAAGACTTTTACTATTTTTAAAATAGAAGTGTCAGTGATCGGTGGCAAATGGCTGGAGCCTCTAGATTTCACTGGTTCTTCAAGCAACATTGTAGCCTTAGAAACTCTGGGCAGCTGGTTCTTTGCAAGTTGGCCATATCAGAATGAGTCACCTAGGCAACGTGGTCTATGTGGTTTCCTTTGTAAGTAAACCACATATTTCCTGTTCTCTGATGCCCAAAAGACAATAGAGGTGGTCTTTTCTGATGCAGTCATCTATGGCACAGAAGGTGAGCTTGATTAATGATTTATATGAGAAACTTACTTATATACTTTAAAATATCTAATATTGACACATAAATGAAAACTTAAAAAAAATATTTCTGAGGAAGCAAAAATATGGTTCCAGCAGAACAGATTTTCTGAGATTTCATCAAATTTAGACATAAATGAAAATTTGGCTTGTTTGAATTTTATTCCAATGGCAAGTGGCATGAGCCAAGACATGACCATTTCTTCAGAAAAACAAAACAAAAAAAACACCAAGCATCTTTTTTTCAGAGTCTTGGTGATTGTTACAAATGCTTTTCTCCTGAAAGAAGTAAAGCCCTGTGAATCCTGACAGAAATAGGACAAACAGTGTGTTCAGGAATTATTACAGCTGAGGGTCATTAGCTATAATCAAGGGCCAGCTTACAGACAGATCAAGAAGCAGAAGGTTAGTTTGATCTTTAGCCAGATCAGAAGCCCTGTACCATGGAGGCCATCTGGATGCTGGAAAGTTAGTTTAAATTCTGGTCACTGATTTTTATTTAACTTGGAATAAGTCCTTAAATTCTAGGAGAACCATATCTTTCTATAAAGCTGGGAATTTCCCTTTCTTCCGATCTTTTGCTATTATTGTAAAATATTCTAAGCCTATCATTTTAGAAATACCACTGTCATAGAAGCTAAGATACAAAATGATATAGTTCAGCCCTAGCAAATCTGAAGTCTCCATATTTACTCAGATGTGCACCATATGTTGATATTTTCTTTTTTGTATTCTTTAGGAAAAAGTTCACTATTCACTTAGGAAAATACTAAATTTATTTCTGTTTAAACAGCATTTATTGAATTTTTGACATCTGATTTCTTAAAGCACTCCATTGTCTTGGAATGTTAACGTTTCCCATAACTCTTGTTATTCAACTGTTACTATCATATAGAACATTCTATATCTGTACTGTTTAGTACAGTAGCCACTGGCTATGTGTAGCTATTTAAATTTAAAATAACTAAAATAAAAAGTATAAAAAGTTCATTTCCTCAGTTAACTGGTTGTATTTCAAGTCTCTGAAAGCCTTGGTAGATACAGATTCCTTCCATTGTCAGAGAAAGTGCTATAGGACAGCACTATTCTAGACCACGTGTCAGTAAACTGTGACCCACTAGTCAAATCCAGCACGCTGCCTATTATTATGAATAAAGTTTAGTGGGCACGCAGCCATGCCCATTCGTTTAAGTGTTATGTATGGCTGCTTCACTCCGCAAAGGCAGTGTGGAGTACTTGTGGCAGATAACAGTATCTCCCACAAAACCTAAAATATTTACTGTCTGGACCTTTGCAAAAGGTGTCTCTTGAACTCTGATCTAGACCATTGTCTAAAGTACTTTTTTTTTTTTTTTTTGCTGTACGTGGGCCTCTCACTGCTGTGGCCTCTCCCTCTCCTGTCGCGGAGCACAGGCTCCGGACGTGCAGGCTCAGCGGCCGTGGCTCACGGGCCTAGCCGCACCGCGGCATGTGGGATCTTCCCGGACGGGGCACAAACCCGTGTCCCCTGCATTGGCAGACGGACTCTCAACCACTGTGCCAACAGGGAAGCCCTAAAGTAAGTTTTTAAGAGCTATAAAAATGAGTATCTCTTGACTTTTGCTGTCCATTCTTTTAATTTTTATGTAATTTATGTTTTATGTAAATATGTTTCAAGGTCCCTGTCTTCTCCTCTTTTGGGCTCTCCTTGCAGAGTGATAGCCTGAAGTACTTTTTCAGATCCAGGCAGGAAAATGATTGCAAGGAATGGCTAATTTTGTTTTTTATGTCAAATTGAAGTCACAAATTCTGTAGATACAGGGAATGCTGGGTATTACAATGGCTAAGCCTGCCATTACAGCCACAAAATATATCATAAATCAGTTTGGATTGGAAATATTCACAAGCCTCTTCCTTCATGTCTGTCTTATAATATTTAACAAATGAAGTTCATGATGTTTCTCAGTAATTTGAAGTTCATTTTGTATTTACAGACTCGATTGCACTTTATATGCAAATGACTCATTATACTTTAGAAAAGCAATATGTTAATTTGATTAACTTCTTACTTTATTTAAATCTTATGAAATATCACCTGCCATTCAATCTACACACCAGTTATAACGAAACAACAAACATTACAAAGAGCTGAAGCATTAAATTTCTCTTAATCAGAAGACAGATATGACAGGATTCACTTTATGCACATATGACTACTGGATATGCTGGGGATTTATAACTCTCTGCTATCAATTCCTTCATGGGCCCTAAATAACAAACTCTCTGTAATAAAATTGTTCATCTAAAATAGACACCTGAGAATGTTGATTCCATTTTCTATGTGGTTTGCAGTAGTTTGTGAATTAGGCAATTTCTGTTTGCAAGTCTGAGGTACAATATAAATAAAACATTGCTTTGCAAGTACCTTTTGTGGTAAGTCCTTGTATCTAACAAGATACCATCCCCTTTGAAGGAGTTTGTTTCCTCTTGTCATTGCCTCTGGTCATGGAGAATGATAAGGATAATTATGTTGTGTACCCCTGTGATACTTGGTGCTGTGTGTCTCCCTGGTAGGATGCCATATTTCCTCTTTTCAAAGCAGCTCCCGTTCCTTCTGTCCACTGACTTTCAGCTTTAGGGAAAGGGGAAATGTACAGCATGACACTGCAGGCGAGAATTTATTCCTGGAAGCCACAGAAGGAAATTAGCATGGCTGGGTGGGAAAAAGCAACCCTTGAGCAGAGTAAACCTATAGGGTCAGTTGGCCCTCACACACTAAAGCTGTGTGTAGAAGCAATGATATTTTAGGACTATGGACCTGTGTCCTCATGTGGTCCTTGTGGCATAACTGGACAGTTTATTAAAGAAAGTAAAACTTAGGGGCTCTTGTTTGTCCCAGCAATGCTATGGGAAATTGCAGCACACAAGAAGGGATATAGTGGAAGTTCTGGGGTATTGAGAAAGCAAAATATGGAAAGGAAACAAAGACATTTTGTGTTGAAGAGTTTAATTGATAGAAGGGAAACACCAATTTGAAGAAAAATGATAAGAATATGAGAAAAGTTGAAGAGAAGAGAGGATTAGTTAAATGAATATTCAAATGCGAGAAAGGATAACACAAACCTGGGATTCATTAGGAAAGGGGAATTCAGAGGAACACTAAATAGTCCAATAAAAAAGAATGTGTAATAAATCATGGTAATTGGCTTGGTAATGCTTTAGCAGCTAAATATTCTTTTTGGTTTTTAATTGATATTTATGTTCAAGATGGGCCTTTTTTGATACTTTTAATTTCTGTATTGTTTTTTCTTTTTTTTTAAGATCAAAAGTGATATTTATTCTTTCCAAATTTTAGCAAGAATGATTCTTATTTCTTATTGATTACATCAAGTGTTATATAAGATACTCATCTGAGGTTGTTACTACTTGCATTTTCTTTCTACTGAATTTCTTAGTAAGGAGTTTTGTAGCTTTTTCACCAAGGAAATTTGTAGTGACCTTGAGTAAACTAGAAGTATGTAGGAAGACATCTGGTATTTCAGAGATTTGTTGTCTGCACACAAAGTAGGGGAAAGGTTTAGTAAATATGAGATATATATATATATATATATATATATATATAGCCAGATTAGTAGAATATTATTAATGACTTTAGACTATTGTATGTATTCTAATTGATGTTTATAAATAGCTTTGCTCCCTGTGGTTTTGTAATATAACATTTACCAAACTTCTTTTTTGATGGAATTTACATATGGCACATCAGGATGATTAAAAGCCAGCAGTCTTTTCAAAGCATGGCAAAAAATAGGATTTGATTTATCTTTATGCCTTGCCTACCACTTGCTGTGACTGTACTTTTGAAATTTTAATATTCTCATTTCTCATAAGGAGTTTGTTATGTAAAATATTATGTAAATAACTTTTTACACTTCTAAGAATTGTTTTTTGAATCTTTAATAAAATAATTGATGAGAGAAAAGGTATGCTTGCTTCTCACAATCTGTAATGTTTTCTCAAGAGATAATATGTTTTAAATTAAGCAGAATTATACATATTCTTACATACTGGAATACTGAAATCACTAATACCAAGACTTTCTAACAAGTATTTAAAAGGTTTCAAAGTATTCAGTGTATGTGGAATTATCTTCCTTGGCATATATTAACATTGCTAGAACATTGTTAAAAATTAGGAGATTAACAGAATTGAATTTTCTATTCCACCAGCAAAAGCAATTCAGAATTCTATGTTTAATTGATGTTATATATAAAGTAGAATATATGTTAAGATGTTACACGGTTATAAAGGCAGATTGGTGATAATACAAGTGTGTATGTGTGTGTGATAATACAATATTAATATAAGAAGAAAATGCTTTTCCTTACGTAAATAGAATCATCACATTATATTGTGAGTATTTTAATGTGTCAGGATTATAATGAGTTAAATTGAGTAGTATTCTAATTGAGGTAAAATAGATTGCAAACTTGCTTTAATGATTTCACCCCCTGATTCCATACAAAATAATACTAGCTACTGTGAAGTAAGAACTCATTACGTGTGAGAAATTTAACATCATCTTACTCCAGCCTTATCAGCATCTTGAATTATAAGTAACATTTATATTCTATAGTTGGGATAAATTTTGACTCAGAGGTTTGATTAATACAGTAATGGTCACAGATAGCAAGTGGCAGTGGCAAGATTTGAACCCAGATACCCATGACAAAAGCTTGATTCCAACCAAATTCTACATTGTTTTATTTAAAAATTTTACCATTCTTTATTAATGAAAACCAAGATATGTAAGATTTGTTCGAGTATTGCAATTTTTAATTTTCTTTCCAGTAGATCCTCATTGGGTGTGGGGTTAATTGGTGATTATTTAACCTATTAGAGAGAAGGTGTAGGAAGTTGTTTCTTCAAGTGCTGAGACACAATTCTAACAAGAACTCTCACCTATATAGTCCTTTAATAGCATACTATTTCATTTCCAGTGTCTGAACCACTTTCATTCTCATGGTTTTCTTTTGATCCTGTTGACCTTGTTAACAGCTCTCTGAAGTGAGAGTCTCATTAGATCCATGATACAGGTGGAGACACTGAGGGTCCTTGTACAAGGGTACATGGGTGTGAAGGGACTGTGCTGAGACTCGGATCCAAGTCTTGAAAGTAGCTGTGCCCTTTCTACTTCCCCACAGCTGCTTTCATGAATGAAAGAGGAAAGAGTCTGCTTTGTTCATGCTTCCTTTAATGCTTAAGAAAATAAAAAATCACTGAGAACTTTGATATGCTGGTAAAGATTTCAAAGTTAAAAGCCGTAGGTCTGGAGGTCAGGGTCAGATGACAGACACTGTGTTGTACGAAATTTTTCTCAAGAATACTATTGTCAGGAAATTGTTGGTTCAGTTTCTAGGCTGTTTATAATAAAATCATAGTGTTAAAATCACTCCACATTCACTGCTTCTCTAGAAGATTTGATTCTGTCGGATGTACTTGGGTTTCTGCTATGTCAGTCTGATGTGGGAAGTGAGAGAGGTGATGGTTGGGATAGAAGAACGAGTGCCTAATCAGCTATACTGCCCTTTAAGGACGATAATGTCGTGAAGTGAATACATTATATTGCTGAGCTGTATATGGCATTGTGTGGAGGAAGCAGAGGAATTTGAAACGTATACTTTTCAAGACTGAATATACTTGTGAGTAGGAAAAGCTTTTTAAACAACACAGATTATGAGTTGCTTTGCCTTCTTTTAGGTGGGGAAGTCTGGATTTACTGTCTCTCTGATGGATTCATAAGCATCACCTTCCTGGCTTGAATGATACTTAAAGAGCTTTCATAATGACAGCCATTTAGATCAAAATTATTATTGATTTTATTTCCAAAAAACAAAAACCCAGCTTTGTGAGATTCTTCCAAAGTTTGACTTGTGATTTCACACCTTTGCTAAGTAGGCTGGCACATAAGAATGTCATAGATCAGTGTGACTAAGATCAATCATATTGACACATAAATCAACATCTCTTGAAAGGTCACAGTGCCCTAATTTTATCAGTAAACTAGAATATTTTAAGATGATACTAAATTTTTACAAAGCCTTCCCATTTTCATTTTTGCTGTGAAATGTTTCCAGAACATGCGAAACCCTTGAAGTTTTCACTTTCCTCAGTTCTCCTTTCTGCTTCCCAGCTGCTCATGATACCCAGTGTACAGGAATTTCTTTTCAATTCTATCCCTAGCTCCCCACTCCTTGACTTACTGGTGTTACATACACCAGCTTTATCATTCCCAGTCCATTTCATTTTGATATATTTGTCTTTAGTTCTATTCTATTGGAAGTCCACCAGGTAATTTAATCAAATCCTTATAAACAGTTTATGCTCTTATCAATGACTGATACTTTTTTTGTCATAATATTCCTCCATTCATTAGTTGTTTTTTTTTCAAGTAGAAATGAGAGGTGAAAATGGAATGCATTGGATAAAGAAAGAGGATCAATTAAAGATGACCGATGTTTTTGACTTGAGCATCTGGATGGATGCCAGTACTATTTTCTAAAATAGGGGAAAATAGACAAAGTGAAGTTTAATAAATAGACGTTGGTGAAATTGGATAAAATCAAACGTTTAGCTTACAAAATACTAAGTTTGAATTGTCTCTGTGACTTCAAAGTAGAAATGTTACTTAGAAAGTTCAATATATAAGTCCAGAGTTAGAAAAGAAATATCACTAGAGATAATAATATCCAGTTTGTGGAACAGATATGATTATCTCAGGAGAGAGTAAAATAAAGACCAGGGTCTGGGATCTTTATCATGATAAATCTACCCTCCAATTAAGTGTGATTTTAATGACAATTTTACTTTCAAATTGCATATTACGATATTATTTGTATTATCATGAAAGCCAAATGAAATCCCTTAGGAGTATATTCATTTTCATCAAAATCTGTATGATAAAGGTGGCTAAAACCATACTAGGTTATCACCTGTAGTAAGCAAGGTGCACCCAAATCTCTTTTAATTTCCAAAGACTTATACACCAGAGCCACTTACCTGCAGTCCACCTGCAAAATACTTCGACTATTTTAGGTTCTGGATTCTTTTGTAGTTTTTTTTTTTTTAACTCTTTTGTAGGTTTTTGACAGACACAGAAGTGAATAGAGGATCCTTCAATATTTCATTGACATCTTTAAGGACAAACATTCTTTTCATGTTAGACTGGAGGCTATTTAAAACATATTGACTGTAAAATAGGTTAGAGATGACAAATATGCTCATCCATGCAGTCATTCTCAACTTTATGCTGGTGGGAATGGGGTCAACATTTATAGCACAGTATTTTTGAGTCTAGACCTGGCTTCAGAGTACTACTCTGTACATCAAACAGAGGTTTTTCCAAACTCTTATATTTGGCATAAAGATGAGTCCCATTTATCGTCCCCTATGATTTTAATGTACAATTGTCAAATAATTATGTTATCGAAAGCATTTAATGTGATGGATACTGTATTAGTTTGCTAGGGATACCATAACAAAATACCACAGACTGAGGGGCTTAAACTACAGAAATTTATTTTCTCACAGTTCTGGAGGCTGTAAGTCTAAGATCAAGGTATCAGCAGGTTTGGGTTCTTCTGAGGCCTCCTTCCTGGGCTTTCCTTTGTGCGCATACTCCTAGTGTCTCCTCCTCTTATAAGAATGTCAATTCTTTTGGATTAGAGCCCACCTTTCTGACCCATTTAAACTTAATGATCTTCACAGAGGCCCTATCTCAAGTTACAGTCATATTGGGGGTTAGGCTTCACACAGAATTTGGAGTGATACAATTCAGTTCATAACAAATATTAAATCCAATAAAATGCCTATTAAAATATAATCTTGCCCTCAATTATCGCCAGCCAGTTTAGCAAAAGTATATGTATTTATATCTTCATTATGTACATTGTGTGTGTATAGACATATGTTTGTAGTGTGTGTGTATATAGACACACACACATATATGTACATGTATTCACAAAACTTTTGGAAGGTATTATAGGGTATCTTTATGGTAAGTATAAAGTTTTCTCAGAGTTTAGGCATATATCATTAATAGGTAGAGAAATGAGAATAGGGACTAAAGGAGGATTTAGAAAGGAAAGATAAGAGGACTGTCTATTTAAAAATGACTAGAGCCAGTACTGCAGGATGGAAGGTGCCATGTTCTGGAGGTAGACTAAACAGGTTTAAATCTTGGCTCCACTTATTGTATAATCTAGATCAATTAATTCTTCCTCTGACTAGTAACAGTAATAATCACTTAAATTCCTGATGGAATTAAATTATGTAATATATGTCAAGAGGACTCTAAATATCCCTTATTATTATCTGTGGGTTTAAGGGGAAGTAAAAAGTGAGCAAAGAGAAGGACAACAAGGAGTGTACACTGTTAATATTTTCTTAGTAATTTAGAAAATCAGCTTCTCCGAATATTCTCCCATAAAGTTATAGTAGTGGCTCTCACTCAGTTGCTCTCCACTAAGACATAATCTATCATTTTCCAGAATGACTGATTGCTTTCCTCTTCCCATGAGTTGATTGCATTATGACAGCCCATAAATTTCACTGCTCTTAAAAAAACCTTAAGATGCCTTGTGACGTCTCTCCCAGATTTCAGAGCTGTCTCTCATTCACTGAACCAAAAAATATTAACCTTGCCTTAGAATGTGCACATAGTAGGAGATCAGTAAAAGCCAGCTCTCTCAATACCAAAGCAGCACCAGGAGAAAAGAAATCTCTTACTGCCAGATTTGTCTAATCTCTGCCGTGAGAGTTGGTTCTATTTCCCATCAAGGAGTTTACCTTAACATTAATGCAATTTATTTTCATAAAAACTCCAAACATTAGTGATTATATTCCAGTCAGTGTGCTAAATACTATTACAGTTCCTTTATAGTGAAATCAGAAAGTGCAGAAGGAATAAAGACGCAGACGTAGAGAATAGACTTGAGGACACGGGGAGGGGGAAGGGTAAGCTGGGAGGAAGTGAGAGAATGGCATGGACATATATACACTACCAAATGTAAAATAGATAGCTAGTGGGAAGCGGCTGCATAGCACAGGGAGATCAGCTCGGTGCTTTGTGACCACCTAGAGGGGTGGGATAGGGAGGGTAAGAGGGAGACACAAGAGGGAAGGGGTATATGACACAAGAGGGGTATAAGACATAAGAGGGAAGAGACACAAGAGGGAAGGGGTATATGTATAGCTGATTCACTTTGTTATAAAGCAGAAACTGAGACACTATTGTAAAGCAATTATACTCCAATAAAGATGTTAACAAAAAGAAGTGCAGAAGCTCATGAAAAGGATCAAAGAGAGATGCAAGAAAATTGGCCAGGTGATGTGATAACTTTACTACCAGAGTGGAATTCCTAGATTGGGCATAATAGACAATGGATCACGTTTATGAATTTTCTTATGGCTAACATCAAACTTGATGATGTATGTGTCAAAAAAATAGAGAAAGAAAGAAGATAAAGGGAGTAAGGAAAGGGAGTAGGAAGAATATGCTGTATTCAACCATTCAATCCCATATTACCTGGATGCCTTGCACTTTGTAAGGTCTTTTTGTCACATCTAGGTTGGATACATCCAATGTTGGCAGAACAGCCTTGGCAGACCCATCATCTCTGCTGCATATCCCGAATAGAGGCCATTATTGTGGCTTAGGATCAGAACTATGAGACCTGGTGCTTTCCAAGGCATTTTTTCTTTCCCCTCTAACCTCCTTAAAAAAAAACAGGAGCTGAGGTCTGACTTTTAATCAACTAGGTGGGATGAATAAGAATCATGACCTCTGTCTTAGACTCTCAGCATACCAGACATCTAAATCTTGGGCTGAGGATATATAGATAAGAATGCCTTCTAGTTTCAGTCCAGTTTCTCTTCTATCCAGTTTCCTAACACAGGAACAGATGACCACATGTGGAGAAATTTACACTTCTTAGGGGAAGTTCTTATCTTCTTTGAATTAAATAGCACATACTATAGATGGTAGTAATGTGATTATCTGAAATATACCTGATCATGGCAGCTCTTAACACAGGAGTAGCTCTTAGGAATGTCCTAAATTGTATTACTCCGTTGCCTTTATGGTCAAGTCACTGGGATATATAGATTTTTACATACCTAAGAAGGTGATCTGATAAGGATGTTCTTCAGAATTCTAGCACCATGCTGAGCAAATCTTGAGTAGGCCTGTTGTTTGTCAATCTTGACATCTCTTTCATTTTTTAAGGCAATTAATCGCCTGCAGAGATACTAAGGTTTGCCTGGAATTTTTACATTTTGAGTTGCTTCTTTGATAGCATCATCCAGATTTTATTTAAATGGGAATTCAAATAAACAATTAAAACAGCTAATCATGCCACCTCCCTCTCTTCCCCCTTGATGACAGATGCAGGAGGCATTTCTGCCTTCTTTCTTTTTCATCCTTCCCAGCTTTTTCTTCTTTTGTTTTAAAAGATGACCAGAAGAAAGATATCCTAAAGATATACAACATAGCATTTGTTAATACTAGAATGTGAAATTGTATGCAGAAAAGATTAATTGGATAAAAAGACTGAAAAAGGATAGAAGAGGTAGTAAACTGAGTTGCAGATTACCAGCTGCAGTTAACTAACAGTCATTCAGAGTCCTAAAATGATAACCACTTCAATGAGGTTATTTCCCTGCTAATGTCTGTCTTCTTTGCTGGGGTAGCACAGATCATTCAATCAAATGGAAAGAAGTGAGTCAGATGAGGCCAAGGAAGGTAAATGGAGCATTATATAATTCAAGGAGTAGTCAATGGAAAAAAAATTGAGACATAAAAGTTAAGACTCTATTCATATTTAGCAGAGAGAAATATGTCAAATATGTCAAACACCATCTTTTTCTATCAAGAAGTTTTATATTTGACATTGTCTATATAAAGTATTTTTTCTTCTGTAAGATTTTTGTGGTTAAAATGTAAGCTTTTTGTGGTTAAAAATCAGTATTTTTCAGTATTATTCAGTATTATTAATTTAATTTTTCTTATTTTTAAAGTAAGTCTGTAAGTAGAGATTCAAACATCTAAACAAAATGTTTTGTTGAATGTGTATAATTTTGATGAATACGTGTAAAATGAATTAAGCATTTGTTATTTTGATGTAAAATTTCATTTGAAAACGAATATTTTTCAAGCTAGTGGTAGTACATCTGTGATTTAATATCCAGCAAATGGATAGTTCTTTGCAAATATTTGTTCAGTGCTAAGCACTTGGAAATTTTGGCATGGTGATTTTGTAAAATTCAAGCTGCTATTTATGATTGTTTGAATTATATAGTGCGATGGATAGCAGCAATTAACCAAGAAAATATGAAGTGAATTATCCAAATAATTAAATCAGAGCCTAAGCTGTAATTACATATTGAAAATCCACTTGCAACATTTAATAATTCAGCAAGACTTGCTTTATTTTTTGTCATAGGATGCTGTCTGATATTGTGGAAAGAAGGCTGACCTAGAAATTAGGGACCCTTGGTTCTACTGTCAGTTCCCAAACTAACCTGTTAGTGTCTGATTTCATCACAGGTTATTTGGCTTTAAAATAGGAAGGGATTTGATGAAGTATCAGGTCCTTTCCAGCTCAAAAAATGTTATGAGTCTTTGTAATACCTATAAAAAAACCAGCTACGGAGTTGAAGCTCCACTTTGTCCAACATGTTAAGTATCATTTAGGGTGACATAAGGGATTATTGGTACCCTTTATGATTAAGATAGTCAGTATTTGGACAAACACTGAAAACTGCAGCAAAGATTTTAGCATGGAGATCACAAGTCATCTCCACATTCATAGAGTTGGCTTTTAGAATGAGTTGGCCTAGATAGTTAAGGCAACAATTGCCCAATACTATTCAGTGACAGGGCCAAGGCTGGTCTGTGTATCACACTTGGACAAACCAGTTTTCTTCATTTCTCCTGAACAGTATGGCAGTCACTAGCCATAGATGTTATGGAGCACGTTAAATGGAGCCAATGAAACGGTGGAACTGAATTTTTAGTTTTAATTTGTTTAAGTTTTAAAACTATTAACTTGATTCAGTTATTAGAAAATGTTTAAGTACGTTAGGAACTTGGGTATCTGAATCTATTTTTTCAGGTGTACATTTTATTAAATCTACAGATCAGGTCTTATGAAAATTTAATGTCCAAATTGAAATGTTATCCAAATTGAGAATCTAAAACATATTGGTCTTTTAAGACAGTACCAAAAAAAAGTAAAATGTCTCATTGTTAAAAATATTAGTAACACATTGAAATGAGAATATTTTGGATATGATGGATTACATAAAACATTAAAATTTTTTTTTAAAAGATTCATTCTGCCATTCAGTGGCAGGGCCAGGGACATGAACTTTATGTGGATAATTGCTATGCAATGTGGACATAACAGAGAATGTAGTATCATGCTTTATTTATGAACCTGATTTCAGTTACCAGAACTGAGTTGCAATCTAGCCTTGCCTCTGCCACTTACTTGTTACATTAACTAGGGAGAGTTATTTTACTTTCTTTTTTTTTTTTTTTTTTTTTCCTGCGGTACGCGGGCCTCTCACAGTTGTGGCCTCTCCTGTTGCGGAGCACAGGCTCCGGACACGCAGGTTCAGCGGCCATTGCTCATGGGCACAACTGCTCCATGGCATGTGGGATCTTGCCGGACCGGGGCACGAACCCGTGTCCCCTGCATCGCCAGGCGGACTGTCAACCACTGCACCACCAGGGAAGCCCTATTTTACTTTTTAAGAGTTAGTTTCTCTATCTGTAAAATGGTTCCTACTTCATAGTGTTTTAGAATGACTAAAGAAATAATGCACTTTATAGTGGACTTACCATAGTGCTCACCAGACAATAAGTACTCAGTAACTGAATTCAGTATTATTATGACAAAGTATTGGTTGTGAAGGGAAAGAAGGATAAGAGATGAAGAGTGGGTGACATGGATAAATTAATGCACATCCTCTCCTGTCATATTCCCTAAATGATTGCTCTGCTGAGGAGGTGAAATCCCTGGAGTTTCTATATTTTTTTCCCAGCAAATCGGCTCATTTCCATTTGTGTTTTCACAAATATGCAAGAGTAAACTCTTAGAGTCTGGTAGCAGTGTGCTTACTCAAGCTTTATGCATTCTTTTTAAGTTAGACCAAATAGCTTATCTTTGTTCCACAGAACAGCATACAGTACATAAGAGTGTTGACTATTACAGAGAAAGTAATTCTGCTTGGGAAGATTAAGACACTTGAAAAGTGAACCCTTTGTCTAACCACAGACCAGGGAAAACACAGGCCCAGAAAACTACCTCCTTCCTGCCTCCTTTCCTGTTGTGCTGTGGCCTGCCCAAAGGGCACTGCCACTCATTTACCGTCCAACACCTCCCCGGCTCTCAGGGGTGGTGCTGCAGCATGACTGATAACTCCCTACTATTGAGAAGTGGACTGTCCCACAGCATTTGCGTCTGTCTTGTGGGAAGACCTACCAAGAGAACCCCTTATTATTTACCTATGGCCAATATATAGAGTATACAATGCATTGGAGAATTTCAGACCCTTTCTGTAGTATTTCTTTTTTAGGTTAAAAAGGATCGTAATGGATACTTTTAAGATTTTGGAGGAGGAATTAACAAGCCACCATCTATCTCTGCTCCCTTGGAACACTTTAGACAGTGTGTTGTCTAAGACTGTGGGCCTCAGACCTCTGTGGTACTATTAACGCTTACTGCCTTTTTAAATTACAGGTGATTTGGATTTCAAGTTGCTGGCAGCTTGTTTGGAACTCTCATTTAATCCTCACATTTATCCGAAAGCTCTACTGATTTCACCCTCTTTCATTGGGCTTGAGCGATTTCATGTTATGACCTCAGAGATAACATGCCATAGTCTATGTTTAGCTAATATGAAACTGTTTTAGCCTGTGGCTTTGCCTTAGGGTAAATGTGCGCCACCCTGGCCGAAATGAAGGGGAAATTTGCAGCAGTGAGAGCTCGACAGTCTAATTATTTAGAGGTTTCAAGGGGGGAAAAGAAGTCTAGAGTCCCAGAGTTCCCATTTACAGTGCATTAAACAATCAGAATAATAATAAGAAAAAGAAGAGGGAGACTGTCCTGGCTGTCTGGAATGTGCAGGATGTAATTTAAGGGCCAAAATTAGAAATAACCTAGGATCTTAAAGACAATTTTAAGGCTGAAGTTTACAGGAAGGCAAATCCTTCAAGAATTGCAATACAATTTTTTCCTCCTTTTGTCTTTATTTTTGTATCTTGAAATGTCTGCAGAGCTTTACTTCCTTGCTTCCAAAATTGCCTTCATGTATTAGAAGTCTTTGGCTGAGCATATAATTAAAGAGTCCAAATGTGAACACCGGGGAGAAAGGTGTCTAATAAAGTAAGTGGCAAATGTGAATTAGTTAAAAGTAGGTCGCGTCATACATTGTAATAGCCTTCTTTGCCATCTGTCCTAACTTAAGAGATAAAAGTAATGAAAGGATACTACATACTTAGGTTTGAGGAAAGGCATTTGTTATAGTGCTACATAATAGTTACCTATAAATTAATTGGATAAATACCTGAAAGAAAACCTGGTCATATAGAGTAAGCATAATCAATAAATGCAAGCCCTCTAGGTAGAGATCTGCAGGAAGAGTCTCAAGGGGTCAGTATAAGCACATGTTAAGTATTTGGTTAATGACATGCTTACATCTGTGGAATACATTTTCTGATACCAGAATCAAATTAGTCAGGAAACACAGAGAAGGGCAAAGCAGTCTGCAGAGTTAACAGTAGTGAAATGAAAGTCATAATGAATATAAACTAATATTAAGATAGAGAATACACAAACAACAAAAGTAACAGGAGTGCCTGGTCTGAAAAACACTGAATTGGAGACATATGCATTATACATGTGTTAGTTTATTTTGAACTGCTCTTGTACTTAAAAACAGTTACATGCATAAAAGGAATAATGAGAACTATAGACATACACACATATTCATATAACAGAGTTTTCCGTATACTTTTTTGTGTTATTTTTAAATTTTTTAAATAAATAAATAAATTTATTTATTTTTGGCTGCGTTGGGTCTTGTTGCTGTGCATGGGCCTTTCTCTAGTTGCGGCGAGCGGGGGCTACTCATTTCGGTGGCTTCTCTTGTTGGCGGAGCATAGGCTCTAGGCGTGCGGGCTTCAGTTGTTGCGGCACGTAGGCTCAGTAGTTGTGGCTCACGGGCTCTAGAGCACAGCCTCAGTAGTTGTGGCAGATGGGCTCAGTTGCTCCGTGGCATCTTCCTGGACCAGGGATTGAACCCATGTCCCCTGCATTGGCAGGCGGATTCCTAACCACTGCGCCACCAGGAAAGTCCCCCATATACTTTCTAGTAAGTGAATAATCAGTAGAAGAACATTAAGGAATAAGAACAGATACTTGATGAAAGAGGAAACACAAATGGCTAATAAACATGTTTACTGTTCATAATCTTTAGTTATTAAAAACATTTAAATGAATGTCTTCTTACTAAAAATGAGAATAAAAATGATAATAATAGCAAACATACATCACTTCACTTACTACGTACCAGGTGTTGTACTTATATATTAACCTATTTAATAATCATCACAGACTTGGGAGGCAACTATTATCATAGCCTTTTATGGATGAGGTAGGGAGTGGTGAATGAGTAACTTAAGGTCACAAAACTGGTGAAATTAGGATCTGGACCCAAGTGGTCTGGTCCCAGCATTTATGCTTTAATTTATTACTTTGTACTACAACTATCCAATATTTCTGGGGCTGAAAAGATACAGGCTGCATTGTATATTTTGGATTCAGAGACAATAAGCTATGAATTCGTTCTGATATGGTTAAGGAAAACTCACATAAGAATCTGATATGGGAGAGAGATTCAGAAGTTTAGGTCTGTGATCTGTTCCTTGAGATCAGTGCTTTTCTGTCCCCACAACAGCGTATGACAGCACCTGAGAATTTGCTACAAGTACAGATTCTCAAAACCTAACCTACACACATTGAATCAGAAATTTGGGATTAGGGCTGGCGATCTGTGTTGTAACAATTTCTCTCCTTAATTCTGGTACATTCTCAGATTTGGGAGTCACTTCTAGATAACACAAGCTCTTTCCTACTGGTAAATTAGATTATCACAACTCAAAGAAACTTATTCTTTAAATTTCCTAGACTGGTATGCAAGATTCAAAAGCAGCTAATTGTATTGCTAAATCCAAAAACCCTCTTTCTACCAAAAAAGTTTCCATTATTATGAAGCAAAAGAACAAATTCTTAACTTGACCTAAAAAGTCTTGCTTTCTTCTTCCTCTACCTTCTTCTCCAGGCTCACCTTGAACTAAGCTCCCCTTGGAACTCTTTAATCCAGCCACAGTCTGTTCAGTCCCTTGTGGCCATGTCATTTCACTCCATGGCCATTTGTCCATGCCTTTCCCAAAGTTAATAATATTTTTGATCTTCTCTATGAAACTCTAAAACAGTCTTAGATTTGAATTTAATGATCATTTCCTTAGAAAATCCTTCACTGATGGCTGTGATTAGCAAGTCCTTATTATTTTATCTTATAGCTGCAGCGACCTCTCTTTTGAAGCCTATAGTATTGTGGTTGCATTTTTATAATTACTGATATGATTAATATCTGTCCCCTCCACTGGACTGTGAGCTTCGAATGTACCATAAGTGGCCTTTGTTCCTACAGTGATTCATTGAACAAAGGAATGCATGTGTTACTTCCATTTTATTTCTTTAAATTCCAAGCATGGCATGATTTCTCATGAATTAGAAAGTCGATATCTTTGTCTTTTCAAGAATTGGTTAAAGAATCGTGTATGTAAACAATGTTTTCTTCTATTTTGTAAAAACAAACAAGTAAGAAAACCCTGTCATTTAAAGTATTACTCATAGTATTACCCAGCTTTCCTCAGTTCCCACACAATGCAGTTCTTTTTGGAGTATCTTTGTGGAAATCTAAAGAAAATTCTGTACCCTCTCTTCAAAAAGAACTTCTACTTTAAATACAATTTCAAAGAAATCAGACATCCTGAAGTCTAGATAAAAATACTGTTTTAGATAATTTTGTCCTATGAAATTTACATTCTGTCCTGTTTTGAATTATGTTTTACATACAGTTATTAATTTGGAAAAAGGACTGTAAATCCTAAATTAATTAGATTAAAATGCTTTTGTGGTTATACACACACTTTTATTCATAGAAATGAAATAT
Organism: Lagenorhynchus albirostris; assembly: GCF_949774975.1. Taxonomy (NCBI): domain Eukaryota; kingdom Metazoa; phylum Chordata; class Mammalia; order Artiodactyla; family Delphinidae; genus Lagenorhynchus; species Lagenorhynchus albirostris. The sequence goes on along the minus strand of NC_083099.1, from coordinate 107,332,305 downwards.
TTCAAATTTGCAATATCCTTAAATTGTAAAAATAGATTCATTGTAATTACTATCAGTATTTAAAAATTTTATTCATACTACTTTTTCAGTTTAGCAGAGTCAGTCAGTGGGACAAATGGTACTAAATTCATGGATAAATAAATATAATGTTAGAATTCTAATACTTTTAAAAGTACAAAAGACTTTAGACATTAACTATCCAAACATTTTATTTATAAGTAATGGAACTGAGGTCTAAATGTGATAATTGACTCATTAGATATCAAACAATTAGGAAGTAGAACTAAAATTACAGCTTAGTTCTATGACATTTGGCAATGGCATTTAAAAAATAAATTGGAGACAGGTGTATTTTATCATATATCAGAATCCGTAAAATTTATAATAATTAAATCACTCTGAAAACCTTTTAAGAAGACTTAAGTTATGCAGGGCAATCTCATTGGAATGGAACATTACAACTATGTGTTCCTTTAGGAATGCATCTTGTTTTTGAATTCTTAAAAAAAGATTTTATGTTCTTGACTACATATGCTTGGTTATATATGGTTAATGTTGTATTCTTAGGAGTATAATTTCTTATTTTCCATAATTAAGGTAAAATTATTCACCTGCATAATTAAATAAACAACTCTAGGGGTGGCTAAGTCAGTAGATAGGTGAACATGAGAAAAGAAAACAGATGTACTTCTACAGAAGAGTTAGAATTAGGACCAAAAACTCATGATGCTGATGATGATAATAACTAAAAACTGAGCATCTACCGTGTATCAGACACTTTAAATAATTTATCGCATTCTGTTTAAAAAAAAAAAAAAGGGAGAGAGGCAGATACTGTTTTTCATACCTATATATAGGAAAAAAGTGAGTTGCCAGGATTATTATGACTTTCCCACAGTTGTATAATTGTTCGGTGCTGCAGGGCTGTCTGATTTTGAGAAAAGCTGATTTGAGCCACTACTAATAATAGTAGTAATAGTAAACTATTATTTACTGTCACCTGGGAAAATTACTTAAGTTGGTCTCAATTTTTTTATAAAACATTAGAATTCTATGATTCTGCTTAACTGATACGTGTGAAATATGTAAATCACTCTAAACTATAATGTCCTCATATAAGGCGGTGGTTCTCAAACTTCAGTATACCTAAGAATTCCAGGAAAGCACTTTCACAGTGCCTTCTCATGAGTACTTACTGCCAGAGATTCTGATTCAGGACTAGTGTGGGGCCCAGTAGTCTGCATTTTGTATCCACATCCAGGAGTGAAGGTGATCCCAGTGCCCTAGTAATTAAGAAAACCATAGAACTAAACTCTTAAAACTATTAGAACATTAAAAATAAGTATTATAAAAGTTTCACTTCCTAGCTCTAGGAATAAGCATCCATTAACTAACCTTAACAGGCATGAAACAGATTATTCACACAGTTACCTTATCAGAAAAGAACCAGAGTATTTGTTCAGAGTTGAAAGGAATTCATGGTATATGTTGGAATAAAACCTCAATATGGTAAAAAGGTAGTACATTGATCCACTGTTTATACTTCAAAATTAATATTATCCGTGTTCTAGGATTTTTTTTATTATCTTTGAGATCAGTGAATGAGAAGATTTTAAAAAAATGGATGACAGAAATTGCATATGGTTCAAGAGCTTTGTTTAAAATTCAGCATTACACAGATGTACAGGGATGAAAATTGTTGTATTTTTGCTAAAATATACATCTAAATAAAAGGGCATACAGGATTTTTAAATTTAATTTGCTTTAAAGTTCACATTAGTTTATTCTAACTCTACGTGTCTTTAAAACATAATTCAAATCATTGTATTGCTCAACTTAAAATCTGGTGAGTTTATTTAAAAAATATGTATGCCATTGCTTTCACTGTGTTTTTACATGTAAAGTAAAATTTGGAGTTAGGACAAGTCATTCCAGTATGATAATTATACCAACTGTATGAATATTTTATAATTATATGAACTGTATGAATATTTTATTTTATAGGTGGCTTAACCTGTACGTAGTGTGTGTGAACATGGTCTTAGATAATTGCTAGTTGATGCTTTTCAACAGTTTAAAATAATCCATGCTTCTTCCAACACACTCCTTGCTTCTTGGTTGGCATTTACAATGCAAGGTAACACTTTCCCCCCAAGATCTTAGATACTGTTATTTTTGATTTAAGATAACTACCTTGGTCAGGATACTGACAAAAATAGCGACAGAGACAGGTGGAATATATAGTAATATTTCTTGTGTTTCATTGTGATTCAAGTTGATTTAATTTAAATATACTTTATATAATCAAAAGTAGTTAAGTTGTAAGATATACATGAAAGCAGGAAAGAAATGAATCTTACTTCGAAATTTTGTGTTATTTTGATATCTACCCTAAGTCTATATTGCACTTTTAAATTGTTCAATATGTTTGCTATGAAAAAAAAAAAAGTAAACTATATAAGACATAGAAATACCTTATAATTTCCTATTGAATATACTTTCAGGTTGTCATTTGCTTCACAAGCTATTTTAAATCAAATCTCCAAAGTTACATGTAGGACAGGATTCATATATTGTCATTTCAATTATTCTTTTTTAACAATAACAACTATATATATACATACACACACACACGCACACACACACACACAAGCACACCTAGTTATAGATAAGATTTTAATGTTCATTTTAGAAATTGGACAGAGATTTGCAATATTTTCTTTTTTTTGTATTTTTTTAATTGGAATATAGTTGATTTACAATGTTGTGTTAGTTTCAGGTGTATATAGCAAAATGAATCAGTTATACGTATATGTATATCCACTCTTTTTAGATTCTTTTCCCATATAGGCCATTACAGAGTATTGAGTAGAGTTCCCTGTGTTATACAGTAGGTCCTTATTAGTTATATATTTTATATATAGTAGTATGTATATGTCAATCCCAATCTCCCAATTTATTCCTCCCCCCCTTTGCAATATTTTCATATTGAAAATATTTTTTTAATATTTAAATATTTTAAGATTTAATATTTTTACAAATGTATAGATTTTTATGTTTAACTAAAACCCAGCATAAGCCCTAACATTTAAATAACATGTATTCCACCTAGAGGGGTGGGATAGGGAGGATGGGAGGGAGACCCAAGAGGGAGGGGACATGGGAATATATGTATACATATAGCTGATTTACTTTGTTATACAGCAGAAACTAACACAACATTGTAAATCAGTTATACTCCAATAAAGATGTTAAAAAAGTAACCTGTATTTTCTGCATATCTTTATATTTATAGAAGTGTGTTATGTTTATTTTATGTATCTTAAAAACATAACCTTAAAAACTATGCTGTACCACAGTGTTCATTGCAGCACTAGTTACAATAGCCAGGACATGGAAGCAACCTAAGTGTCCACTAACAGATGAATGGGTAAAGAAGATGTGGCACATATATACAACGGAATATTACTCAGCCATAAAAAGAAACGAAATTGAGTTATTTGTAGTGAGGTGGATGGACCTAGAGTCTATCATACAGAGTGAAGTAAGTCAGAAAGAGAAAAACAGATACCGTATGCTAACACATATATATGGAATCCAAAAAAAAAAAGAAAAATGGTTCTGAAGAACCTAGGGGCGGGACAGGAATAAAGACACAGATGTAGAGAATGTACTTGAGGACATGGGGAAGGGGAAGGGTAAGCTGGGACGAAGTGAGAGAGTGGCTTTGACGTATATACACTGCCAAATGTAAAATAGATAGCTAGTGGGAAGCAGCTGCATAGCACAGGGAGATCAGCAGCACAGGGAGATCAGCTAGGTTGTGGTTTGTGACCACCTAGAGGGGTGGGATAGGGAGGGTGGGAGGGAGATGCAAGAGGGAGGAGATATGGGGATATATGTATACGTATAGCTGGTTCACTTTGTTATACAGCAGAAACTAACACAACAATGTAAAGCAATTATACTCCAATAAAGATGTTAAAAAAACAAACAAAGAAACTACACCGTAACCTTTTAAATGTTTATAGATTTACCTTAATGTTACTATTCAGAATATTTTAAGGAAAATTAAAAGAACTATGCAATATAAATCTTAAAATTCCATGCAATTTACAGTGGTAGTAGTAATTATTTAAATCTTGAAACTTCACTGTCCTGGTGGATTTGTGGGTTTGGGGAGATCTGAGCCCTATGCTACTTCTAATACATCCTTCCCCAAGTCCAGGACATTAGAATGTTTCAATGCCTTAGAGCAACAAGCATCACCTGTGAGCCAGGAATCCAGGCTATGGTGGTAATGGACCGTTGTTTTCGGGGGGAAAAAAATTAAGGAAATAAAATGCTCATAAACTTAAAAGAAAAAAATCTTGAAACTTATCTCACAACATCATTTTATCAACTCAGTTGAGATAGAGCACAGATTGCTCTACGTCAGCAGATAAACTGTTTATTTCACAATTGTTGCTTTCTGAATAACTTTGTATTGTCTCATTAAGAACAACGGTACAGAAAATCATTTACTGCTCATTTTACAATGCACATAATATCCTGTGCATGCTTAGGCAACTATATGCCATTTACAAATCAGGACAGGCATCAAAATTACTGAACTTAGAAAATAATTCACAGTGTCAATGTGAATAAATTTTTAGATTTTGACGATGTATTTAGTCCAATAAAATAAGGTTCTTTATTCATGAACAAATTTGAAAGGTATTCAAACAGGACTCCTGAACCATTTACTCTGAATGTTTGGCTTTATTATTATAATGCCATTTTCATGTCATTTTGTGGTAAGCTTGTGACTGCATAACAAAAACTGGAAAAAGAGATCAGTGCAGGGCAACTGTACATTTTTCAACAAGTACATTTTTTTTTCCTTTTAGAGAAGGTAGGGGAAAATTTATGTTACAATCAGATTTGTTTTAATGCTTCAAAAGTTGCCTATAAAAGTGAGCTGAGGTGACAAAAATTAAAAATTGAGGTTAAAAACAACATATAAATGTATACACACATATATGTATATATGTATTTAGGTGTGTGTGCATGCGTGTATATATATACTTAATTGCAACTAAGATGAAACTATCTCTGCTACTTACAAATTTGGAGAGAAGAGAGATCAGAGAAATGATATAGGAATGAAAATAAAATAAACAACCAATGATTATTGAAGTTGTAGACCTTCGATTTTTCAAAGTAATAGAAAAGCTTAAGTTGGTGTTTACCATGTTGATTTTATTCTTTTAAATCTTCTTTCCATTTCTGAGCCTGGGTGTCTTAGCAAAACCAAAGATGATTAAATATAATTCTCACTAGTATAGAACCAATTTGTTGTTCTGTTTAAGAATTAAATAGAAAATGCATCCCTCTCCATGGTTTTCATAAGGGTAAGATCATACATGCATCTAAAGTATTCCATTGTAACAATAGTAGTTTTGCACTTTTGTAACTAGTGTTTTGACACATAACATGATTCACTTAGTTGTAGGAGACTCAATCCCCATTACTTAAAAAAAAAAAAAAATAAGCCACAGGTAAACATATGCTCATTTTGCTACTTACAGGCATTTGAGAGCACTTAATCTATCATTGAGTCCGTCCCTCATCCTGTATCCTATGTTCCCTACCCACAAGACTTGATCCTTCATAAGAAATTATTTCACTGTTGTTATGATGATAATAGTTAATAGATGTTACTCAAAATTCAATTTCATGCTTAATCCCATAGACATAAATCTTTATTTGTAAACAAAAAGCCAGTCTTGAGACAGAGCATTTGAAGACTAAGAAAAAGAAGCAGATAGCATGCTTTCAGGTATTTCTCATATTTACTTGTCTGCTCATAAAACCAGTCCTAATTATACCTTAGGAATGCAGACCACAAATATGTTCCTGATGTGTGTGTGTGTGTGTGTGTGTGTGTGTGTGTGTGTGTGTGTGTGTGTGAGAGAGAGAGAGAGAGAGAGAGAGAGAGAGAAGAATTGTGTTCTCTTTGTTTCTCAATTCCACGGTATTTTTATTAGTAATTTGTAATTACTCATATGCTACTCATTAAGTAGAATCAAATTATTATAAAAAATATAAATATATCTGGTGGAAGAAACCTCACTCTATTGCTTTGCATCTAAATTTTGTACCTTAAGGGAAAAATGGGCTAATTTCATGGTTTGCAGCAAATAATAGCTAAGATAGGTGCCTCTGGGGAATAAAAAAGAAGTAGTAATAATGATGTTGATTCTATTAATACCATATAAAATCTGGAATGAATTTCCTTTTCAAAATGGCTTTCAAAATATCTACCGGTATACTTAATATGATAATGCTTTTTTTCTTACCAAATTCAATTTATAAATATATAATGAGTTAATTCAAAATTCTGCATACTTAAATTTATGGTTCTTATAATCCCATCAGTTTTACAAAGGAGTATTTTCTAGAATATCTTCTACATAAATGTGTGAATATTTATTCATTATATCCTGGCAGCTACATGGTAATAATAATTTGAGTATCCATTGAGTATCCATTTCTTTTACTTTTCAGCTAGGAGAAGTGTTACTGAAAAGCTGTCTCAATATTTAATATGTATGAGGTCCCATGCAGGGTACAGAAGGCATCTTAACCCCATCCATATGTTTAAAGCATCTCTTTCATTTGGAAGTCTTACAGGCACCAAAACAATCATGGAAAGAAGTGGTCTTTAAATTTTATCAAAATAAACCGAACTCTTGTGTATAAAATCTTTGCCAAAAATGAAGTTTATTCAACAGACAGCCAAACCCATTTGTAAAGGCCAAGGAAAAACTGGAAAGTATACATCTGATTATATGAGAGTTAGATTGAATTATATTTGTTTGGGTTATGCTATTTTTGTTTATGCATATACTTTCTTGAGTATTGTAAAATAACTTTAAAATATCTTATGTCTGTTTTCTGAGACCTTTTGGATTTTACTGTCTGTTTATTTACTTATTTGTTATGCTATTATATATTACATACTATAAACATATAATAATATATAAACATTATATATTACATATAAACATGTTTGTGAACATGTCCGATTATATACATACTAAACATAAGCATATATACATCTATGTATGCATATACATCAATGTTTAATCCAAATCTTAATTAGTAATGGTTTTAATACGTAAAAGTAATGTATTTTTTAGATTTTGTTTTTATATATGAGAAGACATCTACTTTGATAAACATAATATTCTGTACATTTTCCTATTCAAGATCAAAATGGAAATTTATCATGACATGAACTATCGATGTTTTATTAAGCTCCTAAATTTAGTATATATTAACACACTCATAAACTACAGCTATTTCCATGAGACTGAGGTTTGGTGAGGAATTACATAGTAAGTGTGGTTTTAGTTGAGTTTCTTTTGTTTTAACGGGAGCATTAAGCATTCAGAACATACAGTTTTCTAGAAAATTATTTTTATTACCTGAGCAGTGATTCTCCAACAACAATTCAAACTTCACTTCCTTTGATTTGAAAACAAGCCAAGATTTGTTGAGAGGTAGGTAGACAATTTTTTGAATGATATTAATTGAAATTGAAAATTTAAGGAATTGAAGAAATTTTCAGATGAGTTTTATATCTGAGAGAAATTTTACCCCAAACACCTCCTAATATGTGCCCCTAAAGAAATTAATATAAACATTCCCATGTTGACAGCTGAAGTGTCTTGGAAAGAGAAGTTCTTTGAGTCCTAGTTCCAGTTTGCAGACTTAATTCACTCCTCTGCTAGTTCTGAAATGCATAAAAGTAATTGTTTATGGATTAGGAAAATGTAGAAGAAAGCTTATAGAAAAAAAATATTCCTGGGAATGTCTTTACTCTTTCCATGAAACATTCCTACATGCCTGTGGTTGCTTTCAAAGCTAAACTGGTGAACCATGAGGGGATTATAGTTTTATCAACAGCCTGATTCTACACCAGCAGCAGGTGCACTGGCTTGATGACCAGCGAGGCCACTGGTGCCACAGAACCTGAGTTTCTGGCAGTAGTCACTTTATGTTAACACCATTATTGATGGTGATCCAAGCAAGATAGAATTTGCCAAGGAATGAACTGAAGTACTGGATGTTGCTTTAAAAACATAGAGAAAAGAAAGAATGAACGAAAAAAAAAGACCCAGATTCAAGAGCTTGGCTTATTTCTTATACTACGACTGCCAAATACAACCAACGCAGCCATGAGAGCTGTTGCCACTCCAGAGGCAGACACGCCATGTGGAGGGAGTCGGAAGGACTGAACGCTGAAACTGAAAGCAAACTGCCAATTCAGATGCTGAATTGGGCAAGAACAGGATGTTTTCCTTTTCTTTTTTCATAATGAGGCATTTCTTTTATTTCCTTCTGTTTAGATCAAAGACCAGTGTTCTCAACTCTCAGTCACCAAATTGCTACAGTTTTGTTATTTATTTATACAACGGTTATATATGTATATGATTATTAAAATAGATTTACTTGTAAAATAATTAAACTTTAAAATGTAAAGAAAAATAAAATGGCAGTCACTCATGAACCCAGCCCCAAACATCAAATGCAAACGTTTTGCCATATTTTCTTCAGATTTTAAAAAAATGAAAGAAACTTAGTATTATCACTGCCATATGTATCTTTGAATTTTGTTACATTACTATTTTCTCATGATAATATAAACTATTTATTTCAAAATGTATGTTAATTGTTTTGTTCACTGTAGTATGCCCCTTGCATAGAATAGGAGCTTCTCCCTAGGAAGTCTCAAAAAGGGGAATCAAAAGTTTTGACTGAATGAGTGCTGATGCACTGATGTTATCCCTTTGCAACTTTCTTTTTCATTCAGTAACATATTTTTTATGTTTATTCATGTTTTCAGATGCTAGGTAGCAATCCAGTGTGTGACTATACAACAGTTTATTTAATCACCCTTATGTCCATTTACGATGTTTCTTTTTTTTTTTTTTTTTTTTTGCGGTACGCGGGCCTCTCACCGTTGTGGCCTCTCCCGTTGCGGAGCACAGGCTCCGGACGCACAGGCTCAGCGGCCATGGCTCACGGGCCCAGCCGCTCCGCGGCATGTGGGATCTTCCCGGACCAGGGCACGAACCCGTGTCCCCTGCATCGGCAGGCAGACTCTCAACCACTGCGCCACCAGGGAAGCCCTCTTTTTTTTTTTTTTAACTGTTTCAGAATATCCAATAATCTTTAAACCAAATTCCAAATTAAGGTAACCAGCAATACCTTGATAACCATGTTTAAGATGTGCAGTGTTTTTTGCTCAGAGGATGTTACATTTCTTGGAATAATAAATATTACTCCATTTTCATCATTATCAGCAATAATATCTAATTAAGGTTAAATGGATTTCTTAGGTAAGGAAATTACCACTTTAAAAAAAAATAACTTCAGGGTTTCCCTGGTGGCGCAGTGGTTGAGAGTCCGCCTGCCGATGCAGGGCGTACAGGTTCGTGCCCCGGTCCGGGAAGATCCCACATGCCGTGGAGCGGCTAGGCCCGTGAGCCATGGCCGCTGATCCTGCGTGTCCCGAGCCTGTGCTCCGCAACGGGAGAGGCCACAACAGTGAGAGGCCCGCGTATTGCAAAAAAAAAAAAAAAAAAAAGAAAGAAAGAATAAATAAATAAATAAATAACTTCAGAGAACATATAATTTCAATCTCCCAGGGGAATACATATTTCCTGATTTGATCCTCCATAATAGTGAGACCTTGAATTATACAGAGTTGTTTAGGAGTTCAAAACAAGAGGAAGCCATATGTTTTTGAATGCCTGCTATTTATCAACTACTGTTCTAGGCATTGGGGATACAGCCAAGAACAAAACCATCTGTTCATCTTTTCATTCATTCATTCAATAAAAATATATTATTCCTGTCCTTTTTTTGTGAACAGGTATTGTGTTGAGTGCTAAAATGTTAAAGACAAATACTATACAGGCATTTATAGTTCATCTAATTTAAGACTGTACTCAAATTTGCTAAATATCTTGCTTCTACTTACTAGACCAGCTTTATACTTTTAAAGAAGTAGCACTTCTTGATTATAAGCAGGAAATAAACAAGAAAGAATAAAACCATTTGGTAAGGAGGTGATAATAATCAGAAAAACCTGAAGATAATTTCACAAAACACTTCAGATTATAGGTGAAAGAACAGGTTCAGTAAGACTAAAGGTGTTCCCATATATTTATGTCAACCTTGGTACTTGAAGCTGGGTAGTGTTCGCTAGGCACAGATGAAGAAGTCATGGGAGCATGGAATCAAAAACATCTAGATGTGAGTCTGACTACTAGTCTTATGAACCTTCTCATGACTGTTAACTGTGAAATTAGAATAATACCTACTTTGACTCAGAAGACATGCATAAAGTGTTTAGCATAATTCTAGCACGTAAAATGTTAACAATTGCTAGTTCCCTTTTTATTAATTTTCTAGGAAAATACATTTCTCTCCACATTTTACAGCCTCTTCTAAAATATACATGCACTCATCTTTTCCCTCTGTTCAGTTTTTTGGGGACTAAGGGTAACAAATGCACAAACAGACAATAAAACGTGGTTACTATAGTTTGTTCCTGTTATACTACAAACCCTTGCCTAAATCCTAGAAACTTCTCCACATGTAATTAGGCCACAGTCTCTATTTTATTCTTCATTGCAAAGTTATCTGATGTGCAGAAATACCTAATTTTTGACTTAATAACATTCCAAGAAAGTTACTGTACACGAATGGCAGTGATGTCCTTACAATTTCTAATCAGTTTCCTTGAAGTGTGAACACAGCACCATACTGTAACATTTGGTTTCTATCATCTTTCTCAATTTATAAGTTGAAACTGATGTTATAATATCACATGGGAAAATAGATGCTATTTATTAGAAAATTATTAGGCAACACAACTCTGCCAGAATGTTAGTCACCTAGCAAATGAACTTAATAGATTATTAAAAACATGAAATTCTGTTGGGGTTAATTAAGAGAAGGACAGTATCACATAAAATTCTTTCAAACAGTAGCAAATCTGTCAGAGTACCTGCAGTAAAATCTGCGTATGATAATATTGACTTTCAGGACTTGAGTGAGAAGACTAAAGTGGAAATTTGATATGAAATAAAAAACCTACCTACTCACACCACCATTTTGGATCTCTGATGACTTAGGAAATGATTCCATATATTGCAAGAACGGGGAAATTTTGTGGGGAAAAAATAATTTAGTTAGAACATGAGACCAAAACTAAACTGATCAATTGATGTTAATTATAATGAGGCAAAAAAAAATACAAGGAAGAGAAACACTGGAGTATCCTAAAGATGTAATATTGTGCATGCCAAAGATATTTATTCTCATGTAACATTTTTAGAATGAAGCCATGTCTTTAAAAGCTACATCTAGTTGCAATTAAACCAAAACTAGTAAATACTTTAAAGCAAGGCATGACAAATTTAAATTAACCAAGTAAAATTTTAATAAGACTGAAATAGGACTGTAGTAGGACTAAGTTTTTTAATTGCTAAAAATACATGATTTATTATATTTGAAGACTTTAATAGCAGTGTATTAGCTATTTCAAGACAAGAGGAAAACCACTAGTTTTGTTTCTCCCTAAAAGTGCCAGCAAAGTACATTTTTAAAAAAAGAGGCTGTAATATAGATAAGCTATATTTTCTTGATATATATGTACAGGCCAGCATGACCCCTTGAACAAAACCCCAGATCTATTCAGGACCACTAGAAGTCACTAAGGGGTTCTAAGAGCAACTCTCATTTTCCTGGGAACTTAAAAAAAAGAAGCAGAATTCCAAGACTTTGTGTCAAGGTCTTTGTTCACATGTGGAGCCACAGAGGACAGAGGCAGTTGAAAATGAAGCAAGTGGCTAAAATCGTCCACATAAATTATTGCTCCCGAAGCACTGTCATGTGTGATGATTGCAGTGGTGCCATGTACCTCAGGAAGCACAGAGAAAGGGACCTCCTTGATTATTATAAACATGCTTCCCTTACCAACGGAAGCTAGATCTTAAATGATAATAGTTGTTTTGTATTCATTCAAGTCTTTAATTTTGTCCAAGAATATTTTAACAATATCCTCCCCAAATTCCTTTAGCAACATTTAATTTTTTTAAATTGTTTGTTTTGCCTTTACAATAAAAGTGTTAATAATTTCACGACTGGGTATGTCTTTTGACTCTATTCACATTGCTTGGTGTGGTTTAAAAACTTAGTTGTTCAAAGCTATTAGCTGAATTTTGCATGTAAATAATGTGGAAAGCACGATGTGTTCTCCTTTTAGCATTTTTATTGTAAATATACATAACATAATATTTAACATGTTATTCATTGTAAGTGTACAATTCTGTGGCATGAAGTATGTTCACATAGAATAAGCATTCTTTCTTAAAACAATTGGACTTTATTGATAATAATCGTAGGATAGAAATCTTGGAGATGAGATATCCCTCCTCTAGGAGATGAGAAGTTCCAGAGGAGAGTTTAGCATGGATATACCCATGCTTATTTTATCAAAAAGGTGAAGTTTTCTCAGACAGTAAACATCTATAACACTCCACAGTCCTGTCCCTATATTGATACTCCTACAAACTCAACATAGAGGGAAACTACCTCCTACGGTCTTTTGCTTGATTTTAAAAGTTTATAGAATCTTTATTCTACATTTAAACTGCACAGCGTTAGTAAGATATGTGATGAATTTATCTTCAGGATATCAAATCACGTATTTATATGCATGTGCTCACTGGAAATAATTTTAATATGCATGCATATATATTTTTCTATAAATCAGGAAAATATATTGATGGATTCTTTAAAAAATATCTACACATAAATATTTAGATATTATTAATTATAGGAAGGGAGGATCGAAATATGTAAGAAGTGTACTGATACACTAATTCATGACTGAAAAATGAAAACTACCTTAGCATGTTAAGAAATAACTCACCTAAGAAATACCTATCTTCTAAATGTGGACTTTGAGATTTATGAACTACATATGTTCAGTGGTTATTCCATTGATGAGTACTGAGATGTAAGCTAAAAAGAAAAATACTTAAATATTCTGCAGAGATGTAAGATACATAGCTCAAAATTTCACATATGTGGAGACCTAATTTATGATAAACAGGAGGATACACCTGGCAATTTTAGGGGCTGGACAAGGATTCACTGGCCAGCATGAACAAAACAATGAGCTGGGTTTTGGTGTTCTTAATTGCAGATGGTATCATGACGATTTATTCATACTTCATATGAATGAAGTTCTTATGTTTATGGTCAATGAATAGCCACTGTTTTTAATTGCTCATGGAGTTGTTTGGCTTCGTAAATTGTTCATGTATCTGCCAACCTGTTTGTCCAGGAAAAAAATACTTTGAAATATAACTGGAAGCACATTTTAGGCTATTTGCGTTAACTATCTTTATGACGGGTTTAGAATATTTTAAGAGACTGACATTTAGAGTGCATAATCTTTCATGTAAGAAGTTTCATCTTTGTCTCCTGAGGCTTCTGTTTATATATGAAGAAAACTGCAATGTGACATTTGCTAATAGTGTCTGCTGAAGGAATGTTACATCTTCAGGGTACCTCTTAGACTTATAAATTAGGCCAATTATTAATGAAATAAATGAATCCATTTTAGAGCACAGAACTGTTTATTTTTAGAGTAAACTCATTGCATTTGATGTATGTCAACCTTTCTACCCTAAAAAAAAAATCTAGATTTAAAACATATCCGTATCTCTTTGTGAAGCATGTCTCTATTCTCCCTAAATGGAAAAAAGTGCAGATTTTAAATTACCACATATTAGGTGTGTAAACTTGGAAAAGACAGTCTCTTCTTAGCTCTAAGAGAGGGATACTCAAAATTAATTTTTTTTTGGAATTATTTTACACTTAATTCCCAAAACCTTTCATCTTTAATTTTTTTTTTTACTTACACCTTTTTTGGTTTAGGAATCCCAACTTGTTTATAAGTAAGTATTTAGATGTCCACCGAAATGTAGAGTATGGAATATGACTCAAAAGGAAATGCTAGCTGGCTGTAGCAAACCATCTCTCTCCATGTCTCACTTGAGTTGTATAATAACAAGTAAGGCATCAGTACTTATTAAAAAAACATTGCTTAATACTTCATTTTGTTAACTAATCAAAATTATTGCTTAATAAAATATTTCAAGTTTTAATTTTGCAAATGGCTAACAAACCCTTCAATATACATAGCAATTTTTTTTTGCATTTAATTCCAAGGATTTTTTCAAGACAGATTCTACGTAAGATCTCATCAAAACATTTGTTAGTAATAAGAGTGCAAAATAAGAAGTGATGCATTTTACTTAGACGTCTCAAAGGCAAGTGATAAATTATCAGACTTAAAAACTGAGAACCAATTTATGAGTCTATCACATTCACTTGAAGTATATTTTAAGTTATGAAAAAAAATCTCTACTCTTTTCATCCACTCTAAAAAGTAATCTGTCCATTAAATGTTTACATGTTTTTAACATGACAGCATATTTTAAATCTTATTTGAAGTAAGTCCCAGACAATCTAAAGGCAAATGAAAAATGAATCATTTTGTGAAAATGTGAGCAACTAGAACTGTATTTTAAAATATCAACTACATAAATGGGAAATTATAAAAGAATAATTTAATCTCTGAATCATTGCTTTTCATTGAAAAAGTTGACTTGAATTTGAAAAATTATTATTTTTCTATAGATTTATTTAATTAATTTATTTATTTTTTGGCTGTGTTGGGTCTTCGTTGCTGTGCTCATGCTTTCTCTAGTTGCGGCGAACGGGGACTACTCTTTGTTGAGGTGCTCAGGCTTCTTACTGTGGTGGCTTTTCTTGTTGTGGAGCATGGGCTCTGGGCACATGGGCTTCAGTAGTTGCAGCACGCAGGCTCAGTAGTTGTGGCTCTCTGGCTCTAGAGTGCAGGCTCAGTAGTTGTGGTGCACGGGCTTAGTTGCTCCGTGGCATGTGGGATCTTCCCGGACCAGGGCTCGAACCCATGTCACCTGCGTTGGCAAGCAGATTCTTAACCACTGCGCCACCAGGGAAGCCCATGAACAATTATTTTTTATATTTAGAGCTGATTGTATGTAACCTGATCTCCCTTTTATGGGGGCAATGTGAAAATATTTTAAACAAAACATTTCTCTCTAAAAAATACCGGAAACTTGTTAATAAGTGAAACTATCTCATAATGAGATGCTTCTTTAAATTATTTTTGTGTTTAGTGATTGAGGAGGGAATATGAACTTCTTTTTTAAAATTCTTTTTAGAAGTGTTCTAACACTTATACAAGACAAGCAGCCTACAGAATATATTACTCAGTTCCAACCTCAAACATATAAAATGTCTTGTTGAGCACTGTTTCTGCTTTCAGACAAGACAGTGACCTGAAAAAGTAGTCTCTGAAAGTGGATTTTCAGCATTCATGCTAGGCTGAGACTTTTAAGTACTAACAGGCTGTAGAGATAATTAGGTATAAAATCACCTCACCTTAATGCCTCAAAATTTGAAAAATCTGTTCAGTATGTTAGAATCTGAACATGTTGAATTTTTGTTTATTTCAGTTGAAGTAGGTTACAAATTTTGGGTACTTTCAAGTGATCTATGCAGCAGCATTTGATAACCTAGTTAATTGCAATTGAAAATGACAAGGATGCTATTGAGGATGCTGTACATTGTTTTAGTGGTGTCCTTCTATTAGGAAGAACAGGTAAAATTAATCTGTCCTTAGTGTTAGGAACATAGTTGGTTTTCACAAACGACTTTATTTTACATAATGAACACTGTAACATTTTTTTTTTATTTTTATTTTTTTGCGATACGCGGGCCTCTCACCGCTGTGGCCTCTCTCGTTGCGGAGCACAGGCTCCGGACGCGCAGGCTCAGCGGCCATGGCTCACAGGCCCAGCCGCTCCGTGGCATGTGGGATCTTCCCGGACCGGGGCACGAACCCGTGTCCCCTGCATCGGCAGGCAGACTCTCAACCACTGCGCCACCAGGGAAGGCCAACACTGTAACATTTTAAGTGAGTCTATGTTCCTTTTTGAATCGGCCCCTAGAAAGATTATAGCCAGATACATTTCCCATTTTTAGGAGGTTAAATGTATATATACCCTTTGTATTCAAATAGACCTGGGTTTGAGTGTGTCACATTCCCTCTCTGAGCTTCAATATCTTTGTTATGTAAAGGAGATAATAATTAATTCATAGGTAATAATCATTGGTGATTAAATGGACTGACAATTTTGAAGCATATACTATAGTGCTTGATACTTGGAAATGTTGAAAACATATTGTTGTGTGCAAACCTCCTCAGGCTGCTGCATGATTGTGAATGTTATAAATAATGCCTGCTGGAGGTGAGCAATATAGAACATGTCAGCAATATACCTAACCTGACTATTTTTCTTCTAGTATTTTTCCCTTTAGGACATTTTTCTTAATTCTTTTAAAGTATTAAAATTGCTATATTACATCATTTTGATACCAATCTTAAAATCTTTTCGTAGTAGAGCACAAATAATTAAAGAAATCAAAATTGAGATTATTTTCCCCTACAACTAGATTATATACTATACAACTTCTTTGGGGGGGGGGAAACCACTGTTTTTTAAAAAATGTCTCTTCTCTTCTTCCTGTTGTCTACGGTTCAGTTGTTTGTTAGTATGTATTGTTTTTCCAGGAGAAGAGGGTGAAGGCTATAGGCAGAAACTGTGTCCTTAGAATTCACTGGTAATGATTGAGACCACAGTACACGCAATCAAAATTCACTCTAGGTAGTGGTACAAGAGTGATGCAAGAAAAAGTTTTTACACTTTAACATGTATGAAATGTATAGGGTAGAGGTAAGGAGGGAAACCAGAACAAGTAAAGAGTGATGAGGATAAAATATGTGCAAAGGTTGTATTCTGAATGCCCTTATGTATAATTTTGAGGAGTTTGTACTTCTTTCTGTAGGCACTGTGAAGTTATCACTGTTTTTTTGTTTGTTTGTTTTAATAAAACTTTTTATTTTGAGATAAAGATCCAAGTGAAATTTTAAGAAAGAATACAGAGAGATCCTATATACCCTTTATCCAGTAGTAGAACACAAATAATAAACATCTTACAAAGCTGGGGTATGGTATCACAACCAGGATATTGACTTGATACAGTCAAGACACAGAACAGTGCCATCACCACAGGGATCCCTAGTGTTGCCCTTTTATAGCCACACCTACCTCCCTTCCATTCCTATTCCTGATCCATGGCTATCAATAACAAATATATTATAAATGGATTCATACTGTATGTACCTTTTAGAATTGAGTTTTTTCATTCAGCCTAATTTCTATGGATCCATAGAAGTTGCTGCAATGATTCAGTGGTTTGTTCCTTTTGATCACTGACTAGTATTCTATGGTAAGAATATATTACAATGTACTTAATCATTAAACCATTGAAGGATATCTTTCTCGGCCAGAATTATTTCACTTATCGTATAGCAGTTCTATTTTTTTGTGGGCTTTTTTTTAGGAACCTCCATACTATTTTCACAGTGGCTACAACAATTTATATTCCCTCCAGCATTGCATGAGGATTCCCTTTTCTCCACATCCTTGGTAACACTTGTTATTTCTTGTCTTTTTGATAAGAGCCATTCTGACAGGTGTGAGGTGGTATCTCATTGTGTTTTTGAGTTACATTTCCCTGATGCTTAGTGATGTTGAATACCTTTTCATGTGCTATTCACCATCTGTATGTCATCTTTGAAAAAATATCTAGTCAGGTCTCCTGCCTATTTGTAAATCAGGTTTTTTTTTTTGATAATGAGTCATATGAGTTCTTTATATATTTTGGGCATCAACCCCTTGTTGGAGATAGCATTTGCAAATATCTTCTCCCATTCAGTAGATTGCCTTTTCGTTTGTTGGTGGTTTCTTTCACTGTGAAAAAGCTTTTTAGTTTGATTTAGTCCCAATTGTTTGTTTTTTGCTTTTTATTGCACTTGCCTTGGAAATTTTTGTAATCCCAACAGAAGCCTAAATAAATATGGGTTAATAGTTAATACATATGAAAATGGAGTCTACCAGGGAGAATACCCAATATTACAGAGAAAATAGTTTATGAAACACAAGTAATAAGTTTATGAAACCCTAATAAAAATTAATACAAACAAGCAAAAAATGGGTAAAATAATTATTTAAGGAGCTGAACTAATAGGTTTTATCAATGCAAACTATAGTAATATATTTAGTTTCACTTTTATAGACACAAAGCCATTAATATCCAAATTCTAATATTAAAGTTCTCCATGCTCTAACATGAATTCTTTTCTGGCATATGGTATTTTTGTGAGTACAAAATTAGGTAACTTTTTAAAAAACTGATTTTGAGACTTAAATTAGAGTATTGAAAAATACATAAACTTACACAGTGATTGGATATATGGTACATTATTAGAGATGGTTGTCTTATTATCTAAGGGAAAAATATAGAATTCTGGGTTCTTCCATTACAGATAGAACCTACTGCTACAAATCTGAAAATCAATAAAACTTGTTTTGGGAGAGTAAATGGTTACTTGGTAATTTATCTTCTACACCATCTTCGAGTGAAAGTATTACGGAGATTTTGTGTGAATCTAATCAGGTGTAGAGTACTACTGAAAAGTAAGAGTTGCGGCTCAGAAAAGGGAAACTTGAATTGAGATTTTTAAAGAACTACCGGAGAATTTTTTTTACTTTACTATAAGAATAACTAAATACTAGCAGCATGATCATTGTTTTTCTCATCCTTGTTAATTATGCAAAGCTGATGGTAGGGCTTCCCTGGTGGCGCAGTGGTTGAGAGTCCGCCTGCCGATGCAGGGGACATGGGTTTGTGCCCCGGTCCGAGAAGATCCCACATGCCGCAGAGCGGCTGGGCGGGTGAGCCATGGCCGCTGAGCTTGCACATCCGGAACCTGTGCTCTGTGATGGGAGAGGCCACAGCAGTGAGAGGCCCGTGTACCGCAAAAAAAAAAAAAAAAAAAAGCTGATGGTAAAATGTGGGCACCTATATGGAGCTGCTAAGAGGCCTCTCCAGAAAACAGAGTTCCTGTCTATTGCACACAAGGTTGCTATTTGAATTTGTTACTCTGTACTTCTGTTTATACCATTCTGAAGTAATGATTCCACACAAAGATCTTTATTTGACATAAAATTCTAATAATTTTACCATTGAATCTGCAAAGAACATTAAACTTATAAATTATCCATATGAATGTTCTTTCAAGATGTTAATAATTTATGCCAGGTAGTCTCATTTTATGTAATTTCTCAAATGACTTTCTTCAGTTATAAAGCTTAGTAAAATGGAAGTATGGGCTTGGATTCTTACACTTAAGAAAACTTGCAATATAATTCTCCAGTTTTCTTTCCTGCTGAAATTTTGTAGGCTACTCATTTAGGGAAATTTTAGCTTGAGATGTTGTGTGTGTGTGTGTGTGTGTGTGTGTGTGTGTGTGTGTGTGTGTGTGTGTTTAAACATTAAAGAAAAAATAGAAGTTTAAAAACACAGATTGGTGGCTTAAAAATTACATTTTCTTGTTATTAATGATGAGTATAAATATATATTTCTATGTTCTAAATTTATGGATAAATGTCTATAGTATACTGGATTCTTACATCCCATTGTGGTGACTATGGTAATTATTTTCATGCGTTAATTGAGAATTTAATATACTATTTTACCCAAGGATGTTTGGATTGTAATTCTTACCTCTAATGTTGATAGATTATATCATTTGTTAAATGAGTTTCTGGCATTGATGGGCAAGATAATGACTATTTTATGAGGGAGGTCTGTTTTCCAGATAGTGTTGAACTCACATCATACAGTCATTAGCCTTATTTGACCTATAATCATGAAAGACATGGCCTTGAGACAAAGAAGTCTTCTCATAGCTCACAATGAGCTTTGACATTGCCTATGTCAATGATAAGGACAACTTCTCAATCTGTTAGTTGTGCAACTAATAACAAACCAGCTTACCAGAGCTCTAATGCAAAACTTGGTGTGAATTTTTATGTTACAAAGTTTATATAAAATATATGAATTCAAATAGCTTTTTTTAAATTCAATTTTTATTTTATACTGGGGCATAGTTGATTTACAATGTTGTGTTAGTTTCAGGTGTACAGCAAAGTGGTTCAGTTGTACATATACATATATCAATTCTTTTTCAGATTCTTTTCCCATATAGGTCATTACAGGATATTGAGTAGAATTCCCTGTGGTATACAGTATGTCCTTGTTGATTATCTATTTTATATATAGTAGTGTATATATGTTAATCCCAAACTCCTAATTTATCTCCCCCCTTTTCCCCTTTGGTAGCCATAAGTTTGTTTTCAAAGTCTGTGACTCTGTTTTGTAAATAAGTTCATTTGTATCATCTTTTAAGATTCCACATATAAGTGATATCATGATTTTGTCTTTCTCTGTCTGACTTACTTCTCTTAGTATGATAATCTCTAGGTCCATCCATGTTGCTGCAAATGGCATTATCTCATTCTTTTTATGGCTGAGTAATATTCTACTGTATATATGTACCACATCTTCCTTATCCATTCCTCTGTCAATGAACATTTAGGTTGCTTCCAAATCTTGGCTATTGTAAATAGTGCTGCAGTGAACATTGGGGTTCCTTTATCTTTTCCAATTCTGGTTTTCTCCAGATATATGCCTAGGAGTGGGATTGCTGGATCATATGTGAAAGCTTTTGCACAGCAAAGGAAACCATTAACAAGACGAAAAGACAAGCCTCAGAATGGGAGAAAATATTTGCAAATGAAGCAACTGACAAAGGATTAATCTCCAAAATATATAAATAGCTTATGTAGCTCAATATCAAAAAAAAAACAATCAAAAAATGGGCAGAAGATCTAAAGAGACATTTCTCCGAAGAAGACATACAGATGGCAAAAAGGCACATGAAAAGATGCTCAACATCACTGAGTATTAGAGAAATGCGAACTAAAACTACAATGAGGTATCACCTCACACTGGCCAGAATGGCCATCATCAGAAAGTCTACAAACAATAAATGCTAGAATGGGTGTGGAGAAAAGGGAACGCTCCTACACTGTTGGTGGGAATGTAAATTGGTACAACCACTATGGAAAACAGTATTCAGCGTCCTTAAAAAACTAAAAATAGAACTACAGTATGATCCAGTAAAGTAGCTTTTTAAATCTATGTGTTCAGACACACGTAAACTTAAATACATGTACATGGTGCTCTAAAAGAGTATACATAAAATGCAATGACTTTAGTAAATAAAATTTTAATAAAGTATCTCATTGCCAGAAGGGGGAAAGTTATTATTGTCCTTAGACAAAAATATAGTTTAATTCAAGACCCAAATGTCAGTAACAATATAATGTAGAAAAATGTATTTTTAGTGACTGTAGTTCTTTTGCTTATAACCATTATGATATAATGAAAGACACTGGATTAGAAATCTTTTGAATTCTAATCCACTTTATGATCTTGCACAAATATGTGATCTTGGGGAGGTAATTTTTCTTGCACATCTTTTGTCCATTGAATGAAGTAGCGGAGTAGGGTCCATACCTAATCTATAAAGAAACCATGACATTCACAGTGTCTTCCTGACAACCTACAAGTTGATCTGATCTTGTTCCCTGCTTTACCCTTTTTAGAATCTTTGTCACTACTAATGTCTAATCATTTTACTGTACTAGTCTTTATGACACTTCTACTGACAGTGACCAGTCCCCGCCATCCCTCACCATGCAAATCACTCAGCATAGCGTGGGTTTAGGACTAAAGATTACACTCAGTGTAAGCTGAAGTCAAATGGTATCTTTCACTGATAGCAATTGAGAGTCTAGTTTCGTGATTTACATAGGAAGTAAAAACTAGTTCTAAAACTCAGCCTCTGCTGTTCCTAGCTGCCCCCATAATCTGATGGGCTATTCCAGATTATGCTCTAATGTATCCATGAAATACCCACTTTATCATTCTGTGCATTACTCCACGTCACCTAGTTTCCTCACCTATGTGGGGTCAGACTTTGTTCCCTTGAAGTTCAAGCAAAGACTATTTCTCATCCTCAGTCTGGCAAGTGTTTTAGTCTTAGGCATTCCCTTGCTCTTTATCCATGATGACTGGAATTTGGATCCTGATGCTCACTGCTGTCACTCAATGCCTAATCATAAACAAAGGATGCCTTGGCTTTAGCAACACAGTTTATCTCCTTATCTAATTAGTGCATCCTTGGCTGGGGTGCTGCTAATAAGGCCGCAAAAATTTGGCTTCTAGTTTTGTGCTGCTAATGAGGATTTTAGTCTGCAAGTATGCTTTGCCTGTAGCAACTTGGTTTATTCTCTCCAATTTAGGTCCACTTATTGTCAGTCCATTGCATTGTTCCAATTCTGTAAAATGATATATAGTCCCAAGATTGTGTTCCTGTTGTCTCTAGAGCAGGATCACCTACAAAAATTATTCCCTGGCTGAATCACGCACAGACCCACAATCTGTTCAGCTTCCCAAGACATTGCTAACCTTTAAGAACTTAGCTGTTTCGTCTCTTTTGGCAGCACAGAAATATTCAAATGGGTCCATGTTAAGTGCAAAAGAAAATACATGCTCATCATGAAATCTTACAGTGCATGATATATTTCTTTAGCTATATATCTGGTGTGGATATTTATTTTTAATATTAGAAGCCCCATCTGTGCATTGGGAAATTTTGCTTCTCACTCTTTCCAGATGTTTCTGATGAAATTGTTAATTATTGCACTTTGTACCCTCTCTAGTGACAGGAGAGCTCAACTGGCCCTGCCCTAGCCAATCATAGAACCTCATCCTTTTCTCTAAAGGAGGACCTATTACCCAAGCTGGATAGAGTCCCTCACTGAGCTTAAATGGATGCTAAGGGAGGGAGCATCTCTTCTTTATTAAAATCACCTTCCATAAGGATAGTTAACTCTTCGTTAGTTAATGGCCCTTCTTTTCCTGGCAGTGCCAGCCTGAGTATGAAATATAGCTGGTGATGAAGAAAGAGGTATGTATGTCTAGATCCAGCCAGCTCTTAAATGAGACTACTCTTGTAATTTCCATTTACATGTACCAATAGGAAGTTTGTTTTGTTTGCTTAACCTAGTTTCAGTTAGAATCCGTTAAGCAAGAGAATTTAACTTGCCAAAAAAGTACCCTTTAGAAATGATTGTTAATAGCTTGATAATCTAATTGGTAAATTTCATGCATGATAAAAGGAGATCATATGAGATATATCTTTTAACATGATATGGATAGATTATATTGATTATCTGTAATTGCATACTTGATAATATTATTATGGAAAATTATAACTTATAAGAGCTCTATAGAAGGTAACTTATTTATGTGTACAGGATAGGTTTCTCCATAGAAAATATGATTTAAGATGACACTTGTAGGATATTAAGATGTTAAACTGTTAAGTGGAGGAAAGGAAGGGGGACTGAGTGGAAATATATTACAAACATATTTTTAAAATAACAAGCACAAATATGTGAGAAGAATTTTCGGAAAGCTGCAAATCACTCAGCATAGCGTGGGTTTAGGACTAAAGATTACACTCAGTGTAAGCTGAAGTCAAAATATGAAGACATTTCTAACTTCTCTGAACCTTAGTTCCATTTCAAAACATGCAGTTAAGAATAGTATCTTTCCTGGGCTTCCCTGGTGGCGCAGTGGTTGAGAGTCTGCCTGCCGATGCAAGGGACACGGGTTCGTGCCCCGGTCCGGGAAGATCCCACATGCCGCGGAGCTGCTGGGCCCGTGAGCCATGGCCGCTGAGCCTGCGCGTCCGGAGCCTGTGCTCCGCAACGGGAGAGGCCCGCGTACCGCAAATCTTTCCTGTGGAGTTTTGTGAGCCTTAATACAATTTATGGAAAGTGCTCACCCAAATGCTCAGTAAATGGTATTGCATTTATTTATAGGGATAATGAATTTATGTGAATCTCCTAGTATATCCCCCAGATTGTCAACTTTGTTTTAAATACAATTTCTGTATTATAAAAACTAGTTATGTAAGCAGTACATTTGAATCTTTTCAATAAAACGATATTTTCTTAGAGGAGATCATCTGTTGCGTTATCGTTTGTCTGAGAAGGTAGGCAAGACTGCCCTCTAGTGATTATATCTTAGAACTGCAGACATACAGTCCTCATAGTTGAGAAAGGGTTCAAAGTAGTGCCAGATTCAAACCACATGACAGCTTCACTTGAGAACAAAGAACATCTGACAATTGCTGGAAACATGAAATCTGAATTCTTGCCATATAGGTTCTCTCAAAGTCCTGAGTCTGACAGATATTTCTAAAGATGAGTTTAAAGCAGTGCTTCCCAAAAGCCACCTTCAAAATGGTGAGATCTCATTATATGCACACATACCTATATATATTTGTTTGTATAATACGTTTTTCATCACTTGGAAGTACTGTCTTTTGTAAACTGATAATAACAGTACCTTGTGGCTCTTTTTGTTTGTTTATTCATTTGGATTTTTTTTAACATCTTTATTGGAGTATGATTGCTTTGCAATGTTGTGTTAGTTTCTGCTTTATAACAAAGTGAATCAGCTATGTGTATACATATATCCCCATATCTCCTCCCTCTTGCATCTCCCTCCCACCCTCCCTATCCCACCCTTCTAGCTGGTCACAACCACTGAGCTGATCTCCCTGTGCTATGCAGCTGCTTCCCACTAGCTATCTGTTTTACATTTGGTAGGGTATATATGTCCATGCCACTCTCTCACTTCGTCCCAGCTTATCCTTCGCCCTCCCCATGTCCTCAAGTCCATTCTCTATGTCTGTTTCTTTATTCCTGTCCTGCCCCAAGGTTCTTCAGAACCATTTTCTTTTCTTTTTTTTATATTCCATATATATGTGTTAGCATACGGTATTTGTTTATCTCTTTCTGACTTACTTCACTCTGTATGACAGAATCTAGGTCCATCCACCTCACTGTAAATAACTCAATTTCATTTCTTTTTATGGCTGAATGATATTCCATTGTATATATGTGCCACATCTTCTTTATCCATTCATCTGATGATTAACACTTAGGTTGCTTCCATCTCCTGGCTGTTGTAAATAGAGCTGCAATGAACATTGTGGTACATGACTCTTTTTTTTTTTTGGTGGTATGTGGGCCTCTCACTGTTGTGGCCTCTCCTGTTGTGGAGCACAGTCTCCGGACACGCAGGCTCAGCGGCCATGGCTCATGGGCCTAGCCACTCCGCGGCATGTGGGATCTTCCCGGACCAGGGCACGAACCCGTATCCCCTGCATTGGAAGGCGGACTCTCAACCACTGCGTCACCAGGGAAGCCCACATGACTCTTTTTGAATTATGGTTTTCTCAGGGTATATGCCCAGTAGTGGGATTACTGGGTCATATGGTAGTTCTATTTGTAGTTTTTTAAGAAACCTCCATATTATTCAATTTACATTCCCGCCAACAGTGCAAGGTGGTTCCCTTTTCTCCACACCCTCTCCAGCATTTATTGTTTGTAGATTTTTTGATGATGGCCATTCTGACTGGTGTGAGGTGACACCTCGTTGTAGTTTTGATTTGCATTTCTCTAATGATTAGTGATGTTGAGCATCCCTTCATGTACTTGTTGGCAATCTGTATATCTTCTTCAGAGAAATGTCTATTTAGGTCTTCTGCCCATTTTGGGATTGGATTGTTTGTTTTTTGATATTCAGCTGCATGAGCTGCTTAGATATTTTGGAGATTAATCCTTTGTCGGTTGCTTCATTTGCAAATATTTTCTCCCATTCTGAGGGCTGTCTTTTCATCTTGTTTATGGTTTCCTTCTCTGTGCAAAAGCTTTTAAGTTTCATTAGGTCCCATTTGTTTATTTTTGTTTTTATTTCCATTTCTCTAGGAGGTGGGTCAAAAAGGATCTTGCTGTGATTTATGTCATAGAGTGT
Source organism: Lagenorhynchus albirostris (assembly GCF_949774975.1). NCBI lineage: Eukaryota > Metazoa > Chordata > Mammalia > Artiodactyla > Delphinidae > Lagenorhynchus > Lagenorhynchus albirostris. Next base: position 107,306,259 of record NC_083099.1, on the reverse strand, counting down.
TCTGCCTATGTTTTGCTCTAAGAGTTTTATTGTATCTGGCTTTACATTTAGGTCTTTAATCCATTTTGAGTTTATTTTTGTGTATGGTGTTAGGGAGTGTTCTAATTTCATTCTTTTACATGTAGCTGTCCAGTTTTCCCAGCACCAGTTGTTGAAGAGGCTGTCTTTTCTCCATTGTATATTCTTGCCTCCTTTATCAAAAAGATAAGGTGAGCATACGTGCGTGGGTTTATCTCTGGGCTTTCTATCCTCTTCCATTGATCTGTATTTCTGTTTCTGTGCCAGTATCATACTGTCTTGATTACTGTAGCTTTGTAGTACAGTCTGAAGTCCGGGAGCCTGATTCCTCCAGCTCTGTTTTTCTTTCTCAAGATTGCTTTGGCTATTTGGGGTCTTTTGTTGTTTCCATGCAAGTTGTGAAACTTTTTCTTCTAGTTTTGTGAAAAATGCCCTTGGTAGTTGATAGGGATTGCATTGAATCTGTAAACTGCTTTGGATTGTATAGTCATTTTCACAATATTGATTCTTCCAATCCAAGAACATGTTATATCTCTCCGTCTGTTTGTATCATGTTTAATTTCTTTCATCAATGTCTTACAGTTTTCTGCATACAGGTTCTTTTGTCTGCTTAAGTAGGTTTATTCCTAGGTATTTTATTCTTTTTGTTGCAGTGGTAAATGGGAGTGTTTCCTTAATTTCTCTTTCAGATTTTTCATCATTAGTGTATAGGAATGAAAGAGATTTATGTACCTTAATTTTGTATCCTGCTACTTTACCAAATTCATTCATTAGCTCTAGTGGTTTCCTGGTAGGATCTTTAAGATTCTCTATGTATAGTATCACATCATCTGCAAACAGTGACAGCTTTACTTCTTCTTTTCTGATTTGGATTCCTTTTATTTATTTTTCTTCTCTGATTGTTGTGGCTTCTCTGACTGTTGTGGCTAAAACTTCCAAAACTATGTTGAATAATAGTGGTGAGAGTGGGCAACCTTTCCTTGTGCCTGATCTTAGAGGAATGGTTTCAGTTTTTCACCATTGAGAGTGATGTTGGCTGTGGGTTTGTCATATATGGCCTTTATTATGGTGAGGTAAGTTCCCTCTATGCCTACTTTTTGGAGGGTTTTTATCGTAAGTGGGTGTTGAATTCTGTCAAAACCTTTATCTGCATCTATTGATATGATCTATGGTTTTTCTCCTTCAATTTATTAATATGGTTAATCACATTGATTGATTTGCATATGTTGAAGAATCCTTGCATTCCTGGGATAAACCCCACTTGATCATGGTGTATGATCCTTTTAATGAGCTGTTAGATTCTGTTTGCTAGTGTTTTGTTGAGGATTTTTGCATCTATGTTCATCAGTGATATTGGCCTGTAGTTTTCTTTCTTTGTGACATGTTTGTCTGGTTTTGGTATCAGGGTGATGGTGGCCTTGTAGAATGAGTTTGGGAGTGTTCCTCCCTCTGCTATATTTTGGAAGACTTTGAGAAGTATAGATGTTAGCTTTTCTCTAAGTGTTTGATAGAATTTACCTTTGAAGCCATCTGGTCCTGAGCTTTTGTTTTTTGGAAGATTTTTAATCACAGTCTCAATTTCAGTGCTTGTGATTGGTCTGTTTATATTTTCTATTTTTTCCTGGTTCAGTCTCAGAAGGTTGTGCTTTTCTAAGAATATGTCCATTTCTTCCAGGTTGTCCATTTTATTGGCATAGAGTTGCTTGTAGTAATCTCTCATGATTCTTTGTATTTCTGAAGTGTCAGTTGTTACTTCTCCTTTTTCATTTCTAATTCTGTTGATTTGAGTGTTCTGCCTTTTTTGTTTTTGATGAGTCTGGCTAATGGTTTATCAGTTTTTTTTTTATCTTCTCAAAGAACCAGCTTTTAGTTTTATTGATCTTTGCTATTGTTTCCTTCATTTCTTTTTCATTTATTTCTGATTTGATCTTTATGATTGCTTTCCTTCTGCTAACTTTGGGTTTTTTTTTTGTTCTTCTTTCTGTACTTGCTTTAGGTGTAAGGTTAGGTTGTTTATTTGAGATATTTCTTCTTTCTTGAGGTAGGATGGTATTGCTGTAAACTTCCCTCTTAGAACTGCTTTTGCTGCATCCCATAGGTTTTGGGTTATCGTATTTCCATTGTCATTTGTTTTTAGGTATTTTTTGATTTCCTCTTTGATATTTTCAGTGATATCTTGGTTATTTAGTAGTGTATTGTTTAGCCTCCATGTGTTTGTATCATTCATTTGGATTTAATGTTCTAACTTTTCAAATGGACGAGTTGGCAGTCCTGTTTCAATTTTCACATTTTCTTTCCAAATTATACTTTCTCCCCAAACCAAAAATTTGAAAGTATTTGATCTCTTCATGTGAAAAGTCTCCTTCATTGTATTTTATAGTGGTCCTTTGTGTTCACCAAGAGCCACTAAGAAGAGATAGTAACAATAGAATATATTTGTGAACAACATCCTATTTAGTAAACCAAAATAAAGACCATTGTAACAAAATTTTCCTAGATATCAAGTCTAGGAAAAATCATTTGTCTCTATCAGTGAACTGATAAACTTTCTATGTAGACAGTGAAGTCTGTATAATACATCTGAATGTTTTATTAATTGTTTCTCCATTTTTGCTGACTTAACAGTGGATTTTTCAGTTTACATTGTGGAGTTATCATTTATAACCTACTTACAAATTTGAGTTCCTTTTAGCTGTATTTTACATATTTTAAATATCTTAAGTTTAGCATTGAAGCTGTGAAGTCTATTTTTTATGATCGTTTTGCTGTTTTTAAAAAATAAAGTTTCTTAAGTATCCTGTAGTATTTCTTATAAATAGCCCTGTGTTAAATCAGACAAATAGAAGACATTTCTTAGAAAACAATACATATTCTGTTTAGAAAATACATGTCCACTTAGTCTCCCAAATTTGGACCTCAGTTCCACTGAAGAATTCTCCTCTGCTATTATAGGATTTATATAAACCTTCCTTTTTAATCTCTCCTCATTTTTCCCATTATACCTTTCATGTGCTGACAGAAAATCAGCATTGTTAGATGTGCTGATGATTACGTAGTAGTTTCAAAACAAAACTAAAAGTGCGAAAGAGTGTATTCTAAAAGGTAAATCAAAAGACACACCAATCATCCCCAATCAGCCCTCTACCATAACATCAGATGGATTGTGTGCAGTATCATTTTGAGATTAGGCATTGAGTTTTCCTTTACAATAGGTTTTTATACTGATATGATAGAGACGTTTTGGTATGAGAGTTAAATGAGGTAAAAGGGCAAAGGCCATACAATTTTTTTTATAACTCCCTAAATAGATGAAGACTCGAGTTCTTTTGTTTAACAGCTCTTCTAGAAGGTAAATTTATATGCAGTTCAAGCACTTGAAGCCATAATTTATTCGTCAGCATCACTTTCTCTAGCTATTCTTCATGAAATAGCATTATGATACTTTGCAATGGAATGATTGCGCAACCTGATATTACTTGTGTGTGCTGATAAAAGAGGAACGATGATTGTATTCTTATTCTTTTGCATACTATGAATTTAAATTTCAATTAAGTCAGATTAGATATTCTGTTCTATGCCATCTTTATTTAACATTAGTGAGTGGTGATTAGTGTCTAATTTCGATTGCTATTGATGTCAGCTTTATACCCTCCCATCTGTGAATATAAAGCCAAGGCATTCACACATTTCCATTATATTTATTTGTATTTTGAGTTTACAGGGATTAAAATCTCTTAAAATTTAAGTGTGAAATGTTTCAACTTAAGAACCACTGTTTTCTAAACATTAAAGCACAAGGTCATATGTTGAAGTTTACAGCTGGTAAAAGTTTTGAGCTAATTTCAAGTTGTGTCTTATTTTCTCCTTAAAATTAATGAATGAATGAGTGAATAAAAGATTTTCTAAGTACCTTAAATTCTATGCTAATATCTAAAACAATGATTTGCAAGATATTTATATTAAAGATAAATTGATTTGAGCAAATAGGTTTGAATCATGAACTTAATGTATAGTGTTTAAAACTTAATCCTTTAAAAATATAAAGCCTCCCTACAAACCTTCATCTTTCCTCATTTTTTCCCCTGTATTTTCTTTGCAGCCTACTGGATCCCAGGCATCCATTGACTCTAGGACTCTTTCCTTACTTCTCTTCCTTATCTCTCCCACGTCCATTTGGTTCTACTCTCACTGCCTCAGTTTAGGGCCTGATCGTCTCTACTTTTCTGCCTGCACCATCCTCCTGGATGGCATTTCTGACTAGCAAATTCATCCTCCACAAGGCTGCTAGATCAGCGTGTCTAAAACGTAAATTTAATCAGTGCACTCTATGGCTCCCCATTGCTTAATGATACAGTCATGTTTGTGAAAATAGAATGAGATAGCTATTGATTTATTCCAGGTAATTATACTAACTTTGATTTTGAGAGCATAATGGCAAAATTAAGTCTCAGAGTTACTGAAGCAATGCCATAAGCCAAAGGATGTAGGAAGTAAATATGGAAGTAGCTATTGATGTTAATTAGGTTTTGACTACTTCAAAGAAACCAGCACAGACCAAATCTCATTATAGTTAATAGCATTAGACTAGACATCTGTATATTAGAAAAATTGTTCAAAAGTCCGTGGTTGCAGAGAAATCAGGTCGGTGCTTTGTGACCACCTAGAGGGGTGGGATAGGGAGGGTGGGAGGGAGACGCAAGAGGGAGGACATATGGGGATATATGTATATGTATAGCTGATTCACTTTGTTATAAAGAAGAAACTAACACACCATTGTAAAGCAACTATACTCCCATAAAGATGTTAAAAAAAAAAAAAAAGACAATGGGCTTCCCTGGTGGCACAGTGGTTAAGAGTCCACCTGTGAATGTAGGGGACACGGATTCGAGCCCTGGTCCAGAAGGATCCCACATGCCATAGAGCAACTAAGCCTGTGTGCCTCAACTGCTGAGCCTGCACTCTAGAGCCTGTGAGCCACAACTACTGAAGCCCGCATGCCTGGAGCCCATCCTCTGCAAAAAAGAGAAGCCACCGCAATGAGAAGCCCGTGCACCACATCAAAGAGTGGCCCCTGCTCTCTGCAACTAGAGAAAACCCACGTGCAATAACAAAGACCCAACACAGCCAAAAATAAATAAACAAGCAAACAAACAAATAAATTTATTTAAAAAAAAATCTGTGGTTGTCCCTCTTTCTGTGTAAGGCAACAGACTTATTGCTGGTAGTCAGGAAGCTGGGTGATAAACTGACTCTCTTTCATTTCTCCCCTTAACTAGCTGACAAGTTCCTTCCCTGTTTGCTCCCTTAGTCTCTACATCTGTCAAATGGGGATTGTAACATCTGACTTTCCTCCTAATGGAGAAAATGAGAAAGAGATGTCATATCACTACGAATCTAACAAAAACTAGAGTCCATAATCATTTAATGCTGACAACGTATTTTTTCAGATATTTCAGGCCATTTGATTGTCACAATAAGGCCATGTTTAAAACTCTATCAGATGCTAGACACCTTTTTTTTTTTTTTTTTTTTTTTTTGCGGTACGCAGGCCTCTCACCATTGTGGCCTCTCCCGTTGCGGAGCACAGGCTCCGGACGTGCAGGCTCAGCGGCCATGGCTCACGGGCCCAGCCGCTCCACGGCATGTGGGATCTTCCCGGACCGGGGCACGAACCCGTGTCCCCTGCCTTGGCAGGCGGACTCTCAACCACTGCGCCACCAGGGAAGCCCTAGACACCTTTTAAATAACAAATATTTTGTAATGCCCTTGGTGAAAAATGAAAGTAACAGATAAGATTTCAATCTATATGAGATTTTTATATTCAGTACATATGAGATTTTATATTAGTATATGAGATCTGTAATAAAAGGAGTATTCAAAATTTTTAAAGTTACTGAAATTATTAAAGAAGTAATATATGAGCCAGTTTCCTAATAAAACACATTTAAAATAATTGATGGTCTTGTGCAAAAAGAAAAGGGGGGGCTCAGTATATATCTCTGACGGAAATAAATACATTTATGTATTTATGTGTGTGTGCATATCTGTATGTGTACACATACATCCTGTAGTATATGTATGTGTTTAATACACATATAAGAGGGAGTCATCAATCAGATTTCTTGGTCTACAGATACCTCAAATAGGTAAATATTTCTACTTAACTGAATTATTGTCAGTGGCTTTGACATCAAAATTATCAAGACAGCAAAGAATGAGTTACATAATCTTTTTCAGTTTATACCAGTTATTTAATAATAAATCATATTATTTAAAACTGGGAAGCTTTGAAATTTAGGCTATTTATTGACCCATTTAATTGTTTTAATTGTTTTCTACAATGCCATCAACCTAGAATTTAGATGCAGTTTCCCGTGTTATATGTAGGAGAACATTATCTCCCCTAGAAACTGTCAAATTGTCATATGACACTTATGTTTTAATATTTTCTTTGTTCCATTTAGGAAAAAGAAAAAGAAAAAAGAACTTTTCTGATGCATCTTAGTTTGTGAGAAACTGTGGGTGGTAGTTTAAAAGGTGGTTAGAAAATTATCCCCTAAAGACATTTTAGGTTAAACAACTTTCAGAATAAGATTGGAACTAACCCAAAGGTATTGGAATGAAGGGGTGACATGGGTGGTAAAGGTGGCTTGTGGCTAGAAACTAATTAGCATTGAATAAATTACTAATCAAATTTCCTTTTTCAAATATAGATATGATTTATTCCAGGGAGGGTCTTGGTATAATTGACCTAAATATTGGCCTATTTTTGCTATCTTTCTGGTATCAAATAAAAGATTTTTGATAAATGGAAATTTGTCAAGTGACTTTTCTAATATTATTTTATTAACAAATTTATGTTTTTGTTAAAATATGTATAGCAAATCTAATTATAAAAATTTTGCAAAATGCTGTCTAAATTTTTGTTTGTGATAGTCTTGAGTTAGTTTCATATTTCATTTGTGAGAATTGAGTGATTTAGTACTTGTAAAGTAGTCTAGAACAAGGTTTGTCAAATGCTAAGTGCTCAAAATGTTAGCTATTATTATTAGTTACATGTAGATTCATTCCAATATATAAAGGTGTATATTTCTATACATAAGCATTTTAAAAGAGTAGTATATTACATATCCAGCATGGCTTTTGGGGTTTTTTGCTCTTACATGTTCAGACTATTGAACATTAATTATCATTATATGGAATATTTCCATAGATTACTTTTTAAGTGATTTCACACTACTTTTTAGAAACATGTCTATTTTTCTGCAGTAATTTCAGTCACATGAATTTACATTGTATATAAATCTGTTCTAATAGTAGTTAAATATCAAATATCTATATTTGATAGTTAATTATCAAATATCTATATTTGAATGTTTTTTCAAAATATTTTCATTGCATTCTTTCATTCATCAGACCAACAAACAACAGTGGTATTATGTATTGAATATCTGTGTAGATATTATATATCTATTGTCTGTGAACAAATAGTTATAACATCCCTTTTAGGAAATAAGCTAACATCTAAAGAATGAAACATATGAGTAAAAATAATTATCATCTCTCGTCATAATTACTAAGCAGAGATATATAAGAATTAGAACAAATCCTTCCTGAAGAAGTCAGAGTTTCTTCAAGGAAAAGGAAAGGTCTTGTGGGTAAATAGGAATTTATAAAGCAAAAGAATGAAGGGAAATGTTAGGAAGAAAGCATATTTCAAGAAATCTAGTCATTTAAAGAGCTTGATTTTTTAATATATATATATTTGCAACAGAATTACAAACAATCCTTTGTTAAATTACTTTTCATTTAAGAAGGTTTTGGAATTGAACTCTGTAACACTTGAGAGCTTACCCAATAATCCCCAGAGCAGAATAAACTTGCTTACACGTGGAAAAGCTGGGCTATCATACCTTTATTTCCCAGTGATTTGATAATTACCCGGACAATTTTGAGACAAAAGTAGAGCCAAATAAAGACGCTATTAGACATTGCAGATGCTTAGTGAGCTGTATGAGTATTTAGGCTTCAAAGAAAGGTGAAATGAAGGTTTTAAGGTAGTCTGGTTAAGATGAAGTTTAAACTGTGGTATTTAATTTGCAGTAGTTATTGCAGAGTTAATAATATTTTGAGGAAAAAATAGAATAAAATAAAATAAAACAAAGCATGAAAGGTAACAATGAGCTAGAAATAATAATTAGATAAATCAAATGAATCCAAAAGTTGTTCAGGCAGGTGGTAAATGATTAACTTGTTATGCTGGGTAAACAGAATTTTTAAGATCTTTTATTACAAAGCTAGTATGTAAGCACTGTCTTAGTCAACTTGGGCTGCAATAACAAAATACCATGGACGGGTGGCTTAAACATCAGATATTTATTTTCTCACAATTCTGGAAGCTAGAAGTCCAAAATCAGGGTGCTAGCATGGTCAGGTTCTGGAGAGCTCTCTTCCTGGATCCTAAGTGGCTGCCTTCTCTTCTGTGTCCTCACCTGGCAGAGAGAGAGAGCGAGTGAGTGAGCAAGCTCTCCGGTGTCTCTCATTCTAATTCAGCATGACTGTTCCACTCTTCTGACCCCATGCAAACCTAATTAATTCCCAAAGGCTTCATTGCCAAATACCATCACATTATGGATAAGGCTTCAACATATGAATCTGAGGGTGATACAATTCAGTCCACACCAAGCACTTAAAGTAGGGTTATCAGCATAAGTAAGCTAGTTATCTTGGGAAGTCTTTGGACAGAAGATGGAGAGCTAGTAGAGTGAATTAGTGTGTTGGTGACCATTGGCACCTTCTCTAGGCATGTTTCCTATGTTTCCATTAATACCTATATTTATTATAAAAGGTATTAATGATACCTACCAAAAAAGTGCTTAGGACTGAAAGAGATAAAGTGTTTAAGTGTTTAGACAGTGCCTGGAACATAGGGAATTCTAGATAAATGTTTGTATTATTTAATTTTTTTTCTATATGTTAATAAGAATAATTAAAATGAATGCCTAAACTTTATGAGAACTTTAACCAGAACACTTTCAAAGCCCTCACCGACTTAAGGTATCCCTTGGCAGTCTCTGAACCTGAACGTCTCCCAAACCGCAGAAGCAACTATTATAAAAGCTCTAACGTGTCTCAGATTTGTGTGAATTTATAGATTTGGGACTTCCTTTAATTAACGGAGTCTTCATTTAGTCAGTCAGTTTTGTATAAATAGTCTTTGAAAGACAGAATTAGATATTTTACTAGTTTTTTATTGAAGTTAAAATATAAGCACAGTATATCAGCTAGCAAAGGCTAATTTAACCAGATTCACAAAATTGTATTAGAATTGAAGTTTTAAGTTAAGGATTCCTTTCTGGAAATGACTTTCCCGCTAAAGCAATAGTAAGGGGCCAAGGGAGGGAGAAAGTTAAAACAATACTTGTGCATATCTCAAATGTTTAAAATATCATCATACAAACAGTAAACTCAATATATGAAAAGCATTCAAGACACAGTAGAAAGTGAGCAAAGGATTACATCAGAATCATTCTAGAGGATTGAACCTAAATGTTAAAGATATCATTAGGATTGTAGAGAAAGATGTTTTAATAGATTGTTATTAAAGTGTGGAAGTTTATAGTGTGGAAGTTTAAAGTGTGGAAGTGTGTTGTCAATAGAAGCTACTAGGTGGTTAACTCTGGGAAAAGATAGGAATTTTGACATAAACCAAGACCAGATGTCAAAAATAAAGCTACCCGTGTCAGACATTGTTAATCCACCATGAAAAAACTGAGCACACAAGATAAAACATTTGCTCCAGTAAAACTAGGGTGTATTCCTAAGTAATGCATTCTTTCATGAATTTAAGCTAGGTGTCAGCTCATCCATGTACCAAATTAAATGTCTTAGGTAAAGAATTTAGACCTTACAGTCTTAGGAAAACTGCCCTGGTATAACTTGCCCTGAACATCTACTGAAGTTAGGTGACAATATTGGAATCACTGGTGAGTCACACTAAATAGTACCTTCTCTGATCCTTGAGGGTGCATGTCTTTGCTTCCCTTGCTTTAACCTGGTATCAAATGGCTGTCCTGTCCCTATCCCATGAGCTTCTTTGCCTTTCAAGAAGTGCCTCTTCTGGGAAATATCCACAATGACAAGAAATAGCATGCCCATAAAATTGTGTGAATTGATCTAAATTCAACGGCAAAGTCTCAAGAGTGGATAATTTGTAAAATCCAAAGCTGACTCAATTCAGAAATAAAATGCATCACAGTAAATAATGCATCCTTCACCTATTACAATGTAATTTCCACAAAATATGACTAAAAAACCTGAATTGGTAGCAGAAAGATACAATTTGTTAAAAATCCGGCCATTCTTGATGGTGCATAGAAAAACTTTATTCTAAAACTCTGATGTTTTAATTTCAGTAGAGCTGGAAGGTGAGCTCTGTGTGGTTAAGGATGCAGAGATGATGTTTAAAAAGTATGCCTGCTAGTTGACTGGAGGGAGAATGCTCACCCAACACTGACAGTTAAGTTTATGATACCAGTGTTGCAAGAGGGAGGACTGAAAGCAAGCAGCAATGAGAGCCAGCAGATCTGCATTAACATTTTATACATTGAATTTAATAATGTATTCTTCATGCTAAATAACTTTCTGAAACTTATTTCATCTGATTTGAGATATGATTTGAGAACTGCCAATATGTTAGGCAATCTGCTGCAAAATTGTCTGTTTTCATCTAAGTACCTCTGCATCATCTTTAGCTCCGCTGTGTACTGATTTTTTTTATGCAGCCCTACTCAGCAAATCATAGAGCTTAAATTTATGTTTCCAGTGGCAACAGTATGCTAGAGGGATTACTTTAGCTACATTTTGAGGCCATAAGCAATGGTACATATCAACATTAGGGCAGACACTATGGTATGTGTAAATAGTGCACCTGCACAGAGAACCAATTAGATTAGACTGTAAAAGCAGGACACTGAGTGGTGGATAACTGCCCACCTGGTGGGATTTCCAGAGTCCTGGGAATGCCTGTGCATTCCACTTACTGCTGGCTGATGCATTAAATACGTTACTGGTAAAAGTTCATCCGTTTTAGTCTTACGTTTCAGAAAATGCTATCCCTATCCCTATTAAAATATAAACGCCACAGGGAGGATTAAAAGGCTATAAATTATATTAGACACATAGAATTTCATATGAATGGGCTCATCAGAGCCAGTCCTGAGAGAAGATTTTGATTAGGGAACTGGTGAGGGAATACCATAAATAAGAGAAATGTGTTTGTGTGTCAGTGCATGTGTGTGTAGGGGGTATGTAATGAACATTTCATTTTAATTACTTCACTGTTCTACTAACTTCCCAGAAGTGAGAGTTGTAACCTCATTTGGGAGCTCCCATGTATTCCTAGTTTTGCTGCCATATTATTTGAGTTTTTGATTCTAAAAGCTGAATTATTTAGACAAAATGGTTTTGAGTTGAATCATTTCACTCTGGAAAGTAGTTGTGGTCCAGTAGAAAGCATAATAAAGTAATAACCAGTTCCAGTATTGCCTAGCTGCAGGACCATTTAACTATAACCAGTCTATGATCAGGCTTCTGGCACATGACTTCCAAATCTCACAATTGCTCCTGCTTATGATACCATGTGCTTTGCCAGTATCTTATGCTGGTTTACCACTGGTCTTGATCCTTGGCCGAACTTGGTGTATAAATATGACAATAATATCTGAACATACATATTGAAAATATAAAGATGAAAACAAAAAGAATAATTTTAACATTGACATATATTTGCAGTTTCCTCTTTGCCTCTGTAAAGAAAAAAATGTTAAATTATTTTGAAACGCATTGCTGCTATTTGAAAATAAAAATAGGAACAATTATAATCATCAAGAAAATCCCAGCCAAATTATATAAAACTTAGTAGAGTTAAGGTTGAGAATTTATGAAATGACAGTAAATATAAAGAAGGAGTAAGAACATAAAGCTGAATGTATGTTAATGTAAGAAGTGAATAAAATGTAGAAATGGAAATAAACTGATCAGATTTAAGGGTAAGTGCCAGTAGGTTAGCCTGGGCCCAAGAAGAGAATTTGGAAGTATGAGTGTTGCTCCAAGATTAGGGATAAGAAAAGAGAAATGTGGTACAAAGTATATCTTAAGAGACAGTTTCATGAAAGTATATTGAAGAACAGACTCATGAAGTGTATGTTTTTTTTAGATGAGAATAAATTTGATATGAAGCTGTTAGCTTAGTGATCATTGAAAGTTCACATAAAAAGGAACCTTTCTGTAAAGTTCACCAGAATCCGGGTTAAAACACTTTTAGAATAGGTAGAGCCAACCGGAGGACTGGAAAATTATCTAGGGAAATATATTCTGCTAGTTACATCTATACTGAAGTAGCCTTTGACATATTCCCAAAGACCATGCTTTGGTACAGAAAATAATTGGTCATAAATATCAAGGAAAGAAGTCTTGAGGCAACAAGTGTGGAAGCTGTAAGAAGGTAAATGTTTCATTGTGCTTGACCACAGTGAACTCATTACCTAAATAATTCAAACTTCCAGATTGAAAGCAAGAAAATCACTAGGACAGGTAAATGGACTAGAAAAGTAAACACATGGTATGTTAGAGTGAATTGAAAGAATATTTGAAAGAAAGACTCACAAAGAAAACAATTTTATTTACTGGGTACTGTGATAATAAAACAGCTAATTATATGAATTCCATTTTAAGTAGGAATGAATGTTTTCAGAAATGTTGTAGACTTAAAAGGAACGTATGGGGGAAGGAATTAAAGGAAAAACATTGAGGGGAAAAAATGGGTGAAAAGGGTCTGAAACATAGGTGATAAGGAGTTGTTTGCTAAGCACAAAAGGAATAAATGTTATGAAATAGAAATTGGCCTGTTGACAAAGACAGTGTCCTAAGAGGAAGCTAAAGCAATTGGTCTTCAACAAAAATAAATTTAATGTTAATTGAAATATTTTCATACTATAAGCAAAAGAGAACTAGGAAGAACTTTTAGGTTACACTATACCCAATATTTTTTTAAATGAACATCAAATTAAAATATTTGGGAATTCAAATTTTCCTTTGCTTGTAATGTTTCTGGTGAGTTGGTTGATTGGTATTTTGGAGCTCTTAAGCTAGGATGATTCTGATTTGCGGTACCTTTTATGAGGAAAACATGAGTTCATTGCAAAGCAGTAGCACTGTTTTTGCTTAGTAGTACTTCAGTGTAAGTCACTTTCCTGAAAATCAAGAGGACAGTGGGACACTTGTCCCTGCTTTTCTAGTTTAGAGGTTTTGAGTCTGTTATTCATCTGAGCAGTCAGATATTTTGTTTTGCCTTTAATTCCAACAAAACTGAACCTTTCCTGGATGCTAAAATTCTGTACACTCTACAAATCTGTGAAAATTAAAAAGAATTGAAGATGATCCATTTTTTTAGTGTCTGTACTTTTGAAAGTCTGGACAAGTAGGAGTATATTTAAAATGCAAATATTATACTGAGATGCTGAAATAATTTACATTCTGAGACAGTAGTTTAAATATAATTGCATTACATTAAAACACAGTTGGGTTTATCGTGTGATATAAATTTGGTTTATTTCTTACAGATTTTTGGTGACTAGGATTTTGTTTTGATCTTGTAGTATATACAGAAATTTCACAACCATCTCTTATAATTGGTGAAGCTTTAGCAGCAACATTTGTAAACACAAGGGGATGTTTTCACTTTTTAGTAGGGGAAGAACAGATGGTTGGGATTAAGGGAATCACTCCTTCGTGTTTAATAATGCAGCAGGGAAGGCAGTGGCAAGCTAACTTTTCACCAAGAGAGAATCATTTTTCAGAGCATCAGCTGGATCTTTCCTAGCTAGAATAGAGCCCCTTCAGATGTGTACCATCTGCATGGGAGTGAGTCACACCAAAAGATCTAATAATATTTGTAAAGTACACTTTGTTCCCAATGAATTCTATATAGAGAAAATAATCTCTGTATTTGATGGAAAAGAGTGGTGAGGAGAAATTTGCATGTGAGTAGAGGACTTGTGGATAGAAATTCAATAAGACAATAGAAAAGGCATAGACCAAGCAATCAAATATATAGGAAGCCAAGTCAAAAACATTTAGGTAATATTTTGAATCTATTGCAACATATAGAAAAAAATCAATAGAAAAAAATGATTATTTTAAGAGACACTATTTGAGTATAATTTTAAAAATTTAGAGTCATCCAGAAAACTTTTAGAAAAGAGGAAATTTATAATATGATTAAAAATTATAAATTGTACATTGAGTATAACAGAATAGGAAACAAAATATTAGTAAACAATATTATTATGTAATACACCAACACAAGAGAAAAATTATAGATAGAAAGTTTTTAATGACCACAGATGTTCATTGTAATTGATCCTTATTACAAAGAATTTGATATACTGAAGATCAAGTGAATCGCTCAATACCTACAGTGTCACATCCACTACTAAGAAAAATGCAACACAACTGAGCCATTTAAGGGATGTCTCAGTTTAATTGTTCAATTCCAGATTCTAAAAAAGCTGCTTTCAAACCATCAGTGATATGAAAGGAAGGAAAAACTGTAACCACAGAATCAGCAACCAAACAGATATTGGCCCGAAGGAAGCACAAATTGGAGCATGGAATTTAACTCTTTTTCATAGTTTTGGGTCAGCAATACTTTTATAACTAGGCCTTTTATAAAAAAGAAAAAGCATGTGTTGTGGTGAGTATGATATTCTCATAACCATGGATTTAGGCATGACTGTAACTAGAGAAATTGCCTTAATAAGAATTTTATGAGTCCTGCATTTAAAAGGGACTTCATAGAGCCTGTACTCCATCTGCTTGCAAGTGCTTTACCTGTGGCCAGTATCATATAGCACCTTGGTTTAAAAGAATATTTTTTCCTATCATTTGAAAATAGTTCTTAAATTTTTCAGGGATTTTTCTCAATATACAGCCTAAGCTTAGCTTTTTAAAAATGAGATTCTATTTGTTTGAAAGTGTAGGCAATAGAATAAAAAGAAAAATAAAATCAGCATCCTTTTTTCCCCCTTGAGTAACAATCCAGCCAATTGAAATTCCAGAGCCTTAGTTTCTTCATCTATAAAATGAACAGAGTGAATCAGATGATTATTGATATACTGCTCATTAAAAAATTTACATAGCTGTACTCTTAGTCTTCTTGAGGGATTTCCATAGACTCTTAGAGTATTTCGTATGAACAAAGGAATTGTTCGAGAAATCTTCATTGGGATCTTAAAAAAAAGCAAATATATGTAAAAAAATGTGTGAGAGACATTTTGTATAGACAGAATAAACAAATGCACATATATAAGACCATGGGTGCTGCTGTGATTAATAAAATAAAAATTACTAGTTTCTAAAATATCTGATATAAAAATGAACAAATTTGGATGTCTGTCAAATTTCTGATGCTCAAATAGGGATTTTTATACTTTAAAAGGCTTTGAATCTTTACATTATGGAATGCTAAGCAGGAAGGAATCAAATGAGAGAATCTACATTATCTGTTAGCTGGGTCAAGGACTCTTTCCAAATACTTGAAATAATTCTCTTTGTCACCTGTTTCCTAATATGAATAGAGGGAGGCACAACTGCAGAAACACAATAGAGATTTATTTCTGTTTATCATTAGACAAATTAATATAGTTTAATTGAAGATTAACATTGGAGTTGTATCAGCCAGATAGAGTGGAGGGGAAAAGAAGGTAAAGCAGATTATAGTTAAATATCCCAAGGATATATTTATATTCTGGCCATGGCTGGTTATGAATAATATAAAATTAGGAATAATAAAATATAAAAATTCTAAGGATTAATTAACCAAAATCACTTAATTTATTTACTTAAGTGAAAATATAGAAATAGAACTCACAGGAAATTCAGTAGCCATTTTAAATATGATAATTATATTTTTCACGCTTTGGAATGGAGGCAGTAGGGAGTCATTTTGTTGCTCAAGAGTGGCTGGCAGGGACGTGAATGGTTAAAATTAGGAATGTTTTCAAAAGTCAGGAAGAAAGCACAAGAACCAACTGTGTGTGAGTTATGTGTTTGTGTGTATGTGTGTTTGAAGTAAAAGAAATATGAAAGAGGTAATCTATTTTTGTTTAAGTTTTTGTTTAAAGAAGATGGGGTAGGAATAAGCAATATGTTACTAGAAATGCAAAAAATAGAGAACATAGAATAATACAGGTTACTCTGTGATTAGGGAGATATTTTTGTTTTTTAATAAACAAGGTATATTAAAAAACATGTTTTGCTTGTAAAACGCAATGACAAAGAGCCTAGCCTTTAAATTCTGTTGTATTTGAAATATTATAACCTGGGGCTATGGGTTCATACATTAGCCATGCTTAAAGTAGGCTTGTTACTACTTGGCACCCTCAGTTTTAATGCAGCTTTTGTTGGCTTTAAACACTGAAACAAATAGAAAACAATCAGGCTCTAGTGACTTGGAACCTGGATAGCAGCCCAGCTTTCATTTATTAGGACCATGGGAAAATAAATTTAAAAGGGGAAAATTCAAATCTGCTTTTGGGTTACATTTAATAAGTACTTCTCCCAAGGATTTTCAGTCCTTTTTTACTTCTGTTCATTCTGCTGGTTGATGATATAAATTATAGTAGGAACTAATGCATTTTAGGACTGAAGTGTCTGTTCAAATCATTCTTGGGGCTGAATACAGCAGCAGTATTTATAGATGATTTATAAATCATAGGAATTTATCTATTAGTATAGCAGCTGCAGCTAGGTATGGAGGTATGTGCCCTAATATTCACCTTTAGATATCTTTGTGTTATTTAATAGTATATTCACTGCTCTGCTTTGTCCACTGAAGATTATTCTGAGAATTCTAATATTGTCCAATTGAAGGACATGGTAAGACTGGCAAAATATGCAAACAACTTACGGAACTATATTAAATTACTCTATTTTTCCATAGTTCTACCAATATTTGGCATATCCTTAATCTTACCATTTTGTAAGTAGTCTTTCAGTGAATGGCTTGTGAGAAATTAGTTATACTGGAAATGTAATTGTAAACAATTAGTTACCATGCATAGTATTACATATTATTCCTATAAGGTGGGTGAGAACTGTAAGAATGGTCCTGTTTTAAACACTTCAGATTCTGGATTATAATTGTCCAATGTAATATAAAACCAGTGATGAAAATAGAACCTTATACAGTTCTTGAATCTTCTTTGAGAGAAGGAGGGACCATATAGTCTAAGTTGAACACTTCCTAGAATATATCATTTCATTTTATCTACTGATTTCTCTGTTATAGTCTAGTAACTTCTCTTCTCTAGAACTATGTTTATCTTGCTCATAATTTTAAAAAGCCATATTTGAACACAATGCATAGTAATTCCCTCTTTTAATCAAACTACTGAACTAAGGTTTATTGTCAGTGATGAGGTCTTCAAATATTACCTTTTTTTCTTTTTGCCAGGAAGCTCTGGTAAATGAAAAAAAAATCCCATTTCTATGAGAGAATTTTATAAATTATTAAAGCAAATTTAAAATATGAAACTAATTTTAGCATGTGTATTTGTATTTCTAAACTAGATTATCACCATGCCAAGTTATATCTTGCAGTTTCTTCAACCTAAAGTAAATTTGGGGGCTATTTAAATTAATTACTGTTTGGTTTCTTACGGGATTATTATTTTATATTTTTGTTTTCGGCGTATTTATTTAATTATCTGCAAAATACATATCATTCATTCTTGACCCACATATATGTCTGTGACTCTATCTTCCTGTTGGTTTATTTACATACTTTATTACCTATTTCATTTTTTGACCATCAAGGCCCAACAGAGTAACACACTTGAGCTCTCTTATGAAGCATAATTCCCACCTTGATCTGAGTTTGTCACTAAGGAACCAAATGACTAATTCACAAATCAAGAATGAATTATTTTCAGTTAAATTCAGATCATGGGTTCTGCATGTAAGGAGCTTGGAAGTCACCACTCCATCTTAACAAGTAAAAATCTGCACAGACTGAAAAATCAACAACTCTTCCTGGATCTATAATAAAGGGGAAAACACAAGGCAGAGTTCTCAAGTTTGGAGAGACAGGCAAATTCAAGATGTTGGGACTTAACCCAAGCAGAGACTCACAAGCAAAAATCGCCTTGAAAAATCAGTGCCAGGATAGGAAAACCTGAACTATAACTGTTGAAATGCTGAAGCTTAGTGTGTGCAAGTCTGAGAATTAAAAAACTCCAGGGGCAGCAACCATAAGGAGGACCTCACAATATTGTGGGTTTTACCCCCCAGAAGCTTGACCAGATTCCCACAGCAAATATCAGAGAAAAGTCCCCCCAGGCAAACAGAGAAAAGTACTCCCTCCCCACATACTCCCTGACATTCCCATGGGGGAGGTGAAAGAAACCATTCTGAAATATACAGGGCACTTAACAAGGCCTGCCCTCAAGGAAAACTAGTTAACTGGAGCCAAACCTGCTGGGGTATGATCAGAGCCTAACTGACCTGAGGAAAGGAAAAAAGCCTTCCTGTTCCATCTAAGTAAGGAGAAAAAACAAAACAACAACAACAGAAAACAACCCTGAGAAGGTACAGGATCCCTACTGACTGGGTGACTGAGACCTAATCATAGGAATACAGAATGCTTCCCCGCCCTATACATCTACACCACCAGATTATTAAAGGCCTCTCTGCATTATAGTTCCTTTTGCATAATCATTATGACCAGCTTTCAAGAAAAAATATCACAGAGCATGACAAAAAGCAAAAAACACAATTTAAATAGACAGATCGGGGCTTCCCTGGTGGCACAGTGGTTGAGAGTCCGCCTGCCGATGCAGGGGACACGGGTTCGTGCCCCGGTCCGGGAAGTTCCCACGTGCCGCAGAGTGGCTGGGCCCGTGAGCCATGGCCACTGGGCCTGCACGTCCGGAGCCTGTGCTCCGCAATGGGAGAGGCCACAACAGTGAGAGGCCCGCATACCGCAAAAAAATAAAATAAAATAAAATAAAGAGACAGATCAAGCATCAGAACTAGACACAACAAAGATGTTGGAATTATCAGACCAGGAATTTAAAACAACAATTATTAATATGCTAAGTGTGCCAATGAATAAAGTAAATAGCATGCAGGAGCAGATGGTCAGTGGAAGCAGAGAGTGGAAATGTTAAGAAAGAGCCAAAAAGAAATACTAGGGATAAAAACACTGTAATAGAAATGAAGAATGCCTTTGATGGACTTATTAGTAGACTGAACACAGCGGAGGAAAGAATCTCTGAGCTTGAGGATATCTCAATAAAAAAAAAAAATATTTAAAGGTGGAAAGCAAAAAGAATAAAGATTGAAAAAAAAAACCAATAGAATTTCCAAGGACTGTAGGACAACTACAAAAGTATTAATGAGAACACCAGAAGGAGAAGAAAAAGAGAAAGGGAAAGAAGAATATTTGAAATAATAATGACTGAGAATTTCCTCAAATTAATGTCAGATACCAAACCGCACATCCAGGGTCCTCAGAGAATGCCAAGCAGGATAAATGCTTAAGAAAATATTCCTAGAAATATCATCTTTAAACTACAGAAAATAAAAGGTAAAGATAACATCCTGGGGAAGCCAGAGGGGAAAAGTACCTTACCTATAGAGGAACAAAGATAAGAATTATATCTGACTTACCTTTAGAAAACATGTAAGCAAGAAGTGCATGAAATATTTAAAGTGTTGAGAGAAAAATCCCACCAACCTAGAATTCTGTACCCTGTAAAATTATCCTTAAAAATTGAAAGTGAAATACTTTTCCCAACAAACAAAAATTGAAGGAATTTGTTGCCAGCAATCTGCCTTGTAAGAATTTTAAAAGGTCATTAGAGAGAAGGAAAATAATATAGTTCAGAAACTAAGATAAACTAAGATTTAAAGTAAAAGTGCTTAAGAAAAAGTGAAGGTAAAATAAATGTTTTTTGCTTCTTAATCTAACAGATAACCATGTGTTCAGAATAATAACAGTGTATTCAACTGTGTATGCCTATGTATATGTATGTGTACATATGCTTATGTAGAAGCACAATGAACTGTACAAGGGACAAGAGGACAAAAAGATCAGTGGTTTTTAGGGGTGGGAGGTTAGTGAGATAAAATGGCAGAGCGCAGAGGATTTTTAGGGCAGTGAAAGTATTCCATGTGATATTATAATTATGGATATATGTTATTTTACATTTGTCAAATCCATAAAATGTACAGACACCAAGAGTGAACCCTAAGGTAAGCTACGGACTTTGGGTGATTATAATGTGTCAATGTATGTTCATCCTTGGTAATAAAAATGTACCATTCTGGTGAGTGATGTGGATAACAGGAGGGGCTATACATGTGTGAAGGCAGGAGGTATATGGGACAGCTCTGTACCTCCCTCTCAATTTTGAGGTAAACATAAAACTGCTCTAAAAAATAAAGTCTTATAAAAGTTTCAGATCATAATGTAGAAATTTCATATTTTGTAGTAACGATTTGAAAGAAAAATGTTGATAAGAAAATAGTAGTCCATGAAACATAGCTGACAGCACTTGCTTTTTAAAAAATTAACAGCATTATTAAGGTATAATTGATACACAAAAAACTACAAATTTCCTGTTGCAAACTGACTTGTTTGGACATATATATACACATACCTATCAAACCTATCACCCCAATCAAGGTAATAAATATATCTATCACCTTAGAAAGTTTTCTCATACTCACCCTTTTTAAATTGTGGTAAGAACAGTTACCAGGAGATCTATCCTGTACGAATTTTTTAAAGTGCCCAATACAGTATTGTTTACAATAGGCACTATGTTGTACAGCAGATCTATAGACTCTATCATCTTGAGTAACTAAAACTTTATACCAATTGAATAGCAATTCCTCATTGAAAATGCACATGCTTTCAAGCACTGTTAACCTCAAGCAAGATGGTAGAAGGTAGAACCCCTCACCAGTGGAAATTCCATAAGGAAAGGACTATATCATTCTACTTCTGAGACCCCTGTACCTAGCTTTGAATAGATGCTCAACAGACATTTGTATAATTAATAAATATATGAATAAAGGTTTCAGTAAAGTGAGGCTTCCATGTGATTCCTATTTTTTTTTTTTTTATATGCAAGGCAGTAGTGGAGTTCACAAGCTTTGAGGCTCTCTTCTCAGCCTGGATTCCACCCCTGTTTCTTTGAGAATTGCTCCTTGACTGCCAGGGTTGGGTTCCATACAGTGATGCCTTATCTGCTTCCATGTCCTTAGCTAATCAGTGTAGGTTTAACTGTATTCAAATTGACCCATCCTGTTCTCATCTTGGGAATTGGTATTGGTATATAGAAATATCCTACACATGTGGCTAAAATGGTTAGATGTAAAGTCAGAAGTAGTAGGACAGTCATATTCTACTCTGTGAATTGAGAAGAGCACCCACCTACTGAAGAAAGAAACAAATGGAGTCCTGTGGCCTCCACGTCCTGACTCCAGATTCCAGTCTTTTCATGTGAAGATCAACTGCATTCATGAGGCATTTATATCCTTACAACAAATTCCCCTGTTTGCTCTCAAGTTAGGTCATTTTGGTTTGTGTTAATTGAAACCAAGCAAGTTTTAATATAATGATTAATGAAAAATATAATGACTAATTTTTTCCATATGCACTTAATAGCTAAGGGGACTGAAATTTAGAAAGGTGAAGTTTTGTACATTCAAGAAAAAGGGCAATGATAACACTAAAATCACATCTTTTGATCAGTGTTTTTAATATTATACTATATGTCTTTGGACCAAAAAAAGTGACCTAAAAGTTATTAGAGACAAACAACTGAAAATATGTTGAGAAATATTTTGTCCAGTTCCATTAAAGGGCAGAATAGTGGGGAATTATTCTTTCTGTATGTGATAGCAGCAAGTAATTATGCTACTTTTTTAAAACAATGCTTCAGTGGTATATGCTTCATTTTCTGTGTTATACAGATTCAGATATAGGAGATATATTTTGCAATATATACATTTTGTTTCCTTTAATGTAGTTTGATTTATTCATCTATTGAATATACTCTAACTATATAAACTGGAATAGCCCAGAAACCTTCCAAATTTCCTTTATATGTTAATTAATTATAGCCTTGTATTGCCTATGATTCTAGTGGTATATTAGATACTATGGTGTTTTTGGACAGAGGAGAAAAGAAATAATTTATATAACATTTCTAGAAAGGTGTACAAGGTTGTCAAGAGATTAAAACTTACTCTATACAAGAAGTAACTCAATACAGGAAGCTTGTAAAACTCTCAGATCCATGTGGTACTTGAAAGGTTAGGTATCATCTTAAATTTATCTAAATCTACTTAGCACTACAGTAATGCTGTGCAGTAGTGCAAGATAACTGTACCTTAAATGTGCTTGTCTAGATAGGTGCATATCTTAAACGCTGTTTATTATTACAAGTCTGTATATAATGTACATATCTATCTCTTTGCAGCTCACATTTTTATTCTACATCCTGCTTCTGTGCTTTACCTGTGTAACACCGATACTTTAGTTTCCAATTCTCAAGAGATTGCATGATAGTGGAAAACAAATTATCAAAGCAATTACAATGTTTTCATACCTACAGGAGCTAGAAATCTCTGCTTTTAAAATTAATTATTAGTTTCAACTTCTGAAATGTAGACAATGCTACAGGTACTCAATCAAGCTGTTAGAATGTGCTATTTTGAATCATAATGAAAGACATTTTTGTCAAAAGTGTATCTTAATATGTGAAACTATCAGAAAGATTTATCAGACTTCAATTTAAAAAATCATTAAAAGCAGCAAAGTTGATTAGAGGATTATTCTTCTTTTTGATAAAAAACAGTACAAACCTAATCACTGCTAAAAACTCAAATAATAGTACTGTTCATAATATATTTAATATTCCTTAAAACCATCTGTTATTTAGTTCGGAAAATATGTCTGAATGTTGAGAAACTTTAAACATTTACTTTTAGTAACTTGTAGATAGGGGTTTTGGAATAAATTAAAATTACAGATTCTTTTTTTGTAAAATTATTTTAATCATTTCCCATATCACTTCAGATTATATCCTAGATCTAGCCAGGTTGATCTCTTAGCCTGGTTCTCTCATGTGCCTTAGGAGACACATTTTAGGAGACTTAAGACTGAAACTGTGGTAGATATTTGTAAATTTGGATGTTGTGCTAATCACCAGGAAAAAAAAAAAAACACCAGATGAACATTCTGAAGACCCTTTATTTATTTATTTATTTATTTAAATTAGATCCTAGTTGACTTCAGCATTGAGGCTGGGCTTTAATCATGCTTTAGAAACTCTCACAGACCTCAGACCTTCCCATCTAACCAAAACCATATTAGAGATGTAGAAACCTGAAGCAGTCTTGAAATTTACCTAAAGATAACTGCCAGGCTCTTCCGGGATACTACTATCTCTGGAATTTCCAAACTTAATACTATTTTGAAGTTTTTAAACAACACTTATTTCTCCATTTGTGTCAGTTGCTCTATTTGCATATTCTATTGTAAAACATTTAGTATCCCACATATGGAATAACATTTCCTTAGTTTAAACAATAATTTAGTTTAAAAAAAGAGCACTAAGGTATAGTGAAAAGAGTACTGCTCTGGTAATTACAGAATTTGAAAGCTAGCACTAGTTGTGTGTCTATTTAATTGGTCATCTTTCAAAATATATTTATTGACTTCAATATTATTAGTATGTGCCAGACTTTCTGTTCTAGGTGCTGATGATTCAGTAGAAAAATTAATTTACAAAATTCTGGCATTTAATGAGTTTACATCATAGCAATTATCCTTGTGGAAATTACTTAATTTCCATATTTATATGTATCTACTGTATCTGTCTTTTATGCATACATATACTTTAGATAGATAGATATTTTAATCCAAATGTATTATAAATATATATGAGAACCTCTATAATATGCAAGCGAATGTTCATTTTATTGTTGAATTTTACTAATCAAATCATTCCTAACACTTTAGAGTCATGTCGAGCTTCCTATTTCAGTGCTGAGTTGCACAACAGAGAACTATTGTCTCTAGGTTTGCTGTTGTGTATCCCATGATAGCAATGACCTTTCTTTACTGTCATGTTGCATTTAGGAAAAGTATATGATTTGTTATCCACCTTAGGATTCTTTTCGGCAATGTAACCTATTCATTTTCTTTTATCCTTTGAGTTTGTTACCTCTTAGAATTACTTGCCATAAAAGTTATATTTGTTACATAGCAAATGTTAGCTATTACTCTGACTAGAGGCCACTATTAGGACTTGGATATCATTTTTTTTTTTTTTTTTTTTTTTTTGTGGTACGCGGGCCTCTCACTGTTGTGGCCTCTCCCGTTGCAGAGCACAGGCTCCGGACGCGCAGGCTCAGCGGCCATGGCTCACGGGCCCAGCCGCTCCACGGCATGTGGGATCCTCCCGGACCGGGGCATGAACCCGTGTCCCCTGCATCGGCAGGTGGACTCTCAACCACTGAGCCACCAGGGAAGCCCGCTTGGATATCTTTTAAGGGCTAAATTATATTATGGTTGGAATTACAGTCTTTTTACCTGAGATGGATCATAAAGATCATCTAGTACTATCCTATAATTTCACAAAGTGTTTAACCATCTAGCACAAGGTCACGTAGTCACTTGGTAGCAGAGCTGGAGCTATGTTCAGGGTCCAAAGCTCTTTCTACTTTCTTTCTGACGACAAAACTCATCATATATATGCATCAACATCGCTCCTTCTTACATCTTTCTTCCTGCTCCTAATGTTAACAGTGTACTGCTTTGGTATAGCATGTGATGCATTCTAACCATGTCGACCCCATAGTTATTCTCTGTCAAAATTATATTCCCTGAAAAAAATCACATGCTTTAAAAAATTAAGTTACCAACAAAATTATTATCATATATGAGAATAGAGGAATCTCCATTGTAGCTGAGCAAGAGTCTGGTGAATGTAAAAACAGCGAAAATAACCACAAAATTTATGAGTATTTCATGAAGCTGATGACTGACACTCTCAGTCTCATTGTTTTATTCTAATGCACAACTAGAATTAGCTGAACTTAACACAGGACAAAAAAAATTTATATTTTAAAGTGACTAGAAACTAAATGAATGGTTAATTTAAATTTCATCTTACAAAGTTTCAGGACAACTCTGGAAATTTTAAAAATATTTATTTCCACATATAGAATGAAACAAAAATAATTTCATTCAGAGGTATATCAGTAGAGTCTTAAAAGTAATAGAAATGTTTAAGACGACACAGTCCTATTGGACAGTAAAGCTTACTTGATAAGGTTTTTCTACTTTCAAATACAAATTATTCCTTGGTATGTCCTGATTTACGATATCTTTTGCCATTTTAAGCATCGTTATATGCTTGAATGCCAGCACATAGCCTGCTTCTTCATATTAATTAAGAATTCTAGAACCAAAAGGAGCTTTGATAATCATAGATTAATTTAGACATTTTCAGATGAACCAGTTGAGGTCCTAAGGGATTAGGTGGAACTGTGTTCTGTGAACTCCATTAGGGCAGGGACCATGCCAGTCTTGTTCCTTGTGCCTTGCATGCTGAAATAGAGTAAGTGCTCATTAAATATTTGTAGCATGATGTAATGAGTTAGTGAATGAGTGAACCCAATGCTAAGGCCTCTAAAACGAATGAAAATAAGTATTTTATCTGCTCCCTAAGATACTTGATAGCTAGAATGCTTACGGTTTATATCCATTTGAGGTTCTTAGAACTTTGAACTTGGAATTTGCATACAGGAGTTGATCAGGAATTAGTATGCTAAAGTAAGGCAGTTTTTAAGTTCTGTGATTCATTGAATGCTATGTAGTTTTTCCCTGAAATACCACTAATCTTTATATACCACACATAGCCAAATACAAATGTAGTGCAAACATGCCTTTTGAACCAATATGAATTACTTTGAACATTTTTATCCATCTGCGTCACTGCTGTATCTATTAACATAGATTCTTTTGTGTTGACCCTATAGAATTGTAAAGATTAATTTTGTCAATCTAATTCAAGTTACTACTAAAACAGAATGGAAGTATAGTTAGATTAGGGGGAGGAATAGCAATTATGGTCATATCTCTTGACTTTGAAACAGTTCCACAGATACGATCACAAAAATTAGAGAACATAGAGGTATATAGAAACAGAGGTAAATGCCCTAGAAATCATTGAGCATATATATATGTTTACATTTATCTCTCTGTATCTGTCTGTCTATCTGATTTGTCATCTGTCTACCTATCTCTTCATTTTGGATGGAAACTAGGAATCAGTATACTGTGCATATGTATATATATGTATATGTCATTTGCTCTCAAATGAGATACAGCAGACATAAGATTGTGTGAAAATGATGTCTTTCTATAGTGAATATTTGGAAATATTTTTGAAATATGACTATTTATTAGAAGGGTATTTATTTTTAAAATATTGAAAATAACCCGTTCTTTTGCAATCATGACACATTTATTCATGTAAGTTGTTTTTCAAACCATCTGAATTTTGTAACAAAGCATATGATAGGATATTTCTTAATTCCGTGGAATGTTTTTATTATTTTCATTATTTAAATAATTCCAATTTTGGATCAACTCACAGACCCAATTACCATATTTGTAGACAATAAAATGTTTCTTCAGTTTTTTCTTCTTTAGACTAATTTATACTAACTTTTTAAAGCTTTATGCCCAGGTTAATGTGTATTTGAATCTGTTTAATTTACTTTTTTATCTAGAGCGTATCCCTATGTGATTTCTCTACTTCTCTTTTGGAATTCTTTCTTTGTATTCATTTATTATGCATTAAACTCAGTAATTTTCATGAGTCTATTGTTCATATTACTTCAAATTCTCTCTTTAATTGTGTCAATTTTTCCATTTCTGTTTTCTTTAGTTGTTATCCTCACATCTTCTGTTTATGTGTTTAAATTTATTTAAACAGAAGTGTGACTTAAAATTGATGCAACGTCAGCTGAAATCTTAGAACAGCCAGAAGAAATTCAAAGCAAGTCAAATTAAAACTGTCAGCAGGAAACAACTTCAAACACCCTTTCTTTTCAATGGCTACTATTGTAATTCAAACTTTCACTTAGAATTAAAAGCAATTATGATTAAAGGCTTTCAATTTTGACTTTTCATTAAAATGTAGCAATGTAAGTCTGTTAATGCTATAAAGGTAAATTTGTTTAAGAGTGTACAGTTGGGGATTTAAATAAAATGTGGTTATTTAAAACCCTTTTAATTTATGTTCTGTCGCTCCCTGCTGTTAGAACCTGTTTCAGAACTTAATTATCTTGATGACTGCTATAAAATTCTGTGACAAATTACCCTAGGAAATATAAGAACATAATTTAGGACAAAAAGGTTTTAAATTAACTGGCTTTTGCTCAGTGGAGTTCTGTCAGACAACCTTTATTTTGTAACTGATTATTGATTGAGAGAGAAATGGAAAAGATTACAGGAATCTTCATTCATTTTGGCAAAATAAGTTGTAGTGTCCACATGCCATATTAAATAACAAATCATATAGCACCATCTGAAATCTTGAGGCATTGCTTTTTTCCAAATTTGCTATTTTATATAGAATTTTAGCTTGTTTGTTAATTGAAGGACAGAGTATGAGTCTCTCAGCTTGGCTGCTGAGCATGTGATTTAAAATAGGCTTTATATTTTAGAATGCTCATATTTGATTCTCATGAACCAAATTAATCTGAGTTCAATAGTAGAAGTCTGAAAAATACTGTGATGGAAGTGTCAGCAACACTATCATCAAGATCAGCAAAAGCACTTTTAGATGTTACATTTTGCAATTAATTCTGGCAAAGGTATTCAGTCACAACGTCCCTTCAGTATAATTTGCATTTGACCCTTGATATCACTCACTCTCTTATATTTAAGTTCATTGTTTTTAAGAAACTATTTTCTTCAGAACCTCCTAGATTTCTGGTCTCACCTCTGCAGTGCTTTTTGCTTTTGCTTTTGCTTTTTTGGTGGTCTTCTCTTTGTACTGACTTACATAAGCAGAGTTAAGCAAAAGCCTCTTTATGCACTAGGTTATGTTGTCTACTATGTCACTAATCATGTTGCTTTATTTATGTTGGTTATGTTCTTTTACCCTATGAGGTGATAAATTTCTTAATGTCAAGAACAGTATGCTTTTCATATTTATATCCTTAGCACCTAGCATAATGTCTGTCAGATAATGGATCTGAAATACATGTTTAAACCCTGAATGCATAAAGGAGTAGAAGTCTTCCAGCCCTGAGACTGAGTCATGCTTAAACTCCATTCCAGGCTGCATCTCTTCCAATAGCTGTATTGACAGTACTTCTGTTGGGAAATATGGGAGACGTGGTCTGTAGTTTATGTCTTATGGCACTTGTTCAACTACTTAACTTTGCAAACAAAGCACTTTTAAATGACTTCTTTTCATTTTTTCCAGAAGGTCTTGGCCTGTAAACCTTTGTTTTTCATCAGTTCCAAGAATAAACTCAAGTGTTGGCTCACAGCACTCTATCAGCCTTCTTGGATAATTGTCTCAGGAACTCACTTGCTGTTACTGAACTGAAAAAAAAAAAAAATAGGGGAAAAAAAGAGGGGCTGTGCACTGTTGTTAGTCACTAACCTCTTTTCACCGGTTCAGCACCTGTCTCCCAGGCAGGTCAGTTTTAGTTTTATTAGTACTTTTTGTGTTTCCTCTGTTCTTGGTTGTGGTCTGATTTCATTTCACCTTGAGGAGTTGAATTTCAAGCAATATACTTGAGACATCTTTTAAAAGTTCCCTGCAGATTTTGAAATGGGGAAGCAAATTAATCAGTACAACCAAAAGTAGACTAGGCTTCTTAACGACTTTCTTCTCATCAATAAAACAGTTACCTATTAACTGTTCTGCTCTTTTTAATCCTTACTTTTAAAAGAAAATTCTGTTATTGAAAGTATTTAAAGTTATCATTTGGTTTCTTTTTTCTTTGCATTTTTAGTTAGGAGAAGGTAGAGATTTAGAAAATATTTTCTTAAACCATTTTCTCCACTTAAAGAACTAAGAATATTACTGTAAGTATTCAAAATGTATTATTTTTCTTATGCTTCTCTCGTTTCCTTTCTTTCATTCACCTAATTATCATATGTAAGAGAGAAAGGGTAAATACCGTATTCTTTGTGTACACCTGTTTTATTTAATGCTTTACACTTATACATTAAAATATTATTTAATCTTTATGTTCACCCAGTGAGATAGGTAGAGAAGATGACAGTATTTGCACTGGAGGATCTGATCCTCAGAGAGGCGAATAACATGTCTGTCTTGAGGTGTGAAGGCTTGATTTCATCTCATCTCACATTTGGTGCCTTTTTCATCTACCTCATAATGTATCCACCACCAAATCCTTTCATTTCCTTCACATATCCAGTGTCATTCCTAAAGACTGCTACTACCAAATGTACCTTGTGAACCATACATCAAGAACATTGTATTAGTTTATCCATAAGAAATCTGTGCGTGTGTGTGCATATATGTACCATCTGGCAATAACATAAATTTTGAAGCTTGCAATTGCTACACGATAATGAACTAGGTGTCACTGAACAAAAAACTCAGATGAATAACTGATCATTTATACTTTGAGAAAGTTTAGTGGACATTTTACCAACTCTTTAGATCAGTTTCATATCATGGTAAAGATCAATGCTAGAATCTTTCCATTGTGATGTTAATTAGTTTCTGCCTATATTCCACCATTCTTATATATCCTCCTAAAGTAATCCATCATCATGCTAAGGCAAAAGGAATTCAATCCATCACTGTTGGATTCTGATAGAGGGCTTAGGGGGAATGCAAGTCATCTCCCCAGCAGTAATCAAACAGCTGTGATACATGCCACTTTACGCTTATATCATCATATAATAGATGGCTTTCCTCTTCATGGAAGCGTGCCTCAAAATTTTCAGACAGATGGACTCTGATGCAAAGGTTTCATTTTGTGGAATTTAAGGCTGTGAACTAGTTATTGACAAATACTACATCATCAGTTCCAGTTGAAGACACAGCCTAATAAGTAGAACATTGGCGCTAATCCTTATTTAATCAGCCTTAAAATGGTAATTTCAAATTGATGAGGGCACAGGGAATAGATTTTGTACTCATAAAGTGCTTCTAAAAATACTGATAATGTGTATATACAACCCAAGGATGAAATTAAAGAGCCCCCAGCATCTATAATAAAAAAGAATAAGCTATAAAGAGCGTGACAAAGGTACAACTGAAGGATCTTATAAAAATGCAGAGAAACAAATTTCTTCTTGTCTCTCCAGTGACACATATTCATGTTTATAATCTTGAAATTTAATCTAGGAAACAAATATTCATAGGATTAAAAGAGAAGGATTTTTAGGATGTGAGTATAGTATCATTAAGAAATTCTGTCATTTCTGAGGACAGTATAATCAGAGTGAACAAGCTCAAATGTTGAAAGGGATTTTAGAGCTCATGTGATCCGAACCAATTATTTGATAGATAAGCAGGCTAAATGGGGTTAAATGATATGTATAGCAACTTGCTAGGCAAAGACTAGAATCCAGACCTCCAGTTGCTCTGTGTTTTCTGTTTTTGTCCTGTCTCCACAAACATAGGCTCGTAAACAAAGAGCCAGGTTGGATCTGTCTTGCGAGAACTCATAACCCCATCCCCTTTATACCAGTTCTAGCACCCCTAATTCTGAGTAAAGCCGCGATGCAGGCAAATTTGACTATATGACTTTTGAAATTTTTTTTAGCTTCTCTATGACCAGCCCTTCAGGCCATGCTGTTCCCACTCCCCTTACTTTTTTGCTAAACCTGATTTCAGCAAAGGATCTATGCACAATAACATATGATCACCTCACCTGTGTTAAGAGTTATTGGAAACTCTTTCCTGAGTAACAAACCTCGAAGATAAAGCCTCATGGCCCCAGGATAAGTCTAATTGTGAAATGTTAATAGTTAAAAGAAGAATCAGACAAGAGAGTCTGTGAGGCAGACATGCCTTCCTTCCCTTGCTTCAAGTGATCTCTTAGAGGTGGTTTCTTAGGCACACTCGGAAATTTGGCTTCAATAATCATAGCAGCAGCCACAAATGTAATAGAGTCTGAATATGGTACTAAGAATATTGCAGACATCAAATTTCTCTTCTTTCCACAGGCTTTTTTATTCTTATTTTATATATGAAGAAAGTGTGGAGATGTTAAATAAGACTGAGGGTCTTAAAGCTATTGAGTATCAGAGTAGGATTTGAACTCTCATCTATTGGCGTAAAAGTCTCCTAATGCAATATTTACTACCCAACACTACCTTCCATATACTAGAATTCTCTCCATCACACTTGCTCCCTGTCTTTACATTTCCCATTCCCCAACAACTGAAAGCTAATATATACATAACAAAATCCTAGAGCCTGCATCTTAGTTTCTATAGAATCATGATTTTAATATATCTCTTTTGAAATAATACACAATAAACATATTTGTCTATATATATATATATATATATATATACACATACACACACATAGTGGAATGTTGAGATATTAAATTTTGTGGCCAAGAATCACACTGAAACCTGTGACTTAACAGAATTAACCTTTTAGTTTTCGTATTATAATAAATACATAAATGATATTTATAGAATATAATATTTTAATAACTAATGTATATGTGTAGTAGAGGTTTGTATATTTTATAATATTTTGGGACACCTACTTCTGGCCATTGTCTTAAATGATATGAGACTTATAAAAATAAAGTCTGAAGGTTTGTGGAGCTGAAGAAGGATAGGATAGGATGTCTACAGTGTGAAGCAAGTTGGGACAAAGTGCCTTGAGGGTATTGCAGGGTCCTGTAGGCAGTCAGAGGATGGGAATATGCATTTCTTACTGGGGTGATCAAAGAAGATTTCATGAAAGAGTTTGTCTCTGAGCCAGAGCTAAATGTATGAGTAGGATTTTGAAGAGATGAAGTGGAAGAACCGATTTCAAGCAAATACAGAGTAATAGGTACAAGTTGAAGGCTATATGAAACATCCTGGTTTTTCTGAGTGTCTTTGGGGAATAGTGTGTGAATGAACTAGAAAGAAAGATCGAATCTGCATGTTTGGAAGTGGGGAATATTGAAGAGATTTGAGCTTGAATATAGTATTTTCAAATTATTAGCAGAGAGAAAGTTTAGTGACAGACTATGAAAGAAATTGAAGATGGAGAGGCCAGTGAGAAAGCTGTGATAGCAAACAACATAATAGCTAGTGTTATTGAGCTTTTGTGCAGTAGCTACTTTAACGTATAATTTCAGTTATTACTTCAACATCTCTAAAAATTGGGTATCAACTTTTTTAACAAGTAAAAACATTGAAATCCAGAGGAGTTAGATAGCTTGCCCAAGGTCATAAGAGTTTTAAAAAGGAGGAAGTTTTTTTGAGAGTTTTAAGATGAAGAGTGATTAACATTTGATGATTAAATGGTCATTGGTAAGCAATTTCTTCACAGGGGTGAAGGCTATAAACAGAGCAAATAATGCAAAAATGAAATTCTAATTTCATAAATGAATGAATAAATATTTGATGACAGTGTCACATAGTAAGCTAAGGGATTTTTGTGTGTTCATGAAGACATGGAAATGAATGACTTGATGGCTGGAGGTGTAGGAAGGGGAAAATAGGTTAAGCAAGTGTCACAAGGGAAGTCAAAAGGTAGTGAAAGATTAAGAGAGATCCCTAGAGAATTAAGACTTTGGAAAAACTAATAATACTCAAGCAACCATAAGTTTATTTGAAGCCAATCCTCTCTCAATTCATAAATTTATAATTAAGTTAATAGTTAAAATGATACGTAATAGAGTTACTATCATAGCCACTACATATAAAGCTGCCTAACACTGCCCAATATTTCTGTGTTCTATTTTCAAACTGTGCGAGTGTAATGAATCTATGCATATATTAACTAATTAATTTTAGTTCACAGTTTCTCTGTCACCAGATATCTGATAAAACCTTCTTTTAAAAATAAGATTTATATTTTTTAAAATGTATGTACTCATATGTTACAAAGTAATATATTTTCAGTAAATATCTCAGACTTGAAAAGGTAGTCTCTTGAGTAGCATCACCTATTAATTAAGTCGTAGGTAGTTATATTTATTATAAACAATCACTCTCCGTCAGCATTGAATTTCTGAATTTAGTCATGTTAGATTGCTTTCTAGTTAAGAATACAGAAGGCTCGATTTTGTTTGCCTTTTATTTATTTGAGCTTTGTGGGGCATGTTAAGAACAATATTGACTGGCTTTTAAAACGCCAGTGGTTATAAATAAGTCAGTGAGATTTGCTGAATTTTGTTAATTCAGGCAGGCACAAATGAACGGCATTGTAAAATACATGGGATAAAGAATCCAAACATACCAGCTATGTCAGCTTAAAAAGTCAAGGTAATTCAGTTGTAAGTTATTATTTAAGAGACTTCAAGGCTGATCAAACTAATTATACACTGTAGAATACTATCTAGGATAATTGAAGTTCTATCTTATTGCTAAGATTTCTCTTGTCCTGTTGCTTTGTTAGTAGTTAAATTTAATTTGAAGTTACTTTAGAGTAAGTAATAATCTAGTAAACAAAAAAGCCCTAAATGAGAGGGGAAAACATCAAGCAAGATGTGTATTTAACAGCTTTCTTGGTTTAATTTTTCTCATTATGCCTGAGTTTGAAAAAAAAGTAAAATTCAAGTTAACTCCATATTTTCAATACTACTTACCTAAATTATAATCTAAAATGTTTATTTCCTTGTTTTTAGTTTAGTTGAATATTTTGTTTTCGTTGACACTGCTTCCAAATTTCCTTTGTGCTTTTACAATAGCTCTTTCTTAGCCTCCACTTTCCATCTCCTCTCTAGCAGAATGCCCAGTTTGTCACAAACTTATGTGAGAAGCCCTATCCCTGGCTTACCAGATAGAGAAATTACTCTAGATTCCCATCAGTGTAAAAGATGGTTCCCTAACTTGTGTTTCATAATATACTAACTCTTTGAATTTCTGTAGTGTGAGACAGTAGGGAAATGACAGGCACCTGAGCATATAAGTGCTCAATAAACATTGTTGAATACAAAAAATATTATATTTTTTACTTCTTCAGCTGAAAGGTCGTACTTCACTGTAGTCCTTAAGTGGGAAGAACAGTACATGATTGATTTAGGCAATAACTCTTGGTATTTTGGTTTAAATTTTTGTACCTAATACATCTCTGCAAAATGGGAAAGACTAAACGTCTTTTAAAAATGATGACCAATGGGTTTCCCTGGTGGCACGGTGGTTAAGAATCCACGTGCCAATGCAGGGGACACGGGCTCGAGCCCTGGTCCCGGAAGATCCCACATGCCACAGAGCAACTAAACCTGTGCGCCACAACTACTGAGCCTGTGCTCTAGAGCCCACGAGCCACAACTACTAAGACTGAGAGACACAACTACTGAAGTCTGTGCTCCTACAGCCCATGCTCTGCAACAAAAGAAGCCACCGCAATAAGAAACTTGTGAACTGCAACAAAGGAGTAGCCCCCACTCGCCGCAACTGGAGAAAGCCTGCGCACAGCAACGAAGACCCAACACAGCCAAAAATAAGTTAATTAAATAAATAAATTTTAAAGAAATGACCAAAATACTTTTGACCTATTAATAATTAAACTAATATTTTATATAATTTTAAAATAAGTAGTAGGCTATATAATGGAAAAAAAATATGTAGTTTTGAAGAAATGTGTTGCTGTCATGGCTAGAATTATAGAGTCCACCAGTATTCTTATACCAAATACATGGAAAGTTAGAAGCTCCCAGTTTACTTCCTTGTTTGAAATAGTAAATAACAGGTTGTGAGAAACATGGCATAGAATCAAATAGGAGATAAAGATCCTCCAGCAAGTAGGGTCAATAATGGATAATCACTTCCAGAAATTTAGGAGTAGTGCCAAAATGTTCATTCATTCAAAAAAGAAAAAAAAAAAATGTTCCTGCCATATTCCCAGGATCTTTCTTGCTTGGGATATAGTTACCCAGCGCAAAATAACTCCCCATTCTCAGAGTTTCTGTCTTCTACCAATGTGCTAAAAACACATCCAAAGTTAAAATTATGTTAATCTCTGAACAAACCTCATTTTATACAAAATCTCATACAAAAGCTCATTTTATAGCTTTATGTCACCTGGTAGTATTATTGGTGAAGATTCTTTAATTTCTGTAGAAATTGGCACAGAGATAGGTACAAGATGAGGTCGCAAAAATAAGTGTCAACTTATTAAATCAAAAGCCTTGGGTATTTAAAGCTTGGAATTTGAGTATTAAATCTATCTAATTGTTTTTAAGCTAAAATAACTTGTTTTGAAGAAAAGAGTGGGGAGATATATAAACCTATTTTATAATCAGGTCTATTTGGAGATCATGTCTGCACCTCTTAAGTGTTGTTTTGTTTCGTTTTTAATGTTCAGTCAGCAGTGCTGGTACAAACTGAGGTTCCAAGCTGATAATTATAATAATATGTTTTGATTTTTTAAAAAAGTGATCATTGTAATGGAGTTTTATTTTCCAGAAGGGAGAATCAAAATAATAGAAGCAGCAATCATAGAGAAAAAAAAGGATATTTTTGAAAAGTCAGCAAAGGGTCAATGTATGTAAGAAGCAGCTCCAGAATGGAACCACATACATTACCTGACTAATTTTTGCCATTTATTTATGACATGTTTAATCCCAAACATCTGTTTTAATTATTCCACTATGAAATTTTATATATATAATTTATAAACTACTTATTGTTTTAGGCAGAACTCAATGTGGAGCTTTCTAATGGGCTAAAGTGACCTATCTACTTTGTAGATATATATTTATCTCTAATATAATGCCTGAACCTTAAAAGACTAAATAAAAGCTATCATAGAAATCTTTCTGTAGAAAGTCTTTGAATACAAAAGTGCTAGTGGTCCCTATTATGTTATTTGAATTCAAAGTATTTAAACATATTTCAATACTTATGCTTATATATAATTATAAAATATTTCTTTTGGCAATTTATTTTTTAATTAATCTTTAGAACAATTAATGGTGTCAGAGAATAGTTTATGTTGCAAGGCAGAAATAGAGACACAGATGTAGAGAATAAATGTATGGACACTAAGGGGAGAAAGCAGTGGGGCGAGGAGATGGTGGTGGTGGTGGGATGAATTGGGAGATTGGGATTGATATATATACACTAATATGTATAAAATAGATAACTAATAAGAACCTGCTGTATAAAAGATAAATAAAATTCAAAAAAAGAGTTGATATTAATAGATGTAATCGGCAATTGATTAAAATAAAAGCAAAGCAGGATAATGAGTCAACTCTTTTTAGTTCCTATCAAGCACTCTTACAGTTGCTTTATATGTATTAATTCATTTAATTCATGTGAAATGAGATGGAAGCTAAGGCACAAGAATACTTAAGAATCATCACCAAGATGACACAGCTAGGAAGAAATAGATTTGAGAATAAACTGAAAAATATTGCTCCTTTGACTGCTCTTAACTACTTCGTATGGCAGCCAGGAATAAATGTATTAATTATATTTTTAAATTGTTTTTAAAATTCATAATTTACAATTATTAAGGTGATGTAATAAAATATCAATATAATGAAGGTTTTTAAATACTTTGAAAACAACATTTTACATTTGATTCTCAGTAGGGTAATTAAATACAGGTGGTCCCTGATTTATGATGGTTTGACTTGAAATTTTTTGACTTTACGATGGTGTGATATGCAAACAGTAGAAACCGTACTTTGAATTCTGAATGGTCTTTTCCCAGGCTAGCAATATGTGGTACGATACTGTCTCATGATGCTGGGCAGTGGCAATGAGCCACAGCTCCCAGTCAGCCACACAATCACAAGTGTAAACAATTTATATACTGACAACCCATTCTGTAGCCAGACAACCATTCTGTTTTTCACTTTCAGTATAATATTCAATAAATTACACGAGATATTCAATACTTTATTGTAAAATAGGCTTTGTGTTAGGTGAATTTGCCCAACTGTAGGCTAGTGTAAGTGTTCTGAGCACATTTAAGGTAGGCTAGGCTAAACTCTGCTTATGCTAACACCTAAGTTGATTAGGTGCATTAAATACATTTTCCACTTAAAATATTTTCAACTTATGATGAGTTTTTCAGGATATTCCCATTGTGAGTCGAGGAAGATCTGTATAGACTATTCCATTTTGTTATTTGTATCACACATCCTCAAGAGTGTTGAAACTTGAGAGAATATCCTGTACTCCTTTCTCTGGGCGTCACAGTGTAACATGAGACAAGTGTAGATCAGTGGGTTGTTAATCATTTACTCACTTTGGGATTAGCAGATATGACTGACCATGTAGATGTGAAAGTTTATTTGCTGGCCTATGGAAACTAATAGAATAAAAGGAAAAGAGATGAGGACGTTTATAAGTAATCAAAAGAGATAATATCCAGGGGATTAAGAAACGTTCATACGTAGTGTTTTTCAACATGCATTTCATGATTTGAATATAACAAAAAATTGTCTGCTTCATTCAAATTGTTAAGACTGATCACTCCTTTGTCATAGATAATACATATTTTTTTCAGTGAAAACATGTCTCATTGATGATGATATGATGCTGATGATGTTACCAAGTAAGTCTTCATTATCTGTAAAATCATTATTTTTGCAACCTTCCAAAACACTGCCAATAATTTATTAATAACAAACCTCAGCACGTCACACACACACACACACACACACACACACACACACACACACACACACACACACACACACAAAACAGGTTTCAGTTAATAAAGGATTGAGTGCCTGACCTATAATAGAATGTGTAAAGGAATACATAAATGGATAAGGTCATCCCTGGCTCAAGATGCACTCAAAAAAAGTTGAGTATGTTAGGTTTACAAAACAAGTTAGCAAATTTAAGATTTAAGAACTATAATGCCAAATTTTAAACACTTTGAAAAAAATTCAGTATCACCCATGATAATCTGAAAGCCACTTTCCAATTCAATTTAACTTTGTAACATAATAGGTTTATTATGAGGGACATTTATTGAAGGATAATATAGGAAAAATGAAAAAATAGCTGTATTGGCAACAAAGTTTTATTATTCGTTAGTTAAATCTCAGTAAATATATTAATCATATATTGATGTGTATTTACAATAAAGTAACTGACTTATTAAATTGACATTGTCTTTTTTAAAAGATTCTTAATTTGCACTGTGACCAGTCATCCTGTTGATTACATGTTTAAGTACAGTCCTAATTGATCATGGAGTCTTTTGCTATAAATTACAGAGAGGGATTAACAGATTTCACAGGTTGGTTGTGGCTTAATGATAAATTTCACAGTTTGAATAGAAAAAGGATATAAACACACACAGGGATAAGGTAGTTACATAGATTCATGATGCGAAAAGTTCCTTTCCAGTGCATACACATAAATCAAATGGGAGAATACAAAGGGAGTATTAAAGGGTGAGGAAATAAAAATATATGCTATCAATTGGATCTATCCAAACATTTTGTTTTAAAAGAATAGACAGATATATACAGGATTTAATGTTGAAAATTCCACAACATATTAACCCATTAAATAAAAGCATACAGCTTAATTAAATGAAATACTACTGAGTAAAAGTTTAGAGCTACTTATTAACTTTTAGTTAGTATTCCTTATATAAATGTGGTATTATCCACCCAGTATGCCTTTGATTTTTAAAGGAATCAGTTCATTGCAAGGATGCAGCACTTTGTGAAAGTGCAGTGTCCCTCCTTTCCATAAGACACTGAGGTCCTTGTATCAGATTCATAAACAGCTGAACATTAACGGAAGTCTATGGATTTCAGTCAAGCTTATAAGCTTTAATGATTAAGATGCCAGTGTTCAAGAAGCAAAATTCTGATTCTCTCTTTCTGGGCTTGAGTGTGATATAATATCTAGTATAATTTAAAATTTATTCTTTAGTTTTGTGGATCTTTAAAATTACTAAGAAAAAGTTAAATGATTGCTAATTCAAAACTAGATGATAGGGCTTCCCTGGTGGCGCAGTGGTTGAGAGT
The DNA here is from genome assembly GCF_949774975.1 of Lagenorhynchus albirostris. NCBI lineage: Eukaryota > Metazoa > Chordata > Mammalia > Artiodactyla > Delphinidae > Lagenorhynchus > Lagenorhynchus albirostris. Next base: position 107,266,965 of record NC_083099.1, on the reverse strand, counting down.
TGGCCTGCCGATGCAGGGGACACGGGTTCGTGCCCCGGTCCCGGAAAATCCCACATGCCGTGGAGCAGCTGGGCCTGTGAGCCATGGCCACTGAGCCTGTGCATCCGGAGCCTGTGCTCCACAACGGGAGAGGCCACGGAAGTGAGAGGCCCGCGTACTGCAAAAAAACAAAACAAAACTAGATGATATAAGAAGAAAAGTTGGATTTTCTTATACTATTTAGTAAAATAAAATAATTTAAAATAGAATTTTGTTAATAAAATGCATTTTTATTAATATCAGAGTATTAATAACATAGTAAAGTGTTTAGTCTGAGCCAGACTTACCAGCATTCCAGTACATCCAAACTTAGGCCTGCTATGTAAATTCACTAAGACTTTGATTTTTTTTTTGTCTTTAAATAGTACAACTTTCATATTCTAAGAAAAATAATTTTAGTATTTCCATTAAGAAATACTGTAATGGATTGAAAAAGGGCTTGTTTAGCACTTAAATGGTCCCAGTTGGTCTACATTATGAATAAAGCAAAAGAAGGAAAAAAGGCAATTGTTTCTTATATTCTATTTCCCTTCACATTAGAATGCTTTTCTCATAAATTTGTGTACACTTTTCTTCATCAATTTCAGAGTCTATTAATGCCACCGATATTCAGGGATCATGGGCTGTACTAGTGACTTGTTCATGATCACTTGTTTTGGCCTGTGTCTACATAATGCCAGATACCTACAAACATATAAGCTTTTCATGTAAAAAAGAGTTGACTTTGTGCATATATTAGGTATCTGGATGTTGAAATTTGTGTGGATTTGTGGCTACATGGCCACTTTGTTTTTTGTTTTATTTTGCTTTTATTGTGTGTTGGCATCATTCAGACCGAACCTGGCAGGTCCTTTTATTTCTAAGTGAAATTAGTGTCTTTCATGTAAATGTTAAAATGACTACTTTCATTCTAAAATATAGTCATAACCATTTATAGCCATTGATATAACTGTCTTTTAGCTAAATGAAGTGTGTGGCATTGCTTTAGACACTTAGGGTTGCTGTTAAAAACTACTACTGAGTGAACATTTGCATACCCAATTCACTGTTAATATATAGATAGATATCTTTATGATATGTTCCTTATTTACTTCTAATTTCATATGTGTTATTTAGTTCTTTGGCCTAGATGTCTTTGTGCCTCTGGATATTCTCTTTAATATCTTGTTTAAAGAGAGAGGGAGAGACAGACAGACAGAGAAGAAAGTCTTTGGTTTCCTGGGGCCAGTATTCTCTACAAAAATTTTCTGTTTCAGTGAACCTTTGTGACGTTGTAAACTATTTTGGTCTTTTCAGCCACTTCCACAATACTAAATTTGAATGACCCTCAAATATCCAGCAGATTTAGAATAATAATTATTTATTCCAGCCAAAACAAGACAGTCTTGATAAATGGAAATAGATCAGGTTAATTCCAAATATTATAAATGCTCATCAATTTTATTTCTTTTCCTAACCACATATATTTCTTTTTTCTTTTCTTTCTTTCCTTTTTTTTAATTTGAGGATAGGAAAAAATGTGCAGTATAAGCTAGAAATAGAAGTAATGATGACACTTTTCTAGGCTAAGGTAATTTCTTTAAACTCATGGGATTTCATTTGCAATACCAATTCTGTATCCATATGATGTTATCCCATGGATCCAAAATTCTCTCAGATTCCAAAATCCCTTAATATTTACAGATAGTCACATGCTGGAAAGATTGACTTTATGCAGTTTATACATTTACAGAATTTAAAACATTATTTGGTTGTTCTCCATCTCATTTCAGACCATGTAAAAAGTGTTCTCAATTTCAAGAAAATCATTGATTCAGCAGATTTGGGGAAATCCACTAAAAAATAAAATAATATAGAAGGGAGAGGGCTCTGAGCGTCCACTCTGGGAAGGGCAAGCTGGCTTTTAGTAATAGCTGATAAATCAGAGTTGATTGTTTGAAGTTATGCTGAATGGGGGCATGTTCAGTTAAGCTGTAATTTGTCAGGCATTTATCACTAAACTGATCTAAATTTTTAAAAAATCAACAAAATTTGACAATAGTAATGATATGCACTAAGATCTGAGATACTAGATCAGTATTGGAATAAAAGCAGTTCACAAGGAAAAAGGTCTACCGTTTAAGTTAAATTTATTAATGCAGTCATATTATTAATATCCAGATTACCCAATTTAATTCTATGTTTTCAAAGCAAAATCTTAAGCGTGGCATAAAATCAGTTTACATAAATATAGATGATGCACAAAAAACACAAATATTATTTCCACGTTAAATAAAGCTATCAGAAAATAACTTCTACAAAGGCATTTCCTTCTGGTTACATTTAATGGTTATAGTTATTACACTGTGCTTTAAATTTGATGCTTCCGAATATTTTATCACTGATGATTTTTATGTATTAAATCCTTAAGTAATTGATATTATTCTCTATTCTCTAATTGATATTATTTCTATAGATGTGGTCACAAAGTCTAGCAGATATGAAATTAGAGAGCCCATGTCTGTGTAACCTAGAACTCAGCGGATCTTTCCACTATACACACTGTCTCAAAATATCATAATCTAATAAGTTAAAATCTCTAAGTAATAAAAATTATAATTAATTTGTATGTCTGCCATTATAGCAAGCTTTATTAAATAATGTCATTCAAATAGAATTTATTAACAATTCTTAATATTTATGTTAACATCTGAATGATTTCAGTGAAAAAAAGTAAGATATTGTTTGAATACATGAAAAATGGAAATATAAATTAAAAAATTATTGTCATAAGTAACAATTTCAAAAATTGTCTAAATAATTTTTATGTATGTTCATTGAATATGGGGTATATGCAGGATAGAAAGCAAGGAAAATAAATACTTTGGGAAACAATAAATACTCATTATTAAATAAAGCTTTAGAGGCAAAGGAATCAAAATACCTAAAGTCTTTGGTTCTAGGGTTTTAAAGTTTCTGCAGCATCTGATTCCAGAATAAGAACTCATACATCCGTATTCCTAGCTATTATTAATAACAATAACAAGAATTCCCCTCAGAAAAAAAAAGAAAAACACATTGTAAACTCCAAAGACAAAACAGCAAATGCTACCCGCTTTGTCATGTTTCTCATTGCAGGCAAGTTCTCTTGTCAAGAGAATGCTATTTGAGTTAATTTCTTTTTTCTTTCAATTTTTTTTAACAGAGTAAGAGCTTATTGTTATAAAAGTAACTGCAACATTCAGAACTCTCTCTGTAGTTTCCATACTTCTCACTTTATTCCCCAAATAGAGATCCAGATTAGATTATATACTTCCTATCCGATCATAGTATATTGGTGTCCTGTGACAGAGCCAGTTCACTCATATTCAGATTAGCTCTTTCATTATGCATTGAAACTATCTTTTACCATTTCCTAATGTGTGATATGAATCCTAGCCACTCATTAAATTACACCTGTTAGTGCTTAACACAGTGGTTAGGAGAATGGAATCTAGTAATTATGGCTGAGTTCTAAGCCACTTATTAGTTGTTAATTTTCGGTAATTTACTTAACCTCTCTCTGCCTTAACTTCCTGCCTGGTAAGATGATGATAGTAATTGTATCATATGAGTGCCTGGCCCATTTTAAGTGCTCAATAAAGATAGCAATGGTCATTTTCTCATACATATATCTTCATCTCACTCAACAAATATTAACCGAACAAAGATTAACTCAACACCAGAGGGCCAGACACCATGTTAAATTATAAATGGTAAGAAAAACAAAACATACGTTAGACCTTTAAAATCCTCAATACCTAACAAGAAAACAAAAATGCCTCTGTAGAAGGGGGTGTAGACAAGACTATTAAAATTGCAGACATTGTCACTGTAACTGTTACTTCAGCGTTGAAGAAACCATGAAGACTGACATTCAGTGGATGTAAATATCAATATAAACATCATTTCAGCCAGTATGTCTCTTGAAATTAGAAAAACATATATATCACCAGCACCTAGATTTATAGATATTTACTTGTTGGAAATTGATTTTTTTAGGAAAAAAGTTGCTATGGGAACTTTAACTGTTGACAAGGAAAGAAAGCAAGGGAAGGGAGGGAGTAGCGGAGAGAGGGAAGAAGGAAGGAAATTATCCTTTTAAACCAACTACAGTGTCATCCTCATTTTACCAGTATTCTTGCCATATCACTAAAGAAATCCTCTGGTCAGTACAGATCACTGTCTATCAGTTAGATAAACCACCTCATACTTGTTATCATAGGTTGGATTCAGTTTGGGTCTTTTGAGTATAAGTTCTCTGACAGAAGAAACTGGCTTATCGGAATCTGACCCATCAGTGTTATTTCAAGAACTGGTGTGAAAGGACTTCTGAGGACTAAGATACCCTGAAAATTACTTATTCCTTGCTTTTGCCTTTTTAGAAATTTGTTTCTTTTATACTTAAGAGTTGACTCTTAAAATACTTTTTTTTTTTTTTTTTTTTTTTGTGGTACGCGAGCCTCTCACTGATGTGGCCTCTCCCGTTGCGGAGCACAGGCTCCGGACGCGCAGGCTCAGCGGCTACGGCTCATGGGCCCAGCCGCTCCGCGGCATGTGGGATCCTCCCAGACCGGGGCACAAACCCGCGTCTCCCGCATCGCAGGCGGACTCAACCACTGCGCCACCAGGGAAGCCTAAAAATACTTTTTATCTCTGAGAAAGAGAGACTTAGATAGTGGGATCATGTATATTATCTTTAAGGAAGAATTCCACCACTATCCCCTGCCTCTATTCTCAATGCATGTCAATGACTAATTAAAATCAACATTGCTTCCATAAGAGCAAAGAGAATTTGTAACTAAATCTCCTAAATCCCAGACTGTCAGAAGTTCTAAAAAGAACAGACCAACACATCAACTGATAAAAATCATTTTACAATCTATTATACAAATACAAAGTGTGATTAAATGTCTTTTCATGAAAGTGATAATTACGCTCAAATGTGTGAACAGACACTATGAATATGATGCCAAAGCTTTAAGCTATTGGCAAGAAGAATTGACTCATGTCCAGTAGCCCAATATCCTCTCTTTAGTCAAGTTCATGGGTACCAGGGCGATGAATTCACATGGAATGGAATTAAAGCTAAAGAGATGATATTAGAATGAACAATTAGAAATATTTATATCGTGTACTGTTTTAAAACAAAGAACATAAAATAGTCAATGTAGTCAAATAAACAAGACAGCTTTGTTATTTGGCTTGCATTTTACCATAGAAGTAGGCATTATAAGCTTTAACATAAAAAACATAGAATTTTATATATAAAATTCTTAGAGCAAGCAATAAACGGACACAAAATATACAACTATGTATAAGGATAATAGACAGACAGTTGTAACATTGGGACTATTATAAGGAAAAAACAATGAAAATTATTTTAAGAAGTATCCATAATTTCAGATATAAGATTAGGAATACTGATTCTTTATATTGCTACTAATAGTCCATTCTGTCAGTGCCAGCTGGAAGTTTTGTAGAAGTATTAAACATAACAGGATAATATTTTTTAAAAAGACAATTTTCATTTTAGATGTTTGTGCAATCCTTAAAACATTATGTTATTAACAATGATTTGATGTAATCTGGATTATGACACAAGGTATTGGTTCTAGGGGTATTACAATTAAAATTTTAAAAGATCATAAAATTTATCTATCCCCACCTCTCCCCATTGCTGCTGTATTTTTATGTGACTGTGCTGATGAATAGTTTCTAACTTAGTCAACTAACTCTAAAATTTGAAAGAATACCATTTCATATGGGAATCTTTTTTTTTTTTTTTTGAGTTAGTTCTAGATGTTATTTTCAGGTGATATCCACTTCCCAATGACTTCCATTTGGAAGTAAGAGGTTCTCTGTTACTTTTTTAAAAAGGAAATAAAGTTCAAAGTATGCTCTTGCAAGATAATATTCTTCAACAGTGAGAGGCATCCTCTAATAATAGTGCTATAGTCAAACACCAGTACATAAATTGTACTCTGTTCTGACAGAAATATGCAATGGTTTTCTAGTTACATTGTAATGAAATCAGTATCTGTCAGATTATCAAAAACTATGTTTTACAATTAGATATTTAAAAAAATGAGTAAGATAATGAATTGTGCTTCAGAGATATATAAACCAGTGAACAGAAGCTGCTTTTAAGTTCTATAAGTTGATTTTTACATAAAATATAATAATGTCTGTTCATGAATGAAACATTTTAAAAGAACTGGAGAGAGAATACTTCTAAGGGGACATCATATTCCTGTGTCAATAATTTATAAACATGCTACCTGTTAAAATCGATAACTAACTTTGAAAATTTGAATTAAATTCTTATTAGATTTATTTTGCCCAGTACATATAATAGAAAGTAATTTATACTTGAAATGTATTATGTCTTTATACATCTTCTCTTGGTTCAATGCAATTACTTTACTCTGTTGTAACAGTGAAAACCTGTAATAAAATAGACTCAAGTTTATTTTGAGAAGATATTCATTTCCACTAAATTCTGTTGCTTCAAATCTTTTTTATTTCCTTTCCCTTGGAAATCTGAGAAAATCCTATGATTTGGATAATGAACACTGGCTTTTCAGATTTTTTAAAAATTCATCACAGTGTTTTTGACACATCAAGCAATCACAAAACCAGCACTGGCCTGAGCATGATGACAACTTGTCAGACTGAAGTGCTGTGCCTACCTAGGCATTTTCATGTTTTGTAGATAACAAGGTGAAAAGTGAGTAAACACTACACAACAAGAGCACAAAAGAATTCCCCATTTGCATTCCATTGCTTACATCTGCTCCAGGGGTTACTTTAGTTTTAAAAAATGAAAGTATGTATGTTAAAATTGGCAAACGAAAAATATGAATACATATAAAACTATGAACTTAGAGAAAATTAGACATTCAAACAGTTACTTACCTTACATGATAGATGGCCTATTTTCATATGGATAGAAACCCAAGTCTCAATGCTTACAAATAGATTTTATAGATAGATGTCCTCCCCCTCCACCACCACAAATAATGATTGGGGGAACTTTTTTTTTTTGTGGGGGTTGGGGAAGGAGGAATGGCAGAACAATTGTTACTATATAATCAAGACAATATATTCTGTTGTTAAATGTAAAGCTGCTATCTAGTATTTCTTCTTGATGTATAAAATATAAATTCTGCATATAATTCTAGTCTTGTCTTCTGCACCAAACTAATTTATTATCTCCAAAATAAAGGGATGTTGGGCTTCCCTGGTGGCGCAGTGGTTGAGAGTCTGCCTGCTGATGCAGGGGACGCGGGTTCGTGCCCCGGTCTGGGGGCATCCCACGTGCCGCAGAGCGGCTGGGCCCGTGAGCCATGGCCGCTGAGCCTGCGCATCCGGAGCCTGTGCTCCGCGGCGGGATAGGCCACAGCAGTGAGGGGCCCACGTACCGCAAAATAAAGGGATGTTGTAAATGTAACATACATTTTAAGAATAGGATATCTTTACGTAATTTGCAGTAGTTTAGTTCATTTAGACTTGCTGGTATCATGTGCATGTTTTCTCTTGCTTTGTTTTTATATTTTTCTATATAAAGTTATCATATGCAATCTTCTACAAATTCTTTTAGCTGATTTTTGTAGTTGATTCTTCTTCTGAAGATTTACTGTTCTTTAACCATCTTTTCCCCTTCAACAAATGTTAGTCTAAACTTACTGATTTTATTTTCTTCCACTATTTAAACTTACATACTTATGCTGGTGACTCTAATCATTCATACTCCCCACTTCTTTCTCCACTGGATTTTAAACACCTCAATTTATTTGTTTGTAACCACTGTTGGTCAGTTATTACAACATTAAAGTGTCATAAACCACTCCAAGCCTCAGGGACCTGCATATTTATTTCTCACTCATGACTCTGTAGGCTTTCCATGGTTCTAATGAAGTTGTTTGGGATGGGCTGCAGGCTCTGAGTTGGGGTCGGGTCTAACTCATATGTCTCTTACTCTTGGGTCCAGTCTGAAGGGTCAGTGGGTTACTAGAGCAAATGCTTCTCATGGTGATTGGCAGGAGTGGAAGAGACCAAGGCAAATTATACAAGCACATTTGTAATTTCTGGTGTGTCATCATGGCTTATGTCTGCCCACATTGCAATGGTCATAGCAAATCACATGGCCGTGCCCAAAATCAATGGGGCAGTGAAGTGTATTCTGCACACAATGAAGTCATAGCATGGGCCGGCAAGGAAGGCAAAATTGAGAACAAAATGCCATTTACCACAACTGATAAGAAGGCATTTTATTCCTTTTTAGTGCACATGTTAACTACACATAACTTCTACTCAACACTTAGTACCTGAGATGGCTTATTCTGATGGCATTGGTCATTAACTTTATTGATGTGGGAGGCATATGCCTTTTCAGGTTTACAGGGTTAATTTAAACTTTTTTTGAAAATTATCTATCTTTAATTATGTTTACTAAAGATCCTTGATTCTTTTTATTTAAATAAAAGGTGTTATTTTGACAATATAAAGATCAACATCAATACTAAGTAGTCTTCTCTTCCCAGATGTAAAAGAAGCAGACTGTAGGCACAGAAACTGAATGATTCAGGCACACAATAAAAGTGTGAAGTCCCTGGGCTAAGAGTGTACAAGAATACTACTTAGCTGAGAGAAGACACAGTGAGATGAGAGGGCAGATGGCAGGTTAGAGAGACACCCCATTTCTCTTATGTTGAGTTCTTCTTTGGTAGGAACTTGTTTTATATATCCCTAAACTGGAAAATTTTGAAAATACAACGCCAAATGTCAATTTAAATAACATTAATCACCTAATAACTTTAAAGGACAACATTTCTATTCACAGTTCTCTTTTAAAGCTTATAGTGTTATTTCAAGAGTGTTTTATTTTATGAGTAGTCCAATGGTATAATATTTGGAGGTTTCATAGTAGTCTCCTTTTTTCTTCTAAGAAAAGTAATTATGTAATCGTTGTGGATTATTTGGATGGACACTCTGCTAGGAAAAGAGAGTTCAATGTATTGCTTTATTTTGAGACTGTTTTTTCTTTATAAGAGTGTTATAAGAGTATTTATAAGAGTGTTTGAATAGAAGATTGTATTTAGTGGTGTCAGTGGCCAACTGTCAGAATGTTGGCTTAAGGTCAGCTACTTTAAAACCCAAGATTCATATTTTGCATAATTCTTCAATACATAATTGGCATATTTGAAAACAGGCCAATTCATGCAGCTATACAGAGATTTACTTTGTAACAGATGTTCATGGTAGTTTGAGAAGCTACTGTGCTTAATTGAAGACAATATGTGTGTGGATATACCACCTACACTTAAGTTATTTGACAACAATTTTAAACTTGAACAACTTTTGTTGAAAGTCTGGTTAGTTTTAAAAATTCCCATGTGTAATGGTATCTCTAAATCAAGCCAGATGTTTGTAGACCTGGTGCATAATGGGTTGACTCCTCATAGAAATTGTTATAGAAACTACATTATACCCCTGCCTTGTATGGAAGGACACATTGAGAACAAATCCTATACACTGGTCTGTAAATTTACTTTAAGGAGTTATAGAGGTTATGATCTACTACTTCGTTTGCATTATTCCTTGCCTGTGAAGATCAATTGGAAAAATGTTTCTGTCTCATGAACATTATTTATTGAGTCCATGTAATAGATTGGGGAAATGGATGAGTTTCATAACTAGAGAGATGTGGGTTGAAATATCAGATTAATATTGGACAAGTTTCTCGGTTATCTAAACTTCAGTTTCCTTATCTAGAAATATTGCTCTCCTCATAGGATTTACATGAGGAAAAAATGAAAACACATTGACCTGTAAAGGTAATTAACATCACCCCTGTAACCCCTAAAATTGCTCTATGGATAGTTTTGATGCTGCTGCTGTTGCTGCTGTTCTGATGTGTCTTACATCTTTAAAAATAAATAATTTGTTCCCTCGAAACTCAGATCCAAATTCTCTATCAAACTTGAGTAATTTGGGAGGACTTCAGCTGCATTTCTATATTTTATTTTCTCTAGTATTATTAAATTTCTATTTTTGTTTTGCCAGTTTTTGAATCTTACACTATATTTATTTTTAGAGGTTGTCTTAATCACAATCTCTAGGGATGCACGAGTGTAAGTAGACAAAACTACTTGGTCAGCTTTGCAATGAATAATTTCACTCAACAAAATAATTTGGTTTTGTTGCATCCCATTGAATAAAAACACCTATGTACCCTTTAAAATTGTAGAGATGAACAGTCTAAATGTGCACGTCAGTGAGGATGTCAACTTTCTGAAAGTGTTTTATTATTCATAATATTGACAGGCAATGTTTAAAAGAGGATGAAAATGGAGAAAATTTAGGATATGGAGGAAGGTGCCTATAATGATTTTTAACATTATATAAATAAACTTTTATTCTGTGCTGTAATCTAGAGACACTATGACAGATAATCAGAACAAAGTTTTTCCCTGTTGTGCTTTAATTAAAAATAAAACACTGATTTTTAAATCTGCTTTCATGTATTGTTCTCTGTTTATATTTAAAATTTTGTAAATTGACAGTTACTTTGATCCTACTTTCATATCTATTAAACTTGACTGTCATTCAATTTGGAAAATTGTATCTAAAGCAAAATTCTTTGAAATGATACAATACTATTCTAAAATCATAAGGCCAAATTATAATTCTAAACATATTATTGTTTTTTTTGTTGTTGTTTTTTTGGTTTTTTTTGGTATGCGGGCCTCTCACTGTTGTGGCCTCTCCCGTTGCGGAGCACAGGCTCCGGACGCGCAGGTTCAGCGGCCATGGCTCACAGGCCCAGCCGCTCCGCGACATGTGGGATCTTCCCGGACCGGGGCATGAACCCACATCCACTGCATCAGCAGGCGGACTCTCAACCACTGCGCCACCAGGGAAGCCCTATTGTGTTTTTAATAATAGTATCAGTTTTGTAACAGATGCTTAGAGATTAAACACATATTGCTCATTGTATTGGATGAAAACCTGAATAGTATAGTACTATTTTACACAGTGTATACTTTGGAGATTTGCAATTGCCGTATGCTTTTTAGTTAAATTGAAAGGTCATAAGAAAGGAAAAAGATTACATGATATCAAAGTGACAGCTCACCTTATGACAATAATTACAAACATCCTATTTAATATGAATATAGCTGATCCATCAACTCGCTCTTAGTCATCAATGATGTTCCTTCAGTAGCAGGTAGTATTGAAAATGTTGAACTAAACAGTTTAATTTAAGAAGAAATGAAATGAATCTCAGTAGAATAAATCAAATGCCTCACCCATGAAGGGTAATTATCTTTCTTTTGATAAAAAAAAAACATCCATGACTGAGTTATGTCTTCTCACACTTAGAAAGTAATGGAAGCTATTTTTAGGTAAATATTTATATCCATTATTAGATTTTTAATATTTTCTTATAATTTTACCTGATTTTCTAAAAATATCGTCAATAAAACAGTGATTACTTTGTCAGTTAATGTTGACAGCAGAAGTGTTTTATGCAGTTGAAAAAAATATCACTTATTAACTCAAAATCTGTAAATTGCAGAAACTGTAATTATTACTACGAATATCTTTTTTTTCCCTAAGTTTTAACATTGTGAATTCTATTGTTAATGATGCCACATTTTCTCCCTTTCTTTTCCTAAAAGCAGTTAGATACACGTGAAAGAGAAGTTGAAATCGCCTGCTGGCTTATCAAGTCAGTGCACATAGCTTGGCTTCAATCACTGAGGGCAGAAATGAAACCCATTACTATAGATGAAGTTTTCATTGAACAGTGTATAGGAATTTTAATTAAATTGCTTTCATTAGTATTAGTAAGAGACTCAAAGAAAAGCCTGCATAGCACTTTAAAATAGTAGCAATAAACTAAATTTTCATTAAAATTTTTTTAGTAAATATCCCTTCATTATTTGGTGAGCATTTAGAAATCTTGTGTCTGGCACTATTCAGAAAGTCAATAAAATGACCTTCCTATTACTGAATATCACTCAGTCCCAAGAACAAAGAATCTGTCTTCTAGATGCTGGCTTTGTAATTCTTTCTGCTTCCTTTCAGAAACCATTCCACCTTCCCTGCAGAAATGCGCATTAAAGACCACTAATTTGGAATGGGTCCTGATTGTTTTTTCTATAAAGTTCCAATTGTGTGTGCGTGTGTGTGCGTGTGTGTGTGTGTGTGTGTGTGTAGACATACAAAAACATCCATACATATACATTAATATATATATAACATATATCCATATGTGAGTATATATATATATACTTTGTTTATATATTTACATATACACACACTAAAGACTACCTGTAGATATGTAAAACTGATACTTTCCATAGTAAGTGTTAACTAGTCATGTAATAGAAAAAGGCTATTTGAATCAAAATGATTTCGCCAATTTAGTGTTCTATATTGTGAACCTATGAAATGACCAACTATATAACTATAGCATATGAGGTAAAATTTCTCCAGAGGTGCTCAAATGAAGATAATTATGACTTTTTCTGCAATAAAATTCTGGCACTCTGTTACTTAAAATTTGATGGACAAAAAAGAAAAAGAGATAAAAACCCAACAACAAAACAAAGCAGAACAAAAATACAAAAAAAAAAAGGAATATACAGCAAAGAAAATGTCAGCCCTTCACCAGTTCATTTCTCATTTCAAGTTGGAATCAAGTTTAAAGTTTTTATTGAAGATATAAACTAATTAGAGAATTTGGACAATTGTGTGCAATCAAGTCTGGTACAGTTACAGCAAACTGATTGCATATTGGTATGACTCTTACTGGATTCCCTGGATTTTCTCATCCTGATGTGGTTCTCTGCTCTGTTTCAAAATAAAGCACTTGCAAATGCTTCCCCAAGTGCTGGAGTTGTTTGAATGTTGGGCTGAACATTATGAATCGGTAGTAATAAAAGCATCAGCAGGATTCATTTGCAGCCTCCTGCCGGGAGACACTTTACCTTAGCAGCTCAAATTATATTGAATGGTAATGAATGAAGAAGTGGATCCCTGCCAGGGAATAGTTTGTTACTTGGAAAAGTAGATATAATTACATAATAATTCTGCCTTTGCAGAAGGTGGCTCTGCTTTAGAAGTACCTGATGTTATTTACAGCTGTTACTTGCAGCTCTGTTTAGTCATCGTGTTGGTATATCAATCAAACCCAAGAATTTTATGTTCTTTTTATTTCTACTTCACTGCTAAACAAAAAATCTAGTGGCATCTATTTCACTCTTGCAATTGATCTAGGATTTTAGCATCTTAACTCGTAATACTCCATTGCAGTTTTTATTTACTGATCATAGCTATCTGTTATAAGGAAGTATTTTTAAGGTCTCTCATCCTCTCCTCCTCTCTCTCTCTCCCCCCTCCTTTCTCTCTCTCTCTTCATATATACATTTGCTTGCTATAGGACATACCTGCATGATTTACCTATATAAATACATATATTTAACTCATGCAAATATCCTATAATAACAAATAGCAAAAGTTCAAAGGGTCATTACATGGGAATACTTTCACAAAAGCCATTGAGTTCTTTAAATGTATGTCCACATTTTTTGATTCTTTGACTTTTTTCCCAATATTTTTTTTTATTCAGATACAAGTGACTACCATCAGTGTTCTATAACATGGCATAAAGACCAAATATAGACATAAGTCAGAGACTTGGCTTGAGAAACCAAAGATTACTCTAATTGCGTTTGTAAGGATAATCAATGCTCAACAGAGGTTGTAGGAGAAGAAAACCAGGAAAGAAAGAACAAAGATTTTCCAAGACAGTCTTCAAATGAATGAATGCATTTCCATTCTGCCACATGCCTGATCATCTTTAATTGTGTAACTTGTTGCATGGAAACCAATTTGCCCACACTCTCTTCTAACTGACACACACTGACTTCTCATTCAAGATTCATTTCAAGAATTCTCTTTTGTCTTACCTGACATTACTGACATCTCTACATTGTAGGAACAACCACTCCTCAGAAGAGTGGTTCTTAAATGTTCACATGCATAAAATTCACCTGACTAGTTCATTTAAAAATGTATATTCCCAGGTTCCATCCCCAGACACTAATTCAAAAGATACGAGGTGAAGTCAAAGAATCTGCATTTTTAACTGAGGGGAATTATTTTGTATACAGTCCAGGATCGTACTTTACAAAACCCTGCATTAGGAGGAAATGTAAAGTTTATATCAAGAACTACTTTATAATAATTCACTAGGCACAGTGTATGTGGCATTAAAAGTGATTTACTAAGAAATTAATCCCCTCCCACAGATCAGTCAGAGAGATCTTTTAAAATATAAACTGAATCTTTTTTTAATTGCTCAAAAACACCAAACTCATGCTCACCATAAGGATTTTTGTCCCCACTATTCTCTAGGCAGGGATCACTCTTCTTTTCAGACAATTTCTCAGTCTCATCATTTTTGGTCTCAGCTCAAAATCGTCTCTTCAGAGAGGCATTCCTGAACACCCTCTCTAACGTATATCCCACCACCTCCAGCCTTTTGTCATGCTACTCCACGGTATTTCCAGCACCTAGGACAGGAGCTGACACACAAGAACTCAGTAAACATCATTCAGTAATGAATGGATTACATATAATAGAAGCTCTTTTCTGTTCTCTGTTATCTATCTATAACATATTCTTATTCCATGGATTACAGAGTATTACAGCTAAAATATTTACATTTGTGTATTGAAGTAAGTCTTTCAACACTTATAAGAGGGCAAACTGGACCATAGGGGCTTCCACAATTTGAACGACTATTTCTTCAGTTCAGGCCAGCAATGAAGTTATATGAAAATACAAATAAGGGAAATCAGGAGGGAAGCAGAAAATTAATAAGACAGTCTCTCCCCCCAAATTAATCTTTCATTAAAACAGCTACTTTCCTTATAAAAAATGTATATACTTGATTGCCTAAATGTTTTAAAGCAATAAAATTCTAACAATCATTTTAAATTTTAGTGTGTTTAAGTATGTTTTTATATTTTATTATTGATAGAAATTATTTTTTAAAATCAACAAAAACAATAGGGAGATTTTGAACAATCAATATTTATCAAAATATATACCTTTGCTAAAATGTTGTCCAATTTAAACAAACAAAAGTAGTGCTACTTTTTCAATTCCATACAGATTTTATTAATATTTGCCAAATGGCAACAAATTGATTGGAAATTAATCCTTTAGTTCGAAGACTTAAACTTTGTGTCAAAACTTTGATTTTATGTTTTGCTTTTTTTCTGCATAGTTTAAATGCCTTCCAATGTGAATTAAGCAAAAGAGCAATAGTACCAAAATCAGAATAATATATCATTTGATGAGCTGTTTTGTGACCAGATACTTTGATGGTAGAGACTTTTGTCGGTTGAAATAAGCAAAGCTTTTTGGCTGGTTCTTTAAAATATGGCTGATTTTCTCTGTCACCATATGGTTTGTAACTTCAGCCATAAGTGCAGAAATTATAAAAAGCTAAATTTAGACTATGCCCATGACAGGGACACATTCAGAGATTCCTATGAGTAAATGTCTTACTTTTATTACTCCCATTGTGGCACACTTCTGTATTTTAGAAATTTTCCAATGCCTTCAACAGCCCCTGAGTTCACATTCAGTTTTTTTAGAGTCACAGTTTTAGACAAAACTTTTCTTCATGGAATGTTGACTTGAAATTATATCTCTTGAAAATATAATGTGTTATGTTTGCATGGAAATTTAATGTGAGTTTTCATACCATTCTGGATAAAAACCTAGCAGACAATAGAATAAATTGAGTATTGTCTTTCTTGAAAGGTTGTTGTTAATTCAGGTGGGAATGCTTGGAAATCTAGTATAGAACCTTAGGAAATCAGTGTAGTAGACTATTGTCAGGTACATATGCTATTCATCAGATCTATTGACAACTACGGCAATTTCCATAGCCAGGAACAATATCAATATATGCAGTTGACTCAGTTTCTTTTGAGAATTGAATCTTGATTAATCATAATGTTAATAGCTGAGTAATATTTGTGGCTCATTGTTACCATTAGTTTATTCTTGTTTTTGTTACTTATCTTTTTGTTGTTGTTGATTTTAAAACTGAAAACTTTTTTAAAAACAATAAACTTTTTTTTGGTTTCCAGATTTATAACTAATTTTGATGAACATTTTCCCATATGACTATTATGTTTCTGGTTCAGCAAATCTAGCTTACTGAAGATAATTCATCTTTCATTGATACTTGCATTTTTCACATCAAGTGCCAATACTTTCTGATTAAACAACCTAGTGTGATGGTTGAGTCATTTAGTGTCTATAATCCTGTATTTCCTAATTTAGAAAACTGAGATAATATTATCTCAGACTACTATAAAATATAGTGGTTTTGAGACATAAAGATGTTAATGTCTTCAGCTGAACAATATGAAGTTGCCAGTGAATATGTCATTGACGCTGGATTTGACACATTCACCAGGGGCATGTTCAAACAATATTAATGTCTAAGCCCCACCACAGACCACTTAGATCAGAATTATTAATGGTGGAAAAAGGCATAAATATTTCCTTAAAATTCAAATGTGGGGACTTCCCTGGCGGTCCACTGGTTAAGACTTTGCCCTCCAATGCAGGGGGTGAGGGTTCAATCCCTGGTCCTGGAGTAAAGATCCTCCATGCCTCTGAGCCAAAAAACCAAAACATAAAGCAGAAGCAACATTGTAACAAATTCAATAAAGACTTTAAATGGTCCACATCAAAAAATTTAAAATTAAAAAAATTCAAAGGTCATTTTAATATGAAGATAGGGTTAAGAACCACTGATACATATAATCCATTCTTTTTCATAGAGTCTCATAGTCTTCACTTCCATAGGGCCAGTCACTGTAGGGACAGAATGACCTTCCATGCAAAAGGATAAATAGAAGATTAAAAAAACGTGAAACCCTTTTTTAAATAAGGCTGTGCAGTTGAAATGCTTTTAAATGTATTCAAATTCAGTTTTGTGCCATGTAGTAGTCAAACAGAGACCTTCCCAAGTAGATGGTAAAGCAGTGAAAGTGGTTGCTGGAGTATCATTGATACTGCCTGAGTTTAATTAAGTGTGAGCCCCTCCCCCCCCAAAAAAAAGGCAGTTGTGGAAGAGTATGATCAAGTTTTGGAATTTAATCAATAAATAAGGAGAGCTCTTTCAGTTCAAATTCCAGGGCTCTTCAGGTGAAAGGCAAATTCTCCCTTGCCTGAGACTGCTATTAGGGGCTTTTGAGGCACATAGCTAAGAATATAGATGAAGCAGAGATGTCAGGAACGTAGGAGAGAAGAGAGGCATAAGACAAAGTAGGTATAAACCTAGCTATTTTCAGTAAAGTATTAAAAATTCACTACTACCCTTCGCATAGATCAAGTTGCTTATAAAGAGAATATTTTATGTAATGTATTAAAAGAGTTGCAAACATGTGAATTCAAAGTTTTATTCTTTCAAATAGATATGTATTTGACGAGATTAGTAGCATGAGCAAAGCACTGAATTCAAGACATCTGAGGACTTCTTTTTATTTTAAATATTGTTTTTAAGTTATTTTCATTTTTTTTTTTTACTTTCTTATAAAAGAAGTACATATAGTTGCACCTAGTTGCTGGCTCTGACTTATGTGAATTTTAGATAGCTTCCCAAGAAAAAAAAAAAGGAAACTGTCTCTTTGTAGCAGCCTATGTCAAAAATGTTGCAATATTGCTGTCAAACCACACTTGGGTTAGTGCACTGCTACATTCTTTGACCATTTTTTGCACACCATTGTTTCCTGGGGATAATTACAATATGGGCCTCTAAAAAATTGATTCATCTGTGGATATTACAATTTTATCCATATGTGTTTGAGCATGTCTATCAGAGATATATACCTAACAAGTTCTCCATGTGGTATATCAAATCATTCATCCTGGATGTAAAGTTATAATTTCAAGTTGCTAACTTTCTGATTAGACAAAGGTAGATTTCATCACAGAAACTATATAGGAAATTTAAAAATTACATAGATACTGTTTGCACATTTAATTTTGAAACAAAAGAGTCAAACATTTTTTGAATGTTTTGAAGATTTTGTTTAAAAAAAACTTTTTTAAAGTATGTGTTGATATGTGAATACATATATTTAACAATGTATTCCAATAATTTGTGGCGCATATTTCCTGATCTATAAAATAAGGATTATAGTAGTTTCAACATCATAGGAATGTTGTGAAGTTAAATGATTTTTTTTTTTTTTTTTTGCGGTACGCGGGCCTCTCACTGTTGTGGCCTCTCCCATTGTGGAGCACAGGCTCCGGACGCCCAGGCTCAGCGGCCATGGCTCACGGGCCCAGCCGCTCCGCGGCATGTGGGATCTTCCCGGACCAGGGCACGAACCCATGTCCCCTGTATTGGCAGGCGGACTCTCAACCACTGTGCCACCAGGGAAGCCCAAGATAAATGATTTAATCCATGAGAAATACTTAGCACAGTAACAGTAATGTAATAAGAGCTTAAATTAATGTTAGTTGATAAATTAATGGAATTAATGGATACTTCTTATGGTCTCTTCCTTTGTAGCTTGTTCTAAAACTCCATTAGACTATGGCTTCATTTTTTTAACAGTCTCATTAAAATGATAGGAATCATGTTCTGCCTGATATGTAAAATTTTCCCAAGAACACAGGCAGGAAGTGGTACATCCAGGAATAGAACCTAGATTCTCTTTTCCCAATTTTAGAAATATTCTCCTGTATCACACCACCTCCACTTTTTCACATGGTAAACGTATTTATAAATGCCTAAGAAAAATTGCTATTACAGAATTAAGTCAAATGTTCCAAGGCAAGTCACAATGGCCTCACTGAAGTAATTTTTAAAGACTGTTTTTGGTAGTATTTCTATGATTGTTGCATACTATTAAATACTTCTATGTACAGATTTTTTTCTTATATTGGGGTATAGTTGTTTTACAATATTGTGTTAGTTTCTACTGTACAGCAAAGTGAATCAGCTATATGTATACATATATCTCCTCTTTTTTGGATTTCCTTCCCATTTAGGTCACCACAGAGCAATAAGTAGAGTTCTCTGTTTATAAAGCAGGTTCTCATTACTTATCTGTTATATATATATTAGTGTATATATGTCAATCCCAATTTCCCAATTTATCCCACCCCCTCTTTCTCCCCTTGGTGTCCATACATTTGTTCTCTACATCTGTGTCTCTATTTCTGCCTTGCAAAAGGTTCATCTGTACCATTTTTCTAGATTTCACATATATGCGTTAATATCCAATATTTGTTTTTCTCTTTCTGACTTAATTCACTCTGTAGGACAGTCTCTAGGTCCATCCACATCTCTACAAACGACCCACCTTCGTTCCTTTTAAAGAAATGTTGTCCTTAATCTTTCTTCAACATTTTGCATGCTCCAAATCCTACAACTAAAAGGAAAAAAAAATCTTGAATTAAGTGTTTCTTTTTCTCTATTTTGGTGTTGCCTTTTTCTTGTTACATAAGTGTAATGATAAACTAATTTGCTATATCATGCAGACCTGTTTTAGGATAAAGCAAAAACTCTAAGTGCATACAGTGCTGTAAATAAAATACACACTAATCTAGTTACTATACAATAGTTATTTTGATTTGAATCTGGGAAAATATGTTAATAAAAATATATGCATTTATTGGTTCATTCAATAGGAAATTGCTGAATGCCTACTATATTTCATTATATAATTTTTTAAACAGACAGAATAGCCAATAATTCTTCTAGAAGCTAAACATTAACCTTACATTCGCCACTTTTTGATACTATTTCAGTGCCAAATCACCTCGTCATGACTTCAATCATGTATATTCTCTTTTCACTGAAACATGCATATATGTGTTCAAAGGATATATATCTGAAATAAAGAAATGCAAAGAAATTCACATGTTGATATTAAATCACATTGTATAAACTATGCTTTAATATTAATCAAAAACATTACTTAGTTTAATTCAAATCATAACCTTTTTTCCATTTAATATGTTCTTAAATTCCTTTTGCATTTAATTTTCATAAAAGCCAAAGGAAGAAAGCGTTGTTAAACTTATGTTTTAGAAAAACTGAATTTCCAAAAATAACTTACCCTAGAGCACCTAGTAAGTGACTGCTAGTCACTAGTCACCTAGTAAGAACTCACATGTGTGCATGTCTTCTGATTTCAAAACCTATGATCTCCCTGTAATTGAAGACTGCATCCCTAAAAGAAAAATAACATATGGAGGAGGAGATATTTATCACAAACCTCTAAATGAGAATAAGGCCAGAACAAAGCTCCTAGCGCAGTAAAATCAAATCTAATCAAAGGTACCAAAGCTTCCCACAGCCATGTGTTTTGTGCTATATTCTGTTGATCCTATATGTGAACAAGAGAATATATAATCATGTAAATAACATTTCTATAACGTAAAATTCCTGTGACAAAAAAAAATTACTGTTTGAAAAAATAAACTCCCTTAAGGAGTTTTATTAACAGTTTAGTGAATGTTGATTTACAGCTATCACTGTCACCTATTAATTGAATATGTAGATTTATAGATATCTCCTGAGCACTCAAATTAAGCCAGAGAGAATATTCTTCAGAAGATTTCAATTTAAAGGGAAAGCTATAATTTAAGCATTCATATAAAATGAATAAATTTTAAAGTGCATTGAAAGAGTATTATATTATGAATAAAATGTTTGCTCTAATTCTGGACTTATTCAAAAATTGTAATATTTTATTTCTGTATTTCAGAAATTCCTTTACCAAATAACTACCTGTACAGAATAGATGCAGTTCAAGTTATGAAAACATTCAAAATATATTTTCAAACGTTGAATGGTATTTGGCCAAAGTTATGATGTATAGGACAAGAGGCATTTTCTTTCTACATACAATTTTAACATGATTCAGTAGAACTATTTATAAGTTATATTTTAAGAAATTCACAGGATGTCAGTGTTTTAAATTTACTGCAAATCAAAGATATTTGTGCTACACTTAGCACAGAGAATATATTCCAGAAAATTTTTACTATAAACATTTTCTTACCTTATTCTTTGAAGATTTTCTTTTAATAGGTAAAATTTGACAATGCTACTGAATGTTTCTTAAGTTTTGATTTAAGTGCCTTAAGTACTCCATATATATTTTCATTCTCTGGAATTTTCTTTCTTTCTAAAGAACAGTATTTTTTTTTGTTTCTTTAATCTCAAAATATCAGCAACTCACAGGCATGCATGTAAAGTACATGAAAGACAAATATTAAGATTTTTTTTTTACTATAGTTTCCAAGGTATTTTTCCCCAATGTAAATTTAGGAAATATTTGTAAAAAGGAGAGACGAGAGGAGTAGAACACTTTTTAAAACAACAATATTTGTGATTCTAAAGGTAGAAGGTACAGCATAAATTCCTTTTAAAGAGTAAATAAGAACCAAAAAATATTTTAAATTTATGGTTTTGAAAACAAGTTGGTAGTTTGCTTTAAAAAGTTATGGCATATCAAAGATGTTATAAATTAGTTTCTCTTAGGTTTTCATTTTGAACTCTGTTATAACATTATTATGGAAAGCAATATGTGGATGTCCTCGAAGCATTCAAAATTAGAGATGTGTTTAAGTAGTTTACAATCATCAGACATTTTGGAAGAGAGATTTATACATCACCATTACCTAAACATTACATTGCACATTCGATTTATGTGTTTGTTCCAAGATGTTACACTATGTGTGAAGTTCAGGACCAGCCTTTAGTAAGTATAGGGAAAGGTACTGGCCAAATGAAAACATTTTTTCCCCACATGCCATTTACATTCTCAGGTGTCAAATTCAGTTAATTTGTAAAATGCTTCACATCCTGAATTCGTCTTAGTTTCTCCATGGTGTCGTTTCACATGTTGCTCTATCTTTGTGTTTTCTAGAAACTGATAAATAGGTCTATAATTTGCCTTCAAATTTAATTTCATACTAACAAGTAAACATCTTTGATAGTGTTAGATTGATAATTTAGAGTAAACAAATTTTCTTCTGATGTACTTTGACAGTGGATTTTGATATGAAGGAAAATTAAGGGAGAGGATGCCATCCAGAGGGATGAAGGGTTCAGGCAGAGACAGAGAGACAGAGAGTATCAGACAATTGTCTTCTACCAATTTTGACTCAGGCTTATCCTAATAAATCATAAACTGTTTGAAGAAATGCAAAGTGTCCTAATAGACCTAACCCTGAATCCTGGTCTAACAATGTATAATATGTAATGTATAGTGACCATAGTAACTCCAAACAAGATCTGAAAAGATGACATGAAAAAAATATATAAAATATTGAAAAAGGAATCTTTCTGTCTAACGTCCAAATTTCTTTATGGTCCAAAACTTGAAAAAGTAAAACATTTGACATAAAATAGAATTGCAGCATCCAGTTTAGCTTTTGTCTATTAAGTTGTTCATTAATTAATTCAAAGAACGTCTAATGAGCACCTACTAAGTGCCAGGCAATCTGTTAGCTTCTCTGAGAGGACTTTGTTCCTCAATGCCCTCCATGCTACTCTGGGTCATCTGCCTCTGCTGTGTGGTCCCATGGTACCCTGTGCATTTCACTACCATAGAACTTATTACTAGGTATTGCAGTCATCTGTTTTCTTTCCCTGTTTTCTTCCCACTAGTCTGTACATCCCAAATCTCATTTTTGTATCTGCACTACTAAATATAATGCCTTCCAGTCACAGTTTCTCAAATGTTTATTGAATGAATGAGCAAAGCACAATCCGTGCTTTAGGAAGTGGTTACAGGCTTATAAACCCTTGTATAATAAGGCTCAATACCCAAAAGGGTGCTTTTTGGAGATTATGAGAGAGTATATTATGGGAGATTTAATAATGTTTACATAGAGAAAATGACATTTAAGTGATAGTTAATCATAATCAGATATTTGCCAGAGCTAAAGAGGAGGGGTCAATATGTTTGTATGGAGGCTGCAAGGTATAAGAGATCATGACATTTTTAGAAAGCAGCAAGGGAGTTGGTATGTCTAGAGCATAGAAGTGGTGGGCTGGGAAAGTATATTGAGACCAGATTATGAAAGGACTCAGATATTATGCTAAAGTATGCTAAATCTACATGTACACTATGCTAAATCTACATGTTTCCCTGTCAGTGGAGGTTAGCTAGGTAAAAGACCATTCTGATAGCGCCTTAGAGGATAAATGAGTGGAAAGGGACTGTTGGCAAGAGAAAAGTTTAGAATTGTTGCAGAAATCCAGGAGGAAGGTTCTTAAGGTCTAAAGCAAGATTTTTGCACTGGGTCTAATGGATATTCAGCAATTTAAGGAAATCTTTGAGCTACATTTCTACTTAGCTTCAGCAGGTAGGTCTATACGATCTTAGTCTTTGCCTAATCTACACCCTATTATGCTTAATTCTGCACCCAGCTAAACATCATTTGAACAGTCAAACCAAGGAGGTAACATTGTTAGCCTGAGCTCAGAGCCCTGACACTGACTCAGGCTACTAAACCCTAGCTTTATAACATACAGCATGTTAGAATTTAAATTAGAATTTTCATCACAGAATTAAATGTCATGAACATGTTATTGTTTTAATTTCTTGCATTAAAATAAACTAGTAGTAGAAAATGCGGTGTTTCTCCAGTTCAGTTAATCATCCACTATATAAAATTCTCTTTCTTGCCCATCACTCCCATCTCTAGCATCACAAAACACATAGAAATATAGTGAGAAAGCTTCATAATAGGTTGGCTTCCAGAATAAGTTTCCTAATCACATGGTTCTCATGTTAAAGGGGGAATAATTAGAACTGGACATTTTCTAAAAACAGCTAAAATCACGTTGAAGCAGCCTACTGTCTTAGTTTTCTTCTTCTTTTTTTTTTTTTTTTACAAAATTCTATTGTTAGGAGAGGAGATAATATCTAGTAGAATTGCATCTAGTGTTTTAAATAAGATGTTTTTGTTAAACCTCTGAAGGACAGGAATATCAGTTATGATGGCTGGAGTATAGGTGTAAATGAGGTATGTGCACTTCTAGAGTTCTGGAGCTTTCCATCTCTTTGACCTTCAAAAGAGAACTTTGAAACCCACTTCACAGAACTCAGATGGAAATGGATACATTAAAAAAAAAAGAGAAAAGTCATTCATGCATTTGGCAAAGATTAATGGAAGGCTGCTACTGTTTGCGTTGCAGAGTTGTATGGGGATTGTCTCCTCGTACTTTGATGTGGAGGATTTTCTAATATTACTCTCTGATCTCTGGCTAAATTGGATATTCACTAGGGAAGTCATTCAAAGATAAAATAGGGAATAATGCCAAAATCGGGACACAATAAAGGTATTATTTGAGCTGTAAACCTAAGCGGTACTGGTTTGCTACTAAAATTAGCAACTAAAATGTTAAAGAATTGCATAAGGAAAGCGCTAAGATAAAAAGACTGAAAATAGAAGTAAATAAAAATATCAACTTCACAGCAAGGAGGAAGAAAAGAATGGAAAGGCTAAAAATAGTGATAAAAAACTGATGTCATTTTTCATTGATCTTGATGAATATGGTAAAAGAAATAAAAGATTTAAATTATGATGGTAAAAATTTTAGGAAAAAATTCAAGTGTCTATTATTTGCATAGACAACTTTACAAGATATAATTGTCCAAAGTTTCATATAACTTTACTTCTGAAGATACTGCTTGGAAATCCTGTTAATGAGGCAGTAGTAATAATGAAATACCTCCTGGAAAGATGATTCATTATTCAGTGCAGTACAGTCAAGCGAGTTTCAAGTTGTGTAATTGTGATAGCAGCAGAAAGTGACAAAGAAGAAACTTTGTTACAGGGTACAATTTAAGTACCGTATTTGAGAAGTGATTGGGAAAGACATTTTCCCCTGAAAGTAGAACCAACTAATCTGCCTTGCTTTCTTTTTCACAATGTTTCATCATAATGTTTTCCCTTGTTGAATAATGACTGTGACATTCTTTTTCTTACCTTGACATATTTCTCAAGGAGATATTGTCTTAGGTATATTAATAATTCTTAAATATGTTTTAAAATATTGGTTTTAATTGGAAAAACAATTATAATATTGATTGTTCATGGCTCAGTATGTTGGCACATCTTTCTTGTGCAAACGACTGTTGACCATAAAAACAGAATTGTGATTTTAAATTATATTGTGCTTGTTTAATGTAGCATGTACACTTCCCTGGCTCAGAGTGGGCTGCTTCACAAAACTGTATAAAACTGGCTTACTTTTTAAAATTCTCCAGCACAGGATGGTACACTGCATGCATAATTCAATTTGTTGAAGCATCCTAGAAAATTTTTCTTTATTGTTAAAATTGTAGCAACAAGTAGAAATTAATTACTTGTTATAACACAAAGAACTTTTATGCTATATTCCCAATTTTGTTTTATACTGAAGACTTGATTTGCAAATGTGAGTGAAAGATTGACTTTAAATATCTAGAGATGATTAGCTGCCAGCTCTAATCAAATTGAGAAGTAATTAGAAAATCAAAACTTGATTAGCTCTTTGCTTGATTTACTAAAATTACAGTTTATGCAGTTTAAATAATGGGGGAGGGGAGTTTCCTATACTCTAGATACAGTAGAGTCTACTATGTTAGGGCAGGAGGGGTACTCGCTACTTTAAGTACTTTCTAAACCTGACAATACTTTTCTGTTCCTTTACGATACTACAATACTATATATTAGTATTTTACTTTTACTTTTCTGAGAATAAAACTTTCTCTTGATTGTTACATATAATACAATGTTATATATGAGTTAACTTTTTAAGGATCATTTTAAATATACGTAGAATCATTGTTTAATCATGGATATATATTCAGGATTTTTTCAATTGCTGGATATAAAAGCCTTGCAAGGTGTACTGATCCATGAATAAATGATTGGATATTTTAGATTAAGGTAAAGGAAAACAAACAGTACACCACTGTATTAGTCAGCTAGGACTGTCATAGCAGAATACCCGGCCCCCCGACCGGGGCCCAAACCCGTGTCCCCTGCATCGGCAGGTGGACTCTCAACCCCTGCACCACCAGGGAAGCCCTCTAGGAGTGTTTTGTTTTGTTTTGTTTTTTTGTCACAGATATCAAGCTTTTGTCCAAAAATAAACATGGTGGCTCTTAGCCAAAATTAGATGTGGAACTAAGTGACTCTCATTTTATGTATTTCTATAACTTTGAAGTCTCAATAATTGCCAAACCAGCAGCACATTATTGTCTGTCAGCTATTTGGTGATTTAGTAATTCATCCCTTCTTAGGTAAAGCCACAAGGTTCACAATGTTTATACATCCAGAAAAACCTTTTTCTGGCTCCCTCAAAATACTAGCACAATTATATAAGGATATTCCTCATGAAGTATTTTTTAAGCATTCTATTTTTGAAGATGCTTAGTGATCTTAATTGTTAAAAAGTTATTTCTAGATTTTCAAAATATAGATTATAAACAAATTCCTCTCTTTCTCTCCACTAGAAAGAGTTCTGTTGGACATATTTAGGCATCATTTTTTATAGTTATATTGAAATTCTGATTTGTGGAAAATTAAAATTATATCTGATTTTTATTTAATATTTAAGCGTTTTATTTCTTACCCCATATCATTTATTTTTAGATTCTTTCAAGTAAGGCATTTAAAACACAAATCAGCTTTAGAAATACGACAGAACTGTTGAAGCAGTTACAGGGTGAGCTCATTTCATTGTGTTTTGCTTTATTGTGCTTCACAGGTATTGCATTTTCTACAAATTGAAGGTTTGTGGCAACCCTGCGTCTATTCTAGCAAGTCTATCAGTGTCATTTTTCTAATAACATTTGCTCACTCCATGTCTCTGGTCACATTTTGGTGATTCTCATATATCAGACGTTTTTATTATAATTATAGTTGTTATGGTGATCTGTGATGAGTGATCTTTGATGTTACTATTGTAATTGTTTTGGGATTCCATGAACTGCACTCATGTAAGACAATGAACTTAATCGATAAATGTTGTATGTTCTGACTGCTCCAATGACCGGCCATTCACCCATCTCTCTTTCTCCTCTGGCCTCCCTGTTCCCTCAGACACAATATTGAAATGAGGCCAATTAACAACCTTACAATAACCTGTAAGTCAAAAGCTAGAAATGATTAACTGTAGGAAGGAAGGCATGTCAAAAGCAAAGATAAGATGAAAGCTCAGCCTCTTACACCAGTTAGCCAAGTTGTGAATGCAAAGGAAGAGTTCTTGAAGGAAATTAAAAGTGCAACTCCAGTGAACACACAAATGATAAGAAAGTGAAACTCTTATAGCTGATATGGAGAAAGTTTTAATCATCTGGATAGATGATCAAACCAGCCACAACATTCCCTTAAGTCAAAACTTAATCCAGGGACTTCCCTGGTGGCGCAGTGGTTGAGAGTCCGCCTGCCAATGCAGGGGACACGGGGTTTGTGCCCCGGTCCGGGAAGATCCCACATGCCGCGGAGCGCCTGGGCCCGTGAGCCATGGCCGCTGAGCCTGGGCGTCCGGAGCCTGTGCTCCGCAACGGGAGAGGCCGCAACAGTGAGAGGCCCGCATACGGCAAAAAAAAAAAAAAAAAAAAAAAAAAAACCTTAATCCAGAGCAAGACCCTAAGTCTCTTCAATTCTGTGAAGTCTCACACAGGTGAGGAAGGTGCAGAAGAAAAGTTTAAAGCTAGCAGAGGTTGGTTCATGAGGTTTAAGGAAGGAAGCCAAGCTGTCTCCATAACATAATGCAAGGTGAAGCAGCAAGTATAGATGTAGAAGCTGCAGCAAGTTATCCAGAAGATCCAGCTAAGATAATTAGTGATGGCGGCTATGCTAAACAACAGATTTTCAGTATAGACTACACAGCCTTATATTGGAAGAAGATGCCATCTAGTTTTCTCAAGAGAAGTCAGTGCCTAGCTTCAAAGCATCAAAGGGCAGGCTGACTATTAGTTTTCTTATACCAGTAGGTCCTTACTGGGCTTAATTCAGTCTACTTTTATAATTTCCCTAGTATCCCATACATATTTCCTCCTTCATTTATTCTGAATTTCTATTAATTCAGTTTACTTATTGATTTGATATACAATTGAAATGATTTATCTCCTGCTCATCAAGGAATTGTTTCACAGCACTCTTGTCTGAACTTGAATACAGATTTCTGCCCACGTGTCGATAGTGTAATTTAGGTAATTGACAGAGACAAAGCCAGTTCACAAAGTTAATTAAATTTTCCATCTCTTCACTTTCAATTAGTTTCATTGATATGACATGTTTTTCTCTATTTAATGTCTCACCATTATCACTAGGCAGTACACAGGTCATTGCTAGTCTGTCAAATAAATAGCAATTATTAAAATAGTCTTTAAGTAGACACTATTTTGATGTTTTAATTGTCCTCTTCGAACAGCTGAGTGTTGTATTAGTATTTACTTCATTTATGTAGCAATTTTAATTAGTTCTTGAAGGTTTTTTGTGTTTTTTCTTTCATATCTGGCACCCAGAATGGGAACCAGGTAATGGAATGCAAAGGAAGTAAGTAATAGTAGTATAATATCTCTTACTACAGTGTGATAGATAAAATATTAGTTTAAGACTGTAGGGTCCTTAAATTAATCCTGATTCTTTATGCCCTCCTTATTGTATAAAGATCACTTATGATATGGGACAGTTAACTACGTTGGATCTGTTGAAACCTAAAGGAATTTTTATAGGAGTGTTATTAAGGACATATTTATAGATTAATGTTATATTCACTCTGAGGAGACGTCTAATAATCATTGAACATTTTGTCTAATACTGAGATTTCACCTAAGTGGCTTTACTTTTACATACATACATACATACATACACAATTATAAAAATATTAGTACTTTTTCTTTTGATATGTTTTTGAATTTTCCTTTTGTAAAAGCCATGTAATATTCATAGAATTGAAAAGTCTGTCAAGAATAGCAGTTTAGTATCTTATATTTTTACTAATAAATTCATATTCATAAAAGCTCCCTTACTCCTTTTCCCTCCCACAGTGGAATTCCTGTCATGTAACAAACAAGAAATAACTTACTGTTTTGGTGATTTATGTATTTACGTATTCTACTTGCCCTGTATTCAGAAAGAGAAGTTAACCAGGCTGGCTGGAGGAATTATTTTTTACAGTATAACATCCTTCTCTATGGAAATCGAGATCATTTAAAATAAAATATGTGTGTTTTAAGGCAATAGCAAAAACAATTGAGACAATATGTATGTTACAAAAAGTGTTATTTGAATTTAGACTACTTGACTGACTCCTAAGAGAAGTGATTAGCATTATTTTTTCTATAATGGCCATCTCAACCTTAATCTCTACTTTCTGAGACCACTTCTGTTTCTTAAGAGTTTGTTCTAGTTATTTAAGAGTAAAAAATCATATGTGTTCATTGGTTAGTGTAATATTTTTGTAGAGTCCTTGAGATGTTCATTCTAAATTAACTATTTTATAGAACAGAAAAGTTAACAAGTAGCCACAAAATATGGCTGAGATATGCATTGCTTCTGAATTTTTATATTGCATTCTGTTTTTCAGGAAGGTCTACTTTTCATGTTTTGAAATATGTGAAGAAAATATATTCTAAAAATGAGCAATATTTAGTTATGCTCCACCATCATATAGCTCCAGATATCACTGTTTTAAAATGCCTTTAGCTACAATAATCATAATTACTTGTTACCTTAAGAGAAAGGGAATTTATTCTAAGGATATGTATCTCACAGAATTAAAGGAAAGGCTTAACAATGGGCTTCACCAGAGCAGCTCTTAGATCACCAAGGGCACCATTGATTCTGTTGTGTTGAGTTCTGCCATTGATGTGACTCAGCTATGAGCTCATTCACATTCTGTGTCTCATGGTTCAAATTATAAACATCGGTTGGCTTAGTCCAGTTATAGATTATCTCTTATTTGGTCAGGTACTGGTCAACTACGGTCAAAGAGGTTGTGTCACATTATATTGTACAACAGGACAACCAGGCCTGTGGGAGAGGGAGTGTACTGGAGAGGATTGGGGAGAAGTCAGGATGAAAGGAGAGCAAGGAAGAAATCAATAGCCATTATAGTCATCACTGTAAGGCCTTTTCAGGCTTGTTAAAATTGTATCTTCTCTGTGAAATGTCTTCATTTCTGGAGAGAGTCTTCACCTTTCCTTTTAAATCCTAGTAGCACTAATTCCATATAATTAAAATGAGCTTGTCATATTCTGTCCTGTATGTTAGTTATTTTTTGTAGTCACTTGTTTTAGTTCCTCAAACATTGTTACTATTCAGGTAACTGAATATCCTGTATATGGCAAAAGGTTATGTTCTCAGCATTCAGCTTCCCCCTGTACCAGGGGCACAAGAGGTGAAACTTCATGAAAAATTCCTCGAGAAAAAGTTGAGATCTTCATGTGTACACATTAGACTGGTGGGGAAGTCGGGAGAAACATTTCTGTGGCAAATGTTGCAAGTAAACAAAACCTATCTTTTGAATAGCCTTTAATAATTGTGTTTGAAAAGATGAGCAAGTACATGTAATAACCCGGAGTAATGTTATAATATTCTGCTAAGTAAAACAAAAGACACACCAAAAAAATAAAAGTTCAAACAACTTTCAAAAATACACAAAAGATACTGATTTGTGTGTGTGTGTATATGACTGTGTGAATTTGTAGGTATTTCTCTACATATATTTTAGGATGAAAAAAAAAAAACTTTTGGAAAAATAAATGCCAAAATATTAAATCTGATTTTTCTAGACCAGTGGTTCTCACAGTGTGGCAATCAGTTGTTCTCAAAGTGTGGACATACAGCATCAATGTCACCTGGGAACTTGTTAAGATGCAAATTTTATCTACTGAATTAGAAATTCTCGGAATAGGGCCCAGCACTATGAATTTTAATAAGCCTAAATGCTGTCAAGCTGATTCTGTTGGGCACTAAAGTTTGAGAAACAGTACTTTAGTCTAGATGATGTGATTACAAGAGATTTATTTTCTTCCTGGTGCTTGATGAATATGTCGTTTGTTTGAATTTATAAAGTACTTCAAATGTTAATTTCCTAGAGAAGGATGCCTTCTGAATAGCCCCATTGTATATTTCTTTGTAAATTCTACTCTTGCAAGGCTGGTTTGCATACACTGTGTGCAATAAATGCATTGTGATAGCTTGATTGAAATTGGCTCCAAAGTGTACCTCCATCTCTGCCTCTTGTAGATTCAAAGGAATGTATTGAGGATGGTTCACCAAGATCAAGGTTCATGGTTTGAACAACTTTTGGTAATGCAGTGTGAAATAGTTTATTTTAATGCATTTCTTCAGGGCTGCAACAGATGTAAAAATGTATCTTGTGTAAACCATACCACAGCACAAGTATGGAATTATTAATTTCAAAAATTTAAATAGAAACTAATTACATTCTGGAAAAGGCAAGAAACTTTCTATTGAGCTGGACGTCAACATAAACTTCTCATTATTCTTGAGTTTATTGATGCCTGCAGGTCATATTAAAGGTCACTTAACAAGAGCAATGACAAGGAAGAAAGAAAGTTGCAAATCAGTCTTATCTTTGGGGATTTGTACTCTATCCATTTAATTTTTCCAGCCCTTGAAGATTTATAACAGCTGTTTTACTTCTGTATTTTGTACTCTGGGAAATATAAAGGCACCGTTAGTTAACAGGAAGGAATTTGGATAAAAGAGAAACTAGATAGAAATGATTTTTAGGAGGGAAATAAAGACAGTTCCAACAAGACTAAAAATAAAGAGAGATGAAAAAGGACAAATAATGACTTTAGATATAATAAAATGTTGAAAAATGGATTTTATTGAATATAAATATTTTGAGTTGTCTTCTTTAGAGATTGTATAAATTTCTACATAGCCTCATCATTCTTTAAGTGAAGTTCAGATCATACTAAACTGTGATAGGTTTCCCAAACTTCCTTAATCTATTTCTTTCTAAACTCTGACTGCACTTATCGTTTGTGTTATATAAGCTTAGCACTTGTTTATGTTAGTTTATTGACCAAATTAAAAAAAAAAATGGTTTAGGATGTCATTCTTATTTATCCAATTAAGTAGTACATACATTGAGAGCCAAGAGATACAATGACTGCTTCCCTCATACCCTCACTTATGGTCTTTGTAATTGTTTTTAAAATATGTTAATTGTTTAGGGTATGAGCCTTCTAGAAGCAGGAGCCAGTATGTGACATCTGCATTAGTTATCTATTGAATGTTAACAAATTACCCCAAAACTTTGTGGCTTCAAACAACACATATTGATTATCTCATGGTTTATTTGAATTAGGAATCTTAGGCTCAGCTTAGCTGGATCCTTTGACTCAGAATACCTTACAAAGCTAAAATTAAGGTTTGGGGACAGGTACAGTCATCACAAGGCTTGGCTAGTGAAGGATCTGCTTCTAAATCCACTCGTGGGGGTTAATGGCAGGAGTCAGTTCCTCAGTGACTGTAGAACTGAAAGACTCAGTTCAATGCAACACAGCAAATATAAATAAAGGTCCTAAAAGTAAAGGGATCATGTGGCAGCAACAAAGAAAGTGATGGGAGAAAGTGATAGAAAATGAAGCCAGAGGGAAAGAAGTGGAAGATTATTTATGATATTTTTTTTCAAATGTCAATGTGCATATGAATAAACTGGGGATCTTTTAAAATGTAGATTTAAATTCAGAAAGTCTAGAATGGTACCTGAGATTTTGCATGTCCTACCAAGTGATGTTGATGCTGCTGGTCTGAGGAACACACTCTGAGTAGCAAGGAATGAAGGTATTAGAGATTATTATGCAGATTATTGACTTTTACTGGGAGTGACGTAAACCATGCAAAGGATTTGAACAGAGATGTAATGTGGTCTTCTCCCAGGCTGATATGTTTAGAGTAGATTTTCACTGGCAGAAATAGAGATGGGGAAACCAATAAAAAGCCTGTTGAAATAAACAGATGATGATGATAATGACCTAGGGAAAGGCAGTAACAGTGGAAAGGGTAAGAAGTGGAATTTTTCTAGGTATATTTTGAAGGTGGAACTTACAGAATCATTTGATGGCTTAGTTGTTGTATGTGAGTGAATAAGAGGAATGTAAAAGGATCAAGGTTTTTGACTTAAGCAACAGGAACACGGTGATTGTTGGGTTTTGAGAAGGGGAAGACTAAAGAAGTAGCAGATTTGTCAGGAAAAATTAGGAATTTTGGCCAATTTAGCTTTGGGATTGCTTATTGGATATCCAAAAGGAGATGTTAAATACGTAATTCTGGAGTTCAGATAATAAATCTTTCTGGAGACATAAATTTGGAAAAAATCAGAATATAAATGATTTTTTAATTTATAAGAGTATATGGTGTCACCTAAGGAGTAATTTCTATTAGATAACTAGTGCAAATACTGGAACGTTTTAACCTCAGGAGATTTATAAAACAAGGCTAAGGCAGCAAACAAGACTCAAAAAGAGCAAACAGTAACTTAGGAGGAAAATCAGAAGTCACCAGTCCCAAGAGCTGAGTGAAGAAAGTGTTTCAAGTGTTTAAGTAGGGATCAATGTTGTTAAATGTTGCTGTGGTTGAAGGAAGACTTTAGACTGAGAATTGACCATTAGATTTAGCATCTCAATAGTTACCGATGACCTTGACAATAGCAGCTCAGTGAAATGTGGAGACAAAAGCCTTATTGGAGCCAGCGTAAGAGAATGAGAGTGGATAAGTTGAAGACTGGATGACTAGATAACTATTTGAAATAGTTTTGCAGTACATGGGAGCAGAGAAACTAGGTGTTCCCTGGAGGGGAAGTTGGTCAAGAGAGGAATTTATTAAGAGAGGGGAAATAAGATCATGGCTGTATGCCAGTAGGGTATATCCAATAAAGAGGAAAAACCTGATGATGTAGTGGTAAAACGTGACAATTACTTGAGTCATATTTTTGAGTAGACAAGAGGGTGTGGGAACTAACGTGTAAGAGGAATACAAGCTTTAGAAAGAAGTATGAAAAATTAATTCATTCTAACAGTTTAACAGAAGGGAAGGAAGTATATATGGGCAAAATAGTAAGTAGATGTGTTAATGAGAATTTACTATAGTTGTTTTTTCTTTAATCTAACTATAGTTGATTTACAATACTATGTTAGTTTCAGGTGTACAGCACAGTGATTCAGTTATGTGTATATTCTTTTTCAGATACTTTTCCATTATAGGCCATTATAAGATATTGAATATAGCTTACTGTACTATACAGTAAATCCTTGTTCATTATTTTATATATAGTGGTGTATATCTGTTAATCGCATACTACTAATTTATCTCTCCCCCACTTTTCCCTTTGGTAACCATAAGTTTGTTTTCTATGTCAGTCTGTTTCTGTTTTGTAAATGAGTTCATTTGTATTATTTTTTAGATTCCACATATAAGTGATATATAATATTTGTCTTTCTCTGTCTGACTTGATTCAGTATGAGAATCTCTAGGTCCATCCATGTTGCTGCAAATGGCAATATTTTATTCTTTTTATGTGTGAGTAATATTCTATTATATATGTGGAATATATATAGTAATATTCCATTTTATATAGATACACACACACACACACACATATATACACACTACATCTTCTTTATCCATTCATCTGTTGGTGAACACTTAGATTGCTTCCATGTCGTAGCTATTGTAAAATGTGCTGCTATGAATATTGGGGTGCCTGTATCTTTTTGAATTCGAATTTTCATCTTTTCTGGATATATGCCCAGGAGTGGGATCGCTGGATCATATGGTAACTCTATTTTTAGTTTTTAAGGAAACTTCATAATGTTTTCCAGAGTGGCTGCACCATTTTACATTTCCACCAACAATGTAGGAGGATTCTGTTTTCTCCAAACCACCCTCCATATTTATTATTTGTAGACTTTTTGATGATGACCATTCAGACAATTTGCATTTCTCTAATAATTAGTGATGTTGAGCATCTTTTAATATGCCTGTTGGCCAACTCTGACTTCTTTGGGGAAATGTCTACTTAGGCCTTCTGCCCATTTTTTTATTGGGCTGTTTGTTTTTTTGATATTGAGTTGTATGAGCTGTTTATATATTTTGGAAATTAAGCCCTTGTCAGTCACAGTGTGTGCAAATATTTTCTCCCAGTCTGTAGATTGTCTTTTCGTTTTGTTTATAGTTTCCTTTGCTGTGCAAAGCTTATAAGTTTGATTAGGTTCCATTTGTTTATTTTTGCTTTTATTTCTTTTGCCTTGATCTAAGAAAATATTGCTACAATTTATGTCACAGAATGTTTTGCCTCTTTCCTCTTCTAGGAGTTTTATTTTTGTGTATAGTGTGAGGTAGTGTTCTAACTTCATTGATCTACATGAGTCTGTCCAGTTTTCCCAACACCACCTTGCTGAAGGGACTATCTTTTCTCCATTGTATATTCTTGCCTCCTTTTTCAAAGATTAATTGACCATAGTTCTCTTCTGAGTGTTCCTTTTCTCAGTGAAATTAAGAGGCATGGCTATCTGCTAGGAAAGAGTAAAGCAAGTGATAGAGGTTTGATAAATAAGTAGAAGGTCTGGAGAGTCATCTAGGCTTGCAAAATGAATATCCTAGAGAAATATAGGAACTCTGCTTAGAAATAAAAACAAGGTTAGTAGCCATGAATTTAAAGTTATATTAGACAGCCTTTGGTTGTTTTTTTCTCCAGATATATTTTTTGTCACTCCCTTGAAATACTCCATGCTGCCTTTAGGGTTAGTTAATTTTTCATGTACATATTCCAAGTCTAACTGGCACAGGGGGCTTTTTATAATTCTTACATTCTCTAAATCATTGGTCACAGTGCTTTAAACCTAATTGTAAATGATCGATTAACAATTTATCACTTTAGTGATAAGCGAGGGAAAACCTGGAATGTAGAATTGAAAAAAACTTAGATATCATTGAATCCATTTACAGTAAATGATGTTGAAAAAATTAAGGACAGTATAAGTTAACAAACTGGCCTAAGGTCACACCGTTTGTTCAGATTAGGAATCATAAGGTGGTGAGGAAATTCTTACACTTTATTTTAAATATTGCATTTCATATTGGCTCACTCTGTTAAAGCTATCAGTAATCTTCTAATCACCAAAAATGAGAAGCAGGAATCCATTTTAGTAATTCCTTAATCTGAGCAACCTCTAATTGTTACCTTGTAATAAGAGCTGTCATTATTTAGTGTTTATTTCATGTCAGGCACTGTACTAAACACTGTATAAGAACAACTTTATACAGTTCTAACATTAATCCTATCAATTGAGAACTCTTACAGATGGAAAATATAAAGCTTACCCAATATAAATAACTTGTCTAAAACCACACAGCTAGTAAAAGAATCATGAATTCAAACCCAGAACCATGCTCTTAACCAGATAAAGATAGTGACTCTCATACTTTGAAGTATGTCAGAATCACCATAAGTGGTTATTAAAACACAGATTGTTGGGCTCTATTCCCTGAGTTCCTTATTTAGTAGACCTGGAATGGAGCCCAAAAATGTATATTTCTAACAATTTGCCCTTTGATGCTGATGCTGCTGGTCCAGAGACCCCATTTTGAAAACTACTGCAATAGTTTATCTTCCTTTTACAGCAGATACCTCCCTCATATTGCTCCAAGGGTCCCTCTTCTTTTTATTGTCTTCATCATTATCCTAGTTGAACCCTTTCATCCCCTACTCCAGCCTTCCTTACTACAGTCTCCCACACACCTTGAAACTCTGATATTCTGAAAACATCTCACGTATCTAACATTGGAGTATATGAATTTTTAAAGTAAAAGTTAGATATTTATATTATTAATAGCAAGTATGATCTTAACAAATTTGGGGGTTTAAGTATTTAAATTTCTTTGATGTTATATGTCACTGTATGAACTTTTTTTTTCTTCAAAAGATTATAAAAGAAAAAATAGAATAAATAAAAGTCCCATAGATCAATCTGTCATTATCAATAATTATAGCTTATTTGTATAGAGCTTTAAAATATATAAGCAAAATGGACCCAGATTATTAAAATTTCTTCCTACATTAGTAGTCTGTATTCTGTCTCTTCCTCTTGTATCCAAACTACACATCTTAACTAAATCAATCTCTCTTAAGTGGAATTTTCATTGGTTCATGGCTCAGCTCAAGAATTTTCAGTGAATTCCAAATGCCTAATAAATTAAATACAAACTGAACACCTTGAATTTAGAGATTTACAATATGATATCAATTAGTCTGTCCAGACTAGTCTCCCAATTCTATCTCCCTATGTTCAAAACATGTTTGCACTGCTTCTGAATATGTCCAAAATCTACTACTAAGCCAGTGTTCATACAATTCTCTGGACTATTTTTGTCTTTTTGAAATTCTGCCACTGCCTCTGGGCTTAGATTAAAGGTATCTCCTCTATGAAGACATTCCTAAATTCCTGGAAAACTGTATATTCTCTCTCCCTGTTTAAACCTTTCATAGAAAATTTGGGTACTTTTTTAATCAAACTATTTAAGGTGACACAGATATGGATAACACAAACAGAGATGGGATTTAAACCCAGATCTGGATAATTATCTCCACTTACTTAGTCTCTCAGCCTCAATTTTCTTTTCAATAAAATTAGGATAATAATATTTATGTTGTTGCATACAGTGCATTATAGGAATAAATCAAGTAATACATTTAACAGA
Organism: Lagenorhynchus albirostris; assembly: GCF_949774975.1. Taxonomy (NCBI): domain Eukaryota; kingdom Metazoa; phylum Chordata; class Mammalia; order Artiodactyla; family Delphinidae; genus Lagenorhynchus; species Lagenorhynchus albirostris. Next base: position 107,229,090 of record NC_083099.1, on the reverse strand, counting down.
TCATGATATACTCCTTATATAAAGGATTCTCAGTAAATGTTCTGGTAATAGGCAAGAATCTTACATTTTTGAGTTATAGAACTCTAACCCACACTACCTTGACTAGAAGTGGAATGTAATTTTTCAGTATCTTGAAAGACTAGGAATGGATTCTAGTCTAGGCATGTCTAAACCCAAGGTTACACATTATGTCATTATAGTTACTTCTCTCAATCTCCTGGTGTCTTTAATCAGCTTCCTTCTGTATGTGGGCTTTTACTCATGGATATGTTGATGGATATTTACACTGTTACAAATAAATATTTGTAGCAACAAATATTTGCATATATTTCTCTTTCTCCATATATAAATGTGTAGGTATGTGTATGTGTTTGTGTGTGTGCATCTTTCTTGATTCCAGTTAAAAAAAAATAACATTGATTTCTGTTAGAGTCCTTATGTCATTTCAGTAGTTTCTGATGGACCCTGCTTGAATCTCTTGCCCAGTTTTGGCTGTATTGTGGAGAATATGGTACTGTGATTTCCTTATCTGGGTCTTAAGCCCACCTCTGGAAGATATATTGGACAGCCTCCTCATAACTGTATTTAGTGAAAGTGGTGGCTTCCTCAAGGAAGGTGTTCTGGCATGCTAGACCATGCCTAGTGTACTCTTTTTCTCTCTCTTCCTTTACAATATTATAATGAATGCCTGGTGCCCAAGACACTAACTATATATTTGTTTCGAATTATTGGTTAGTCTTCTCCTAACATTTTATGAACTTGAGGATGGGGATTATATGTTACTCATCTTTTTATCTCTTATATAATAATATATTTCTCAAGAAAAATTTTCTATAAAGGTTCTGGGATGAATTTGATTTAACAGAAAAGGTAATGCAGAACAACACACACATTGATCTCTCTTACACACACACAGAGGCACAGAGAAATCTGGGAAAAGGTAAGGGAAAATATTTCAGGAATGCACACTATTGGAAATTTTTATTTCCTCCTTTAGTTAAGAATTCTAGAGAAAGTTTTCTATAAAACTCTTTGTAGTATTTACATTTATGAATAAATTCAGGGTGTGTATTAGAAATAAAATTTGTGGCAGGTATCAAAAGCAATATTAATCCAGGCCACTGCTTCTCAAAGTTTGATGACCATTTGTGTCACCCAGGGTCTTGTTAAAATGCAGATTTTGATTCAGGTAATCTGGGGTTAGGGTCTAAAATTGGATGTATCTAACAAGTTCCAAGTGAAACTGTTGGAGCTTATGTGTAGACCTCACTTTGAGTAGCATGGTTTAGACTAGAGCACAAAATGACAGACACATCTGGCTGTGGACATATTTTTGTGTAGCCAGCATAGGATTTCAACTTTTGAAAATGAGTTTAAATGCCTTCTTATGGACTTAAATGCTCTGATTTATCCATTTCGTACTTTGTTACTTTAAAATCTATTACTTCTCAAATTTAAATTATCACTTTCCCACCAGGGAATATTTTAGGGTTTAGATGCCTGTTCATTGCCTCTATTCATGCCAAATGATTCCAGTGATTCATCTGACTGTTTCCAGGAGAGGCCCTGGATGAGAGGTGCCCTCTCTGGGACTACAACATAGTGAGAGATTCCTGTATTCTTGGTCAAAATATTTGAGTAAGCTTAGATCTTACTCTAATCATTTCTAATATTTTCTATTCTTCCTAAAATGGATGGAATATCCCCCTATGGGGGGCAGGGAGACAGTGGAGAGATGAGGTGATAGTTTGCTGGATTTTAATTTTCAGAAAACAGCAGACAGTCTGCAACCTTTTAGACTTTCTCTTTAAGAACTTGGCATGTCCAGATCAAAGGAATTTATTAGGCTTTTAGCTCTCCTGTTTTTTTATAGCTCAAAATGAACAAATTTTCAAGTACAAAAGAAATGCTTTAAAAGAGTTCTTTTAGTCTTTATTTGAAATCTCCTGCTCTCCTTCAGTTCACAGATACGTCGTACACTGAATGGAGGAATCAGACTACTACACTTTGATCATTTCACTATCTTGTTTGATTAGTGTTTTCAAACTATGGAGTTTATCAGCAGGGGGCAGGTTGATCCCTGTGGCTTATAATGGGCAAAGTATGGGGGAAAAATAGGTTTTTAGAAATCGTTTAAGATCAATCAGTTTCCTCCTTCTTCAAGGTTTAAAAATAACATCATGGACAGATAGACTTTGACACAGAATAAGATCAGATATTTCCAAAGGGAAAACTGACCAGCATGTATGGTGTACTTTTTCCCCTCTTTCTCTCTTTAACATTTTGACTTCCAGTCCTTAGATTATTACAAACTATAACCAAACTCCTTTTTAAAAAAAAAGGAAGCAAGAGGTACAACTACTCAATTTTAAATTTCATTTACTGAGCAAACATCCCTTTCAAAATGAAGGTTAGGGTTGTTAAATGAGATTTTAAGAATTCAGCTCTTTGAGAGAAGGTATTGAACTGTATTGCATGCAGCAGTTTTAACTATTACTGTGAATTTGGGTTATTCATCCTCCACTTGGGGATTGTTAATTTGCAGTTCCATAGCTGTAATTCAGGAGAAATAGCTTTGCCCCTGATAATAAGTTAACATTAAAATATGGGCTTTTTTCTTTGGTGTTTTGAGGGTATTCTTAGTGGGAATACTGTGAAGATTATCAGCTGCTGACCTTTCAATATGGCTGGCAACATATTAGATGAAGGACTGACTTCATTGTAGATCTGGGAAATGCTGTCTGATTATAGATTTTTAAATTTGGGGTAAGATGAGACAAAGTGAGAGAGTTGCATTGACATATATACACTACCAAATGTAAAATAGATAGATAGTGGGAAGCAGCCATATAGCTCAGGGAGATCAGCTCGGTGCTTTGTGACCACCTAGAAGGGTGGGATAGGGTGGGTGGGAGGGAGATGCAAGAGGGAGGGGACATGGGAACATATGTATACATATAGCTGATTCACTTTGTTATACAACAGAAACTAACACAACATTGTAAAGCAATTATACTCCAATAAAGATGTTAAAAAAAAAAATTGGGGGTAAAGGACATCATGGAGGACTTTGAGTTTAAATAAATTTAACTAGTTTGCTATTTGAAATGCAACTACGGGCACAGGGACCTAAAGAAAAAAGATGCTGTTTAGGCCAGATATTCAATGTACACGTTTGCCTTGAACATAGCCCTAGTTCCTGATGTTCCACTGTGAGGCATCCAGTGGGAGCTTCATGTGATGGAGCCCATCTTGGGTGACCAACTGCTAGGGTTGTTCATGATACAGGATGTCTCTATGCTTTTTTTGTTACCCCAGTTGTGTAAAGAAGAGGGCAATTCTGGATAAACTATTTCATACTAAGAAGTAAATGACTGCTAGCTCAGATGGCAAATGAAGAGAATTTTAATGAAGAAAATCTCAAGCAGCTTTACAAAATAAAATGAAGATTATACCAAAGCCTACGGAGATATTTTTGGATTTTATAGGTATCCCAAAGCCATTTTTTTTTAACATCTTTATTGGGGTATAATTGCTTTACAATGGTGTATTAGTTTCTGCTTTATAACAAAGTGAATCAGTCATACATAAACATATGTTCCCACATGTCTTCCCTGTTGCATCTCCCTCCCTCCCACCCTCCCTATCCCACCCCTCCAGGCTGTCACAAAGCACCGAGCCAATATCCCTGTGCCATGCGGCTGCTTCCCACTAGCTATCTACCTTACTGCGTTTGTTAGTGTGTATATGCCCATGACTCTCTCTCGCCCTGTCACAGCTCACCCTTCCCCCTCCCCATAACCTCAAGTCCGTTCTCTAGGAGGTCTGCGTCTTTATTCCTGCTTTACCCCTAGGTTCTTCATGACATTTTTTTTTCTTAAATTCCATATATATGTGTTAGCATACGGTATTTGTCTTTTTCTTTCTGACTTACTTCACTCTGTATGACAGACTCTAGGTCTATCCACCTCATTACAAATAGCTCAATTTCGTTTCTTTTTATGGCTGAGTAATATTCCATTGTATATATGTGCCACATCTTCTTTATCCATTCATCCGGTGACGGGCACTTAGGTTGTTTCCATCTCCGGGCTATTGTAAACAGAGCTGCAATAAACATTTTGGTACATGACTCTTTTTGAATTTTGGTTTTCTCAGGGTATATGCCCAGTAGTGGGATTGCTGGGTCATATGGTAGTTCTATTTGTAGTTTTTTAAGGAACCTCCATACTGTTCTCCATAGTGGCTGAACCAATTCACATTCCCACCAGCAGTGCAAGAGTGTTCCCTTTTCTCCACACCCTCTCCAGCATTTATTGTTTCTAGATTTTTTGATGATGGCCATTCTGACTGGTGTGAGATGATATCTCATTGTAGTTTTGATTTGCATTTCTCTAATGATTAATGATGTTGAGCATTCTTTCATGTGTTTGTTGGCAGTCTGTATATCTTCTTTGGAGAAATGTCTATTTAGGTCTTCTGCCCATTTTTGGATTGGGTTGTTTGTTTTTTTGTTATTGAGCTGCATGAGCTGCTTGTAAATTTTGGAGATTAATCCTTTGTCGGTTGCTTCATTTGCAAATATTTTCTCCCATTCTGAGGGTTGTCTTTTGGTCTTGTTTATGGTTTCCTTTGCTGTGCAAAAGCTTTGAAGTTTCATTAGGTCCCATTTGTTTATTTTTGTTTTTATTTCCATTACTCTAGGAGGTGGGTCAGAAAGGATCTTGCTTTGATTTATGTCATAGAGTGTTCTGCCTATGTTTTCCTCTAAGAGTTTGATAGTTTCTGGCCTTACATTTAGGTCTTTAATCCATTTTGAGCTTATTTTTGTGTATGGTGTTAGGGAGTGATCTAATCTCATACTTTTACATGTACCTGTCCAGTTTTCCCAGCACCACTTATTGAAGAGGCTGTCCTTTCTCCGTTGTACATTACTGCCACCTTTATCAAAGATAAGGTGTCCATATGTGCATGGGTTTATCTCTGGGCTTTCTATCCTGTTCCATTGATCTATCTTTCTGTTTTTGTGCCAGTACCATACCGTCTTGATTACTGTAGCTTTGTAGTATAGTCTGAAGTCAGGGAGCCTGATTCCTCCAGTTCCTTCTTTCGTTCTCAAGATTGCTTTGGCTATTCGGGGTCTTTTGTGTTTCCATACAAATTGTGAAATTTTTTGTTCTAGTTCTGTGAAAAATGCCAGTGGTAGTTTGATAGGGATTGCATTGAATCTATAGATTGCTTTGGGTAGTAGAGTCATTTTCACAATGTTGATTCTTCCAATCCAAGAACATGGTATATCTCTCCATCTATTTGTATCATCTTTAATTTCTTTCATCAGTGTCTTATAATTTTCTGCATACAGGTCTTTTGTCTCCTTAGGTAGGTTTATTTCTAGATATTTTATTCTTTTTGTTGCAATGGTAAATGGGAGTGTTTTCTTGATTTCACTTTCAGATTTTTCATCATTAGTATATAGGAATGCCAGAGATTTCTGTGCATTAATTTTGTATCCTGCCACTTTACCAAATTCATTGATTAGCTCTAGTAGTTTTCTGGTAGCATCTTTAGGGTTCTCTATGTATAGTATCATGTCATCTGCAAACAGTGACAGCTTTACTTCTTCTTTTCCAATTTGGATTCCTTTTATTTCCTTTTCTTCTCTGATTGCTGTGGCTAAAACTTCCAAAACAATGTTGAATAATAGTGGTGAGAGTGGGCAACCTTGTCTTGTTCCTGATCTTAGTGGAAATGCTTTCAGTTTTTCACCATTGAGGATGATGTTTGCTGTGGGCTTGTCATATATGGCCTTTATTATGTTGAGGAAAGTTCCCTCTATGCCTACTTTCTGCAGAGTTTTTATCATAAATGGGTGTTGAATTTTGTCAAAAGCTTTCTCTGCATCTATTGAGATGATCATATGGTTTTTCTCCTTCAATTTGTTAATATGGTTTATCACATTGATAGATTTGCGTATATTGAAGAATCCTTGCATTCCTGGAATAAACCCCACTTGATCATGGTGTATGATCCTTTTAATGTGCTGTTGGATTCTGTTTGCTAGTATTTTGTTGAGGATTTTTGCATCTATGTTCATCAGTGATATTGGCCTGTAGTTTTCTTTCTTTGTGACATCCTTGTCTGGTTTTGGTATCAAGGTGATGGTGGCCTCGTAGAAGGAGTTAGGGAGTGGTCCTCCCTCTGCTATATTTTGGAAGAGTTTGAGAAGGATAGGTGTTAGCTCTTCTCTAAATGTTTGATAGAATTCGCCTGTGAAGCCATCTGGTCCTGGGCTTTTCTTTGTTGGAAGATTTTTAATCACAGTTTCAATTTCAGTGCTTGTGATTGGTCTGTTCATATTTTCTATTTCTTCCTGATTCAGTCTTGGCACGTTGTTCATTTCTAAGAATTTGTCCATTTCTTCCAGATTGTCCATTTTATTGGCATAGAGTTGCTTGTAGTAATCTCTCATGATCTCTTTTATCTCTGCAGTGTCAGTTGTTACCTCTCCTTTTTCATTTCTAATTCTATTGATTTGAGTCTTCTCCCTTTTTTTCTTGATGAGTCTGGCTAGTGGTTTATCTATTTTGTTTATCTTCTCAAAGAACCAGCTTTTAGTTTTATTGATCTTTGCTATTGTTTCCTTCATTTCTTTTTCATTTATTTCTGATCTGATTTTTATGATTTCTTTCCTTCTGCTAGCTTTGGGGTTTTTTGTTCTTCTTTCTCTAATTGCTTGAGGTGCAAGGTTAGGTTGTTTATTCGAGATGTTTCCTGCTTCTTAAGGTGGGCTTGTATTGCTATAAACTTCCCCCTTAGAACTGCTTTTGCTGCATCCCACAGGTTTTGGGTCGTTGTGTCTCCATTGTCATTTGTTTCTAGGTATTTTTTGATTTCCTCTTTGATTTCTTCAGTGATCTCTTCATTATTAAGTAGTGTATTGTTTAGCCTCCATGTGTTTGTATTTTTTACAGATCTTTTCCTGTAATTGATATCTAGTCTCATGGCGTTGTGGTCAGAAAAGATACTTGATACAATTTCAATTTTCTTAAATTTACCAAGGCTTGATTTGTGATCTAAGATATGATCTATCCTGGAGAATGTTCCATGAGCACTTGAGAAAAATGTGTATTCTGTTGTTTTTGGATGGAGTGTCCTATAAATATCAATTAAGACCATCTTGTTTAATGTATCATTTAAAGCTTGTGTTTCCGTATTTATTTTCATTTTGGATGGATGATCTGTCCATGGGTGAAAGTGGGGTGTTTAAGTCCCCTACTATGAATGTGTTACTGTCGATTTCCCCTTTTATGGCTGTTAGTATTTGCCTTATGTATTGAGGTGCTCCTATGTTGGGTGCATAAATATTTACAATTGTTATATCTTCTTCTTGGATCGATCCCTTGATCATTATGTAGTGTCCTTCTTTGTCTCTTTTAATAGTCCTTATTTTAAAGTCTATTTTGTCTGATATGAGAATTGCTACTCCAGCTTTCTTTTGGCTTCCATTTGCATGGAATATCTTTTTCCATCCCCTTACTTTCAGTCTGTATGTGTCTCTAGGTCTGAAGTGGGTCTCTTGTAGACAGCATATATAAGGGTCTTGTTTTTGTATCCATTCAGCTAATCTGTGTCTTTTGGTGGGAGCATTTAGTCCATTTACATTTAAGGTAATTATCGATATGTATTTTCCTATTCCCATTTTCTAAATTGTTTTGGGTTCGTTATTATAGGTCTTTTCCTTCTCTTGTGTTTCTTGCCTAGAGAAGATCCTTTAGCATTTGTTGTAAAGCTGGTTTGGTGGTGCTGAACTCTCTCAGCTTTTGCTTGTCTGTAAAGGTTTTAATTTCTCCATCAAATCTGAATGAGATCCTTGCTGGGTAGAGTAGTCTTGGCTGCATGTTTGTCTCCTTTATCACTTTCAGTATGTCCTGCCACTCCCTTCTGGCTTGTAGGGTTTCTGCTGAGAGATCAGCTGTTAACCTTATGGGGATTCCCTTATGTGTTATTTGTTGTTTTTCCCTTGCTGCTTTTAATATGCTTTCTTTGTATTTAATTTTTGAGAGTTTGATTAATATGTGTCTTGGCGTATTTCTCCTTGGATTTATCTTGTATGGGACTGTCTGTGCTTCCTGGACTTGATTAACTATTTCCTTTCCCATATTAGGGAAGTTTTCAACTATAATCTCTTCAAATATTTTCTCAGTCCCTTTCTTTTTGTCTTCTTCTTCTGGAACCCCTATAATTCGAATGTTGGTGCGTTTAATGTTGTCCCAGAGGTCTCTGAGACTGTCCTCAGTTCTTTTCATTCTTTTTTCTTTATTCTGCTCTGCAGTAGTTATTTCCACTATTTTATCTTCCAGGTCACTTATCCGTTCTTCTGCCTCAGTTATTCTGCTATTGATCCCATCTAGAGTACTTTTAATTTCATTTATTGTGTTGTTCATCGTTGCTTGTTTCATCTTTAGTTCTTCTAGGTCCTTGTTAACTGATTCTTGCATTTTGTCCAATCTATTGTCCATTCTATCTCCAAGATTTCGGATCAACCTTACTATCATTATTCTGAATTCTCTTTCAGGTAGACTGCCTATTTCCTCTTCATTTGTTAGGTCTGGTGCATTTTTATCTTGCTCCTTTATCTGCTGTGTGTTTTTCTGTCTTCTCATTTTGCTTATCTTACTGTGTTTGGGGTCTCCTTTTTGCAGGCTGCAGGTTTGTAGTTCCTCCTGTTTTTGATGTCTGTCTCCAGTGGCTAAGGTTGGTTCAGTGGGTTGTGTAGGCTTCCTGGTGGAGGGGACTAGTGCCTGTGTTGTGGTGGATGAGGCTGGATCTTGTCTCTCTAGTGGGCAGGTTCACGTCTGGTGGTGTGTTTGGGGGTGTCTGTGGCCTTATTATGATTTTAGGCAGCCTCTCTGCTAATGGGTGGGGTTGTGTTCCTGTTTTGCTAGTTGTTTGGCATAGGTTTTCCAGCACTGTGGCTTACTGGTCGTTGAGTGAAGCTGGGTGCTGGTGTTAAGATGGAGGTCTCTGGGAGATTTTCGCCGTTTGATATTATGTGGAGCTGGGAGGTCTCTTGTTGATCAGTGTCCTGAAGTTGGCTGTCCTACCTCAGAGGCAGAGCCCTGCCTCCTGGCTGGAGCACCAAAAGCTTTTCATCCACAGGCTCAGGATAAAAGGGAGAAAAAGTAGAGGGAATTAGTAGAAGTATGAGGAAAGAAAGAAGGAAAGGAGGGTAGGAAGGAAGGAAGAAAGAAAGAAAGAAGCAATGAAGGAAAGAAGGCAAGAAGGAAAGAAAGGAGGGAGGGAGGGAGGGAGGAAGGAAGGAAGGAGGGAAAGAAGGAAAAAAGACAGAAAGAAAGAAGATACAGTAAAAATAAAATAAAGTATAATAAAGTTATTGAATTAAAAAATTCTTATTTAGGAAAAAAAAAAGGGACGGAAAGAACCTTAGGACAAATGTTGGAAGCAAAGCTATACAGACAAAATCTTACACAGAAGCATACACATACACCCTCACTAAAAGAGGTAAATGGGGAAAAATCCTAAATCTTGCTGTCAGAGACCACCTCCTCAATTTGGGATGATTCGTTGTCTAAAGGAGGGAAGGAAGGACGGAAAGAAAGAAAGAAAGAATGAAGGTAAAGTATAATAACGTTATTAAAATTAATTATTTAGAAAAAAAATTAAAATTAAAAAAAAAACATGGACGGATAGAACCCTAGGACAAATAGTGGAAGCAAGACTATACAGACAAGATCTCACACAGAAGCATACACATACACATTCACAAAAAGAGGAAAGGGGAAAAAATCATAGATCTTGCTCCTAAAGTCCACTTCCTTAATTTGGGATGATTGGTTGTCTATTCAGGTATTCCACAGATGCAGGGTATATCAAGTTGATTGTGGAGCTTTAATCCGTTGCTTCTGAGGCTGCTGGGAGAGATTTCCCTTTCTCTTCTTTGTTCTCACAGCTCCCAGGGCTAAGCTTTGGATTTGGCCCTGCCACTGCGTGTAGATCGCTGGAGGGCGTCTGTTTTTTGCTCAGACAGGATGGGGTTAAAAGAGCCGCTGATTGGGGGCTCTGGCGCACTCAGGCTGGCGGGGATGGAGGGGCACAGAGTGTGGGGCGGGCCTGCGGTGGCAAAGGCCGGCGTGACTTTGCACCAGCCTGAGGCGCGCTGTGCGCTCTCCCGGGGAAGTTGTCCCTGGATCCCGGGAACCCGGCAGTGGCGGGCTGCACAGGCTCCGCGGAAGAGGGGTGTGGAGAGTGACCTGTGCTCGCACACAGGCCCCTCGGTGGCGGCAGCAGCAGCCTTAACGTCTCCCGCCCGCCTCTGGGGTCCGCACTTTCAGCCGCGGCTTGCGCCCGTCTCTGAATTCCGCGCTTTCAGCCGCGGCTCGCGCCCGTCTCTTGATTCCGCGCTTTCAGCCGCGGCTCGCGCCCGTCTCTGGAGCTCCTTTAAGCAGCGTTCTTAAACCCCTCTCCTCACGCCCCAGGAAACAAAGAGGGAAGGAAAAGTCTCCTGCCTCTTCGGCAGGTGCAGGCTTTTCCCCGGACTCCCTCCCGGCTAGCTGTGGTGCACTAACCCCTTCAGGCTATGTTCAAGCCGCCAACCCCAGTCCTCTCCCTGCGCTCCGGCCTCAGCTCGCAGCCCCGCCCGCCCCGGCGGGTGAGCAGACAAGCCTCTCGGGCTGGTGAGTGCCGGTCGGCACCGATCCTCTGTGCGGGAATCTCCCCGCTTTGCCCTCCGCACCCGTTGCTGTGCACTCCTCCGCAGCTTCGAAGCTCCCCCCTCCGCCTCCCGCAGTCTCCGCCCGCGAAGGGGCTTCCTAGAGTGTGGAAACTTTTCCTCCTTCACCACTCCCTCCCACTGGTGCAGGTGCCGTCCCTATTCTTTTGTCTCTGTTTTTTCTTTTGCCCTACCCAGGTACGTGGGGAGTTTCTTGCCTTTTGGGAGGTCTGAGGTCTTCTGCCAGCCTTCAGTAGGTGTTCTGTAGGAGTTGTTCCACGTGTAGATGTATTTCTGGTGTATCTGTGGGGAGGAAGGTGATCTCCGCGTCTTACTCTTCCGCCATCTTTCGCCTTCCCCCCCAAAGCCATTTTTTAAGTTTTATCAAAATAATCATACCGATTTTAAGTTTTAGTTTCAGATAGAGTAAATATAAATACTTGTAATATACTATTGTCTTTAACTAAAAGCAAGAGGCCATTATGTTATTAATTCTCTCTTGTAGTTAAATATAGAGTAGGTAACTTTATTATTTATTTGTTTGTTTATATCTACCTTAGTTCCAAAAGGATTTAATATATTTGAGCTCTTTGGGGACACTTCAGAGTTTGCTAGAATCAATCTGTACCAAATTTCTATGTCAGTTAGGTCTTCAAATTGAAATTGCTAACTATATCACATGCCATAGTTTGATAGAAGAGTTTGATATCTATTCACTTGTTAATTATTGGTATACAATTACATTTTAACGATTAATTTAAAACAATTTTTTAACTTTAAAATGCTGAAATGTAGGTTATTTTGTTTTGGGTACTAGATATACCAAGACTGGGATAATGATAGAAAAAGCACTTTCACAGAGTCTGTAGCCTGTTAGGTGATTGCTGAATTATTGGCAGGTGTAGCCAATAGCATTTTGTTTTTCCCCAATAAAATAACACTATTCCTAATTTAAAAAAAAAAAAAAGCATGGTAAAAATTGAAACAATTTCAAGAGATTTCTGTTAGTCAGGGATTTACCTCTTCTTCATCCTCACAATTGCCACTTCACTCCCAGTTACTGTGCAGCTGTAATAATCACTAAAATGGTCTCATCATCTCAAATATTCCCTCCCACTCCCTTTCCAATAAATCCTTCAAATTGGGTCCAGCGTTTTCTTCATAAAATGCAAAGCCTCTCATGCCACTTCTCTCCCTCTGATTTTTAAATAGCTCTCCAGCTGTTCCCAACCCATCTTTCCTGTGTAATCTCCTTACACTTGCGCCATTCTTCCCAGATGGAGCATTAACAGGACCCTGAAAGTGATATTTTTCCATGCCTTTGCACATGTGGTTCTTTGCCTGAGGACTTTGTATTCATTCTTCAAGAATCTGACTAACCGTCTTACCATCTGGGAGGTGTTTGTTGACACCTTTTCTTCCCACTTCCTCCAAGGGTGGTGCGCACTCCTCCTCTCTAGTTCCACTGGACATCAATTGTAGCACTTATCCTGGTATATTGTGGTTGTTTCTCTACTAAAATGCGAATACTGTGAGAGCCAGGACCTTGTTCTATTTCAGAAAAATTCACAGACCCACTCCACTACCAAAGTACAAAATTCCAATAATCTCCTAGTTCCTTTGTTCCCATGCTTGAAACCTTCTCCCCTTTCTGCACTCTTTATCTTGGACAGTGGCACTAAGATCACTTCATTGCCCTGACCAGATACTTAGTGTATTCATGGCATACACATGTAATACACAATTACATGGAAGCAGTAAGTATAGTGGTAAGTGATAGAAGCTATGTATGGATTAGAATCCAAAGACTAACCCTTACTAATTCTGTGATCTTGGGCAATTTCCTTAACCCTTCTTTGTTCCTGCATAACAGTACCTACCTAATAGGGCTATTGTGAAGATTATTCCATACTCCCCTGAAGTTCAATAAAGTTGCAAATGAGCACACACACAGCATATTGATTGGATTCTCTTTAAATTGATGCCCAGTAGATTCGATGGGTTCTAGGAATCATACTCTATTCCCAGTCTGTTTCCTTTTTCATTTGGATGATCATGCTATACCCCTCTCTTCTCCTCACCTTCAACACATCTCTCATTCTTACTTTCATCTGATGATTCTGCTTTCTATTTTACTGAGAAAATTAGAAGCAATCAGAATTGAACCTTGCACACCCTGCCACCAGTACTTCCATCCACCTGTCAAACTCTGTGCTTACGTATGCTGCCTTTTCTCTGACTGCCATTGCTATTACTGATGGAAACCAACACCTCCATTATGTACAGACCCCATCTTCTCTCATCTGTGCTTCTGCAGAGCCCCAGCAATATCCTTTCTCTTTTCTATGTCAACGTAAAAGTTTTCTTAAGCATAAAAGGTTTTCACCTTCCCACTTGATCTTTCCTATCAACATAACAGCATGCTGTTATTTCTCTCTACCTAAAGAAGTATTGGCCCTACTTCCTTTGTAGCTACAGCTTCACTCTGTCCTCTATTTGTTTACAACAAATCTCCTCAAAGGAGTTTTCTGTACTGTCTCTTATTTCTGTGCTCCCATGCTAGCTCGAACTCACTGCAACCAATCTTCCATTGCCATGACTCTATCAAAACTGTTCTAGTCAATGTCATTGGTAAATTTTTGAGTTCTCACCTTAATTAAATGGAAGTATTTTCTACAGTACGTAAATCATTGACTTCTACTGGGAACATTTTATTCATTTGCCTGCCAGAAACCCACCCTTCTGATTTTCCCTCTTTCCTCATAGGATGCTCCTGTACAGTATCTTTGGTCTTTCAGCCCCTGGGCCCCTTCTCTCTTCTGTCTGCTTTCATTTAATTGTTGACATTGTTCAGTCCATGCTTTTAAATACCATCCATAAGCTGGTGATTTTCAAATTCGTATCTACAGTTGAGAGCCTCTCCTCTGAACTTCAGACTCATATATTCAGCCAGTGTCTGCTTCTGGTCTAAAGGTGTTTCCAAATTAGCATGTCCAAAATGGAGTTTCTTCTCCTTCCCTAACATGTCTTTCTTTCATATTCTTCTATGTTTCACATAGTGGCAACTCCATCCTTTTACTTTCTCAGGAAAAAAGACATGGAGGCATCTTTACACCTCTTTCAATCACACCCTACTTCACATGCCTCAACAGAATTCCTAGTGGTTCTACCTTCATTATTTACCCAAATCAATCCAGTGCATACGACCATTCCACACAAGTACCCTGGTGCAAGCCATCACCATTTCTTGTCTTTGTAACAGCCTCCCTTGCTTACTGCCAAATCTCTAGAATCTTTAAGAGTACCTGGTATGTAGTAGAGTCTCATTCAGTGTTTGTGAATAATAAGTGAAGTAGGAGCTGTTATTATTTTCAACTGTCTTTTCCATGGTCTATTTTGTTAAACATAAATATTTTCTACTTGAAGGCTGCTTAGCAGCATCTGACATGTTGTATAGCTCAGTAGTTATAAAAATCTTCACTTTGTCATGTTAAATGGCCATTTCTAAAATCTTAAAATACACTTAACTGTCTAATTTTGCTAAGTATAATTTAATTTTGATAATTTGAAAAACACTTAAATGTTGTAATATCTTGGGATCATTATCAATACTATCCTACAGAAGATGGGTATGAGTTTGCTCTTAATATGTATCGGTTCTTTATTATACACTGGAAGCTAGTTGCTATTTAAACTAGATTTCTAATAACAGATAATTTCATTTTTTTATTTGCTTCTTTCAAATGAAAGTGAATGACAGAAATTTAACTTTGATATCTAGGCTGTGCTACCCCATTACTTTACTGCCAACAGTTGTTAATGAAAATAGAAGGATGCTTTTTCCAAGTGATTTTGTTCTGTTCACTAAAGTCTTTTGTGTCTTTAAAAGTTTCCTTTGTTTTTCTGGTAATCAGCAATTTTCTCATTGTTTCCATAGCTGTGTCAATATATTTCACTTCAAATTTTGATTACATTGAACTTCCTTTCTCTATTTTTTATTACATTTTTATAATTCTCATTCTTACCAGGTGTTATGATTCTCTGCTACTTCCCATACTAATCCTAATCTTCTTAAAATTAGGTGTCAGTTATGGAGTCCTGATTCCCAGCTAGTAATATGGAAGCTTTTGCTTTTGTATCCTCTTTGAGAAAACAAATGAGCCCATCTCAGTGTTGAATTGTTGTAACTTTGGTTTTGCCATCTATGATGATGTCCTAAAACCACAGTATTCAGCCCCATGATCTCTTACCAAATTGAGATATGCTACCTATGTTCTCTTGTCTATCCTGCAGCAACCCGAAGGATTAATCTGGTTTCCTTTTCACTATATATATATGCCTGGCTAAGGGGATGGCATAGTTTTCCATGCTGCCCTCCATTATTATCATTCTAAAATACAACTGTCAATTTCATTTTTGTCATAAGGGATTAGTGCTGATTATAGTTGGTAAATAAATAAACAGCGGATTGTAAGATAAGCAAGGGGAAGGAATAAAACCCCTCACATTCTTACAGCAGAAGAAGCTAGTTTAGATCTCTTGCTCCCTCATAAAATCATTACCATAGGAGTGAACAGGGAGTATAGCTCACTAAATCTCTCCAAAAAGCAAGACTTGGAAGAAAGCACTTTAGATCAGCACTGTAGTATAAAATATAATGTGAGCCACATATATTTAAATTTTTCCAGTAGCAAACTTTAAAAAGTATTTTTAAAAGGCAACATTAATTATAGTAAAATACTGAGCTTAATATATCCAGAATATTATGATTTCAACATATAATCAATATGAAAATTATTACTGAGATGTTTTTTATTCTTTTTCTAGTACTAAGTCTTTGAAGTCCAATATGTATTTTCTACTTACCGTAACTTCACTTCAGACTAGCCACATTTCAAGTGCTCAGTTGCCTCTGGAGGATGGTGGTTGTCATATTGGACAGTGTAGCTCAAGGTAAAATATATATAAGTAAAGAGCACTCTTTTTTGACTGAAGAAAACATTTTACATATCTAGACCCATCATCCAAGAGAGTCCAGCCAAATCTAGATCAGTCTTCCTCCTTGAATTTTCTCTCAGTTGGGGGTACAATCACTGCTCAGGGAATATTCTGATTTTAGGAACTGCTACTCTTCTAATAATTCTTGCCCCAGAGGCCTTAAATCTACTCAGAGCAGGCAGAATCGATGTATGGGAAAGGGATTTGTCATCTGTGAGAACTACTTACTGTCTAAGTAATGTTAATTTTGACTTTCTAAATCTCTGTTTCCTCACCCACAAAATGGGATTCACAATATTACTTTCCTCATAGAATTGTTGTGGAAATTAAACGACATCATGAGAGTAAGAGATCAGCACAGCACCTTTGTCAATAATTATTGCTCAATAAATGTTAACCGGCATTATACATTCTTCCATATTTCAAAGCTAATTTAACGTAACTGTATATTAACAATGCTGGCTCATAGTGGACCTTCACAAAACATTTGCTTATGGAAAGTGCCTATCAATTAAATGTCCAGTAGTTTTTACTGCCAGCTTTGGTTATTTTGATATTTTATGAATCTTAGAAAATCACCACTTATGTGATAGTGCTGGACAGTGGTGGAGGTGATCTTTTCCTTTTCTTGGCTTCCTGCTCTTCTTCCTTCTGATAGCAGAAAATGACAAGATATCAAGCACTGAGCTTTACCATCATCTGCCCTGAGAATGGGAAACCCCGATCATGTTTTCCTACTGTCCAAGCAAAAAGTTCTAATAAACCTAGTGTTGAAACATAAATAAATTAGATTATTGCTTTTTAAATGAACAGTGTGGTTATATCTCAGTCTACTTGAGTGTAAATGCACATGCCATGTAGCTTATATACTTTTGATTCTGTATAATGCCTCTGGTTATTCTCACAGTCGTAATAGTCAAATACATTTATTTGTCCAGGAAGAAATGGATGTGGATTTCACAGATGATAGACTTGTCTCAACTTTTCCCCTGATAGTAGAAATTCAATTTCCCTTTTTATTATTTTAAAAACAGAAATAATTTCACCTGATAAAATGTAAATGTGGTTAACACATCCTCCATCTCATCCATTGAAGAGCTTGTTAACTTCAAACTTGTTTACTGTACCCATTCCTACCCTCAACTTCATTTCGCGTCATTTTATCTTGACATTTTTAGTATTCTCCTTGTGCTAAAGAAAGTTTCTTTCTTCAATAATTGATAAGATAAAGAAACCTAAGACTTCACAACTGGTTCATTTTTTACTCAGATGGTTCTGCAGCCATCATCTACAGCAGAAAGCACATTCTTTCCCTGAGGCCAAAACAATTATCTCTGACATCATAAAGAAGTTGAATTGGCACATGTGAAAAATGCTTGATGCATTTCATTCAATGAAAAGAGCAGCAAAAGGGTAAAGGTTTTTTTGTAAGTCGTATTAAGAGATATTGAACATAAAGAATATGTAGCTATGATGCATAGATATAACTTTTTAAAAAATAAGCACAATTTTACTTGCATTCTTGAAATCCGAGCAATGGTCAGTCAAAAAGCAATTAGTCTTGTCACAGAATGAGGAATTATATGTGCTTTCTGCCCTGAAGAATGCCTAAGTCTTTTAGAGCAGTTTTGGAGAACAAAGCGGCATGTAATCAACAGTAATATGTAAAAGACAGATATGACAGTATAAAAGGATAGGATCTCTTTCGTTCATGCATCCCAAGCCTCTGGATAATGGAAATGCAATTAATATGCAGACAACAGAGTGTTAAATAAGCAGCATCAACTGAACACAGCAGCACTTAACATAGGGCCAGAAGCACAGACTACTTTTTCTGTTATATAGATCACTTTGTCGTTGTTGTTGTTAAGTCTGTACCATTATGATGGAGGAGGATGGTATATTAGAAATACTGCTCTGGGACAGAAGATTCCTGGGTTCTCAGCTGCACTACTAAGTGTGATATCACTAAACTCAGATTCTCTTGAGTTTCAGTTTCCTCATCTGTAAAATGAGAGAATTGTATTAGATGCTCTCTAAGGTCTTTTTCAGCACAAACATCCCCTAATTCTAATGCTGTTATAAACCTACTTCTGGTCCCTGTGGAGAGGACATAGAACCTACAAATGTAGCCTCAGTGAACAGTGAAGGATAAATGAGCAATACTCTTCATGTGATTTCTCAGGTTCCTGTTCACATGTGAATTACTTTTTCTAATTAAAATGAAATCTATATTGTTTTGTTGTTCAGGAGAGAATAACTAAGTAGAAATAAATCATACAGTAACTTATATATTCCTTTTAGTCTATCAGCAAGTAGGATGTATGCCTTAAATTGTTTAGCTTTTTCCAATGTCAAATGTCCCAAATACAACCCTTAGTCTAAGATTCTGTGTTACTTGGTATTCATTAAGCATGATTTTCAAATTTCTGCTTCTTCTGCTGATAGCATTTTATTATTCTATTCTTCCCATTCCCCAAGCTCTATCCATCTGCAGCCTTCCTTCATAGGTCAGCTCAGGTCCAATGAATCAAATTCATTTCTCAGCAAGTTTCACCAAAAAAGCACCAGGAATGTAAATCAATAGTAGTGAAAGCTCAACATGAAATGTTAACATGAAAAAATGAGTTCAGGGCTTCCCTGGTGGCGCAGTGGTTGAGAGTCCGCCTGCCGATGCAGGGGACACGGGTTCGTGCCCCGGTCTGGGAAGATCCCACATGCCGCGGAGCAGCTGGGCCCGTGAGCCATGGCTGCTGAGCCTGCGCGTCCGGAGCCTGTGCTCTGCGACGGGAGAGGCCACAGCAGTGAGAGGCCCACGTACCACAAAAAATAAAAAATAAAAAAAAAGAGTTCAGTGTGATGGCATGTATGATTTGAAGTTGTGTGGGAATGTTAACTCTGAGGCAGAGACATATATGATAAAGAAGAGAGATAAGCTGCTGTTAAGAGAGCAGAAACATGAAGAGAACTGCTGTCCATAGCAGAACATTAGGATGACTACAGTAGTCACTTCTCTTTTGGGCCTGTTCTTTCTGCATTATTACTCTTGCTCTTGCCCTTCCCAAGCTGAGTTACTTGGGCTCTTCTCATCCATGTACTGATATCCTCTCCCCCTCAGTTTATCAGCCCAACAAAGAAATGTCCAAGTGTGATGTGTGTGTGTGTGTATGTGTGTGTGTCAGTGATCTTTTTGCCCAGACAATCCCATTTAGACTAAGTATGTTTGGAAGATTTGGCCTTTAGCCATACTGGGCATTAAAGTGCTTTGTTGAAAAAAAGAGCTGCCAGTTTCTGGAGCTGAATAATGATTCTCCCATAGATGGAAGAATCTGCCACCATCAATGTTTCTATTAAATTGCATTTTTTTTTCTTCTCTACACTTACAATAAATCTCTCATGTGGAGCAACATGAGTGAATCTCTGTAGTTTGCAACCACAAATATCAACTAAAATGATAAATATTTGTTGCTTGATTTCAAAATTTGTGTATCTTGGGATGAGGGTAGGAGAGAAATGGACTGTATATTATTTATTTCTTCTTCTGATAATTGTCATTGAGTGATTGTTATAGGTGAGCAGAGGATCTATTTTCTAACATGTGTTAATTTAAACATTAATTTCTTATGGTTTTCTGATGCTCTTCTATTTGCAAGACAGTTACTATTTCAGATTTACATACGGTGAATAGTTGGCAAGTGACTGAAGTGAGAAATGAAACCTGGATGGATCTAACTAATAGCCCCCTTTCCATGGCATCCCACAGCCTGTAAATCGTTCTAATGTAGCCTTTAAGCTACATTATCTGACACCATGTTCTACCTTTCCCTTCCCCTCCCCTAAATCTACACCAGCCACACTGGCCCTTTTCCTATTTCTTGAATACCTCAAGTGATTCACTTCCTCAGGACCTTTGCACTTGCTGTCCCCTATGCATGGAAAATCTTTCCTCAGATATACACTCAATTTATTCAAATCTCTGATTAAAATTTATCTCCTGATATATGCATTCTTTGATCATTCATTCCAAATTACTACCACTCATTACCCTCTGTCCCCTAATATTTCCTTCTGTTTTTCATAGTCCTTAGCACTATCTGACATTATTTTATGTTGATTTTCTCTCATTATTTTAAAAATATAACACCTTCAAAGTAAGCATTCATCACTGCAGAAGTTTTCTCTCCTGGTCACTGTAGAATCCATTAAAAACTACTATAGTATCTGTCATAGAGTTCAATAAACATTTATTGAATGAATGAAGCAAAAAATTAGTATAGGAAAATAAGTTGAAATTCTCATAGAGTTCATAAAAAATAAGTCAAGAGAAAAATGAACAGGCAAGTAAAATCTTCATGACTCTAAAATTTATTTCACGGTTTTTTTAATGAATCTGAGTACACTGATACTCTTTAGCTGGGTGAAAATAAGCCTTCTCTCTCTGGTTATTTAAATAGCAATATCTCTTAAAGTGACATATCACTTAGATCAATACTCCTTTGGAGGAGAAAAGATAAACTGCTCTCTTGAGTTTCTGATAAATTTTATGAATCAAAAAATATTACAGTTGAAAACATTCATTTAGCCGCTAGTTCAGTTGATTTTTAAATCCTCTGAAATTATGCCATAAACATAACAAAAGTTAAAAAATACCTTTTCTTTTTTGATATGCTAGCAGAAATGGCTATGTATATAAAGCAGTGTTTAAGCAATCTAAGTGATGGGTTATTTAGAAAATACACAGATTTTTCTTCTTAATTTAATCTAAATTGAATCAGATTTTACAAGTAAGCACTAATGGCAGTTTAAAAGCCTGGTAAAAGCAGAATGAGTGCGGAATGTTATAATACCTTATGCTTCTGTAGTTTTTCCCTTGAATGAATATAAGAACTGTGTTAATGCAGTATTTCTTGCCTGCCTGTTTATCAAACCACGGTAGGGTCAGACTTTCTGGGACTAAACTGGTAGCCTTTGAGTATAAAGAATGTCAGGTAAATGGATGTAAATTGTCTGTGTCTTGACCTCAGGGCTCAGACACAGCATCAAGGGACAAGTGTTCCACAAACCCAGCCCATTAACCAAGAAAGCCCTCTGCCTGTGTATAGGGACAGAAGGTTACCAACAGCATGCAAGTAAAAACCTCACTGTCACTTAGTCACGATTTTTCTTCCACGTGTAAAAGAATGCATTCTGTGTGCCAACATTATTCAGCTTGCAAATTCTGTCTGCTCAGTTCTAAGACACTGACTATCCACCTAAAGGTCTGATTAAGAAGGAAAAATAGAGTAGTCTCCAGGGGCATACTAATTTCAAGCTTATGTGAGTGTTCCCATAGATAAATTTACCAAGGTTACAATGTGCTTGCCTGGCAATTTATCTAGATTACTGAGAAGAGAGTGCTGTAGGAGAAAACCTTCCCTCAAAGCTAAAATAATCGTTTCTATCCATTAGTTATGAAGAAGTACCTAAAGAAACTCCAATCCAAACAGAACTGTTGGGTGATAAAGATATCAGTACTGCTCTCTCTGAAGGACCTATACTCAGTATGTTAATAGGAAAGAAGGAAGGGAGGGAGAGAGGATGGATGGGAGACAGACAAATAGATGCAAGTAAGACAGTATACTTCCTACTCTAGTTTACCAGCTCTTTTAAAACCAAATTAATTTTGCTAAACCTTGTACTTTCTTTGAGATGTATGGAATATAGGGAAGAGGGTGCTAAATCAGAAATGCTCATTATTTATTTGAATTAAGACCTTTGTGCTAGGATTGTCATTGAAAGATTTTACCCAGAAAACCTATAAATAAAAAGATTCTGGAATGCTTTCTACCTGATTCATTCAAGTTGTTTATATATGGGCAGACTTCACTCTTTGCTTCTTGGGGTCATTTGTTTATTTAATGAACTCCTGATAAGAGCTGGGCACTATGTTAAGTTGGGAATATAACTGTCAATGAAAACATAAAGGATTCCTGTGCTCTGGAAGATTAGGTATTAGTAGGGGAGACAGATATTAAAAATATAACACCCACACAAAAAGGCACCAAGTTATTATAAACACACACATACAAATGTAAATAAAGGTAAATGTAAAAAATAAACACACTATTAGTGTGTTGAAGGAAAACTCTGTGCCACAGCAAGCATGTACTTAGTCTAAAGGAACAAGGAAGTAGTTTTAAAAGATGTGGTGTTTGATTGTAATTATGTGAGGGGATGGAGTTAGTTGTTAACTAAAAGTATTGTGTACCAAATGTCATGTTGTACACCTTAAACATACACAATATTAAAAGTCAATTATATCTTTAAAAAAGATATTTGAAGAGAGAGTAGAAGAGTTTAGAGGAGATAAACTGGAAGGCAGCAGGTGCAGTCAATACGGAGGTACAGCTGTGGGGGAAAAGGAGCCAAGACATCAGAAGGAGGACTGCAGCCCAAAGGAAAACACATCCTAGGGCTGGTTGAGGGTGGAATGGTAGACAGGCTTGTATCTTTCAGAGCCTTTTCTTTCCCATTACCTACAAAGAATGTAAAGCATAATAAAAGATTCCAGATGGTTTCCCACAGTGATTTTAAAGTCCATGACATCCTAGGGTTATTATAGTCTCAAATACCTAAAACAAATGATAATTAAAACAAACAAACAAAAAAAGCCCACTGGTTTGCAAATAATAATTTGGAAAAAGATAATCTGAATTTTTAGAATGTTTACCTTACTGAGATTAGAAATGCATGTGCTCAAGTGATTAACGGAAATTATAATTAATGGGTAAATACTTTAAAAGATATAGGTAAATATTTTAATGACTACACACAAATTAGTATTTTATATTTTGAGAGTTCTATATTGTATTTTTGGTTCAAATAGTCTTGTAGAAATTATTTTTATTTTGTGTTTTGACTGTCTAAAGAATGAATTATTAGGTTTTACATTTGAGCTGTGATACAATTGGCTAAATAGAAATCTTTTAAAATCTCTAAGGTATCTTGCAAAGAGGTCACCAGGAATATAAATAAAGCAGAGAAGAAAAATTGCTTTTAGAAATGTTTGGGCTCTAGAGAGCTGTTTTCTTTTATATTTAATTTAGCTTCCTTGCTGTGACTTCTTGGTTTTTGAAATATTAAAATGAGATCATTTAAATAGATGAAAACAAAATCATTAATTTGTTTGTGATGAACACAGTTGTCAAGGTCTGCCAGAAATAAATATGTCCAAGTATAACACCACCAGGATTTTTAGTAGTAGTTTTTAAATGATTTGTACTGCTATGCCTGCATATCGCCATAAAATTTTTCTAACTACATTAATGTCCTTCCTGGTGAAAACAGTTCTACTTCTGTGTCATTTATGTGAATAGAATTATGAGAATCATAAAGGACATTTCATATTTAAGTACTGAATTTCTGTTTATGAAAAGATATTTTCCCTTTATGCCTATAGGTAAACAATTGTGTTTGGGGTCCTATGTTGAGTTAGCTAGGCCATTCTTAAGTTTTGCCGTGAGTATAGCAAGTGTACAAATATCTACACAGCTGATTTTATTTGCACCTTACTAAATATTTGCTAATATTTGACTAATGTTTGGTTATTTGTCTCACTCTTAACTCCACCTATTACTAGAATAATTTAAATTATTCACATATTATTATTATTTTTTTAACATCTTTATTGGAATATAATTGCTTTACAATGGTGTGTTAGTTTCTGCTTTATAACAAAGTGAATCAGCTATACATTTACATATATCCCCATATCTCCTCCCTCTTGCATCTCCCTTCCACCCTCCCTATCCCACCGCTGTAGGTGGTCACAAACCACCACAGAGCTGATCTCCCGGTGCTATGTGGCTGCTTCCCACTAGCTATATATTTTACATTTGGTAGTGTATATATGTCCATGCCACTCTCTCACTTCGTCCCAGCTTACCCTTCCCCCTCACCATGTCCTCAAGTCCATTCTCTACATCTGTGTCTTTATTCCTGTCCTGACCCTAGGTTCTTCATAACCATTCTTTTTTTTTTCTTTTAGATTCCATATATATGTGTTAGCATACTGAATTTGTTTTTCTCTTTCTGACTTACTTCATTCTGTATGACAGACTCTAGGGCCATCCACCTCACTACAAATAACTCAACTTCGTTTATTTTTATGGCTGAGTAATATTCCATTGTATATATGTGCCACATCTTCTTTATCCATTCATCTGTTGTTGGACACTTGGGTTGCTTCCATGTCCTGGCTATTGTAAATAGAGCTGCAATGAACATTGTGGTACATGACTCTTTTTGAATTATGGTTTTCTCAGGGTATATGCCCAGTAGTGGGATTGCTGGGTCGTATGGTAGTTCTATTTTTAGTTGTTTAAGGACCCTCCATACTGTTCTCCATAGAGGCTGTATCAATTTACATTCCCACCAACAGTGCAAGAGGGCTCCCTTTTCTCCACACCCTCTCCAGCATTTATTGTTTGTAGATTTTTTGATGATGGCCCATTCTGACTGGTGTAAGGTGATACCTCATTGTAGCTTTGATTTGCATTTCTCTAATGATTAGTGATGTTGAGCATCCTTCCATGTGTTTCTTGGAAATCTGTATATCTTCTTTGGAAAAATGTCTATTTAGGTCTTCTGCCCATTTTGGGATTAGGTTGTTTGCTTTTTTGATATTGAGCTGCATGAGCTGCTTGTGAATTTTGGAGATTAATCCTTTGTCAGCTGCTTCATTTGCAAATATTTTCTCCCATTCTGAGGGTTGTCTTTTCATCTTGTTTATGGTTTCCTTTGCTGTGCAAAAGCTTTTAAGTTTCATTAGGTCCCATTTGTTTATTTTTATTTTTATTTCCATTTCCCTAGGAGGTGGACCAAAAAGGATCTTGCTGTGATATTAGTTTTTCCTTTATACTGTTAGGACATGTAAAATTTTAAGAAATTTGGTACTGATCATAATTTAAAGATTTATCCAGATATGAGTGTTCCAGGTTTCCATTTTTTTTAATAATAATTGGGCAGATTTCCATTTTAAGGTTATATTTAGCTCTTCTACTTCAGAATATTTAAAATTTAATTGATATTTTACAGAATTTCAGGGATTTATTTAGTTTTTCAAATCTCAAACTTCCATTAGCCATAAAATCCATGCTTACTTTTAACGATAGCTATTTTAATTCCTTTGGAAAATGCTTTTATTTTTCAACATACCTTTTTTAATGAGAAATTTAAATGTAAAAATAAAAAAAGTAGGGTATATAAGTACAGTTATGTGTTTGTACCATGGATTAGAGAATTGATTTTTAGAAGCCAAGTGATGCACGTATGTACTGTTCTATCTATTCTCTTTACATGCCCACACATATATAACATGCAATTCTCTGTCTTATACATCTCTCCTGGTATTTTTTTCTAGTGCTTTGTATAGAGTAGTTATTTAATAATAATATTTGTTGGTAGAGATGAAGAAGGAATGGACAAATCAGAGTGTCTCCGTGGGACAAGTTAGCAAAGATTTCATAGAAAGTGTTGGGGAAAACCATCCACACTACAGATGTTTATTAATCACGGATGGTGTAACTTTTTGACCAAAATGTTATCTAAATTTTTTCACAGAATTGTAGAGGTAAAAGTGACCTTATAAAGCAAAAAAATAAATTTTTTTCTTGTATGTGTGCATATTTTTTTTGGAGGGTGGGGAATGAAAGGGAGGAGAAATAATTTGCATAGCTTGAATTTGAAAAAAAAGAAATCCCTGCGTATTTTAACTACTATCAGATTTTCAGCATTTATAGGCTAATTAGAGAGCCTGTCCTTTTTTAAAAAGATGCAGTATCATTTGACTTTTGGCATCCATTTGCACCGAAGTAGCCCACACTCACCAGGTCACTCGTGGCTATTGACACCACAGCAGAGACCTCACTTTGATGTCTTCCTGATTCCCACTGATAGATCTGTTGCATTAGGCCTCCATGCCTAAGTGTTGAAACACAGCCCATTAATTCCATGGAGCTTCCGTCGTTTATAATAAACAGGCTTACATTCCCCTTAAAATCATAGAAATCTAGACTCTGAGGGTGCAAGGTTCATCTTGTCTATTTTCCTTGCGAACCCCCATAGGAAACTTGATTTCTATTTGGTATAAAATCCCTGTTTCCTGCTATCTATATTATTTATGACACCCTTGATAATACGATCTCCCTAGGAACCCATGTCTATTATTTAAAAATGTAATCCTATTTTGAGATTAAAGGTTTGAATGCTCTTCATTTTCCTTTAAATTATCTTAAATTATCTGTTTATTAAAAATATAATTTTGATTGTTGCAGCATAGGACAGAGTAGTGAGATTTAGAAGTCAGTTGTTAATATCATCTGAAATGATAGGACCTTCCATATTGAGTGCCGTACTGACTATTGCAAACAACTTCCTTATATCAAGTTGATACTTGGTTTCTTCCCGTAGAATCCATTTACACCTGTTATAGTCTATTCATAAAGAATGTATATCATTCCTCTCCCCATGACAATCCTTCTGCTATTTGAGAACTTCTTTTTCTTTAAAACATCTTATCTTTCCAAGTTAGACATTCCCAGTTGCTTCAACATTTCCTTGTCATCCTGTTTGTCATTGCACACCATCCTCCCTCGCCCTTTTTAAATTACTTTAAAAGTGTGGCATCCTAGATTATGTTATATCTTTCAGATGTTGTCTGCCCAATGAACAGTGGCATGGGACTATAACTGCCCTGCCCAGGCCCACATAGGACACTCCCAATAATGTAGCCTAAAATTGAGTGAAGTTGTTTCAGTTTTATCACATTTTTCATATGCATTGACTTTATTGCTCATTAAAATACCTATGTTAAACTTCCTTCTATCTACAGTATATATTTATTTAGTTGAGTGTACGTACGTTTTTTTTTTTTTAACCAAAGGAATGATTTTACAGGTTTGGGTACTGTCATCTAGTTAGAGTCAACAAAATACTTGATAAGCATGTAAATATATTTTTGGCTTCCTTTTTTTTTTTTCCTAACTTTAAGTCATTCTTAATATTCACCCTGGTCCTACCTCTATAATGTCATTTATTTCTCCAGATGCAACGAGAATGGGTTAGTACTAAGAGATAAGCAGGTAGAGAAGCTATTTTACATGAACATGAATGAGGGAATAGCCTCAAATTATAGAATAAATATTTATTGAATATTTATTGTATAATACTATAGTAAGGTAAGCTAAGAGTGGAATAAAAAATAATTAAAAGAAACACAGTGAATCTCCAGTCTTAGGAAATGTTTTATACATATTATAGGAAAATATATATATATAATAAAGGACTATTTCTGAGCAAATATATTTGAACAAATATAAAGCCAATTCAGAAGGGCAAAATGTATAATTGAATGGCAAAGGATGGGAACTAAGGAGATATTCTGAACAGGATATGAATAGCTACACAAAGCATCCTTGAAGAGTTTATGTTTGCATACCTTGGAAGAAATGTTCAAGGACAAGACTTCCAAAAAAATGTGGTATGTTGAAATAGTGTTCTTCCTATTACTAGAAATAGACTGATCTGATTAATCATATTTCTGATGATTATGGTGGGAATTCATGAATTTTCTGACAGGTCTGCTACCTGACCTCTGAATTCTTTCTACCTTTGATATCCTATGACAAAGAAAGTAAAATTTCTTAAAAATCGTTTCTCTCTTTA
This sequence comes from Lagenorhynchus albirostris, assembly GCF_949774975.1. Taxonomy (NCBI): domain Eukaryota; kingdom Metazoa; phylum Chordata; class Mammalia; order Artiodactyla; family Delphinidae; genus Lagenorhynchus; species Lagenorhynchus albirostris. The sequence continues at coordinate 107,201,660 of NC_083099.1, read as the reverse complement.
CCTACAGCTGTGCTTAGATATCTCAAAGAAATCAGAAACATAAAGTCTGGCCTCACAGGAAATTACCAAAAATGAAAGAATAGTGCAGTAGTATGTTAAACAATGATTTGCCACACCACCTGGAATTGGCAAGTAAGAAGTCATGTTTTTCAGAGATCCATGTAGGCCAGTAACGTCAGATTAGTTTTCTTTAAGAGGTGTGAATTGAGTGGTGCTTTGAAAGCAGAGAATGAAAGTAAGATTGATATTCCAGGGGAGACTTTCAGTAGACAGTGAGCCATGGAAACATAAAGCAACAGGAGATAGAAGAGGATGATGAGAAAGCCATCTTCATGGCATCTCACCCTAGGTCAGGACCTTATTCACTCTGAAGGGCTTGGCCATCCCAGAAGTTGTGAAGGGCCCAGGCTATTTCTAGAGTGGTGCCTTTCAACTAATGCTGGCTCATAGTTCCAATTTCATGCTGATTGCCAACTAGTCTTCATACCTTTAGTCTCCCATTGATACTCATCTTTGGGGTCCTTAGCCTTTAATCATCCAACACACCATGTCAGATCAATCTTCTGAAAATACTGCTGTGTTTAAGAATCTATAATTATGGTCAGTAGTCCATGTCTATTCCATATAGACTGATGGTAAATTTCATCCATAGTAATATTGCTAATAGTTATTTATCGAAGATTTAACATGTATAAGAAACTGACCAAACATCTTCCGTGCATTACTTAATTCTCATAAAAAGCCCTATGAACTTGGCAACTTAACTTTAGGACACACAGTCTAGTATTTGATAGTATGATGTCTGTATCAGTTCATTCATTCGATTACTCATTCAACAAATATTTATTAAATGTATATTATATATTGGGCACTAACGTAGGATGGTAGATCTCAACTGGGGACAGTTTTGCCCCCTAGGAGACGTTTGGCAATGTTTGGAGATATTTTTGTTTGTTACACCTGAGGGGAGTGGCTACTGACAGCTGTGGGGTAGAGGTCAGGGATGCCACTAAACCTACTATGCACAGAGCAGCCCCCCACAGCAAAGGATTATCTGGACCCACATGTCCATCGTGCTGAGGCTGAGGAATCATGATGTAAGGTTAACACATATAAGGCCTAACAAATCACACACATCTCTGTCCTTGTAGAGCTTGTTATTAGTTTGGAAAGCAGATATAAAATCAGTAACCACGAAATTAAATACATAGGTATTAAATGTGATAAATCAATGGAAAATAATATATAGGGTGCTATAAAAGAATAAAACTGGAGGGGTTAATTTAGATTCTGTTTCAGGGAAGTGCCAGGGAAACCTTTTAGAAAGAAATATTTAAACTGAAATCTAATGGAAAAATAAGAGTTCACAAGGCTAAGCATGTGCAGAGGATCTGAAGAGCGAAGGAACATTATACTTTCGAAGAGCAGGAGAAAAGCCAGTGGGAATGGACCAGAGTGAACTGGGTGTGTGTAGATGAGACAGGAGCTGGTCTTTGATTGTCTTATGTATATGTCTTTTCTCTCTAATAAGTTTGCAGATTCCCATGAGGAGAACATAACAAATACAGTATTCATTTTCTATCCTATGGAGCACTTTGAACAATATTGGGACATAATAGGTACACAATAACTTCTTGCTAACTTGACCTGTGCATTTTTCCAAGAAATCCAATTTCTAGATTGTATTATGCCTGTTTCCACTTTGGGGGAATTGTATTGCCTTTGACAATCTTTCTGATTAATTCAGGGATTGCTTCCCATTGAGGACTCAGCCTGAGCACTGCCATTTGTCAGGCACTCACCGTGTCTGCAGACTGCCCGGGGCTGCACTAAGCTTTTTATATAACCACTATTAGTAAATCACTTCTTGTCAGCTGGCCTTATTTTGGAATTTGAATAAAAACTATAGATTGTGTTATTCTTCCTGAAGAATTCTTACTAAGTACCATTTTCCTCTACTAAGTATTTGTAAATTGTTTAAATGTTAGAACAAATAGTCACTTTACTACATGAAGAATCCAGATGGTTTATAAGATCCTGAATTATCACAATCCACTTAATACTTGGAGTAAGCTAATATAAATACTCATAAAAGATATAATAAAGAAAAACCCTTTGGAATCTGAGATTTTCATATGAAACAATTTTCAACTATTAACATTGGAGGATGAATTTTTCAAAGGTCCTGTTAGACGAATGGAAATGTTCTAAAAAGAATACTTTGTGTTCATTCCAAATACTCCTTGAATTTATATTATATTTTGTAAAGTAAGTGAAGGTGTCAATTTAGATCAGTGAATTAAAAAATTCTTCACATTTTTAAAAAATGATTAATACATACGTTTTTATAATTTTAAATAAAATTTAAAATCATCTTGGGCCGAACTGGAATTTTGATTAAGCTTCTTTTAGAGAAATAAATGACTTATCTTTAAAAATTCATAAAAGGAATGACCTGTTTTTATTGTAATAGGTAAATAAAATACCTCTATGAACAGCTATATATCCCATACATAGTTGATCTCCTGCAACTTAAGTATGCTGAATTTTAATATTTTGTTAGATTACTTTCTAAAGTGTTTCTTGGTATATTTAGCATATAATCAGTGTTCTGTGTGCTCTATAAATATTTATTGTGACAGGATGAATAAATAATCATTAAAGGCCTAATTGTGTCATATACCCTGAAATATAAATTGACAAATTGTGTGTGTGTGTGTGTATATATATATATATATATATATACACATACATACAAATACACACAGCCTTTTTCATATCGTTTTAATAAAACTTTTGCTTTGGGCAATATTTAAATTTAGGGAAATTTTAAAAATCTCTATCACTTTGCTCTTTTCTTCATTCTCTTGATTCATGAATTGCTTGCTTTCTGGAGTTAGCCTGATATTCTTCCAAGGCAGCAAAAATGGTGCAAACTTATCAAAAGGTCAGTTCAAGCTCATGTTCCTTTGGCCTCTTGCCACCCAGGGGATAAGGTTCCTGGCAGAGGACTATATAGTCACTTCAGAGAATACTTTTGTTGGAAGGAGTAAAAAGGAACAAAATATATGAAAAATTCATGGTCCTTCATTGGCATGCATACTGTTATTCGATTTTCATCAGACAGTAAATGAGAAGAACCTGAAGTCTTGTCTGTGTTAACAGAGCTCTTTTAGATGCTGGACGGCCCCTGTAAATAAACACTCAGCATGTCATGAAAAATTCTACCACTGCATACAAGAATAGACTTTGTCACATTGGGGCCTAAATATAGGCAGTGGTTTTCATGACTGGCCACTATTAATAAAACATTTACATTAATAACAAAATGCATGAAAGAGGAGATGCATCATGAGATAAAGTTACCATATAGGGTCCAGAGGCAGGTGTGAGATTTACAGTTCATTAGGCATGCTGATTACATTCAGAATTAAATTAATATAGAGAGATAAGAAGAATATCAGTTTTTGCAAGTATATTTTGGAAAGCACTTTCTGCCTAATCTTTGAGCTAAGTGCTGCAGGTGAGGTTGAGGAATTTTCCATCTATAACAAAATTTAAAACATATTGAATTGAATTGCAGTGACATGCCTTAAATATTCACCTTTCTCTAAATGATAATCATCTTTAAGTCATATATATGTGAATGAGAGGCAGTGTGTGATTTATGATATTAGAATAGCATAGCACGTTAGAGCTGAAAGTTAGAAATCATCTAAAGTTGTCTGCTTCATTTTGCAGGTGATGAAACTGACACCAGTAGAGTCAAATGATTTCTCACATTTTCATGATAAATTTCTAAACTTTTTTTTCATTATTTCCTCCCTCTACCAATCTATTTAGCTTCTTATTATCACAGAAAAAATAAATAAATATCACACTTTCACTTTTAGAATTCTAAAATTAAGCTTTGGTCCATTGCTTCTTATTTATTATTTAGTAATTTCCAGGTTAATATCATTGCAAAAACATAACAATGGGCTTATGTAAATACATGATCTATTTCATATAGATAACTTGTTTTGGGAGTAGGGAAAAATGTGCTAAAGGGCTCAACATGCATTTTGCAATATGTAAGAGACAGGCATTTTTATTTAGCTGTTGATCTGTTGCTTTTAGCCGTGAAGCAAGGAATGTGCTTTGGTTTGCTTTTCTCACAGCTACATTCCTCATATGTCTGAGTGACACAAATAGACAGGCTGACAACAGATTTATTACCTAAAGCTCAGCTGAAAAATTAAATGATACAGCTAAAAGTCATAGCCTGCCTGAGCACCCTCTTATCATTACAGGAGTGAATGAGCACTAAAAAACCCAGAATAATAAAGTGGTGAACTATTTGGGAGAAAAAGAAATTGGGAATAAATCATTAATTTGATCAGTCTTGAGTGACTGACTAAAACAGGGAAATAATTCTTTAAAAATCTGTCCATCTTTAAATTCTTTGCCTTTCTAGTCCTTTCCAGTAATCTATTAGGTTATCTCCCCACATTTTTTAAATGTGATAGAATGTTTTAATAGGAATTTTCCATCTTTCCTCAGATTATCTGTTGAGCATTACTGGAAGCTCGTTTCAGCAGAATGGTATGTGAAGGTATTCACCAGACTGAAATTAGAGGCCAGAAGAATGTTTAATTTACATATTTTCAGATGACACTGCATATATTAAATACATAATTTAAGGTAGCTAAAAATAATCATTTGTACAATAAAATTGGCAAGACCATTAAATTTTTCTTATTTTTTTTTATTGAATGTCATAATAATTTCTGAAATGAGATTGACTCAAAAGTTTCCTTTTAAAATATGAGCCAAATTAGCATTCTGTATTTGGTACAATGATGGTCTTGAATTCCACTTTATTGGAGGTAGTTTTGCATGTCTTTCTTTTATATTGTTTCAAGAGGAACATTTAATGACTCTTGTGTTATTTTTTTTTAATTTCCACAATCATGGTAGAATTATAAGAAAATGAAAATATGTTCAAGTCTGGGAAATTTTGGTTGGTTTGAACAACATGCCCAAAGGTAAAACTAATCTCGTGTCTTATTGAGTATGTGCCAATACTTTCTTCTTTTTTATAATTAAGTTAAAAAATTATTTACAAGAGTTGCAGGATGCATTATCCCAGTGTACTTATACAGTGAGGGTGAAATAACATGAACAGAATAAAAATATCTTTACTTTGAGTGCCACTCAGGTAAGAAGTATGTATGATCACAGAAGTATATCTTCTCGGATATACTTCTCGGATATATCGGAAGGAGCTACATCCGAAATCACTGAATTTTTTTTTTTTTTTCCAGAGGTAGAATACAGGTGAAAGAGTTGGGAGTGAGGAGAGGTGGGCAAAATAGTTTTGACAGTTTGCTCTTCCATCTAAAAGCCTCAGAGTTCTCTAATGTATTTATTCAGAATTATCCTCGCATGATATTGCTCTTTATGGTTGTCTGATTTGCTTATGTGATACTTTCTCTATCTTAGGTTAAAAACAGAATGAATGCAATAGAGCTGTGGAGTCTTTTTTGATGAATAGAAACATTAGTGGAAATCTAATAAATTCAGACATAAAATATTGATTGATCTTTCTCTACTTATTCTCGTGAATTCTTTTAAAATTACAAGATCTTATATTTTCAATATTACATGAAAAGCAAAATATAAGGCTAAAGTTTGCTCACCAAATTATGACTGATTTATCCTTTGTGACGCTGAAGGTCAAATTCTTTTATTGAGTAATTATAGTAATGTTTAACATGACAAAATGCTCAGATAGCCTAGGATAATAATGAACCAACCTGGTGCCAAGAGGAAAACTGTCTTTTTATACTTTCAACTATGTTCTTTATTCCCTCAGGTATTTAAAATACAGTGGAAATGTTAGTAGAATCCAGATATACTAATTTTTTGTCTTTCTCTTTACTTCTACAACATGTGACTCTTAAGAGAATAAACCCTTTAGATAAGTAATCACTATAATTATTCAGTATGTCATAATATTAGTAGGTCTAGATCTGTATGCCTCTAAAGTGTTTGTGCGTGGAGAGCTACCCTCCTCAGAAACCCCTAGCAATCATTTCTCCTGAATATAACTGGAACAATATTATACAATGTGTTCACACCTATTCACAGGCCAGCACTAACATTTGCAAGGCATGGAACAAGAGAACAAATGGAAGCCCACATACAATAGGTCTTAATATTTTAAAATTTCAAATCATGCTAAGAAACTGTAAATTAAAATATGTTTGAATTGACTACCTTGACAAATTTGACAAATATATCGCCCTGATGATCTGGAAGAATTGGTTTGAATTTAGGGTACTCGGATTCCTTTGAATTCCTCACTTAGCATCGTGATGCAGATAGAGCTGGCCCCTTATCCCTATCCATTCACTCTTCTACCCCAGACTACATCTTTTGTAAGAAGAGTCTTTGCTTGAAAGTGTGGATGTCCCAGATCATATGTCAGTTCTGCACGCATACCCTTAAAGACAATTACCTGTTAGTTTAGCAGTGGGCAAACCAGAGGAGAGACCCAGTTGAATTCTGAAATGACTTGATGACCTTTGGATAGCTAGTTCCAGGGTCTTGTGTACCTGGAACATAGTTGGAACCTTGCTATTCAAAATGGCCCCCTACAAGCAGAATCAGTAAAACCGGGGATCTTGCTAGAAATGTGGAATCTCTGGCTGCACCTCAGAATTACTTAGTCAGAATCTTTGTTTTGAAGGATCCCCAGTGATTCCTGTGTGCATCAGTGTTTGAAACCCATTGGTCTAAAAGATGGCAGTGTGGTTGGCAGGGACTCCAGCTGGGCACATCTCCTTTGCCTCTCAGATTTTTCTCTCTCTGATATCACTAACTTCCAAATATAGGCTATAAGGTACATAAAAATGTATCTTAGTCACCACTGTAGCAACTGGCTATATTGTTTGTTTGTGGGTTTTTTTGCGGTACACAAGCCTCTCACTGTTGTCGCCTCTCCCGTTGCGGAGCACAGGCTCCAGACGCCCAGGCTCAGCGGCCATGGCTGACGGGCCCAGCCGCTCCGCGGCATGTGGGATCTTCCTGGACCGGGGCACGAACCCGTGTCCTCTGCATCAGCAGGCGGACTCTCAACCACTGCGCCACCAGGAAGCCCTGTTTTGTTTTTTGAATAAAATTTCAGACCAAAGACATGTTCTAATAGAATAATTTAAATATATTATATAATTCAAACATCCTGTCTCATACTGATAGGAAATAATGATTGTAATAGGAGGCCTCAATTTAAACAATCAAATGATTTATTTGGCTGTAAAGATGTAACTTATTATTATTTGTTTTCTCCTTAAAGGCATAAGGTCAAGTTCTGTTCTATACATGTAAATACATACATTTTGCTACATGAAGTATATAAGCAGCTGTTGATTATAGCCCAAATGCTAGCTGCATAAATGCACAGACTACAACCCAGTTCCTTATGTTTAGCATCTAATGTATTTCTAACATTGAAGACTACAGTTAATCACTGATGCTTTTTTTTTAATTTAGTTTTACTTCAAGTCTTTCTTTACTTTCTGCCAACATTAATCATGTACATATTGAAAAAAATCAATATGATGGCCATGTTTGTGGTCTCAGTTGCCTTACATGTATTTTTAAAATAACAACACTGGTTGAAATCCTTAAAATGTTAATGAATTTTTATATTAAATATTTAGAAATATAAGGACTTCCCTGGTGGTTCAGTGGTTAAGAATCCTCCTGCCAATGCAGGGGACATCGGTTCGAACCCTGGTCTGGGAGGTTCCCACATGCCACGGAGCAACTAAGCCCATGTGCCACAACTACTGAGGCTGCATTCTTGAGCCCACGAGCCACAGCTACTGAGCCTGCGTGCCACAACTACTGAAGTCCACATGCCTAGAGCCAGTGCTCTGCAACAACAGAAGCCACCACAATAAGAAGCCCGTGCACTGCAACAAAGAGTAGCCCCCGCTCGCCGCAACTAGAGAAAGCCCACGTGCAGTAACAAACACCCAACGTGGACAAAAATAAATTAATTAATTAATTAAAAAAAAATTAGAAGTATACATTTATCTTTAAGGTTTATGTGATTGATGACACTATTTTTGATGTTGAATATTGACTTCTATACCAAGAAGAATTACTATTAGAGGGCTAGCAGTATTTGGCCTTAAAAATTATTAATGACTATGTAATTAATTACTTAAAATATTAAAATGTTTAAATCATTTATGTTCATTTTATATAATCAAGTATGGTTCCAAAAATTTGGTTTAGAATATTCTAATTTGCTATCACATATCTAGTTAAAATGTAGTATTTGTTAAAAATAGCCCTCAACTGAATTAAAATAGTATTATATATCATACAAGTAAAATATGTATATATATTTGATAATTACATTTACTAGATCAACTGAATTTTAACCTCATTAATTATGATTACTGACCTATAGACTAGAACATTCAAAATGATTTATAGTTAGGAAACTTAAAAGAATGCAGTTATAATAAGTAAAATATAATTAGTCCAGCCAACATTTATTTTATTCATAATTGCTAATAATCTTCTTTAACTTTATGTAAGTTAGGAGACACACAAGCAAAGAAAATAAAAGATTGTGGAGATAAAAATGATAATGGTGAAAAAGAAGTAATTAAAAATGTGGTAAGGGAAAAATATGATAGAATGGACTTCTGCTTCATGTAAGAATGAAAGATTTGGTAGAAATAATATAATTCAAGAGGAAATAAAGGACATTTGGAATTTTTACATTCTTAGAAGGAAATATGTGTATAAATGCTGTGATTAATAAGTAATATTTGGTGCATTTTATTTTATTCTACTCCTTGGAAGAAGAAGACATTCCAAAGTAGAATAAATCAATGTGCCAATGTGAGAATATGAAATTGAAATGTGTGGATCACCTAGATATGCATAGTTCTCCCGCTGCTTCAGCTTCAACAGTCTAGAATTCCTCAACTTGATTTTACAGAAAGCTAGCCATTCTAAAACACAGGGAGTTGTGGGCCATAGGTCTAAAATAGGCACCAGGCTTATACACATTCACTCAAAACTCAATAAGATAAATACACATTTAAAATTATGTAGAAGACTTGGACAATCACTTCATCAAAAAAGATATTTTATGGCAAAGGGACAAATGAATAGATGCTTCACATCATTTGTCATTAGGAAATGCAAATTAAAACCACAGTGAGATACTATTACATACCTATTATAATAAGTGAAGAAGTCTGAGCATACCAGTTGTTGGTGAGGATATCAAGGGATAACTCAAACTATTGCTGGAAATGAAAAATGCTACAACCACTTTGGTAAACCATTTGGAAGGTTTTAAAAATTAAACACACTCTTATCATATGACCCAGGCTTTCCACTCCTAGGAATTTACCCTAGAGAAATGAAAACATATGTTCATGCCAAGACTTGGATGTAAATGTTCATAGTAACTATACTTTTAATAACCCAAAACTGTAAACAACCCAAATGTCCATCAACAAGTGAATGGATAAACAAATTGTGGTATACCCATACAAAGAAATACTACTCAGAAATGCAAAGGAAAGATCTGTCAATGCATACAACAGGATGAATCTCAGTGTTACTGAGTGAAAGAATCCTGACCAAAAAAGAAGCATGTATTGTATGATTCAATTTATAAAATTCTAGAAAAAGAAAGCTAAACTATAATGACAGATCAGTGGTGCCTGGGGATGAAGGTAGGGATAGGGAAAGGCAGGAGGATGACATCAAATTGAAGGCTTTTTAAGTATGTGCAATTTATTGTATGTAATTTTTATACCTCAAGCTATTTTAGAAAATACTGCAAAGATAAAATAATGAAAAGTTGGGCACCAATGCAAAACAATAAAACATAATATAGGTCAACATTCTATATTTATATGTAATATATGTGTATGTGTGTGTAAGTGTGTGTGTGTGTAGAGAGAGAGAGAGAAGGAGAGAGAGATGGAGAGTGAAATATAAAGTGAGGTTAGGGTGGAGGCATTATAGAAGACAGTTAAGATGATGTAGTTCAGGATGGTTGACTGGAGCATAGGTTATCAAGAGTTACTGAGGACAGAATAAATAAGTACAGAAAGACGGGTTGAGGCCGTATTGCATCATGATATGGATTTTTCATTGAAAATAAGGAACTGCTGGGTCATGACATGTTTAGAGCTATTCTTTAGGAATTTCTAAGGTTGAGGTATAGATTTGATTAAAAAAAAAAGAAAAGATACTGAAAATGAGCAAATCGTTTATGAGGCAATTATAAAGATGTAGGAATAGCCAATAAAATCCAACTGTGCTTAAAGGCAGGGTCTTTGGAGAACATGATGAATAAGGCATGATTCTTCTTCCCAAAGACACACATATGAAATACAAGTATAAAGTTATTTATGAAGTAATGAAAAGCTTGGTAGGATCAGGACAACAGGAATGGAAAAACAGAGCAGGTTCTAAAAAATAATTGGAAAGTACAGCATTTGGATATGATTGGTTCTGGACAAGAAGAGAAGCCAGGGATGACTGAGGTTCTATGCTGACAGTCTCTAAGGAGTGATACAAGGGGAATGTGATAGGCAGTTGATTAGGAAGGTGTTGCTTCATGACTTTTCTACTATGGGAGAGGAGATAGTAGAGCTTTCTCAGGATTGGGGCTGATGAATTAATGATGTTGAATTAGCAACAACTATCCCATAGGGCAAATTAGAAAAAGGTCCCTCCTCCCTGGCAGGCAGGTGCATGCTGTTGGGTGTAGGGCTTGGCAAGAGGATAGTCGTTTTGGGAGAAGCAAAGAAAAGCTTTCCTTAGACTCCACACAGCCAGCCCCAGGGCCATGTCTTGGCCAATTAGGTGCAGGTTGAAATTCAGCCAAACGTGTTTATGTAGTGCACCCTGTGAACTACCTAGCAATTCTGTTTAAAGGTGATTTGAGCTGCAAGTTTTGTGAAATCTTGATTTTATGATACTAAAAGAAAATGTTGAAGTCATTAAAGAAAAAAAACAAAAGGAAGTCAAATATCCAGGTATAGAAATATGGAGAAAAGGTATGAGCATGTTACAATTTTTAGAATATATTCAAATATTTTAACCCCTAGTCCTTCTTTTTAATTAGTTCAACATGGAGTTTTCATCTTTCTTTTGTGTTACTTTTTTTTTTTTAATTTTGAAATTTGGTCTGGTGAAATGATCAATCTAACTATCAATTGATCTAACACATTCAGTTTATATACAATTGGTATTCAATAACTTACCCTTATTTTCTATTCTAAGGACCAGAGGCCATTAGGGTTTCTTTAGCTATCAGATAAGAAACATTCAGTATATAGCCCTATTTCAGTACTTATTCCAATTCTAGTTCATTCTTCCTGAGGTAAGCTCATTAGTTTATTTCGGTGGTGCAGATTGAAAGGATACCTTCACTTTCTCCTAATTCCCACCCTACCAGTCCTAAACTACAGAAAAATTACAAAGAAAAGAAGATATTTTCTTGAGAAATAGATATAAGTAGATGGATGACTGGCTCTTGGTTGTTTCTTTGAAATTCCAGAGATAGACATTTCTAATATCCTTTTAAACAAACATATAGTGTTTTTTTGTAAAAGATATCAGATCTGTCTTGAGACTAAGGAGTAGTTTGTCTTTCTTATCATCTGTTATGACGACAACAACAGTGATTTAAATAAAATATAAAACAAAACACATGAGTTGTTTTACAGACTGAACTGTGTTGCTCCCACCCCCAAATTCACAGTTAGAGCCCTTACCCTTAACATGACTCTATTTGGAGATGGGGCCTTTAAAGAGGCAGTTAAGATTAAATGAGGTCATAAGGGTGGGGCTTTAATCCAATATGACCAGTATCCTTAAAAGAAGAGGGAAAGACACCAGGGAGGCATGCTCACAGAGAAAAGGCTATGTGAGGACACAGTAAGAAGCAGCTATCTATAAGCCAAGGAGAGTGGGCTTAGGAAAAACCAACCCTGCCAGCACCATGTTCTTGAACTTATAGTCTCCAGAACTGTGAGAAAATAAATTTTTGTTGTTTGGCCCACCCTCTCCTCAAAAATGTCAGAATAATTGCTTAACTATTTATTGTTAATGGTGATGATTTTTTTATTTCCAAAAGAAGTGAAAATTTTATATATTATAATACATATACACACATATATATATAACACAGTTATATCCTTTGTCTATTAACATTAGATGCATTAACAAATTTCTGTCAATTTTGTATTAACATTTCACTTCAGTTGATAGAGAAATTTTAGAAATTATGCATGTATATATTATTTGCCTTGCCATTTTGAAGTTAGGAAGACATTATCAAAGGTACAATAAATAGGAAGTTCTAGGAAGTTGAAGAGTCTTCTTAGGTCAAGGATTCTAATCCTGTTTTTAATTCTGGGCTTTTTCCTTCTTCTTTTGTTGGACTTCCTTTGTTTTGAAGTTTGTAGTACATAATATTTTCCAAAAACTATATACTAAAAATTGAATGAGCCAAAAAATGTATTGTTTTGCCCTTCAGTATAAATAAACATTTTGCCTCCTTATTTATATTTTTCTTGACATAGTTTATTTCAGGCCTCTATCATACCCTGTTTGAACTATTACAAGAACCTCCTAAGTGGTCTAATTTTCTTCATTCTTTATACTGATGACAGAGTCCCTCTCTCAGAACATAACATTCATTGTGCTAATATTTTACTTTTACAAGAAAAAACATAAAAAACAAAAATTCATAATAAGTAAGGTGTTTCTAGAATCTGCAAAGTACAGTTCAATTAATTGGCATAATATTACGGTCCTTCATTTTATCTTTTGGCTCTGAACTTCCTTACAATGTCCTCATGTACTTTAGAGCCCAGAGTGGAAGAGTGTAACACTCCATGTTCAAATACTTCTATTTGCTTGCGTTGTTACTGAGGCTTGAAGTACGCTTCTACCCCACTTCTGCTTATTAAGATACTGCTTATTTTTCAAATTTGAGCTCTTGTAACACTCTCCTTCTGATAGGATTCTCCCACCATCATAGTGAAAATAAATTGCTTCTCACATTTGATCTAATCCATCCTGGTTTATAACTCTGTTATAACCATCACATACCATATTGCATTATTAATTGTGGTCTCTTTGGTGAACTTAAATTTCTCAAAGAACTTTCTTGTTTCTGTGAAATAAGAGTAGGGAATGGATTGTATATGTTCAGTAAATTGACCTCAAGTTTTAAAGTTATCTGTATTTTAAAGAATATTGCACATAAAATAATTGAAGTATAGTGTCATGTGGAAAAATAAGCTGAATTTTAGGTATGTTTTATAACAACATGTTAGAAGCATATAGTTTTCCCATTTAGTGATTGGAATTCCTAGTAATTAATATTTATGCGTGAAATACTTTTGTTAATTGGTCAGTACATTCTTTTGCTCCTTGATATTTATGAAATGTTAAAAAATGTATTTATTCTTTAAGTTGTCTTTAGGTTTATTATAAGTGTGATATCTACTGAAAGTATTGGTAATCAATAAGGATTATAACATCTTGTGCATGTCTATATGGGATTATAGTGTCACATAGGTACCAGGTGATGACCTGGGTGGTCTATAAAATCTAGACTATATGCTCAAAAATGTTTCACCTCATCTTAAAAAATAAAGAAATAGATTACATGCTACAGTGTTATATCTGAAATTTTGCACAAACAGAGCAGTATTATTAAGGTCGTTTTGACTACATTACAAGTTAGAGATTCAAAACTCTAACTAAACTTGATAGAGCCCTATTTATTGCCACAAGCACTACATTACTGTCTAAGTTTCTGTTTGCAGGTATGAGGCAGCTCCATTTAGCTACTCCACATAATATGAACAATATCGCAGCTAGATTATATCTGTCATAGATGAAAGCAATATATTTTTCTCCTAGTAATTCATTCATGGTTTTATACATCCATAATCCCCTAGGGAGTATCATGAATGCACATAATGTTCCCAAATGCTAGATACTGCATTTGTATATGTGATTTAACTGACAGATGTATAAAATCACACACAGCTAGATAACCTCACAACGACTGTACAGCTCTGAATCCTGAAAAATGTCAGTTATTCCAGCTGAGGTAGATTACAATATAATCAAAATAATCTAATTCCAATTTATTCTTCTGTTTAATTGCATGTATGCTAAAGATCTTAGAAACAGTAAAACAAATGACCTGTCTTTGAATATTTGTAAAATAACACACAGAAACAATGAATAAAGATAAAGAAAAATAATTATGTTTTTGTTGTGATTCCTTAGTGGGGATTATAAGCTGTATAATTCTTGGTGTAGTGCAGCAGTTGTTTATGTGGCAGTTAGGTATTGATAGATATCATCATGGCCTTCCCCTTTCCCTAATGGTGTAAAAGGCAGGGAGATTGAGGTATAGAATAGGTGAGAAGCATATGTGTAGATGCAGATTATTGGTAATGTTCTATATTTGGGATTGCTGGTATGTTCCTCTTGTTCATTATGTAATACTTTATAACTGATATGTGTATGTGCATACTTTTGTATGGTTCAAATATTATATTTAAAACTCATATAAGAGGGAAAATGAGTAAGACTGACTTCTTTGCTCCTTTATCCCACATTAGTCATTGAAGTTAGTGTGCGTGTTCTACAAAGGAACCAGGGAGGAATTGGAAGGCTACAACTACCCAATTACTTGTATCTTTGTGTTGCTTGATTCAGTAATAACTTAAAGATCAACTGTAGATGGATTTGACTCATCATTCTCACTGATCAGATCTCGTGACCTTCCCTAGCCTAGTTATCTACCAAAACAGTTAGTGGCTTAAAGAATAGCAATTTTACTATCTCATGATTTTGAGGAACAAGAATTTAGGCAGGTCACTATTGGGGAATTCTACTTTTTATGGCATCAACGAAAGTCACCCACTGATATTCAGTTGGCAAAAGGGCTGGTCTGTAGAGTTCAAGAAAGTGTCACTCACAACTGACATGTCTGGTACCTTTTGGCTTCTGTTGCATGAGTCTCTTAAGATAGACTCTTAAGTGAAGCCTCAGGCCTCCAAGAGAAGTTTTTTTTAGAAAGTAAGAGGGAAGCAGCAGGGCCTTCCTAGCTTCCGAAGTCATGTGGCATTTCCTTTGCTGCACTCTACTGGCAAAGAGATCACATGATTGCCTAAATTCAAAGGGTAAGGGTAAGACCCATGTCTCAATGAGAGAGGTGTCAAAGAATTTGCAGCCATGTGTTTAATCCACCACACTCATACATACATAGCATTCTCTTTTGTGCCATCATTTTATGAATTCTGTATATCCACCGACTTTTTAAGTCATTTTTCCTAGATGTCTCTCTACATATCAGATTCTGAACTGGTAAATTCTACCAGGACCCATAATGAAGCTTTGTAAAAAAGTGCCCTCTACTTTATTTATTTTCTTTATGTGTTATTGCCACCATTCAAGGCTCTTTCATCTGTGTAAATTGGTCAATTGGTCTGTGGTAAACACAGATACATATCTTTCACTACATAGAGAGGTAGAGAGAGAGAGAGATGGATGGAAGGAAGGGATGGAGGAAGGAAGGGAGGAAGGAAGGAAGGAAAGAAGCAAGGAAAGAAGGATCATTTCTATCCCTCAGTTGGTATAGATGCTGCTGGAAACAAAGTCCATGACCTAAGCTTGTGCTTTGGATAGCACAGGGTTGTGCCTCCTGCCACTTTAGCAAATGTGCCTTTAGTCTTCTTGAAATTCCTCTCCAGTGTCACAGGTACTCTCTATTTGTTTGGTCTTTATTTTTCTCCTGTTTCCATTGACCCCCCACCCAAAAGCTGCTAGCAACTCTGAGTTGCAGTCAGGAATGCAGCTAATTCTCTCTGCATCATTCTTTTTTCCTTTTCCCCTTTCTTTTCTCATATTCGTACTGCTGGCTCCTTAGGCTATTCTGGTTCACCTTCTTGCTATCATTATCACTTTCTTTTTATGTCATCCACATAAAATTAATTTAAAAAATTAATACATTTTCAAACACAGAACCCCATATTCTCATGATCTGATTACAACAGATTATCAACTCACAATCTATCCGGTTTCATCTTTTCAACATCTAGATTTTTTTGTTTGTTTCTTTGTTTTTGTTTTTGAAGCAAGCAGTGATATTTCTATCATTTTTTTCTTTATCCATGAGCTTAAATACTTCTATAAAGAGAAAGTTAATTTCATCAATGATTTATATACCTGAATTGCTGTTAATGGGGGAAAGATGGGATAAATGTTTGATACCTTTTTTGTTTGTATGTTCTTGACAGTTTTAAAAATAACTAGCTGGTTTTCTGGCATCTTCCAGAGAAGTTTGTTTTTGTGTTTGCTTCTTTGTTTTGAGGATCAGTATGTGTTCATAAACTTAAGTATATCTGATGTGTTTTAATCCATTGAGGTAATTACTCAGTCTCATATTTGACCAGTGAGTGCCTCTTCAATTCTTTTGACATAAAATCAGTAGGCTTTTATGGCTTTCCAGCTTTCCAGGCTGTACATTTCTTGTCCCTAAAAGCTATTTATTCAAGAAGTCCCATTTCCTTTTAATGGAAATATATTTAGAGACCTCAAGTTTTGTACTAGAGTTGCTCATTGCTACTAGAATTGCCATTGTTCCTGGGCCTTTTCAGTGACAGTACACACCTAAAAACATACACACATACACATACGCATACACCTATATATTTTAAGACAAATACATTATGTCTGTGTTTTGATACTTCCAAATCAAATTTTGGACTATAGAGATTCTACTTATTGGTACTAATCTTACCTCCGTTTCCTTGATGCCATAAATGTGATGCAGTTTTCATTCAAGTCAATGACTGAAAACTCAGAAGGGAGACGACCAGAAACTTTTTTCATACCCTTCCCTCAAAACCCAAAGAGCTAAATGCCATTCAGACCGTTTAAGGATTAGCATTAGGAAAAATGAAAATTTAGGACTCCTTCATTTATCCTGCCTTTTTCTCCACTCTTGATGACTAATATTCCTTTAATGGAATTCAGTCAGAATTCTACTGAATGGAGATTAAATACCTATATGCACATACCTAGTATATATGTACTATGTCTAAAATACAGTCACACTAAGAGAATAATCAGTTTATCAATACAAGGGCAAATGGCTTATTAAAGCCTTTCCTGTTTTCAAATGGGGTGGTAGACAACCTGCAGTTGGGGCAGATTCCTGCTGAACCATGAGGAAGAGAAAGGAGAGTCTGATGATTCTGAACACATTGTAATTCCTGATCCTCAGTTCCTATGGTGGCTTACTGCCCAGTTACACATACAACCCAGCTACAAGAGGCCTAGACAATGAAGAGAGAGAACTGACTGAAGTAAGAGATAAGGATCTACATGGTTGAAAAGAAACATTGAGTAATGAGACATAAGCCTTGCAAGACTTAAAGTTTTTTCTAAACCTGTCCCCAATCACATTCAGCAGAGCCTGGATGACCCAGAAC
This sequence comes from Lagenorhynchus albirostris, assembly GCF_949774975.1. Classification (NCBI taxonomy): domain Eukaryota; kingdom Metazoa; phylum Chordata; class Mammalia; order Artiodactyla; family Delphinidae; genus Lagenorhynchus; species Lagenorhynchus albirostris. Next base: position 107,184,099 of record NC_083099.1, on the reverse strand, counting down.
CCCATTTTTCACCCTAACGCAATTCATGCAGTGTAACAAGAACACTGTCATTCAAAATTCAATAAAGTATTTCCTGAACACCTTCTATATCTACTTTGTAAGAACCAGAACTGTTCTAACTGACCAGTCCTGCCCTGAATAATTTATGCAATATTTTAAATTTTTTTTTTTTTGTAATGAGTCAACTTGCTTTTAATAAAATGTAAGTCCTAGCAGATGCACTCATCAGAACCGTATTTTAGGTTGAGTCAATGCTACGCTATTTAGAGTCTGTACCCACCTCATGTGTGGTGGGTGTTTTTTTCTTTTGTGTTTTAAGTGTGTATTATGGCACATATTTCTTAGTCCTGGGTCTTTCTATCTATACACATAAAGGACTTTTTAAGGACACTTTTTTTTTTTGCAAGAAATGGATTTACTGATTGGGAATACAAGGAATCCAGGAAGCAGTACAAAGGATAGAACTAAGGCACATCTAAGGAACCTCATCATCTACGTATTTCCCCATTCTAGTGTGTTTTTTCATTCCTTTCTAGTTTGGCTTCAACTATGTACCATGTAAAATGTTTTGGTTTCAGCTCTTTCACTGGTCACAGTCTCTTAGTTATCCAAGCATACATTTCTAAGAGAATCTGGCTGATCCTTTTCAAAGCAGTGCACTCATATGGTGGAGGAGAAAAGGATTGATTGGACTGTGAGTTTTATGACAACATATATCCATTTGGCCACTCAGCAAGCATTTCATTGGGGGAGGAGTATCTTACTCTTTTCTCCAGATGAGAGTTGGAGTAAGAGTGGGGAGTCAAGCAACTCTAAGTTTGTCTAATACAAGATCTATTTACACAGCAATTATGCGATATATTTACACTAGTCTTTTTTCTTTTGTATTTTAAAGTGAAGTAAAAATATACCTCAGTGGTAAAATATACCTTCTTACCTACTTTACAGTGGGGGGGATATTTTTCCTTACAAACCAAAATAACTTGGTATTATATAAATTGGAAAAGTGCCTTAACCTCTTTATATATATATATAAACAAATATATATATATATATTTATAGAGCACTTAGGTGTGGTAAAATTATTTTGACTGTTCTCAAAGCAGATACAAGAATGGGGACATACAAAATAACAACATCATTGTGCAGTAAAAAAATGGACAAAGTTCTCGTTGTTTTCATCTTTTGCTTCTTCAGAGTTAAGGGCCATGCTTGATACATAGCAGATATTCTATGTTTATTTATTCAAAAACCGTCATGAGTGCCTACTACACACTGAGTTCTATATGAGAAAATGGGTTCCTAATAGTGAATAGAGAAAACCAAGCTGTCAGTAAAGGGACAGCAAAGACACAGATAATTTCTATACGAGGACAAAAATGGCACAATAAAAATAGCACAGTTTCTGTGCCATTAGTTTTTGCCAGTCTCTGTTCTGAGTGCTTTATGGATAGATTCATTTATATTTTTATTATAGTTCTACAAGTCATGTACTGTTACTCTCATCCCATTAAATTAGAGTTGAAGAATTTGTGGCACAGAGAGATCAATATCATGCTCAAGTTCACGAGTCAGTGATGAGGCCAGTGCTCTAGACCAGGTGTTAAATGCTTCTAGTGAGTAGATATGTTGCATGAACATGACAAGAGACACTGTGTAGGCAATTTTAATAGAAAATTGATCATCTGGTAAACACCTGTTCCTGAATTTCCATTCTTTCTATGATGATTCCTCGATTTATCTATGTATACAAGGAGTCAGCTCCTGGTCATAAGCTTTTTGGGGCCTTCATTATGTGTTCTCTTTAACACCACGTGGTGAGACGTTTAACAAGACCTGTTTCACAGAACTTCATGCCCTTTGTGAGATTGGCTCATTAAATATTTGTTAACAGTCTGAGAAGTCTGGGATTTGACCCCCAATCCTCACATTCAAAAGGCCTAACAAAAAAATAATAATAATAATCTAATTGGAATCTAATTTAACTCCGAAAAATGTATCCTACAGTTTCATATTCCCCTCACATTTTATACTTGATTTATAGCGAACCCCTTCTCATTCATATAATTCACTCATTGTGGCATACAGTCTAGAAAAAGTATTCATAAAATATGTATACTAACTGTTAGTATGACCTCAGATTAATCTCTTTAAAAATGTTGCTTAAAACTATATTCACACAAATAAGTTCCTTTTATAGATTCTTTGTCTTTTTATTTTCCTTAGTAAATCTAATAATATGATTAGAGTTGCTCAGATAATCTTCCATCTCAAGGTTTTATTCATTTCTGATTCATTGTGTCTATTATTAAACCCAGCTGTTGATGTTTTAGAACAAACTGATTTCTGAATTAACTCTACATTGTGTTCTATAATAACCCCACTTCAGTATTATCATGGGTTGCTCCCAATTTACTTTTAGATAATTAAAGCCTCTCTTTATTCCTATCCAAGTTGCCTGTTTTATTTCCCAGAACACAAGGATGTGATTTCATTCATGTTGCTCTAGGGGTCTAAAGTTGATAATCATTTTTCTACATCTGCCCTCATCAGTGTCAGCTTGCAAAATATGCTGCTGTGTCCCCATCCCTTGGCTTCCTCTCATTAGCATTCACATTCCCACTGATATAGTGTGTTTTTCTGCCACAAGCCATTCCTTGTTGTTTTCCTGTAAAGTCAGTACTTTAGCATCAGAATTGTCCTAATTTCCCTAGCATATTATATATTTTCCCTATATTGACTTGTTTACGTGGATTGTTTACATATGACTGCATCTGCTTCAGAATTGATGACATCTATTATTGAAATATGAAAAAAATATGTATGTTTCTCAATATCTGAATAAGCAATTCACAAGTTGGTATAGAAAGAGAAGAAAATCTAGGTCATCATAAAAAACTTTACTTATATCCCTTTAATTTTCATGATGAAAACCTGAAACATTAAAATTTGTGTATTATTTGTTGGAACAAAGAAAAAGTGGTTTCAATAACTGTCATCACTAATATATTCTAGTGGCTATTTATATATAATATTTGAATGTATACTTATACAAGTACAGGTATATTTTATATTCTATCTACTTTATAGGTTTCCTTGATATTTTGTATACTTTATATTAATATTTAATTACTCTGATTCCTTACCACATATCAACCCCTAAAATGACAAAATGAAATAATAAAGTTTCAAAGAATTTGTGGAATTGCTGATATTCTATAGTCATGATTTGGAACTGATGTTTTAAATGAAACTTCCTAGATTTTATACATTAGTCTCATTTTCTTTGATCACCAAAATGCAAATTTCCTAGGAAGACTATGTTATTGTATAGTTTTATTGTAAAATAGGCATTGAAAAATACAGTTGATATCGTTAGGAAATTTCCATAAAGGTAAAAGTCATTATCCTTATTATATGTATGTATTATTTTGTTATTTAATATCTTTCTTATTTGCCTTTTCTTGACCTGAAGATTAACAAAAAGTTCATATATCCAAAAAACAGGAAGGCACATTTTGAGATTGTACAGATTAATTTAATGTTAGGTAGTCATATAAAAACACTTCAGTTTTATCTCTTGGAGATATCTAAACCTCTATACTTCCCAACCCCACGATTTTTATCAAGCCAAAATACAGATTCTCTTAGTTGAGCATTTCTAAAACAATTTATCAGTATAATTTGCCTTTTAAAGAATAAGATTTCTTCACACTTATTTTAATCTCTCTAACAGCACGCACTTGAAAAGAATTAGAGTTAAAATATTAGTAATCCGGATACTCTTACTTTTCTATACTCTCCACCTGTGTTCGATATATCATAAGTACTACCATAACCAGATGTGAAGGGTTTTTTGAAAGCTTTTTTATTTTACAAAAAAAGCGTTTAGGAAAATGGTTGCTTACAAATTTAGGCCTCCTATCACTTGCTGGTAGGGGTATAAGATAGTTATAGTTATTTTTCTGCCTTTAGAATTTCAGAAATTTGATTCTAAGTCATTGAACAGAATTTGAGTGCCATTATCTGATGTCTAGAGATTTTTCTGTACAGTTCTTGAAGTGTCATATGTTTCCTATACTATAAGCATCTCAAATCTCTTTAGTATACAGGAAGGATGTAGATATAAAAATAACCTTTTATAGTCATCATGAAGACAGTTAAATATGAAAATACAATCTTACAATATTTTTCTTGATGTTATTGAGGGCACAGAAATGACAGAAGATTGAATAGATAGACCTGCCCAAAATATACACATGTTGCTAGTGAGGGAATTAAAAAATAATAATGTCAACTGTGTGGGACAGTTTACTTTACGGGGTTTCTAAATTTTGTTTGGCTTTTTTTGTTGTTGTTTTACAACAGCTCTCTCTAGCCTTGGATTCTAACCTTTTGCCTAATGCAATTATCAATTTTCATGTAAAAATCTCTCAGTAAGTTTAAGTCAGTGATATTTTCTATTAGTCAATGAGAACTAGAAAATTAGTTATAACATCTGTTCGTAATCTTTAGTAAAAATTTAGCTCACCAAGGCCTTTAAAGAAGCATTACAATGTTTCCAAACATTTGATATTTTTCAACTCAGTTTTGGCTTTTTAGTTTATAATTCTACCAGTGTTTCCAGTTCTTACTAAGAATTAAGTTGATGAGTTAAAGCCACTTGTTCTAAACTAAATGGCAATCAGTATACTCACCTGTTCCTGAACATAATTTTTATTTAAATTTTAAACAAAAAAGTTATTTTTGACAATCTCTTGGCATTCAAGAAGGTTACAGTGTTTTCTATCCTCTTCTGTAAATTCCAGTGAAAAATGTCAACTTTGAACCAGTGACACTATATTACACTGTTTGTGTGTTTTGTTGCTTTACATACAAGGTTTTCCTTACAGTTTATTTCTCCCTAAGAGGCGGCACTTTGTTAATATGGCTGTGTACAATTTTCTGACAAGTGCTGAACCTACGCTAACAAAAAATGGTTCTTATTTATGATATGTCAAATTACTGTTCTGAGAGTAGACCTTTTAGGTTGCATTGAGCCTTTAATTTGACTGAATTTAAATGACATAAAATGCCTTCTAGTTGGGCCTTGGCTGGCATATTATATATCTCATTTCACTGAGAAACATTCACATGCAAATATGGTTTGTTTGGAGTGAGGACAATTGTGACTATCATGACTGATGAAGGCTTTTGATCACAATTCTACAAACTGAAACCTTGAAAAAGAAGAGGCTATTTGGACTGGCATCTGCAATCCCATGAATTATTTAGTTCACATTATTCATAAATCTATTTGAAGAGGAGGTTTTATGAGGTTTTGGAGTTGTGTTGCCAGTGTCAATGTATGCTGTAACTGCCTGCATGCATATGAACACTTCCTCTAAATGTTAAGTGTTCTAGAACCTGTAAAGTGTGTTACCTGAGTACTCTAGCTAAGTTAATCTCTTAGAAATGGAATCTGATGCTCAACTCTTCCTTACTCCTTCAACCATTGGGTCTATTGGAAGGAAAGGAGCAGTGCACATAGATGATATGTAGAAGTGGGTAGGGCACATTAACAGAACACACAGTTTCCATTCCTGCTTTGTAGCAGAGCAAGCTAAAAACCCTCCTTCCACCAACACCGTGATTGTCCTTTCCTATATACTTTTGCACTGATGCAGCTGCCTGGAAAATCCTCTCTCCTCTCCTTTTTCAGGTTTCCAACCAGCTTTCCAACCAGCTGGTGAGTTGATTTTTCTATAACTTAATCACACTACTAGTGGCATAGCCTAGTTTTATATTTACATTCCTCTCAACTACTTGTTTACATATTTGTTTCTTTTTCTACATGATAAGATCTCTGAGGACAGGGATCTTGTGTTAATCAAATTCTTTGTTTCAGAGCATTAGCATCCCTGTAATTTATAGGGCATGCTCAGTAAGTGGATGTTAGATTATCTTGAATTACCCTCACACTGTATCTCCTAAATGGAACAATGCATATATCTTACTTATATTTCTCCAGGTTTTTATAAAGGACTATAACTTCAAAAGTATTTTTAAATTTGAAATATTGAGGGAAGTTTAATATTGGTTACATTTTAAGCAAAACATTATTTAGGGATTTTCTATTGGCTTTCTGCTGGCACAGGGAAGTGACTCATGTTCAGACCTAGTTTTCAGAGAGTGAGTCGAAAGGCTCAGTTGTAATTTGCTCATGTGAATTTTTAAGTAATGCTTTAGAGTTTTAAAATTAATGAACAGTTGCAGTTTATGTTGCTGAATAGATGTCCCCTCTACTTAGAGTTCACAGTATTTGATAATCAATGCTGCAAAGAAGGTTAGACCACATAATCTTTAAAGGTAGCATCTAACTCTGATATTCTCTGAGTCTCTGAAATCATCCCAGGTGGGAGTTTAGGCTTAACAGCAGATTCAAATGCAAACAACCTGAATAAATTTACTTACAGTTCGACTATTTTAAAATCCTGAGAACTGATTTTATTTTGTCTTCTTTCGAAAATATATTTTCCTATAAACTGTTGGGACTTCTCAATATGTTTATTAATGTGTACATATAAAATTATTTGTGGAATTTTGAAAAATAGCATCAAGACAGGAAAATTTCTTTCCTGGGTAGATGGATTATTGTTCCATAGATAAGAAGAATCAGTACATGGGTACTAAAAGTCAGATTGTACAATGTAAGGGAGAAGTCCCTGTGCTGGGAATTGGAAGATTCAGAACCTTCTCGATTCCCCTCCTAAGTAGCTAGTTAGTACTGAGAAAATCTTGTACTGTCCCTCAGGCCTTAATTTCCACATCTACAATTTGGAATTAACAGTGTCTGACCTCAGAGTTTCTTTGTGAATCCTATGCAGTGATAGATATGGAAACTTTAAAAAAGCATTGTTACTTTAACTGTGAGATTTGCTAATATCAACCTTACAAAATTTAAGATAAAGTATTGTCTGTAAAGAAAGCTTTCTTATTTTAAGAATTCATTTTTAATTTGATTTAATGAAGTTGTTGTTGTAGGTCTCCTATCTTTTCAAATTTACATTCTAGACCCAGTTGGTGTGTTTGAATATATCTTTCATTCAAGGATATCACATAAGATATTAGTGCTAAAATTATTATCACTTTTTCATTGTGAATGTGGCTGTTATAGACTTCAAAGTAAAATGTACCAGCTTAAAAAAAAATAATAACTATGATCTTCTTTAACAGTTAGGTATTTATTAAAATATAAACTATTTCATATCATTATGATTATCTTACAGATACATATTTAAACTAGCAGTATTTGATATGTAAAATGAACGTATTATTCACCAACTGAGCATTATCTTACAATCCCAAACTAGCAGCTAGCTTACCTGTAGCACAGTATGACATAATCTACCCACTTGCTCTCAGTAGCAATCTGAGGTAGGTACCGGGAAAATCAGGATACAGAACATATTCCTGTGTACTTGTCTTCATCAAAATGTATTTTGTCTCTCTCTTCAGGGACAAGGCTCACTTCAAAGGGCAGTGTTTGGGCTATTATTTTAAACTGCCTGAATCTAACATAAATATAAAATGATAATAGTTTTCTTAAGTGGATCTTGAAATCTACATCTTTATTTTGTATTTTTCATCTAGGCTTTTTCATCTAGCCTTTCTCCTAACATTTTGCACTAATCTAGAGATAACCATTCATGACATTCTAAGATATCTGTAACCTGATTTGCTTTTATATGTGAAATACAAAGAGGCTTGTTTAGTACATTGTAATTATGTATTTTGTAATTACAAGGATTTTCATCTCTATGCAGTCCCCTCTGCCATTTTGCCATCATATTTTAATAACACACTGTTAGAAATAACTTTGTCCCAAGATACTCCTTTGGTCAGAGTTAATTATAAACTAAATAAAGTTTACCCAAACTGATGTGCAGAAGATGGTACAAGGTACACCAACTAGATTTTCTGAAATTGAACACCTAAGACCATTTTTCCATTTTATCTCCATATGACCCAATTAATATTACCTATTGGCATTTACCAATTGAGGTAAACTGTGTTTGGAAGATTCCTCCCTCCAAATATTGAAATAATGATAGTTGTAATACTGCATTCAGAGAATATTTGACACAGATGAAAATATGTATAGTCCAGATCATATCAGTCTTTTTTACAATTACTATTCATGTTTATTAAGACTGTATTTGACACACAAATTTGGGGCATGTTGGTTTTTTTACTTCAAATTATGTAATAATTTCAAAATTACTTTTAAAATACATTTTTAAAAGTATCTAACATTCCTGAAGTGGTCCAGATTATGGTACATTTCCTTTTCTTTTTTGTGTGTGTCTTAAAATAGAGTTGTGAGACCCTCATCATATCTCTGAGAAATGTCATCTATGTTGGTCTTATTCTGGTGAATTTCAAATTAAGATGTGGTCAAAGTAGATCTTCAGTTGCTCAACAGTTGTTGTTATACCTTAAATAAAACGTTAATCATATCTTTCAAACCATACTCTAAAATTCATGTTATGATTAGTATTACTATATCAATCAAGGTAGAATAATAGTATATATTGATCCATCTATTGATCAAGAGAGTAACATAGCACCTAATGAAATTTTCCTGCAAAATAAATTATACAGGGCCTCCCTGGTGGGGCAGTGGTTAAGAATCCGCCTGCCAATGCAGGGGACATCGGTTCGATCCCTGGTACGGGAAGATCCCACATGCCGCGGAGCAACTAAGCCCGTGCGCCACAACTACTGAGCCTGTGTTCTAGAGCCTGCGAGCCACAACTACTGAAGCCCATGCGCCTAGAGCCTGTGCTCTGCAACAAGAGAAGCCACCACAATGAGAAGCCCGCGCACCGCAACGAAGAGTAGCCCCTGCTCGCCGCAACTAGAAAAAGCCTGCATGTGGCAACAAAGACCCAACACACCCCAAAATAAATAAATTTATAAAAAAAAAATATATATATCTATATATATATATACAGAAAGTACTGACTATATCAATATAAAATAAAAGTGTTAAAAGGCAAAAGCAGAGAAACATAGGAAGAGAAGATGCCATTGAGGTTCTCCATAGTACACACAGGAACCAACTGTCAACATCCCAGTCTTACCTACCTATTTACTGTTGAATCAGTAATGAAAGTTCTCCTCTCACTCATTATGACTAAGTAAATTAACATCTATGTGTCAGAAAGTCTTAATTGCATAATATTACAGTAAAAACTACCAGAGATCATATCTGAAGAATTTGAAACTGACATTTCTAAATGATCACATTCCCTGCACTTGGTTTATAGAAGTGATGTACTAGAAATAGGCATCTAAGTGCTCCTTAAAATTAGCATGCCTTAAATATGAATGTATGTTAAGTGTGTGTATTCTGGGTCTGAACTCTTTTAGTGTGGATGACTTAATCTTAGGTAATCATGACCCTTCCTGATGTATGAGTAAGGATGAGATCAGAGAAGCAGCAATGTCTGATGCACAACATTCTGGGGGTCACCTTTCACCTTGCTTGAGCTCCTCACTGGGATGATTCGCTAGAGGGTAAAACCAAGTATTTCTTGATCATACTCTTATGCATGGAGAAGCTTGACTTTGCCGGCCCACTGAAATGATTGCCTTTGGATCCCTTGAAAATTGAACAAGTTACCTGCTCTACACTGAAGCAGATTAGATAGATTTCCTTAAGTTATTCCTAACCACGTTCTCTATTTGCACAGCTTTTCCAGAATTAACCCATTATCTGGTAATTAGGAGTTAGGGTACATTGAGTTCATGTTTACTTCATAAGTATTTACTTGAATGCTGTAGGCCAAATCAGCACATGGTGCTGAGTTTCACATCTCTACTTATACATCTCAAAAAAATCTCATGAAAATATTTGATTATTTCTGTCAAATATTTTTTTCTGTTTCTGCCCCTTGACCCATTTCCCGTCACTACTCTCCTTAAGCCCAAGCTGTAAACTCTTGGGGTCCATGTAAATTCCAGGTGGTATGAATTCTCTTCCTTTACATCAGTGAGTCCCAGTCATCTATTATAATGATTGCAAAAGTGTTATCAGTCAATAAATGTGTTTACTAGGTGCTACTATGGTTCTCTGATTGAAACCATTCTCAACACTAGTACAGAGTCCAGTTATTCTTTCTAAATAAAAATAAAGAGTAATAATTACCAATGGTATAATATGAACTGAGTAAACTGTTATATATGCATATGATTATACAAAGTGATTACATAATATTGTATTCTGTGTACATATACATACACACACACACACACACACACACACATATATACATACACATACACACGGAGAGAATGTTTGTGTCCTACTAATTTTCTCAGGTCACCATCTGCCTTAGAATGTGAACTCTTATTGGTAGATACCATACCAATATTGGTTCTACATGACAATTGGAAAACTTTGATGGCTCAGAAAGTTTTCAACATGCATACACAGTTGCTTTACTATTTTACCATTACTATTTATAGACATAGAAGTATCATTTACTTAGCATATGTTTAAACTAGTAAAATGGAATATATTTTTAAATAAATTATTGCATATAAAATTTCTAATTGGGGCTTCCCAGGTGATGCAGTGGTTGAGAGTCCGCCTGCCGATGCAAAGGACACGGGTTCGTGCCCTGGTCCGGGAAGATCCCACATGCCGCGGAGCGGCTGGGCCCGTGAGCCATGGCTACTGAGCCTGCGCGTCCGGAGCCTGTGCTCCGCAACGGGAGAGGCCACAACAGTGAGAGGCCCGCGTACCACAAAAAAAAAAAAAAAAAGAAAAGAAAAAAATTCTAACTAATATCATAACTTAATAGAAAAAACTGAAAATATAGCTACAGCATCTAGAAAATAGGAAATATGACCAATCTCACTGACATTAGAATTTAGTTTTCTTAGTTTCTGTTTATAAAACATTTCTCAAATCTAATAGTTTTATGTAATTAACAACAATCTAAGGTATATATATTAAATTTATCCATCAAAATTAGCAAATGAGAATCTGGGGAATAATAGAAGACTAATATCCATTGCTATATTTTATTCCAATTATAGAATTAGGGTATTTCTAATATAGCTTCCTGGTTTAGTGACACAAACATAAATATAACTTCAAACGATGCCCATGTACTTTATTTACTGAGAACCTTTTATTCTGGTACTGTCTCAAAGCTTTCATAATAATATATGATGGATACATCTAAGGGTTTGCATTTATTTTATAGTCTCTTCTAGAAGCATGAGTTTGAGTCCAATTTTTTTTTTACAAAGTCTTGAAAACTCCCTATATTTATCAGTGTAAAAGTCATAAGCCTTACAGGGCAGTATGGAATACAACAGAAGAAAAAGAAATTTATAAATTGGTAGTGACTCATGAAGTTTGAAAAGATTCTTGACAGCAAAAGAAATATAGAATAAAGTAGTGTAAATATTTTACATGTAAGCTATCAGTGCCAGAAACATAAAAACAGTGGAGAGAAAAATTCTTAATACAAAATAACAGTTATTTTGGTACATATAATTCTGTCTGTATAGAGTGAGGAAACATGGGAAAGAAATAATTATATAGATTACTTAATTCTCAAAATACAGTTGAATGAAGTAGTTAGAAGCTAAAAATAAACTTCTGTTTCATTTCTGCAGAAGCAAAATGGTTATTTCATAGAGGAAATTACTATGTTCCACATTTTAGAGACTAAATTTCATAAACCGAAATTTTTTCAATGGTGCTTGTTTGCCTTGCACATACAAGTAAAAATTTACTCACATAATATAATCTCATTCAATACAGACACCAATATATAACTGTGCTGTTTTATACACTGTTACATGTAATCATATTATAGGAACATTGATGTCAAGAAATAAACCTAGATACTTGAATAATTTTAAATATATTTTTTATTATCAGAAATTTCAACCATCTATAAAAATAGAAAATATTATAAACAACATGCATTTCAATATTATTTTAAAAGGAATTGCAGGCAACTGGTCATTTTTCATATTTAGTTTTGTGAAAAGATAATAACAAAATATATTTACATTTATATATATATATATTTACAATATTATTATTCCACCTAAGTACTAACAACAATTCTTTTTTTTTTTTTGCGGTATGCGGGCTTCTCACTGTTGTGGCCTCTCCCGTTGCGGAGCACAGGCTCCGGGCGCGCAGGCTCAGCGGCCATGGCTCACGGGCCTAGCAACTCCGCGACATGTGGGATCTTCCCGGACCGGGGCACGAACCCGTGTCCCCTGCATTGGCAGGCGGACTCTCAACCACTGCGCCGCCAGGGAAGCCCCAACAATTATTTAATATTGTGAAATATCCAGAGCTCAAATCAGGATCCAAAGTAGTCTGCACATACCATTTGGTTGATATGTCTCTTAGGTTCCCCCTTCAATTGGTATTTTTTATCCCTGATATCTATTTGCTAAAGGAACCAAATACCAAAATTCCGTGTGTGTGGTTTCCCATATTCAAGGTTAGACTAATTGCATTGACAAGGAATTTTTTGTTGTTGTTCCCTGTGTATACTGGACATTGGAAGTTCAACGGAGAGGCACAATTCTATCCAGATTTGATTATATTGCAGAAATACTTAAATGGTATTGTGTCCTTCCAGGAGAAGGTATGTAATTCCTGGAATTCTCCCTTTTAATGATGTTAGCATTATGTATATACGTAGGCAGCTACATATAAGAACTTATTAAAGATTGTGGAACAGTGGTTTTTGAGTTCTATTATTTCCTTTTTATTTATTGGCTGGGGTATTTGTATTGGGAGAAATTTCCACTCATCAAATATTTGGTTACTCTTGGATATATCTCTTTTAGCAAACATTTCTTTCTCAAGCATCGTTTTTACACATTTTTCCTAGTGTGAAATTTGTGTGGTTATTAAGAAAGAAGAACTTGTGAAAAAAATTAAAGTCACACTTTTTCAAGTTTTCAATTCTAACGAGGTTTAGAAGAAACTTCTCATGTTTAGATGATGTTAGTTGATAGCAAGAAAGATGTTATTTTAAATAAATCTCAAGTGATTAGTGAAAGAATGTTATTAACTTTGTACTGGATAGTTGGAGAAAAAAGGAGGAAATGTAGGTGGTTATCTAGCCCTGAAATGCAATTATTTTAATTTCCATATCTTGAAAAGACTGTAATACCATGGTAAGTATCTGATAAATTAGATGTAGTAGTACTTCTTGTTAAAATCAGTGTGATTTCCTCCTTTGTAAAAAGGAATAAAAGTCTCCTGATTTTAATTAGCACTACATTGTTATACTGTATCTAATGATTGCATTTTGATATAGTGGATTTTAAAATATACATGTTCAGCATGGTGTTTTGGTTGTAATTTTGCTACCAAATAGCTTTGTGACCTAGAAAAAGTCACTTATCATCTCTGGTTCCCAGTTTTGCAATATTTTGGATTTCTTAGTTTCCATTGTATTTCTTCAAGGAAGTAGTGGCAATATATTCTTATTATTATAATTTATACATATGTGTATGAGTAACTTTAATATTTAAAAAAAAATTATTGTGCAGTGTCAATGGCAATGGGTTTGTTTTGTTTTGTTTCATTATAGATTAAATTTGTGGCAGGAGGAACACAAAATATATCTGAGTATGAAGTTGCAGATGTTAGGAACCTCTGTTTCCTTGGAATGTCAGTACTTGCTAAATTTATTGCTTCTCTATTAAGAAATGACAGTCCCTTATCTATAAATTTGTTTACAGAAGGAAGAGTAAACAACAGTAGGCTAAAATACCAAAGTATTTCAAAAAAAGGCTACATAATATTAAAATAAAAAGATCCACAATGCTTTAGTATTAGCTGTCTGTGAATAAATTCCAGTAATGTCTTTGCTATCCCCGAAATGTTTTATTGCTAAGTAACTTTTCAGCAAACACTTCTAAAAGCAACCACAAATCCAGTATGTTCTACATTATCCATACATTGCAAATACTAATAAAACATATCACCATTTTGTCATGACATAAATCTTAAAATTAGGAGTAGAAATTAAAAGAACAGGGAAAATGTGGCTAGGTCATACAACTTATGAGGTAGGTAAAATGTATCTAATCTCCTCTGAGAATGCCCTCATGCCCTACTTATAGTTCCTGTACTTCATTTTGAGAAACACTGTTTTAGATTCACCAATTCTTTGCAGAATTATTAATGATACCTTTCAAATAGACAGACACTTTAATAATTCAATGAACTAATTAACTAATTGGTGACATAATCAATTAATTATATTTTTACTTTTTAATCATCTGTATTGGAGTTTTCAGAGATAAACCTCATGAATATAATGCTTAATATTCACTAACTATTCAGCATTCATATGTAAATAGCTCTGGTATGTCTGTTATTATTCACAATTTTCTTCAAAAATTACATACATAAATTTTCACATTATTAATATCAGAATTATTAGCAGTTACAAATTTAATATTATAACTGATCATCTCTGGAAAAAAGTGTGAACAACTATAATGTTATAGTTACAACTTGCTGCCTTTATTATAAAGGTAAAGAAATGTTAATGTCATATCCAAAACTTTTCTCAGGTCAAAGTACCTTTACTTCCTTTCTTTTCATTTTAACTATGAACCACTAAAATTGTATTTTTAAGATAATTTTCAGTCACTTTTGGGTGGTATGCAGTGTGCACTTTACAATTGACTTATAATTGGACTGTGCTGACAATGGAAAATCTTACAAGTATTGAACATGACATTTATGACAGTATTGCTGTCATCTTGGCTTCTTTTATGGAATATGCAGAGAATTATAATTGGGCTAACAAGCCTGGTAGCCTGGCTGCTTTCCAATTATATTAACCAGCCTAGTCTAGTATTAGCTGCCTGAACACACACAGAAACATAGAGCTTTTGTTTTCCCTTCTAGTTTATTTTGGTATCTACCCAATAATCTAAGAGTAAAATCATCTACCATCATGTAATGTTTGAGAACTTTCAATAATTCATCTCCATCCCACTGAGAAATGTAAAGGTTGCCTTCTTTGTTTTTATTTCACTAATTTTTAATAAAAAAGACGAATTTTTGTAAAAGATTAGTTGTATCTGTTAACACATTTGATACTATTGTCTCAAAAATTTCTAAAACTTTTGGCAATTTTTCTTTGAATTTGTGCTAAAAATGTTAAGTGATAAGTTTGAATTTTAAGTAAAATTTCTTTTCATGTGAACAATTTAATATGATACATTGAAATATTTTCTTTGAAATTGAGTGAAATAATATTTTTGCATAATCTAAAAATAAGTCAGCTTTGTGTAGTCTTAAAAACAACACAAAAGATGAAAATAATTCCTAATAATTAGCATTCTGAAATCTACTAAAATTCTACCAAGGAATTAAAAACTGAATTTTTTTTTTTTACATCTTTATTGGGGTATAAGTGCTTTACAATGGTGTGTTAGTTTCTGCTTTATAACAAAGTGAATCAGTTATACATATACATATGTTCCCATATTTCTTCCCTCTTGCGTCTCCCCCCCTCCCACCCTCCCTATCCCACCCATCCAGGCGGTCACAAAGCACCGAGCTGATCTCCCTGTGCTATGCGGCTGCTTCCCACTAGCTATCTACCTTATGTAAAAACTGAATTTTTAACTGAAAAACAAATATTAAGAAAAGTTAAATGAAACAGCTTGTGGTTTAAAAGATCCAAGGAGGTTGCACTATAGCAGTCATCTGGATCACTAGATTCTGTACTTCTGTTTCTCTCCTTTTTTTCTTTTTGCTGGTTTTCTCTTATTTTAGAGTATTTAATATACTTGCATATTTTTATCTAAGCTTTCTCAACACTTCCATTAGCAATATCTAAGGTCTTCATCTTTGTCAGTGGTTTTCTGGATAGAAATATGAAAAAATCCCTGGGAATATGCCCATCAGAAACAAAACACCAGTTCGGTATAAAAGGGATATGACACAGGATGTGTATTGCAGCATTGTTATTAGCAGTAAAACAAACAACAACAACAAGAAAACAAACCTAAAAGCAGCCTGATTTTCTATCAATAGGGAAATAGTCCCATACTTCATACACACTATAGAAAAATATACAACTATTAAAATTAGTGAGTTAGAACTCGATGTATTAACCTGGAAAATGAGGGAAAAGCAGACTGCGAAGAACTGTGTATAGTATGATCCTGTTTATGGAAACAAAATACACAAAGTATATATGTTATTGTTTTTTATAAGAATAGCAAAATATATTTTTATAACATTAGCAAACTGTTAATATTGATTATTTCAGTAGCAGCCTTTGGAGAAGGTTGAGCTATTGTTTTTTTTGTTTTTTTTTTGTTTTTATAATCTATGTCACGTCTTATTTTTTGGCATTTGTCAATTTGTAATAAAAATAAGCAAAAAAATAGAAGTATTCATTAAGTAGGAGCAAAATTTCTTGGTAAAATTACTTTTAAAGTTTAAGTTTTAATATTAAATATTTTAGGGACTCTAATGGCTGACAAATTTTGCCATGAACTGTTATATCACATTAACAATATCACAAAAACATCTGGTAGTTTAATTTTGGGTCTTTGCTTTTTAAAAGAAAGTTAGTTTACATTATATTCATAACAGTATTGTGAACATTCTCCGTCTCCAACCACTTACCTTCATTTTAAAGCTGTGGAATAAACAGAGTTTGAATGGGTTTTTGTAAGGACTTAAGCAAGGTTTCCTGAAATAATTTTGCTTTTACTTAGTATGTTTTTATTTGAAAAAATGTATTATTTAAAAAATATAATGTACATTTTTTATGAGCTAGCAGAAGATAAATAAAAGATAATGTTTGTGATTGTGGATAAAAATGAAATTCTGTATGAGTAGTCTGGCATGTATCTAGACTTGCTAGAAATTTTTCTTTAGCTCTAAATAACTTGAATCAGAAGAAAGTGTAAATTAAAAGTTTCCATTTTCAGTTCATAAGCACTCAGTCTAAAACCTAAATTAAACTTCACTGGGGTCAGTATGCAGGCTAGAGACTGCCTATTTCCCAGTTAGGGGATGGACCACTTCATCTTTGACATCATTTAGAGAATGAAAAAGCACACCTTCCTCTGTCAATCTTCCTTTTTAAATATTTAAATCAAAATAGAACATATTACTTCAAAATGTTTAGGGCATCTAATTATGCATTTTGTCTAGAAGTTTTCCTTTGAGTAAAGAATTCTCCTGTCAGGACTGTTGTAGTTTCCTCATTCAGTTTACTTCTGCCCCAAAGTGTTTACCAATAGATATAATAAACTTAAATTTCTACTTCTTAATGAAAATAATGCCATTTAAAGTAATGGAGTTTTCTAGTTTCATAGCTATGTGATCAACCAAGTACCAAATAGCTGAAGTTTAATGAATCATGCAATTTTGATTTGGCTTTATAGACCTGATATTTGAAATCCAGTTGGTGACGCGGTGCCATAAATCCCAATAGTGTAAGGTAGTATCTTAGAGCACAGATTTTAGGTTCAGGCACACCTAGGATCAAATCCCAAATTTGCTTATTTCCAGCTGTCCCATAGTCAGCAAGTAATGTAAATTTTCTAAGTTCCAGTTTTCACATCTGTGAGGCAGTGATAATAAAACTTACTTCTTGAGGTGGTTAAGTGGAAGATGTATGGAAAGTACTCTCAACTCTCTCTGGCATTTAAGTAAGCACTCAGTAAATACAAGTGAATGGCCCTTGTGATTTATCCAAACGTATGGATTACATTTTAATTGTTAAATAAAATGAAATATATTTAAACTATATATTAGTATTTTTAATTGAATTATTAACTAAACTTTAGAGTTAAAAAAGACAAAGAGAAAGAAAGATACACCGTTCTTAAAAAGAATTTTGTGCCTTGTGGTGTTTGGTATTTGCACTCTGTGGCTCCTATCTGTTTTACTCTTTCTTTTTCAAGGACTTTAATCATATACTAACAAAATATAACCAATTATCATTTTCTTTGTTACAAGTCCTATTCATCTAAAGTGCATTGATGGTGTAATCATAAACGTATCATTTTAGACTTTAACTAATAGTGATAACATATCCCTTTTAGAGACTCTGCCTAATAATCTAATATGTTTGTTCTCTTCTTCTTGTGCAATCTTGGTACCAGCGGCTGCTTCAAAGAATAAAGTTAAAGGTGAGCTATTGTGCATTCTGCATGATTTACCATGATTGTTTTCTGCTTAGTCTTGTGCATCCTCTTAAATGATAGAGCTAGTTCTGTTCGTGATAATACCTGTTCATTGTGTAGATATTAGTTGTAAATTTCTACAAATACAAAGTATATCATTTTAATTATTCAGTTTCTGATATATGTCTGTGTTTCCATGATTATTTGTGAGTTTATTTTCTTGTTTTATTTCCCACTTTATTCCAAGTGGAATAAGGTGCTTTTATGCTTAACATTTTGCCTGTTGACCTCAGTTTCCTTGATAAAACTGTGAACTAGAAAAAAAATACAGCATAAAATAAAGCTGATGGAAAGTCTCAAATTTGAACATGCCTTCATAGAATTATGTGAAAAGAAAATTTTATCCTTCATTAAACTCCAGTTTTCTATTTATGGCTTTTTTTATCCATTTCCTAGTTGTATTAAGTTTCATTTGCTAGAATCCTGAAAATACATTTTCATGAGAAAGGATGTGCTTGTCTAATGCCAGAATGTCTCCCTGAAAGAAAAAGACTTTTGGCTTGATGTGTCAAAGTCTTTATGGTTTTTAAAAGAATTCAAACGTGTGTGTGTGTGTATGTGTGTGTGTGTGTGTGTGTGTATGATATCTATGATAGTGTCATAGGTGTATAGTTTATGTGTTTCAATTTCATGTTCTCTAGAACAATCTATATATTTTTTAAATGTTTTCTCCTTATATAGCAAATATATATATACATATTTTTCTCTTTCATTTATTTTTATACAGCAACACTGTAATAACCTTATTGGTCATATATCTGTTACCTTCAGTTTCCTCATCTACAGAGTGTGAAAAACAATAAATAATTCAAAAGGTTGTTGTGAGGGTTAAGTAAAATATGTAAAACAACAAGTAATCTTCCTGCTGCTACTAGCATTTTAAACAATGCTAGCTTCATTTTGCTTCTCACAAACAGGCCTCTTCTTTGTGGAGAATTTCTGACTCTTCATCTTCATTATTCACTATTGCCCTGCCTAATTTCTTCATCTGTGTGCTCAGGAGAAATAACCAGGTGGTTTTGTCTTTCTCCATTTCTCATATTCAGTTCTACCACAAGGCCACCCTTCTCTATTATTCCTTCCCCTCCAGCCCTGCCCTCCCCCAGGTTGTAGTTTTACAGCTAGTTTTAACACTATACATAGATTTATGTTTGGAGTGTTAACTGATCCCCATTTATAAGGCTAAGCATTTAGTGTGCAACTACTATTTTCCTAGGATAAAACACTAAAAATATAAAAGATGAGATGGAAAATTTCTTGTTACCCTTTGTTTAATCCTCCACACTT
Source organism: Lagenorhynchus albirostris (assembly GCF_949774975.1). Taxonomy (NCBI): domain Eukaryota; kingdom Metazoa; phylum Chordata; class Mammalia; order Artiodactyla; family Delphinidae; genus Lagenorhynchus; species Lagenorhynchus albirostris. Next base: position 107,164,545 of record NC_083099.1, on the reverse strand, counting down.
AGCCTAGTCTCTTTTTCAATAAATGTGCTAGAATTAGCCAATTCTTGCCACAGTAATTTTCTGTCTGTGGATAAAAGTAATACACTCATGAAACAATTAAGAAATTACTTGACAATGAGTATATATTTATGAAATATATTTACATAATAAAAGATTAAGCTGTACAGTTTTAGGAATGAAGAATTAAGAACAATGTACAAATAATGTGTTAATTGTGGGATATAGAACTTGAGTGTAAAGGGAGTTAGCAAGATTTACATATTGAGGTTGGAGTCCTTGTTCTCAGAGAATGCTTTATGTGGCAGGTGGGGCTTGAACTGATTGTTGAAGGATGGGTAGTATATATAGAAAAAAGTAGTACATAGAAAAAGCAATTTGAAAGCATAAGTAAAGGTATAGAAGCAGGAATGAATATAGTTTATTTCATATAGTGAGGTCACCTTTTAAAAGAAGAAGGCCTGTGTTTTATGAGAGTGGAGGAAGTTAAATTTGATGATGGAGTGATCATGAGTCATTACTGCATTTGATTGCATAAAACCTCTCATAATAATCACATCTGTGTTCACTTTATAATTCTTGATGGGCAAGAATAAAAATGATATAAAATGATATAAAAATTGATATTAAAATGATGGACATTTTTTATTGATATAAAAAATGATATAAAAATGATGGACAATAATTCAAATTACAATATACAGGTTACAAAGTATTAGTACAGGAAACCAATTCACCACTGAAGGATTACAGCCGTACATTATATTATAGGTGTCTGTAAAGTGACATCAGGACTCAAGCTGACTAGGATTTTGCAATACAAACATGTTTATGTGTCCGATTTAGGATGCCCACGTTGCCATCCCTGTTGTTCCACACCTATTCATTTTATTTGAATCTGTTTTTTTTTTTTCACTTGTGTACAAGTCTGCAGGGGGCTTTAGGACACAGTTCACCCTATGCCTGTATTTTTGCATCTACAAGGTGTTATAGAGACAAGAAATGACACTTTCTAAAATCAGCTATGCCTCAAGTAGAAATTGAAATCTTATTTCTAATGACTGAGACAGATATGTATTAGGTAGATAATAGAGAGAAGTACCCAATGCTTTTATTGTCCAATTTCTATGTCAAGGCAAATGGTCTTCAAACAGGAAAAAAAAAAATGAAAAAGAAAATGTGGGTAAGAGGAAAATAAAACCCAAGATAATATAAGAGCAGATTGCTTAAAAATACTAATTCTCCTGGCCCAAATAAAGTACATCCCAGGGAACCCGGGGAAGTTTTGTAGAGGATAACAGCTCATTCATTTATTCTTATGGAATCATGCAAATGTGGGGAGCTTCTGCAATATTGGAGAGAGGTATGTGCTGTGATATTCGTTAAGGAGAAAGGATTACATTCGAGAAACCATAAACTGGTAAATTTGACATTACCTTCCCAGTAAAATTATTAAACTCTTAAACAATTTGTGAGTGCTTAGATTAAAAGGATTCTCTAGGAGTTATTTAGCAGTTACTAGTAATGGCATAGAAAATTACCCTAATTTTCTCCCTCTCTTTTTTAAAAAATATTATTACACCAGTGTCCAAGGGCAATATATAAACATGTACTATTTGAATTTCATCAAATCATGTAGCAACTCATTCCTTATTTTGTAGAAACTGTCATTCTGAAGTTTGCCAGTTATTCTTCAGTGGTCAAATCAAATGGTGGTTCCCCAATCCTCAAATTACTCATTTTTCTGCTGAATATAATGTTTCTTTTGATTTTTCCACTTCCCTTGTTTCAGTGTCTCTGTTACAGGTTTCATTTTCTTTTAACTCCTCTTTGCCTCTTTCTTTCCCTCTTCTCTTCTACCTTGTTCTGGAATATAGGTTTCATTCAGGTTAATCTTTGATCCCTAAAGAGATCACTTCTCACAGTGTTGCAGCTCTCCACTTCCTTTTTTGAGAGATGACCTTCACTTCCTACAAAATTTTAAAAGCAGCCATTTTGTGCACTATTGAGTACCCATAATGAACCTCCCTCACCGTTATTGAATGTTAAGAGAAAGACAAATGATTCGATCAAATTCCTCCCCTAGAAACTTAGAACTGAGAAGAGAGAAAGGAGCAACAGGAAGGAGGTGAGATGGGAAATAAATTTCGTTATACGTTGTGGCTGTGAATTTCATATATAGACTGAGTAGGATGATGAATTAAGACTGAGAAATAAGAGAAGAATGAGCAGGAATGTAAAAGAGTGAGAGGTTAAGAGAGTGCCCTCATGGTGCTTAAGTCCCTTGTTCTAATAGAAGGTTCTGTTATATGCTTGCCCTTTGGATCTCTGACAAAGCTGTCTTTTCATTAAGCTTTCTAGATAGGTTTCTCTTGCTTGTAATCAAAAACAGAACTGATTAATATAATTGTTTTCTTTCTCTAAACTTTTCTGAGTTCATTTCAGTTATGACTTTTCTAGACTTGCTCTTACTACTAAGCTCATATCTGATATTCCCGGCACCCTGTTGAACTGAATTTCTAACTGAATATTAAAAACTGAAATTCTTATTTTTCTTTGTAAATCTGAGTTCTCAGGGTTTGTTATGTCTTCTCTTGAACAAATATTTACCTAATTTCTTAGTTTAAAAGATTGAAAATATCTTTAACTCCTCCATCTTAATGGCACCCATAACCAGTCAGTTATCAAATTGTCCTAATTTTATGGGAATAAAATTATTGTCCTAATTATGTCCTAATTTTACTATGGGAATAGAAGCATTTCCATATATCCCTCTTCTTCAAAATCACTCATTCCTCAGAGCTTGCCTGGAGTAGTTCTAACTTGTCTTCTGATTGAATTCTCAACACTCTACAATCTATCCTACCTTCATATAACACAGTGAATTCATATATCTACACTCTATAATCTATCCTACATTCAGATATCAATAAGATCATCAATGCTTTGCCACTTAGAGATAGAGAAAAAGGTAACAGAGTATTCCTAAAATTTCTTTGTATAAAGTGATTTTATTTCACTCTACTACAGATGCATAGACTAAATGTATCTTACTGATTAATATTGTTCCAGAATCATACACAATTTCTAAATAGTTTTAATGCAGTAAATATATTTTTATTGTTCAATCTGATTTGTAGGCTTTATTTTTTATTCAAAATTTGACAACTATAATAGGGATAACATTTTATGCCATTTCTAGAATACCAGCCTTTAGCTATTCCTTTCAATCAGATAATCATAATTTAGTGCTCAAGTAAAAATTAACACAATTATTCTGACATTATATAAGAATTTAAAGATAATGCAGGACACTCAGCAGTCTAAACTGAGATATATGTGGTATGAGAAGAATCAATATTTCAGTTTACTGTATTTAAGTAATAGGCATACATGATATTATTAAATACATTATTTATTTAGGTATAAATATTAAAAGTCTGCTGTTCAACCAAAATATGAAATTTAGTATACCAGGTTTCCCATCACATTACATCTTTTAAGGGTGAATTGAAAGGCACATAAGAGATTGAAATTGAGGCATTGCTTCAAACTATTCTGAGATTTTATCTTAAGTGGGGCACCTATGTTTCAGTTTATACTATATAATATACACTGTATATTAAGAAGCTCCATTCTGTAGTCAGAACTGCATGGGTCATATTCTGGTTTTTCAACTTACTTGATTTGAACACCTGGATAATTTGATTATGTTCACTCAACATTCAGCTGTAGTGATATTTATATGTAATAATGTATAAAAGGATATTAACCTAAGGGATGGCACATAGTAAACACTCAGTAAATTTTATATATTATTATTGTTATTATCTTCATTACTATTATTTAAATAATGTCTGTAGAAAATAAAATGAAAAATCATGTAGTTAAAGACAAGTCCCAGAACTAAAACTTCTCTATGAGTATGAACTGTATTTCATCTTCATGGTAGCATTCATATGTTTATATTTATTATAACATTAAAATAAACACATATAATTTAATGTGAAGGATCCACTAGATATATGTATTTTTTCTTTCTTCACATTTAAATATTAAAATCCAAAGTGTATAAATGGTATCATTAAAGAATTTCAACTCAATATCAAAAGAAAGAGAAAAATTACAAAAACTGTGTCAGACAGAGGTTTATATAGTACTTAAAATGTAAAAATTACTTGCTTTTATTATCAGTGAAGAAATTGAGGAATAAGGCTATATATAACTTTTGTGGAACACATCCCTTAACTCCTTTTCTTGAAGCTATGTTTGGATTTTAATTTTAAAAATGTAAGGAATTATTCAGACTCTTGCATAATAGCTATAAAATCTTCATCAAAAATAACTTGAGACAATTATTGGAGCTTATGTTTGTTTATCCCACATTAGGCTCATCTGAGGAAATATGTTGGGAATGTTAGAAATATGTAAGGAAATTTAAAAGCATGGTGTGTTTCTATAACATATTCACTAAGGGTTCTAGGTGAAAGGCCCTGAGGTGGTACATTTTAGAAGATTGAGATTATTTTCTTTTTTTTTTTAATTTATTTTATTGAAGTATAGTTGATTCTATATAGAATCAACTATATCTATATAGTTGTGTTAATTCCCACTGTATAGCAAAGTGATTCAGTTATACATATATATACATTCTTTTTTGTTTTTGTTTGTTTTGTTTTGTTTTGTTTTGTTTTGCGGTATGCTGGCCTCTCACTGTTGCGGCCTCTCCCGTTGCGGAGCACAGGCTCCGGATGCGCAGGCTCAGCGGTCATGTCTCACGGGCCCAACCACTCCACGGCATGTGGGATCTTCCCAAACTGCAGCACGAACCCGTGCCCCCTGCATCGGCAGGTGGACTCTCAACCACTGCGCCACCAGGGAAGCCCTATATACATTCTTTTTCATATTCTTTTACATTATGGTTTATCACAGGATATTGAATATAGTTACCTGTGCCATACAGTAGGACCTTGTTGTTTATTCAATCTATATATAATAGTTTGCATCTGCTAACCCAAACTCCCAGTCAATTTCTCCCCCACCCCCCTTCCCCCTTGGCAACCACAAGTCTGTTCTCTACGTCTGAGAGTCTGTTTCTGTCTTGTAGATAAGTGCATTTGTGCCATATTTTAGATTCCACATATAGTGATATCATATGGTATTTGTCTTTCTCTTTCTTGCTTACTTCACTTATTATGATAATGTCTAGGTTCATCCATGCTGCTGCAAATGGCATTATTTCATTCTTTTTTATGGCTGAGTAGTATTCCATTGTGTGTGTGTGTGTCTGTGTGTGTGTGTGTGTGTGTGCACCACATCTTCTTTATCCATTCATCTGTCAGTGGACATTTAGGTTGTTTCCATGTCTTGGCTATTGTAAATAGTGCTGCAGTGAACACTGGAGTGCATGTATCTTTTTGAATTAGCGCTTTCTCCAGATATATGCACAGGAGTGGGATTGCAGGATCATATGGCAACTGTATCTTTAGTTTTTTGAGGAACCTCCGTACTATTCTTCATAGTGGCTGCACCAGTTTACATTCCCATCAACAGTATATGAGGGTTTCCTTTTCTCCAGCCCTCTACAACATTTGTTATTTGTGAACTTTTTTTTTAACAACTTTATTGGAGAATAATTGCTTTACAATGGTGTGTTAGTTTCTGCTTTATAAAAAGTGAATCAGTTATACATATGCTCCCATATCACTTCCCTCTTGCGTCTCCCTCCCTCCCACCCTGCCTATCCCATCCCTCTAGGTGGTCACAAAGCACCGAGCTGATCTCCGTGTGCTATGCGGCTGCTTCCCACTAGCTATCTACCTTACGTTTGGTAGTGTATATATGTCCATGCCACTCTCTCTGTCACAGCTTAGCCTTCCCCCTCCCCATATCCTCAAGTCCATTATCTAGTAGGTCTGTGTCTTTATTCCTGTCTTACCCCTAGGTTCTTCATGACATTTTTTTTTCTTAGATTCCATATATATGTGTTACCATACGGTATTTGTCTTTCTCTTTCAGACTTACTTAACTCTGTATGACAGACTATAGGTCCATCCACCTCACTACAAATAACTCAATTTCGTTTCTTTTTATGGCTGAGTAATATTCCATTGTATATATGTGCCACATCTTCTTTATCCACTAATACGATGATGGACACTTAGGTTTCGTCCATCTCCTGGCTGTTGTAAACAGAGCTGCAATGAACATTTTGGTACATGACTCTTTTTGAATTATGGTTTTCTCAGGGTATATGCCCAGTAGTGGGATGGCTGGGTCATATGGTAGTTCTATTTGTAGTTTTTTAAGGAACCTCCATACTGTTCTCCATAGTGGCTGAACCAATTCACATTCCCACCAGCAGTGCAAGAGTGTTCCCTTTTCTCCACACCCTCTCCAGCATTTATTGTTTCTAGATTTTTTGATGATGGCCATTCTGACCACTGTGAAATGACATCTCATTGTAGTTTTGATTTGCATTTCTCTAATGATTAATGATGTTGAGCATTCTTTCATGTGTTTGTTGGCAATCTGTATATCTTCTTTGGAGAAATGTCTATTTAGATCTTCTGCCCATTTTTGGATTGGGTTGTTTGTTTTTTTGTTATTGAGCTGCATGAGCTGCTTGTAAATTTTTGAGATTAATCCTTTGTCAGCTGCTTCATTGGCAGATATTTTCTCCCATTCTGAGGGTTATCTTTTGGTCTTATTTGTGGTTTCCTTTGCTCTGCAAAAGCTTTTAAGTTTCATTAGGTTTCATTTGTTTATTTTTGTTTTTATATCCATTTCTCTACTAGGTGGGTCAAAAAGGATCTTGCTGTGATTTATGTCATAGAGTGTTCTGCCTATGTTTTCCTCTAATTTGATAGTTTCTGACTGTACATTTAGGTCTTTAATCCATTTGAGCTTATTTTTGTGTATGGTGTTAGGGAGTGTCCTAATCTCATACTTTTACATATACCTGTTCAGTTTTCCCAGCACCACTTATTGAAGTGGCTGTCCTTTCTCCACTGTACATTCCTGCCTCCCTTATAAAAGATAAGGTGACATATGTGTGTGGGGTTACCTCTGGGTTTTCTATCCTGTTCCATTGATCTATATTTCTGGTTTTCTGCCAGTACCATATTGTTTTGATTACTGTAGCTTTGTAGTATAGTCTGAAGTCAGGGAACCTGATTCCTCCAACTCCATTTTTCATTCTCAAGATTGTTTTGGCAATTCAGGGTCTTTTGTGTTTCCATACAAATTGTGAATTTTTTTGTTCTAGTTCTGTGAAAAATGCCAGTGGTAGTTTGATAGGGATTGCATTGAATCTATAGATTGCTTTGGGTAGTAGAGTCATTTTCACAATGTTGATTCTTCCAATCCAAGAACATGGTATATCTCTCCATCTATTTGTATCATCTTTAATTTCTTTCATCAGTGTCTTATAATCTTCTGCATACAGGTGTTTTGTCTCCTTAGGCAGGTTTATTCCTAGATATTTTATTCTTTTTGTTGCGATGGTAAATGGGAGTGTTTCCTTGATTTCACTTTCACATTTTTCATCATTAGTATATAGGAATGCCAGAGATTTCTGTGCATTCACTTTGTATCCTGCTACTTTACCAAATTCATTGATTAGCTCTAGTAGATTTCTGTAACATCTTTAGGATTCGATTCTCTATGTATAGTATCATGTCATCTGCAAACAGTGACAGCATTACTTCTTCTTTTCTGATTTGGATTCCTTTTATTTCCTTTTCTTCTCTGATTGCTGTGGCTAAAACTTCCAAAACTATGTTGAATAAGAGTGGTGAGAGTGGGCAACCTTGTCTTGTTTCTGACCTTAGTGGAAATGCTTTCAGTTTTTCACCATTGAGGATGATGTTGGCTGTGGGTTTGTCATATATTGCCTTTATTATGTTTAGGAATGTTCCCTCTGTGCCTGCTTTCTGCAGGGTTTTTATCATAAATGGGTGTTGAATTTTGTCAAAAGTTTTCTCTGCATGTATTGAGATGATCATATAGTTTTTCCCTTCAATTTGTTAATATGGTGTGTCATGTTGATTGATTTGTGTATATGGTAGAATCCTTGCATTCCTGGAATAAACCCTACTTGATCATGGTGTATGATCCTTTTAATGTGCTGTTGGATTCTGTTTGCTAGTATTTTGTTGAGGATTTTTGCATCTATTTTCATCAGTGATCTTGGCCTGTAGTTTTCTTTCTTTGTGACATGTTTGTCTACTTTTGGTATAAGGGTGATGGTGGCCTCGTAGAATGAGTTTGGGAGTGTTCCTCCCTCTGCTATATTTTGGAAGAGTTTGAGAAGGATAGGTGTTAGCTCCTCTCTAAATGTTTGATAGAATTCGCCTGTGAAGCCATCTGGTCCTGGGCTTTTGTTTATTGGAATATTTTTAATCACAGTTTCAATTTCAGTGCTTGTGATTGGTCTGTTCATATTTCCTATTTCTTCCTGATTCAGTCTTGGCAGGTTGTGCATTTCTAAGAATTTGTCCATTTCTTCCAGATTGTCCATTTTATTGGCATAGGGTTGCTTGTAGTAATTTCTCATGATCTTTTGTATTTCTGCAGTGTCAGTAGTTACTTCTCCTTTTCCATTTCTAATTCTAGTTATTTGAGTCTTCTCCCTTTTTTTCTTGATGAGTCTGGCTAATGGTTTATCAATTTTGTTTATTGATTTTGTTTATCAATTGATTTATTTTATCAATTTTGTTTATTGATTTTGTTTATCAATTTTGTTTATTGATTTTGTTTATCAATTTTGTTCCTGTCTTTATCTTCTCAAAGAACCAGGTTTTAGTTTTATTGATCTTTGCTATCATTTCCTTCACTTCTTTTTCATTTATTTCTGATCTGATCTTTATGATTTCTTTCCTTCTGCTAACTTTGGGGTTTTTTGTTCTTCTTTCTCTAATTGCGTTAGGTGCAAGGTTAGGTTGTTTATTCGAGATGTCTCCTGTTTCTTAAGGTAGGATGTATTGCTATAAACTTCCCTCTTAGAACTGTTTTAGCTGCATCCCATCGGTTTTGGGTCACCGTGTCTCCATTGTCATTAATTTCTAGGTATGTTTTGATTTCTTCTTTATTTCTTCAGTGATCACTTCATTATTAGGTAGTGTATTGTTTAGCCTCCATGTGTTTGTATTTTTTACAGATCTTTTCCTGTAATTGATATCTAGTCTCATAGCGTTGTGGTCGGAAAAGATACTTGATACAATTTCAATTTTCTTAAATTTACCAAGGCTTGATTTGTGACTCAGATATGATCTATCCTGGAGAATGTTCCATGAGCACTTGAGAAAAATGTGTATTCTGTTGTTTTTGGATGGAATGTCCTATAAATATCAATTAAGTCCATCTTGTTTAATGTATCATTTAAAGCTTTTGCTTTCTTATTTATTTTCATTTTGGATGATCTGTCCATTAGTGAAAGTGGGGTGTTAAAGTCCCCTACTGTGAATATGTTACTGTCGATTTCCCCTTTTATGGCTGTTAGTATTTTCCTTATGTATTGAGGTGCTCCTATGTTGGGTGCATAAATATTTACAATTGTTATATCTTCTTCTTGGATCGATCCCTTGATCATTATGTAGTGTCCTTCTTTGTCTCTTGTAATAGTCTTTGTTTTAAAGTCCATTTTGTCTGATATGAGAATTGCTACTCCAGCTTTCTTCTGATTTCCATTTGCATGAAATATCTTTTTCCATTCCCTCACTTTCAGTCTGTATGTGTCCCTAGGTCTGAAGTGGGTCTCTTGTAGACAGCATATTGGGTGTTGTTTTTTTATCCATTCAGCCAGGCTGTGTCTTTTGGTGGGAGCAGTTAATCCATCCAGGGTGTTGTTTTTTTATCCATTCAGCCAGTCTGTGTCTTTTGGTGGGAGCATTTAATCCATTTACATTTAAGGTAATTATAGATATATATATTCCTATTCCTGTTTTCTTAATTGTTTTGGGTTTGTTATTGTGTGTCTTTTCCTTCTCTTGTGTATCTTGCCTAGAGAAATTCCTTTAGCATTTGTTGTAAAGCTGTTTTGGTGGTGCTGAACTCTCTCAGCTTTTGCTTGTCTGTAAAGGTTTTAATTTCTCCATCAAATCTGAATGAGATCCTTTCTGGGTAGAGAAATCTTGGTTGTAGGTTTTTCTCCTTCATCACTTTAAATATGTCCTGCCACTCCCTTCTGGCTTGCAGAGTTTCTGCTGAAAGATCAGCTGTTAACTTTATGCGGATTCCCTTGTGTGTTATTTGTTGGTTTTCCCTTGCTGCTTTTAATATATTTTCATTGTATTTAATTTTTGATAGTTTGATTATTATGTGTCCTGGCGTTTTTCTCCTTGGATTTATCCTGTATGGGAGTCTGTGTGCTTCCTGGACTTGATTAACTATTTCCCTTCCCATATTAGGGAAGTTTTCAACTATAATCTCTTTAAATGTTTTCTCAGTCCCTTTCTTTTACTCTTCTTTTTCTGGGACCCCTATAATTCGAATGTTGGTGCATTTAATGTTGTCCCAGAGGTCTCTGAGACTGTCCTCAGTTCTTTTCATTCTTTTTTCTTTATTCTGCTCTGCAGTAGTTATTTCCACTATTTTATCTTCCAGGTCACTTATCCGTTCTTCTGCCTCAGTTATTCTGCTGTTGATCCCTTCTAGAGTATTTTTAATTTCATTTAGTGTGTTGTTCATCATTGTTTGTTTCCTTTTTAGTTCTTCTAGGTCCTTGTTAAATGTTTCTTGTATTTCCTCTATTCTATTTCCAAGATTTTGGATCATCTTTACTATCATTATTCTGAATTCTTTTTCAGGTAGACAGCCTATTTCCTCTTCATTTTTTAGGTCTGGTGGGTTTTTATCTTGCTCCTTCATCTGTTGTGTGTTTTTCTGTCTTCTCATTTTGCTTATCTTACTGTGTTTGGGGTCTCCTTTATGCAGGCTGCAGGTTCGTAGTTCCCATTGTTTTTGGTGTCTGTCTCCAGTGGCTAAAGTTGGTTCATTGGGTTGTGTAGGCTTCCTGGTGGAGGGGACTAGTGCCTGTGTTCTGGTGGATGAGGCTGGATCTTGTCTTTCTGGTGGGCTGGTCCACATCTGGTGGTGTGTTTTGGGGTGTCTGTGGCCTTATTATGATTTTAGGCAGCCTCTCTGCTAACACAACACAATGGGTTTTGTTCCTGTCTTGCTAGTTGTTTGGCATAGGGTGTCCAGCACTGTACCTTTCTGGTTGTTGAGTGGAGCTGGGTCACAGCATTGAGATGGAGATCTCTGGGAGAGCTTTCACCATTTGATATTACATGGAGCTGGGGGGTCTTTTGTGGACCAGAGTCCTGAAGTTGGCTCTCCCATGTCAGAGGGACAGCACTGACTCCTGACTGCAGCACCAAGAGCCTTTCATCCACAGGGCTCAGAATAAAAGGGAGAAAAAGAAGGAAGGAAGGAAGGAAGGAAGGAAGGAAGGAAGGAAGGAAGGAAGGAAGAGGATACAATTTAAAAAAATAAAGTAAGATAAAATAAAGTTATTAAAATAAAAAATAATTATTAAGAGAAAAAAAAATTTTTTAAGTAAAAAGAATACAAAAAACAAACAAAAAACCGTACAGACAGAACCCTAGGACAAATGTTGAAAGCAAAACTATACAGACAAAATCTCACACAGAAGCATACACATACACACTCACAAAAATAGCAAAAGGGGAAAAAAATATATCTTGCTCTCAAAGTCCACCTCCTCAGTTCGGGATGTTTCGTTGTCTGTTCAGGTATTCCACCGATGCAGGGTACATCAAGTTGATTGTGGAGATTTAATCTGCTTCTCCTGAGGCTGCTGGGAGAGATTTCCCTTTCTCTTCTTTTGCACAGCTCCCGGGGTTCAGCTTTGGATTTGGCCCCGCCTCTGCGTGTAGGTCGCCGGAGGGCGTCTGTTCTTCGCTCAGACAGGATGGGGTTAAAGGAGCAGCTGATTAGCAGGCTCTGGCTCACTCAAGCGCGGTGCAGGGCGAGCCTGCAGCGGCAGAGGCCAGCGTGACGTTGCACCAGCCTGAGGCGCACCGTGTGTTCTCCTGGGGAAGTTGTCCCTGGATCCCGGGACCCTGGCAGGGGCGGGCTGCACAGGCTTCGGGAGGGGAGGTGTGGATAGTGACCTGTGCTCACATACGGGCTTCTTGGTGGTGGCAGCATGCCTTAGCGTCTCATGCCCCTCTCTGGGGTCCGCGCTGATAGCCGTGGCTCGCGCCCATCTCTGGAGCTCCTTTAAGCAGTGCTCTTAATCCCTTCTCCTCGGGCACCAGGAAACAAAAAGGGAAGAAATAGTCTCTTGCCTCTTCGTCAGGTCCAGACTTTTTCCCGGACTCCCTCCCAGCTAGCTGTGGTGCACTAACCCCTTCAGGCTGTGTTCACGCAGCCAGTCCTCTCCCTGCGATCTGACTGATCCACCGAAGCCAGAGCCTCAGCTCCCAGCCCCGCCCGCCCCGGCGGGTGAGCAGACAAGCCTCTCGGGCTGGTGAGTGCTGGTTGACACCTGATCCTCTGTGCGGGAATCTCTCCACTTTGCCCTCCGCACCCCTGTTGCTGTGCTCTCCTCCGTGGCTCTCAAGCTTCCCCCTCTGTGCCGTCCCCCCCCCCCGCCCACCGCAGTCTCCGCGAAGGGGTTTCCTAGTGTGTGGAAACCTTTCCTCCTTCACAGCTCCCTCCCACTGGTGCAGGTTCCGTCCCTATTCTTTTGTCTCTCTTTATTCTTTTGCCCTACCCAGAAACGTGGGGAGTTTCTTGCCTATTGGGAGGTCTGAGGTCTTCTGCCAGCGTTCAGTGGGTGTTCTGTAGGAGTTGCTCCACATGTAGATGTATTTCTGATGTATCTGTGGGGAGGAAGGTGATCTCCACATCTTACTCTTCCATCATCTTCCCCCTCTCCCTGTGAACTTTTTAATGATGGCCATTCTGACTGGTGTGAGGTGATACTTCTTTGTAGTTTTGATTTGCATTTCTCTAATAATTAGTGATGTTGAGCATTAAGATTGCTTTCTTTTTTTTTTTTTTTTTTGTGGTACGCGGGCCTCTCACTGTTGTGACCTCTCCCATTGTGGAGCACAGGCTCGGGACACGCAGGCTCAGTGGCCATGACTCACAGGCCCAACTGCTCCGTGGCACACAGGATCCTCCCAGACCGGGGCATGAACCCACGTCCCCCGCATCGGCAGGAGGACCCCCAATCACTGCACCACCAGGGAAGCCCTAAGATTGCTTTTTTAATCCACCTTCTAGTTTATCTCACTTCTGTAGGAAAATTGCTGAAGACGTTGCTATATATGATGGTACAATAATGTTTTGAACATATGTTATTACTGCAACCATTTTCTAACTTTTAAAAAAGTAGATAATAATTATAACAGCTAATATTTCTTGAATGTTTACTATATGCCAGACATTACACTAAACATTTTATGTATGTTTTCTAATTTAGTCCTCATAAAGCTATTTGAGATAGGGACTATTATTTTCCTTTGTTCAGTGAGAAAAATGACACAAAGTGTTAAGAAATTTGTTTAAGTTAACAAAATGAGTAAGAGGCAGGGCAACAATTCCAAATCTGAGATAGTGACTACTGAGTTCAAACTTTTAATCTATTAAAGCCTCTAAAGATACCAGGTTGATCAATGTTACAATTCATTTAATCTTAATCATTTGTTTAAATGCATTTACCTAGGTCCCATCCACCCAGGTAGGACTGGGGCTAGGTATGGAAGTAAAGTAAAATTGTAATGAGTTGTTATCAGGAACAAATAAATTGGACCTACATTGTTGAGTATATTGGTGAAGAAAATATTCTCCCAGTACACTTTTGTTGTTTCTCATTCTTTTTTTTTTTTTAATTTTTTCTTCTGGGTTTCTCATTCATTCACCATATGTTAACCTTACTTATTCCTTCCTGGGAAAGTGAGGAGGTAATTAGTTTTTCAATCAGATGAGTAATATTCTAGAAAAGATTTAGGCATAACTAATATAAAATATTTCACTCAGGAGAGGGTAACAGGGTTAAAAAGTATTTTCATGAAAATTTTACGTAAGATGAGTCAGTGGGTCAAAATGTAGATAATTTTACTAGTTTTTAAACTGCATCTTCATTTTACCTGGTTTCTGATTTTTACTTCTCAGTCTACAGGGATTTTGACTGTATTTGCTCTGTGGAGTATCTCAGTATTTGCTGCTGTGTAACTGTCCCTCTTCATGTGACACATTACAAACTAGTGTGGGTCAGGGTGGAAAGATAACTCTAGATACTCTATTTGCAAATCTGAAAGAATATTATTTTTTACCTGATTTAATGAAGCTTCATTTTCTCCTCTCTCCTTTCTTCTTGAAATACAAATACAGTCTTGAGCTTTCCTGTGGACATGTGGATAAACATAACTCATTTGCCACCAAAACAGAGTACAGCTTTGTACAGCAATTAGAAATTATTTTAAACATTGCTACTTTAAGTTTATATCCTCATTTCCGTCATAAATTATTATAATACTTTTTATTTTATCTAAAGCACATCTTATCCAAAAGGCAGGATCTTCTGGGATTCCATTCATTCAGTTGTTTCATGTCATTCTATTATGTTAATAAAATTGGTATTTACTTATTCTACAGCTCCTATGTGGGGGTTTAGAGGGGCTGTAATTAAAATCCCAAGGTTTGTGGCTTCTTACAGGTTTCTAAACAGAAAAAGTCTATAATAAGGAGAAATACAGTGATCAGTGTGTAACAGTTAGACATGTAGGGGCATTTGCAAACAAGTGCTATAAGGCTAACAGCTAAATTACACTAAAAATAATTTCAACTTTATATTTCAAGTTAGATAGAGTGATGGTTATATGTTTTCAATGGAAAAAATCCTTTGACCTGACAGCGTAATACAACATATTTATCAGTAGCAAAGTATAGTGTTAAAGGCTTTGGAGGTTATCAGAGTACCTGGGTTTTGGTATCTATTCTACTAATTTCCTCTTCATAGCAGTAAAGTAGGCGTAAACATATCAGTACTACCTACATCATAGAGTTATAGTGATCAAAAGAATATATGAAAGTACTTTTAAAACAACCGACTAATATCTAGATGTAAATCTTTATTAAATAAATAAGGTACAGTCACAGAGCCAGGAACGTGATATTTAGTAATGAATAAAAGGTGCCCTTGTTCTGAGCCCATGCCAATGATCTATGTGCATGGAAAAAAATTCGGTAATGATATTTCTTTTATGCTTTATCTTACCAAAGATCCTTGGAAAGAGAGTAAACCAAGTATGTTCCTTAATTTGATAAATTTTTATTGAATGTGTTTACTGTGCTAAGATATAATGGGGAGAAAAAGAGGTAAATATAGTCCTTAGTTTTTCTTCATGGGACTTTTACTCATTCACTCATTCATTCATTCATTTATTCATTCCTTCATTCAACATTGTCAGGGATGGCTGCAAATATATCAGTGAAAAAAGAAGTAAGTTATACACTGTAGTGTGTTACAATGTGGTAGGTGTTTTGAAGAAACAATAAAGCAGAAGAATGAGACAGGAATGCTTGGAAAAGTAGAGAGGTGGTTCTAGTTTTGAACAGGGAGATCAGAAAAATGGGACATTTGAGGAGAGAATTGATGTTGAGGGACCAAGCCGTGTGGATATCTGGGAGAAGCATTCCAGGAGGAATCAGCAAGAGCAAAGGACTTAAGCCAGTAAGATACTTAGCTTATTCAAGGAGCATTCAACAGCCCTGTGTGGCTAGACAAACCTGAGCTTAGAATAGTAAATAAGAGAGAAGGTCATAGAGAGAATGAGGACCCAAGTCATAAGGATTTTTGTTTTGCTCCAAGTGAGATGAAAAGCCACTGGAAGTTTGAGCAGAGGAGAGACATGTGCTGATGTAATTGTAACAAGATCAGTGTGGATGATCTGGTGAAAATAGACTGCAATGATTGCCCTTGGAAAGATTTTTCAAGAAGTCAGGGGACAGATCATAGTGACAGGACTAGAGTCATAGCAATGGAGGTGATTAGAGTGGTCTTTGCAAATTACATCTAGTAGAATTTGCTGACTGAAGTGGGACATGATCTAAAGGATGAAGTGCATGATGATTTTCATGTTTTATTTGCTTATTTTTGTTTTTGCCTGAAAAACTGGAAAGACAGATACATTTACAAGATGGAGATGACTGTGGGAGGAACATGGTAAAATAATGGGAACTCAGTTTCAAATATGTGAAGTTGGAGATGCCTCTTAAGCATCCAAGTAAAGAAGACAAGTAGAAATTGGCTATATGAATATGAAATACAGGAGAAAGTGCTACACCATAGATAAAAAATCTGGAAGTTGTTATCTATGGATAGTACTTAAAGCTATAAGATTGGATGAGCTTATCTAAGACATGGGTGTAGTTAGAGTAGAAAAAAAAAACCTCAGGACTGAGTTCTCAGGTATTCAGCCCTTAAAGAGATCACACACATAATGAGATAAATGCAAGTGATTCAGAGAAGAAGAAAAGAAAATAAATGAAGAAAATATTTTCAAAATGACAGTGATGTTCAACTGAGTTAAGTGTTCTTGATCTATGAGAACTGGGAATTTACCATCGGATTTAGCAATGTGGAATCAATGGGAACCTTGGTAATTGCCATTTAGTATAAAATATAGAGATTAATCAAATATTCACCCAAAGGAATGCAAATTCACTACTGTGAAACAATGGTACAATGGTGTAATGTTATCTGATTGCAGCAACATTTACCCTAGTAAAAGAAGGTTGTGGGGAAGACTTCTTGGAGGAAGTGATGATCAGGAGAGAGCTGAAAAGCTAGTTAGAACTAAGTATACAAAGAAAAAAGGGAAGAATATTCAAAGTCAAGGGAATGGCAGCAGGAGACTAAGAGAAAGCCAATTGTAGTTACTGTGGAGGAATCAATGGGATTCAGGGTCAAAGTGAGGAAAGAATATCAAATCAAAAATATCTTTATTAAGACCAGTGTCCAGGAGCTTACCTCCTATGTTTTCTTCCAGGAGTTTTATGGTTTCAGGTCTTACATTCAAGTATTTAATCCATTTTGAGTTGATTTTTGTTTATGGTGTAAGATAGGGGTCCAGTTTCATTCTTTTGCATGTGACTGTCCAGTTTTCCCAACACCATTTATTAAAGAGACTGCCCTTTCCTATTGTATATTCTTGGCTCTTCTGTCAGAAATTAATTGATTGCATATGCATGAGTTTATTTCTGGGGTCTCCATTCTGTTCCATTCTATGAATCTTTTTTTCTTTTTTTCTAATGACAGTACCATACTGTTTTGATTATTAGAGCTTTGTAATATACTTTGAAACCAGGACACATGATACCTCCAGCTTTGTTCTTCATTCTCAAGATTGATTTGGCTATTCAAGGTTGTTTGTGGTTCTATACAAAGTTTAGGATGGCTTGTTCTATTTCCGAGAGAAATACCATTGGAATTTCGAGATGGATTGCATTGAATCTGTAGATTGCCTCAGGTAATATGGACATTTTAACAGTATTAATTCTTCCAATCCATGAACACAAAATATCTTTCCTTTTATTTGTGTCCTCTTCAATTTCTTTCATCAGTGTCTTACAGTTTGCAATGTACAGACCTTTCACCTACTTGGTTAAATTTATTCCTAAGTATTTTATTCTTTTTGATGCAATTGTACATTGAATTGTTTTCTTAACTTCTCTTTTTGATAGTTTGTTGGTATATAGAAATTCAACTGATTTTTGTATATTGATTTTGTACACTGCAACTTTACTGAAATTTTTCATTAGTTCTAACAGTTTTTTGGTGGAGTCTTCTATATGTAATACCCTACACAGTACCTTGAAGTTTCTTTTACAGAGTTCTGAGGTTTTCGTTTGTTTTTCGTTTGTTTGTTTCTATTCTAAGAACAATGGAGAGCCATTTAGGCGTTTTAAAAGTAAATAGGAATGTGGATGGTAGGATATTCTCATGCTTATAATTTAAAAGAGATTACTGAATGCTCATGAAGAACAAATTAGAAGAGATCACTGTGGATGACAAGAGACAGGTTGAATTGTCTGGGAAATTGCACTAGTCCAGGGAGAAATATTGGCCTAGAGTGTTTAGTGGTAGCATCAGACAGATGTGAGAGAATAGAAAATCCTTTCAAGAATATAGTTGAGGGACTTCCCTGGTGGCACAGTGGTTAAGAATCCGCCTGCCAATGCAGGGGAAACAGGTTTGAGCCCTCATCCCAGAAGACCCCACATGCTGGGAGCAGCTAAGCCCATGTGCCACAACTACTGAGCCTGCACTCTAGAGCCCACGAACTACAACCACTGAAGCCACATGCCTAGAGCCCATTCTCTGCAACAAGAGAAGCCATCACAATGAGAAGCCCACACATCACAACGAAGAGTAGGCCCCATTTGCTGCAACTAGAGAAAGCCTGCACACAGTAACGAAGACCCACCATAGCCAAAAATAAATAATTAATTTTAAAAAATCACTTACACTTAAAAAAAATAAAGAATATAGTTGAAACATTTAGCAGAAAAAACCTCAAACTGAATCATGAATAAAATAAATACCTGTAAATATTTATAAAGTGTTTAAAATGCTTTACTATTCTTCATTTCTCTTCATTGTCATTAACACTGCATACCTAAAGGCAGAAACCTAGAATGGCAGTTCTTATCTTGTTGTCAGCCCATAGAAAAGTACCTTTATGTTTTATTGTGGAACAGAAGTGAAAGTGAAGGAAAATTGTAAATTGTGTTACTGGAAAAATATTAAATAACATCTTTAAATTTTTTTTTAAATTTTTAATTTTTAAAAATTTTTATTGGACTATAGTTGATTTACAATGTTGTGTTAGTTTCTGCTGTACAGCAAAATGAATCAGTTATACATATACATATATCCACTCTTTTTAGATTCTTTTCCCATATAGGTCATTGCAGAGTATTGAGTAGAGTCCCATGTGCTGTACAGTAGGTCCTTATTAGTTATCTATTTTATATATAGTAGTGTGTATATGTCAATCCCAATCTGTCTCCCGCCTCTTTCCCATCCTGGTAATCATAAGATTGTTTTCTACATCTGTGACTCTATTTCTGTTTAGTAAATAAGTTCATTTGTACCATTTTTTTAGATTCCACATGTAAGCGATATCGTATGATATTTGTCTTTCTCTGTCTGACTTACTTCACTCATTACGGCAACCTCTGGGTCCATCCATATTTCTGCAAATGGCATTATTTTGTTTTTATGGCTGAGTAATATTCCATTGTATTATGTACCACAACTTTTTTATCCGTTCCTCTGCCAGTGGACATTTAGATTGCTTCCATGTCCTGGCTATTGTAAATAGTGCTGCAGTGAACACTGGGGTGCATGTATCTTTTTCAATTATGGTTTTCTCTGGATATATGCCCAGGAGTGGGATTGCACATCTTAATTAAGTATATTCTAGTTGTTGTTGTTGTTGTTTTTTAACACGACAGAATAAAGTTACTTTTGCATTTAATTCTTGAGTATAATTCAATATGAGGTTATTTTAGTGACATCAATGCAGTAATAATGTATGTGGCATAAGCTAATTTAACTCACTACTTACATGTTTTTCATTTCTGGCCAAACAAAAGCTACCTACTGTCAGAGTAGGATTCCAAATTTTCTCCATGTAATGTGTTTTCTTCAAGATGGGATAATCATCTGATGGGCATTGGGTTCACTTAAGAAACATGCTATTTAGATAAAAGGCATGAATACTGTTTGGCTTGAACAATTACCAAATAGTTCATAAAGCAACTATCTTCCATCTCAGCCAAAAGTCATCTTGGAAAAGATGGTCAAATCTCTTGGCTACCTAACCAGAGTATGATAATTCCAGTAATATATTCACAATGGCATGTGAACTAGTTTGTGATAGCATATTCAAATGGAAACTGGGTGATAGGGAGCTAATACCTGTGTATAACAGGATAAGGCTTCCCTAAAAATAGAGATATTTTATGTAATCTGATGTTTGACTCATTGAAAAGTGGAAATTTGTTTATCTGCAAATAAAAAGTTACTCTTCATGCATGAAATAGTTTCTTCCTTATAAAACTGGGGGATAAATTTAGATTTAGGTGAAATATAGCTATATAGTTAAAGATAGGTAAATTTTAAAACTCCTTATAAACCTTTTGGAAAGTGTTAACAAAAGTTTTGGGATTTTTCACATGCAAATCTTAATACATCTGGCATATCCAAGAGATGATTTCAGCATGATAATTTGACTCCATATTTGTTAGAGCAAAATATGTTTACTGAATATTTCTTCTATAGCTATTTCAATCATCATAAATCACCTCATCTCCTTTTATTTATTTATATTTTTTTGGTAAAACAGAAAAGTTGGGAGAAGCCAAGTTTTAAAAAGTCCTACTCATTGATTTAAGGAGATTCCTTAAAAGAAAAGAAAAGAAAACACATATAATCACAGCCTAGTAAGAGATGCACTGAAAGAAAGCATGCCTTATAAACTGCAGTTGTTCTCTTTCAAAATGTAGCAACTATAAATTAATTCATTCACATTTAATTATCCTTCTGTTCATTTCCAAAATATTTGTTGAATTTATGTGTAAATTACTAGTCAAAAATAGTGATAGTATATTTTATATTTTAAATTAAAATCTAAAATCTTAAAAGACATATCAGTCTCAGTGATTCAAAATAAACTATATGTAGCTGCAAAAATGAATATGTGTTTAGGATCTAATTTTAAAAGACTACATAATGATTTTTGCAAAAACTTTTCCCCAAAAAGTAAACATCACAGTTTTGTCCTAGATTATCCAATTTATCATTGACTTCCACTTAGCATAATGGAATGAAGATTGCATTATCAGTTTATATATTCTATTATTAAACTTATTAAACTTTGACTAGTATTGATTTACATACAAAACAAATTTTGAAGGAATAGAGTCATGCTGCTTTTGTTGTTGAAAAGTTCTCTGTAGTCTTAAAAGAAACTGCCATCTTGAAATAGATTGGAATATGGGCAGTAAGTTTTAAGATGTCAATCATATTATCACTTCTAAAACTGGTAGAAGATGACTACACCAAGATATATTTTATGTTACTGAGGTTTAAACAAATTAGACAGGATTTGTTTACTTTTAAAATTATATAACTGCCTCAGCTTCATCAATAGTTTGTATAAATATACATGACAGATCCAAAATTAACTTGGACATATAATTGAGAAAGAAAAAGGTAATTTAAGGGGAAATAATAAAGTGGCTGGAAAATGAATAAGCTGACAATAAAATTATTGAAAGTACATATAAAATGCACGTTGCATTCATTGTGGGGAACACAATGTCAGAGAGGGCTCTTATTTTGAAGATAATAGAACTATTTTAATTTTAAATATCAAAGCACTTATATTTACAGGTGAGGAAGCACTGGGAATAGATAAAATTAAACAATTGCCTAAATATGAATAAAAAACACAGCTACCTCATGAGACAGTCTATTACAGGTAATAGAAAAAAAGAAAAACAAAGACCTGTCAGAAAATCAAAATTCTAAAAATGTGAATTCTTATCAAATCCTGTGACGTGACACCCAAGCCTGCATTCAAAACAATTATCTATTTATTTCAGTTATTGAGAGTCATGTGCAAAGGGCAGATGTGATCTCTGTTATGAGATGGAAACATTTAATTCTTACTCTTACAAATAGATTTAGCTTAATCAGCTAGGTTTATCTTGGAAACAGCTCTGCTATCTGTAAAGTGTGCTATTGCTACTCACTATAACTTATAGAATGTTTTACTCTTCCAATAGATAAACAGTATGTTCTGGTTATATGCCTTGTCCCAATGAGAGCTGTAATAGCATTTGGTCCAATAGCTTAAGTCGTAGATCAGGTTTAATGAACTTTTCCTGACAGTGTGGAGATCAAATAGCTCACACTTTTCCACACTAATTCCAGAGGTTTGCTTCAGTGACTACTTTTTCAATCTGCAGTAGCTATTCTTCAGGTTTGTTGAGAGACTTTAATTTTTGCTCCACTTTGGTACTTACCATTATCAATTGCACTTTTTATTCTCTGTCTTCGTTTTTGCTTTTCTCCCCCTATTTTTTCTTCTTGGGATAGTAAGGAATATGAGGTCCTAATTATTTTCTTCTTGTATCTGTGTAGCCGTTTACCACCAGGTTCCCTAGTTTTTCCAAATTACTCTAACAATTCACATCCATATTTAAGAATTTAAAGTCGCTACTGTGTGCAATATGTTATAATAATCTGTAATGGAAAATAATCTGAAAAAGGATAGATATATATATAAAATATATATATATATAAAACTGAATCACTTTGCTGTACACGAGAAAGTAACACAACATTGTAAACCAAATATACTTCAATTAAAAAAATTGAAAATAAAAGAGAATTTCAAGTCTGTAAGTCAACTGGTTCCCTTCCATTAATTGTTCTTTCCTGTACAAGGCATTTGCCCAACAACCCTACCACAAAATACTTGGAGCCAACTTCCTTCTAGCTTTCTTAAGCAGCTCTATAGTTTCCCAGCTCGGATTAATTCCTCATATCTGATATTGATATGTATGTTTACTTTTAAATCATATTCTCTACATTCAGAGCTCAACTCTATACTCACCTGATCTAGCAGCTTTTTCCAGAATAGCCCAAATAGGCATCAGTAATTCTTTTCCAGGGCAATAGTTCTCCTTCCCCTTTCTACAAATTGACAGGAACTTTTTGTTCTGTTCCCATATGCCTCTCAAATAGCTACTTACTGAGATACCTAGTGTAATTTAGTAAGATTTAATTGAATCTTGCTATGAGCTTTGTTCAGTACTGTTATATAAATTAATACAGCTGTAAGCAAAGAAGAGTTGAAATTCTTCAAGCATGTGACCTGAGCATCTAAGAGGTTTAGATATTATCTTCTATTTCAGTTTAAGGAGATCATTTCAGCCAACAGCTGCCCTGTTTATATTTTCAAAATTTCTCCATATGATTGATAAATGTATTAGTGCAGTGTCACTTGTTCTTGCCTTAGAAAATTTATTTTCCTCAGGAGGCAAAAATAGAGTGAGTATTTTATTTTATTGCCAAATAACAAATTATCTCACATATGGAAAATTCCCTGTCTATGCCAGGACCACCTTATATTATTCAAGCTGAGATTTTAAAATGTACTTGTTACTCCCCTCATCTGAGTTGTATATTTTACTCTTTCACTCACTTAGAAAATAAAATTGGATCTAAAGTATATATAATTTACTTTCCTTGAAAAGTTATCCTGTAGCTCATAGAGACAACTGGAAACTACTATTTCATAAATCTTTTGAATTATAAGGAATCATGTAGTGAATTTCCAAATTCAGAGCACTTCTTTTTATAAATTATTACTTCCTTGAAAGTTCTTGAGGGATATAAAATATGTATTTTTCTAGTAAGTCGACTACCTATTACATGTTAGGCACAGGTCTAGCAGCTAGGAATATAAAAGGCTTTGTCTAGGAGTATTTAACACTCTCTCATTTCCTGTTACCAGATTATAGAATACAAGAGCACACATTGACATTTCAAGAATTTTAAAATAAGCATATTGTTACTTTATATTCCTTGTTAGAGGCTTGGATTATTGATCCACTGTCATTATGATAGTGCCATCTAGTTGTTCCTATGCCAGATGGTAGGCACTTGCTTGTATAGATATTCTTTTACTTCCAATTTCACCTGATAAAGCAAGCTGTAGATGTTATGCATACATATCTTTCTACACACATTAACCTTCTCTGGGACCTGGTGTTAAAAGCCACTATAAAGAAATATTCTCAGTAGGTCACTGAATATAATGATCTGATTGTATCTGTCTCTCCATGCCAAAAAGCCCATGATAAGCCCTTAAGAAATAGATGATAAAATAAGTTAAACTTGTATTTTTAAATTAAGTATCAGTAACTTAAATTATAATTTTTTTGCAGTTTTTATTGATAGTATTCAAGAGAGTAAGTACTTCGGAGCAGGATTAAAACACAATCTGGGACATCATGAAAATTATTTTTCAAAACATATCTGAAATTTATCTTTTCCACATTAAAAAGTACTTAAGTACTAATATAATTCTACAGTTTCAATTGGCAAACCTGTGACACCCTCCAATCGGAGGATAAAGGGCATCTATCTATAGAATATAAATAAAACTTGGTGATGGGGTTTGTTGAAGCAGTTCTCAAGTTCCTATGCAGCACCGTCCTTCTACAGTCTGCTTTCTTTAACAGATAATATATTTTTGTGTGAGATTTTTCTCCTCCGACTGCTTATTATTTATGGACTTCATTGATTTAGTTCTACTCTGTGATTGCATATTTCTTTCTCTGAGTCTACCAGTTTCTGCAAAGTTATGGCCTGAGCAGCTCACATGACTCTCTGGGTGGTTTATGTAAATAATAATAATAAAAACGCCTGAAGCTTTATCCCTGTTTCCAGTAGTATTCCACTGACCTCTTTTCAGCTTGAAGAGTTTCTATCTATGGCTGATTTTTTTTTATTTCTTCCCACTGGCAATTTTCAGCCTACTGTGCTTCTTCATCTGATTTCTTGACTCTTTCTTGACTTAAGAATTAATTATTGAAATGTATCAGATGCACTCTGAAAATGTCAGTGTATTTGGTTGGATTTACTACGAAGCACAGCTTTTCAGCCAACATGATATTGGAACTGAATTTCAAGTAGTGCCTTTCTCCACACATCGTTTTCACAGGCAACACAAAAACATACTGCAGATGATCTATACCATCGCTGAAAAGGTTTGTGCAGTACAAGGCCATTTGTCTCTATCACTTTAAAGCAGAATGTTTACCTTTGCATTTTAGTGCCTTTTTTCTCATTGAAACTTTAATAAACACTTTATATAGAACTACAAGAGACTCACAGAAGCTGCCCATCTATCCTCCTGCCTCCACCAGCCTGTGGCTAATTTAATCTGTCCAATTCAGATGGTTATTGATCCTGGTATAAAAGGAATTCATGACCTCTTTGTATTTGGTGGAATATTCTACAAGCCTTAGTCTCACAAACTGAGACACAGGAATTCATACACTGAATAGCACAACAAGGCAGCTTGAGAGTGAAAGCAATTTAAACACAAAGTTTAAAATCTCCTGAAAAGAGATTCAAAAGCATGTATTAAAACATTTCAGGTGTGGGTTTAAGAAGGGAAGGGCTGCTTTAATTCACAAGACATAATTTTAAAAGAATATTAATAAAATAATATTTTAAAGACCTTAGACTTCATATTTATTAACTTCTAAAATAATTATTAGGCACCTACTCTTGGCCAAACTCTGTTTCAGGTGCTTCAGTTTCATGGGTTTATATAATGAAGAAAAGAGAGAAAATCCCTATTCTTAAAGAACATATGTTCTAGTGGGGGAAGACAAGTGACAACATAGAAGAATAAGGAAACAACATAATTATGTTTGAAGGTGATTGGTACTATGAAGAAAACACAGGGAATGGGGTTAGGACATGCCTGGAGGTGGGAGGATTGCTATTTTTAAGTGAAGTAGTGAGGGGAAGGCCTTATTGAGATGACATCTGGACAAACTGAAGGCAATGAGGGAGCAGGCCATGAGGATATATGAGGACAGAGGATCATGTGTCAAGAATAAGGGCAATGCAGGACACTTCAAGAAGGAGTGTACTTGCATACTTAAGAAAGAGCAAGGGATCTGGTGTGGGTAGAGCAGACAGAGGCAGGGAAAGAAAGGAAGTGAGATGTGGAAGTAGATGAAATCAGTTAGGTCACTGGACCTGGTTGCATAGGG
The DNA here is from genome assembly GCF_949774975.1 of Lagenorhynchus albirostris. Classification (NCBI taxonomy): domain Eukaryota; kingdom Metazoa; phylum Chordata; class Mammalia; order Artiodactyla; family Delphinidae; genus Lagenorhynchus; species Lagenorhynchus albirostris. Next base: position 107,138,700 of record NC_083099.1, on the reverse strand, counting down.
CCTGGTAGGCTAGCTTGTGGACTCAGCTTTTAAACTGAATGCAGTGGGAAAACATTGGAAGATATCCAGCAAAGGGTGACATGATCTGTCTTATGTGTTTAAAACATAAGTCTGGTTGCTGGGGGTGGAGACATTAATGTAATATTATAGGAAAGAGATGATGGTGGCTTTTATCATGTGCTAGCATGAAGTTGGTGAAGAAGAAATTGCAGTTGATTTAAAAGGATAGCCAGTAAAATTTTCTCAGTTTGGAGGCAGAATACAAGAGAAAGTAAAGAGTCAAGGATGTCTACAAGGTTTTGGTCTATGCCACTGGAGGGATGTCCTTCCCATTAGCTGAGGTGGGAAGAGTGTAAGAAATAATGTAAAAATATATATGGAAAGTTTATAGTTTATATCTTATCTTCACAGCTAAGATAAATAGCTGATGTATGTGATAGACATTATTCATAGGTATATATGTATATGTACATAGGTATAATATTCATAATAATACACAATTGCATAATATTTCATAATATGAATAATCCAAAATATTCCCCAACTCATAGGAAAATTTAGGTTGTTTCCTCTCCCCTCCCCCATTATACAAAGTGTTTCAATAAACAAGCTTTAAATATATTCTTGTATTTTAATCCTTTTATTTCTAAAACATTAGTACCAAGAATTTAGGCTGCTGGGTTAAATTATACAGCTATTTGTAAAATTTACTTTTGCATTATTCCAGATTACTTTCATATGAGATTGTGAAAATTCACTCTTTTACCAACACAAATCCACACAAATACAAGAGTTTCCACTTCCCTGAATCTTAACCAACATCAGATATAATCACTTTTTAAAAAGTATTTTGTCTAACTTGATAGCTAAATATTATTACATTCTTGCTTCCATAGTATCCTTGTCTACCTGTTGTAATTATTTAACTGGAATTCTCTTAAGCATTTTTGAACCATCCTTCTGAAAGTAAAGAATGGTTAGTCAACATGTTCTCTCAAATTAATTTTTAAAATATCCTCTTTTTTCTCAAAAGTATTTCAGAAAGACAACATCTTTAGAGTGGTAAGAACTTATGTACATTTTTTTTCAGATTTAATATAATCTTTAAAACTGATGTCAGAAGGTTTTATATTCAGAGATTAATTAAAAGAATTATAAATTATGCATCTGCTCAATTATATATTTATTGTTACATTATAATAACTGATTTTTTAACATGGGATTATTTGTAATTATAATGATGGAAAATGTATATAAATAATTTTATGTGAAATTCTGAGTGTGAAATAAATTTAGAGAGCCTTCCCTATTTTCTTTCTCATATTTCTCCCTTGTTAATCTTTCTTTCTCTCATCTATTTTTCTTTCTCCATTTCTCCATGATCTATTTGTTTTTCTGTTGGTCCAAGCCCATCCCCAAGTTTACCCTTCCTCACTCCAACACAATGAAAAGATCAACGACATTCATAGTCAGTTAGGAAATACAGAGGATATGTGTGTCAGGAAAATACAGTGATTAAATGAAGTGAATTTTCTGCATTATTAGCACTTCTTTTCAAGCACAAAGACATTTTTATTTAACCACTTTGATGGAAAACCTTTCAAAATAGCAACTAGGATGGCATCATCATGAACACAAATCATTTCATGGCAATCTGTGGGCTCTAGGGCCCACGAGCCACAACTACTGAGCTCGCGTGCCACAACTACTGAAGCCCGCATGCCTAGAGTCCATGCTGTGCAACAAGAGTAGCCACCACAACGAGAAGCCCACGCACTGCCATGAAGAGTAGCCCCCGCTCGCCGCACCTAGAAAAAGCCCACGTGCAGCGACGAAGACCCAAGGCAGCCATAAATAAATAATAAATAAATAAATTTATATTAAAAAAAGAAATTGCTTGGGCTTTTAGATAGATTGCAGCTATTTAGGATTCCTTTTTGCTTATTTCCAGTTTCTAGGAATATGCCAGTTGATAATTAGGATTATTTTATTATAAAAATAAAACTGATGTATATATATTTGAGGAAACCCTGTGTATTCTACCTTTTCATTTAAAACAAGATTTTAGAAGTGAAAATAAGGATAATTCATATTGTAACATTAAGATTCTAATTCTTTAAAAATAAGTGCAGATAATGTAACTGCATTTTTCTAAATTCAACAAAATATTATTTTGCACCATCTTTTTGCCATAAATCTTCTCTTATCTCTCTCTCTGCCCCCTTCCCTCCTCCTCTTCCCCATCCCTCTGTCTTCTTCTTTCCTTCTGGTGTCATCATGCAGCCCTTGAGTCAGGCTGGGGACCACAGAGACTTGAAGGGCTGCTGAAAACTCTCTCTTCCTAGACTGAATATGCTGCCCTGTTTGCTTTGGGGCTTGTCCCAGCTCTAGGAGCCATTCAGGCAGAATTGCTTAAGGATTCCTCACATCTTTCTGGGGCTTCTCTATCTACTTGTGACTCAAGGGCTGACTGGTCCCCTACTTCTAATCTCTCTCCTACTCATGGATTTTTTTCTTGTGGCTGTGTCTAGCCTCCCCACCTCTCCCCCATCATGTTTCTTTCCAAATCTTTTGTTTAAGTCGAAATTTTACTTCCTAGGGTCTAGGCTTTTAAAATCTGAAGGCCAGGAATACTTCATTTCCTCTAATTTTTGAACATATATATTTCCCCTGTGTTATGATACTGAACAGCCTAACTACTGCATAGTTTAGGAGGTGGGGGGGGCAGGGTGAAGAGGAGACCTAAATGGATTAGGAGATACATGAAAGAAATGTAATAATAATATTTCAAAACTATGCCACCATATTACAGTAAATACCAGAAGAATTCAGAGCAACATCCTGTACTTATCTGACCCTTAAATGTTTATCAAGCACTTTTATATTTTAAAAATTATCCTTTATTCAACCTTGTGAGATAGTAGTTTTATAGATGAGGGATACATGACTAAAAGATATTAAGTAATTTATTTTAAGGTTATCTATGGGTAGATAGTGAACACATTACAGAAACCCAGATCTTTATATTGCATGACAAATAATTTTCTACTTTATGCTTTCTTAAATGTTTGTATATTAATAGAAATAAATTGTCCTCCCTCCGTTTAAAAGGAAAAGGTAATAAGACACTTATAGTAAATAATGAGAGATTGATAGAGTGCTGGAGAAACTGAAGGAACCATCAATGGGAAGAAGAGGCTGAGGGGCATAGGATCAACCCCAAAACACCCTTCTGTGATGTTCCAGTGCCTTATAACTGAGCAAAGGATGTTAAATACTTAATGATAGCAGCAGTGCAATAAAAAATATAAATCAATAGTCCCTAATGTAATGTGAAGACTTTCATCATTTGAAATAGAATAACTTCAAATTTATGAAAATTTTGGACCTTGTTAGATTCAGAAACATTTAATCTGTCTTAATGAGATCATCAAAATAGCATAGTAAGTTTCACATTTATTTTGTTTTTATATATTACATAGTATGTGGGAAAGTTTTCTAATAGATTATGTGCTATAAGATGACATTCTATGGAAAGGACAATTAGTGTGGGCCCAATATAAGGAGGTATAGCAATTGATATATTAAAAAACTTTGATATAAATGAGTTTCCTCTGTAAGCTGTGATGGAATTTGAATCAAAGAAATAGTTTTTTTTTAACATTTTACTGTGATATCAAATATCTTTTCAATGTGTCTTTAAAAATTCATGTGTATGAAATTGTTTTATAAGTTGAGAACTTTTTTTTTTCTTTTTCTGTTGAAGCATAACTCCATTAGTGGAAAAAGAAGACTCTTTGTGAGACTCTATTAGAGATTTTTTTTCTCTATGAAACTCTTCAGGAATATTCCTCTTCTATACTTCAAAGCCTCTCTCTTGTCATACTTCTCTTAATAGGTCTCAATATTGTTTGGTTTTAAAATAAAAGCACTGCAAAGTTCATTGTATTCTTCTTTTAATCAACTTAATCTCATTTATGTCTAGACAGCCACTAAAAAAATTAGCACACAGCATTGCCAAAAGAAAACGAAGCAGACAAAACAGCTTAAATTGTCCTTGTCTCTCCTTTTTCAGTCAATTTATTTCTCTACCCAGGTTTCTGATGGGTATCTGTGTTTGTGCAGGAACTCTGACTGTATCTACTCCAGCTAAATGTGCACTTATCTGAGTCAAGAATATCAGGGCTGTAGATGCAAATGGGATGGGTAAGACCAGGACAGGGAGAGATTGTGTGAGTCATACTGTATATGGCTCAGTTTTACTTGATCCAAAGATCTGAAGTTTTACTTGAGCCTTCTCCGCCCGGTTTACTCACCCTTTCCACAGCTGCCCTCATCCCCTTCACATCTGGGTGGCTTTCTTTTATGAGCTCCCATGGTCCCCTGTCCTTCCTCTCTCATAGTGCTTACCACACGTCTTTATTTAAATGTTCCTTTATCTTCATAAACTGCAAGAAACTCTACTGATCTCTAACACAGTGCCTAGTAATCCATAGGTATTCGCTGTATGTCTTATGAATAGATGAATAATGAACATATTCAAGGAGTACACATAGATGCAGCCAGCCCAAGATGTGCTATAAATATAAGATTAAAAATATCAATAATGAAAACAGTAACAGCTAACTCTTAGTGAGCCCTTACTAAGTGCAGATGCTTTTCTAAGCACTTTCAGCCATTAACTCATTTTATCTTTATTGCAACCCTAGAAGAAAGAGAATTGTTATGGGCTTCATTGTTATGAAAATAATTTGCATAATAATTATTCTTCTGATATCTCCACTTTCCTAGTATGACCTATTTTTTTTCTACTTATCTTCCCATTATTAAATGCTTTAATGAAGTGAGATCAATTTTGTTATAAATTGCCAATCTAAAAAGAGTATTACCTGCTCCAAAATAGATACAATTCAAGATATATCTGTATCTTAGAACATTTTGTGGAAAACAACATAGAAAAATAAATACTGGCAGGGAAGTCCATGCAGTAATTAAAAGAATAGACACGTTTTGTGTATTTCTGTACTATGCACAGGAGAGAAGGCATGCAGCAGCAAAGCCACTGTCACTAAATCCAGAATATTTTTATATGCAGATGTTCAGGAATCCAGTTAGGATTGAAATAAAGTAAATGTATCATGATTTTTACAATATCAAAAGTTCAACCTTGATCATACAATTTTATTTTGCTGAAAATGTCTCATGAACTTCTTGCTAACTCCACATCTTTTGCGATGTCTTTTCATCTTGAATGAATTTATTTTGTCATCAAGGTTAGCATTTTCTGAAGTGTGAGTGGTGTCTTCTCTGCTACTTAATTTTCTGAGGTCATCCCCCAACCTTTCTAAAATTTCCTACTTGTCCTTGTGTCTTTAATCCTGCACTTGGAAACGTGGGAACAAAACTGAATTGTTAGAGCTCACAAACTGAACACACCAACACTCTTCCTCTTGATTTCTTGCCACATTTGAAACATTCTGTGATTCACTGAAGGTTACTTTGAGTTACAGCATCAAGCATTATGGCAAATATATTCAATATCCAATTTTTATGTTCTTAAAATATACTTGTGATACATATGAAAAATAGGATGAGAAGCATTTTTATTATTTCTTTTTCCAGTGGTAAGAAGAACTAAGAAGAACTCAGATCTTTTAGTTGAACAGTTTTATAGTTTAATAAATCTATTTTATTGAGCCTATTTTAAGGTTTTATTAACCTATTTTAATGTAGAAAAAATGTCAAATGCTGTGGTGCAAGATAATTAGAGTTTCAGACATCACTCTGATGTTGCTGTGACACTGAGAGAAAAAAAAAAACAACTTTGAACTATTATTTTATCACCTAATTTACTAAGCTAGCTCCTCCGTGCTGTCAGTGTGCTTATCCACAGGGGAACAAACATAACTTCAAATGTGACACTACTTACCACATCTCACAATTTAATAAGCTGAGTAAAAACTTGATTCATGAAAGTAAACACAACTCTCTCAGAAGACTCTTTACAAAATTAGATATAAGTATTGAATTTAGATTTCAGAGAAGAGAGCAATTCAATATTAACTAAAATATGTGCAATAGATCTTTTTAAAAAAGTAATTAACCAGAAGTCTTGAGAACAGGAATGAAAGAATGTAGATTAAAGTTGGAGATTGTAAAACATGGGGAGTCAGTGGGAGCTGAGAAACTCTAGAGCTGAGGCAAGAAGGCGGTAGCAGCAGTGGTCGTGAAAAGACATCTAAATTTCACCCTCACTTTAACCCTAGTCCTAACATCTAACCCTAACCTGTCCCTAGTCAATGAACATAAAACTCATTGTGGAAGTATGTTTGGGGAGAAAAAGGACTACATATGCCTGATCATAAAGGGAACCAGTTGTAAACTGAGCTTCTTTTTTCCAAAAGAAAATACTTTTCAAATGTTTTCAGTATTTCGTATGTTAAACTCTTAAAGATATTCTTGGCATGGTTAGATGTCATCTTGCAATATTTATTTATCAATTTAATAATATATTTAAATTAATATATTTTATAAAATTCAGTAAGAAACAGTGCTTTATTCTCATAGCTCACAGAAGTTTTATTCAAAGTTCTCATGTATATATTTGACATCAGAGTCTTGCTGTCACCAAAGCCACTTGAGTCATCTCACATGATTTTCCTAGAGCACAGCTTCACATCTATTTAAGTTGTTTAAGATATTACAGCACTTTTTGATTTGATGCTGGCATTGGAAATTTTAGTACACGTCGAAATTATCTATCTGCTATTCATAATTTACACAAGGTAATCACTTAATATATTCCTTAAAGAATCTTTTAAAGATGTGACAACCATCCCTTGCAATTATCAAGTCATATACTTATGACTAAGTCCATGTTAAATGCTGTCTACTTTTATTGTTGTATTCGTAAAGTTTGTGTCAGGTGATTTCCGAAATTGTTCAGAGCTAGTGCTAAAAGAGGTCATTTGGTAGACATGTAGAGCCTTTATAAGGACTGATATCCACAGTAACTATTTTTTTTTCAATTTTTTAAATTGAGGTATAGTTGATGTATATAATGATATATGTGTCAGGTGTACAACATAATGATTCACAGTTTTTACAGTTTATACTCTATAGTTATTATAAAATATTGACTATATTGCCTGTGCTGTACAATATATCCCGGTTGCTTATTTATTTCACACATAGTAGCTTGTACCTCTTAATCCTCTGCCCCTATCTTGCCCCTCCCCTACCCCTCTCCCCATTGGTAACCACTAGTTTGTTCTCTGTATCTGTGAGTCTGTTAACAAAGGAGTGGGCAGAGTGTTGGAAAATCATAAGGCACAGTGTACTACCCCATGGTTGGTAACAGGAAAGTTGTTATCAATCTTCAGACCGAAAAATGAAAGAGGAGATAATGATTTCCAAGATAAGAAAGGAACAGTATAGAGACCTTTAAATGTGAAACCTAGCCAGCTTGATGTGACCCTATAGGAAGTAGATTCTCACCTCTCTCTCCTTTCTTTGCTGTGAACTCCTGAAAGGGTCATATATTTGTCTAACTTAAGTAGAAGCCAGAGCAAGAAAGCCCACCCTGTAAGTCAGCCTCCCAGGGCAGAAACAGGATAAGGGTAGATTGTGGGGGTGCGGATCTTTCACAGGGAAAACTTTATTCCCTCTCTGCTCCTTGAGTGTGTGTGTGTATGTGCATGTGTGATAACAAAGTAACTCAGGCTGTTCCCAAAACCAGTGACATTTGGGATTTGGATTCTGGCTGTATTATATTTGAATCCAGAAAGAGAGAAGACAAAGAACTACCTGGGGAGAGAGCATCCATTCTTATGCCTCCTGTCTCCTAAGCCACACTAAAATATTACTGCCCAGCTTCAAACACTAATAACCAGATTACCCCACCTGTAGAAAGGAAAGAGCCCTGGATGTTTTATTCTTCAGGTAAATAAAGAAGTTTCATTGTGTAAATGTAGAGTTGAAGTAACAAAAATAATTTTCAGAAAGAATTTAATCATTCAGTTATCAAATGTGAAAAATTATCTGGAGAACATTGGTCAATTAAAATAGATAAAGGAAAAGGATATCAAAGCAGAGTCAGAATTACAAATCAACTTGAGAAAATGAAAAGTAGACTTTCCAGGACTGACTGTGGTAAATTCTTTTCTTACTGGGTAGGTACACATAAAAGATGTGCACAGAGAGATTCTTGTCATGCAGCTGCAAAAGTAGGCAGGTCAGCTTCCTGCTTACATCTGATTGATGATATTGTTTTTCCTTTTAATATGACAGAATTTGTAAAAAAAAAAAAAAAAAGCCACAACTGCACTCCCAGGGACATTGGGAGTTGTATACAGAAGATATATGGTTTGTATACAACATTCAAACAAATCAAATACTTTTCAAATGCTGTGCTTTATTAGAAAAGTACTAAGACAATCCTGGCTTTGATGAGGCAAAAGAGAGAGCACACTATAAAGGGATGTTGAAGGAGGAAGAGCTTCTATGCCCTCTCCTGACATTCCACCCTTCCAGCATTGATGTAGTTACCAATCTGAAAGCTCCCCCATTGCTGTTGTTCAAAAGTTTTTATTGAGACTTCATTACTTAGGCACAATTGGTTAAATGATAGCCATGTGATTGAACCCTGTTAGATGTTTCCCTGTCCCCTGGAGGTTGCAGCGTGGGGCTGAAAGTTCCAACACTTTAATCACTTGGCCAGCCCCTCCCTTTAAACTATGGAAGGGCCTACCATTTAGTCATCTTGTTAGCATAAACTCAAATAGAATTGAAAGGAGTTTATTATGAATAACAAAGGAAATGTATGTCATTCATGGATTTTGAAATTCCAAGGGTTTTTGAAGTTCTTGTACCAGGTTCCTGGCACAAAGACCAAATATACATATTATTATTATACCACAGCATAAGAAGGGATTTATTGGTTTAGATGTATGAAAAGTCCAGGGTGAATCTGACTTTAGACATAATGGAATGCAAGGGTTCAAATAATACCACTATCATTATATCTCTTTCTTGTCAAATTTTAGCTCTACCTTTTTCTTACTTGGCTTTATTCCTAGTTGATCTTTGACCATAGTAGGCAATGATGGATTCTAATAGTTCCAGGTTTTCTTTATCTACATGATTGTCTCTTCCAAAGTCAGAACAGTCAGAATGAGAAAAAGTGAGATGCATATTTGTGCGCTTTCTCTTTCTCTTTCTCCCCCCCCCTTCCCTCTTTCCTTCTTTCTCTTTGTGTGTTTATATCAATCCCTGAAGGCAGATTTTGGCCAGTGTGGGTCTTATGTCTGTTCTAGACTAATTACCATTTCAGAAGAATTGGGATTGGCTGTTTTGGAAGGAATCAGAAACAAATGATTGGCTTTTGTCACCCTCATGCCTCACCCCTTTGAATGAAAATCAGAAAGTAAAGGATGCTAGGCAGAACAGAAAATAGTAAATGTCCACTTCAAGTCTTTTGGAGATATTTCCCTGAAGTATCATTTTTAATGAAGAAAAGAGTGCAATAATAAGACAGTGAGCAGTGTGTAGACCTTCAGGCAATTAAAGAAACAGAGTAAAGCCTGGAGTGTTAGAGTTAGTCATTAAATATTAGTGAGAATAAATATTTCAGCAAATCTCGCTCATCGTTATTTTTATTAAAAACCACAAAAGTATGTTTTCTTGCTTCTAACAGTCTTCCTCTGTCCAGAAAATTTTAAATGTCTTTGCAGAAATAAACTTATGTTACTAAGTATCCACTTCAACTTCAAAATGAAGTTGATGTTGTGATCTTAAAGTTTGCTTTAAAATTAGAAAATTAATTTCCCTAAGCCTTTAAAAGGAACTGTTAATTTGTCATGATAATTGAACAAACTGAGAATTCTCTTTCAACTCAGCATGTGGTGTTTCTTGTTTATAAATTTGTTTTTAAGGATTTTTGAAGGAGCTGATTAATTTTGATAAAATCTTCTAAGTCTCTAATGGTAGAAAGATGAATCTTTCTTTCTTTGGGTCCTTCAATTTCTTATTTTGAAATGACACATTTAATGGCTTGTAGCAATTGGGGTATTTTTTTTCTTTTAAAAATAAGACTTCAATGAAATTTGTTTAATGAGTGAACAACAGAAAGGTATGTGATTATGTTCATTATGGTTTGCCAATAAGAAATCATAAGTAATTTCTAAATGACAAGATTGTTATAGCAGATGATATATAATATTTGAAAGCATTACATGTACAATAGACATATAAGTAATTTATTTAACTACATTGGTCACAATAGTTCTACTTCATATTGTATTTATCCAAGTATGATATTTGTAAAAGAAAAATCATATGATAACTGTTTGACATTTTGATCTTGACATTATATGTGTTACATTTATTTTTCAGATATATAGACACCATATTAAATATGAAAACTATCAGACTGCTGTCAAATAATTGGTCTTTCAAATTATCTTAGCATAGATAGTAAGATCATATTACTAATTTTTTTAGTCTTCTCTTATTTTGACTCAATTGAACATTATTGAATAGTGCTCTGTGACGGAAAATGGATTGCTGTTTTATTTTCAACTTCTTTATCTCTATGACTTTGTGAACTTTTGGTAAGGTTATTCCCAAAAGTTGAAAGTGTAAGATGCAGGAAAATTTTTTTTTAACTTTTTATTTTATTTTATTTTTTTACATCTTTAGTGGAGTATAATTGCTTTACGATGGTGTGTTAGTTTCTGCTCTATAACAAAGTGAATCAGTTATACATATACATATGTTACCATATCTCTTCCCTCTTGCGTCTCCCTCCCTACCACCCTCCCTATCCCACCCCTCTAGGTGGTCACAAAGCACCGAGCTGATCTCCGTGTGCTAAGTGACTGCTTCCCACTAGCTATCTATTTTACGTTTGGTAGTGTATATATGTCCATGCCACTCTCTCACTTTGTCTCAGCTTCCCACTCCCCTTCCCCATATCTTCAAGTCCATTATCCAGTAGGTCTGTGTCTTTATTCCTGTCTTACACCTAGGTTCTTTATGACATTTTTTTTTCTTAAATTCCATATATATGTGTTAGCATATGGTATTTGTCTTTCTCTTTCTGACATCCTTTACTCTGTATGACAGACTCTAGGTCCATCCACCTCATTACAAATAACTCAATTTCATTTCTTTTTATGGCTGAGTAATATTCCATTGTATATATGTGCCGCATCTTCTTTCTCCATTCATCCGATGATAGACACTTAGGTTGTTTCCATGTCCTGGCTATTGTAAATAGAGTTGCAATGAACATTTTGGTACATGACTCTTTTTGAATTATGGTTTTCTCAGGGTATATGCCCAGTAGTGGGATTGCTGGGTCATATGATAGTTATATTTGTAGTTTTTTAAGGAACCTCCATAGTGGCTGTACAAATTCACGTTCCCACCAGCAGTGCAAGAGTGTTAACTTTTCTCCACACCCTCTCCAGCATTAACTCTTTCTAGATTTTTTGATGATGGCCATTCTGACGGGTGTGAGATGATATCTCATTGTAGTTTTGATTTGCATTTCTCTAATGATTAATGATGTTGAGCATTCTCTCATGTGTTTGTTCGCATCTGTATATCTTCTTTGGAGAAATGTCTATTTAGGTCTTCTGCCCATTTTTGGATTGGGTTGTTTGTTTTTTTGTTATTGAGCTGCATGAGCTGCTTGTAAATTTTGGAGATTAATCCTTTTGTCAACTGCTTCATTTGCAAATATTTTCTCCCATACTGAGGGTTGTCTTTTCGTCTTGTTTATGGTTTCCTTTGCTGTGCAAAATCTTTTAAGTTTCATTAGGTCCCATTTGTTTATTTTTGTTTTTATATCCATTTCTCTACTAGGTGGGTCAAAAAGGATCCTGCTGTGATTTATGTCATAGAGTGTCCTGCCTATGTTTTCCTCTAAGAGTTTGATAGTTTCTAGCCTTACATTTAGGTCTTTAATCCATTTTGAGCTTATTTTTGTGTATGGTGTTAGGGAGTGATCTAATCTCATGCTTTTACATGTACCTGTCCAGTTTTCCCAGAACCACTTATTGAAGAGGCTGTCCTTTCTCCACTGTACCTTCCTGCATCCTTTATCAAAGATAAGGTGACCATATGTAAGTGGGTTTATCTCTGGGCTTTCTATCCTGTTCCATTGATATAACTTTCTGTTTTTGTGCCAGTACCATACTGTCTTGATTACTGTAGCTTTGTAGTATACTCTGAAGTCAGGGAGCCTGAATCCTTCAGCTCCGCTTTTCATTCTCAAGATTGCTTTGGCTATTCGGGGTCTTTTGTGTTTCCACAGAAATTGTGAAATATTTTGTTCTAGTTCTGTGAAAAATGCCAGTGGTAGTTTGATAGGGATTGCACTGAATCTGTAGATTGCTTTGGATACTAGAGTCATTTTCACAATGTTGATTCTTCCAATCCAAGAACACGGTATATCTCTCCATCTATTTGTATCTTTAATTTCTTTCATCAGTGTCTTATAATTTTTTGCATACAGGTCTTTGTCTCCTTAGGTAGGTTTATTCCTAGATATTTTATTCTTTTTGTTGCAATGGTAAATGGGAGTGTTTTCTTGATTTCACTTTCAGATTTTTCATCATTAGTGTATAGGAATGCCAGACATTTCTGTGCATTCATTTTGTATCCTGCTACTTTACCAAATTCATTGATTAGCTCTAGTGGTTTTCTGGTAGCATCTTTAGGATTCTCTATGTATAGTATCATGTCATCTGCAAACAGTGACAGCTTTACTTCTTCTTTTCCGGTTTGGATTCCTTTTATTTCCTTTTCTTCTCTGATTGCTGTGGCAAAAACTTCCAAAACGATGTTGAATTAGAGTGGTGAGAGTGGGCAACCTTGTCTTATTCCTGATCTTAGTGGAAATGCTTTCAGTTTTTCACCATTGAGGGCGATGTTGGTTGTGGGTTTGTCATATATGGCCTTTATTATGTTGAGGAAAGTTCCCTTTATGCCTACTTTCTGGAGGGTTTTTATCATAAATGGGTGTTGAATCTTGTCGAAATCTTTCTCTGCATCTATTGAGATGATCATATGGTTTTTCTCCTTCAATTTGTTAATATGTTGTATCACGTTTATTGATTTGCTTATATGGAAGAATCCTTGCATTCCTGGAATAAACCCCACTTGATCATGGTGTATGATCCTTTTAATGTGCTGTTGGATTCTGTTTGCTAGTATTTTGTTGAGGATTTTTGCATCTATGTTCATCAGTGATATTGGCCTGTAGTTTTCTTTCTTTGTGACATCTTTGTCTGGTTTAGGTATCAGGGTTTTAATGGCCTCATAGAGTGAGGTTGGGAGTGTTCCGCCCTCTGCTATATTTTGGAAGAGTTTGAGAAGGATAGGTTTAAGCTCCTCTCTAAATGTTTGATAGAATTCGCCTGTGAAGCCATCTGGTCCTGGGCTTTTGTTTGTTGGAAGATTTTTAATCACAGTTTCAATTTCAGTGCTTGTGATTGGTCTGTTCATATTTTCTATTTCTTCCTGATTCAGTCTTGGCACGTTGTGCATTTCTGAGAATTTGTCCATTTGTTCCAGGTTGTCCAATTTATTGGCATAGAGTTGCTTGTAGTAATCTCTCATGATCTTTTGAATTTCTGCAGTGTCAGTTGTTACTTCTCCTTTTCATTTCTAAATCTATTGAGTCTTCTCCCTTTTTTTCTTGATGAGTGTGGATAATGGTTTATCAATGTTGTTTATCTTCTCAAAGAACCATCTTTTAGTTTTATTGATCTTTGCTATTGTTTCCTTCATTTCTTTTTCATTTATTTCTGATCTGATCTTTATGATTTCTTTCCTTCTGCTAACTTTGGGGTTTTTTTGTTCTTCTTTCTCTAATTGCTTTAGGTGCAAGGTTAAGTTGTTTATTCGAGATGTTTTCTGTTTCTTAAGGTAGGATTGTATTGCTATAAACTTCCCTCTTAGAACTGTTTTTGCTGTATCCCATCGGTTTTGGGTTGTCGCGTCTCTATTGTCATTTGTTTCTAGGTATTTTTTAATTTCCTCTTTGATTTCTTCAGTGGTCAATTCGTTATTAAGTAGTGTATTGTTTAGCCTCCATGTGTTTGTATTTTTTACAGATCTTTTCCTGTAATTGATATCTAATCTCATAGCATTGTGGTCGGAAAAGATACTTGATACAATTTCAATTTTCTTAAATTTACCAAGCCTTGATTTGTGACCCAAGATATGATCTATCCTGGAGAATGTTCCATGAGCACTTGAGAAAAATGTGTATTCTGTTGTTTTTGGATGGAATGTCCTATAAATATCAATTAAGTCCATCTTGTTTAATGTATCATTTAAAGCTTGTGTTTCCTAATTTTTTTCATTTTGGATTAGCTGTTCATTGGTGAAAGTGAGGTGTTAAAGTCCCCTACTGTGAATGTGTTACTGTTGATTTCCCCTTTTATGGCTGTTAATATTTGCCTTATGTATTGAGGTGCTCCTATGTTGAGTGCATAAATATTTACAATTGTTATGTCTTCTTCTTGGATCGATCCCTTGATCATTATGTAGTGTCCTTCTTTGTCTTTTGTAATAGTCTTTATTTTAAAGTCTTTTTTTTTGTCTGATATGAGAATTGCTACTCCAGCTTTCTTTTGATTTCCATTTGCATGGAATATCTTTTTCCATCCCCTCACTTTCAGTCTGTATGTGTCTCTAGGTCTGAAGTGGGTCTCTTGTATACAGCATATATATAGGTCTTGTTTTTATATCCATTCAGCCAGTCTGTGTCTTTTGGTGGGAGCATTTAATCCATTTACATTTAAGGTAATTATCGATATGTATGTTCCTATTCCCATTTTCTTAATTGTTTTGGGTTTGTTATTGTAGGTATTTTCCTGATGCAGGAAAATTTTATAGAATTGAATCTCCTGCACAGTAGTGAAAGTAGGATACCATGGTTTTAATAAAAATGTCATTTCAGATAATTCATTGATTTCTATTTGGGTTAACTGAGCTCAAGAGAGTAAGATTATCTTAAGTGGAAATTGCTGAATATTAGCTGTTTATGGCCTCTTAAAATATTAATGTTAAGTAAAGGATAGCCTCCACTAATAAACTTTGCCATGTACTTGGACTTAAATGCCACAACAACAATAAGGAGAATAACATTTATAATGTACTTGGAATATTATAAGAAAGGAACTAAAGATAAAAGTTTGGCTTATAGATGTGTATTTGCTCATCCTTTTCTGTATTCATACATTCAGAAATTTTTATTGAGCACCTACTACATGAAAGGCAAATTGTGCTAAGTTCTTGGGTTATAAAAGTAAAGAAACATGGTTCATATATTTTAGGAGCTTACAACTGAAGGGGCACAAACACCTTGATCCTGGCTTTATGAAGCAAATAATGTGGTCAGTGAGATAGATAAATGAATAATTCAAAGAAAGTGTGATACATTTCAGGGATTTATAGTCACTGGATGTTATAGAGACAAAAGTAGAGGCATATTTCATAAACTGTAATAAGAGTTTGAATAAGAAGGGTGACAAAGACTAAGTTTTGAAGGCTTAATAGAAGTTGAGTCAAATGATGAAGGGAAGGGCTAAAGCAGACAAATGCAATGGGAAGGGACATAGTGTTGTAGATTCTGGTGACTTCAAGTTTTTTATGGTTTAAGTATATAGTATAGAGAGTAGAGTTATGGGAAATGAGGCTAGGGAGTGAAAGATGATACAGATACTAAAGGAGGATTTTTAATTTAATCTTTATGATCCATTGAAGACTCTTTAATGAGTAAGTGACCTATTCAAATTTATGCTTTAAAAGAGTTTCTAGGTAATAGAGGATTGCTTTATCCTAGGCCAACCCAATTTAGTAAGTAAGTTGAAGTTTTATAGATTTCACCAGGGTGTGGAAAGGACGTAAACTACCACAGACCGACAGATGGAAAAGTGCAAAGTTGAGTTGCTTTATTTGTTTTTTAATTACTCTTGATATATTATTGGCTTGGCAGTGCTCACTTAGAGATGAAGGGAGGTAGAGAAACAATAATGGGCAGGGATATATATAAAATGAAAAGTGTTTTCTTGGTAGCACAGAGTTCAGTAAATTAGTGCCAGGTTGGTACTGTCACATAATTTGCTGGTAGGCGCACAACAGAGCAGCTTGTAAGAACAGATGAACCAGGGCACAAATAAAGCAATGAACATAAATCAGAGAAACTTAATTTACCATTAGACATCTAGATGGCGGTCAGTGAGCTGATCATTATTACCATACTGCCATGCACAGAGGAGACTCAAAAAATATTTGTTGATGGTAATAATAAACTCACAAAGAAACATGACTAGCATTTCCCACCCCCATTTAGGCCATCTTTGTCCAGAAAGTACTTAGAGGTTTATTGTGATTAGTCAAAGGTGCTTTGCAGAGAACTATTTTGATGATTATCTGAACCTTAAAATACTTTAAAATATCATGTGTTTCTTTCTAAAACAGAGGCAAATTTATTTATGCAATTTATTTTATTTTCAGTCGAATGTCTCATCTGTTTATGTTGATTCAATATTTAGTTTGGTTTTATTTGAAAAAGAGGTTTAAGTATATAATCCATTAAATTTAAAGACAAGTATTACTAAATATGAGTGAGACTTTCAGTGTAGCAGTAATCTCACCCAGGATTAATCTTTGACTATTATGTTGCCAATTTGATTTGAACTTATCAGTCTCACATAAATTCCTCATTTTTTTGTGCACTGTAAGTCTCAGTGTTCTTGCTTGGCTGTTGAAAAACTTGCCCATGTGTTTCTTTATTTTGCCAAAAAAAGAGAAGAAATATAAATATCATTTTTAATCCATGGTCCTGAGCATGAAAATAGGTAAACTAGAGGTGGGACACAAAACCTAAAATAAATTATTTATATATGATATACTCAAATCTAATAAAATTCATGTCACTAATAGGAAATAAATAACACTATTGAATATGTAGCTCAGCCTATTATTTGGGACAGATTCTCATTCACTGTTTGAATTGGGCCTTAAACAGAGGCTGATTTCATTTTTTTTAAAGTTTAGAAAAAAAACAATTACATCAATTACAATAAATGCTGTGACTTTAATCTTTTTCATTATTGTTAGAAATTTTTATCTGAATATAAAGACACTGTTTGAATTGCTCTGTTACAGTTGTTCATTCCTGCCTAGCTCTCTTCTTCATTGTCCCAATTTTCCTCAAGTACATTCGTTTAAAGCATTTAAAATTCAAACAAGGAGAAAAAAAAGCAACACAAAATTTAAACTCTTTTACTTATGGTGAAATACACTATACCACAATACCACACAATACAATAAAATAACTTATGCTCTTTTATAAGCAATCATGATCGCACCTACATGTACATTTAGAAATATTGATCTCTAGGATTTTTCTGGTCTCTATTCCATCATTGTAGATGATAGTTAAGTGTGGCATGGAGGAAGGGATAAATAGGAAAAAGGAGGGATTTATATCCTGTTTATTCATAAGTTGACACATAACATTTCTGCTTATATTCCATTAGCCATAATATATCAATATTTACATGGCTACACCTAGCTGCAAGAGAATCCAAAAATAGAGTGTTTATGCTAGAAGTCACATGCCGAGATAAAACTCAAGAAGGGAGATCAGATGTTGAGAAATGATTAGCAGTCTCTACCACATTTAGTACCTTGGGAATTTTGTGTCCTCTCTCTACTTTGATATTTGTTTATTAGTTTTTAAACAGCAGAATTTCAAACTATTTTTCCCATGGACTTTCTCCAAACTCTATTATAAACATTTCCTATGAGAATAAAAGATTTGTGGTAAATAAATGCACATGGTAAATACATAAACTTAAAAAATAACAAATACATTTATGAGAAAGAGACCCCAATACTTATTTTCTTAGTGTATTACTGTTCCATAAAATATGAGAAAGACCTTTTGTGATTTCTATTAGAATGTTTTTTATCATTTCATTTTTATAAAAGAAACATCCATATATAATGTCAGATTTGTGAGAAATACAAAGTTTTCTGAACTCTCACTGCTCTGAAAGAAATGCTTTTCTAATAATAAAATGTACATGTTGGGAAAATGTTGAAATCAATGTGCTAGTTGTTACATTCAAAATTCCATTACTGTTAATGAGATTTGCAGGCATAACTTGCATAGCAAGTTTCTCTGAAATTTTTCCAGCTGTGTCCTTGAAAGGTACCTACTTCTTCTTCTTCTTTTTTAATCATTTTATCAGAGCAGTTGCTTTTCAGTTTATCCATTTGTGTGTTAATGGCATCTATTCTACATGAAATGTTGGACTTAATTGTACAGGAAAAATAAGGTGTTTGTCTACTGCATCTATGAGTCACAGACAACTCATTGACATGAACCTTAGCACCTTAGCATAGTTCTGGTATTGAACTTCTGCATAATTCGTTATAAAAGAACATGAAGCATTCAGAAGTCAGTGTTCTTTCAGGGATGTGCTGAAGTATTAGCAGCACAAGGAAATATGCCTTTTCTATACATAATTTACACAAAGCAGCAGATACATTTTATGGTTCCTAATAGAGTTATTTTGATCCCGTTTCAGTGGTTTAGAATTATTTTAAAAGTAATATATTAAGAGAAAGTATATTAAAACCAATTTTCTCAACATATCTTATTATTTTCTGTTTTGTATGCATTTCCTTGGAAGACAATTAATAGTGATTAAATCCATATTTCTTAAAAATATTTAAAAAATGTGTGATATATTCACATGATCTAAAAAACAAAATGCTAAAAGGTATATACCCTTTAAGATTTGTTAACATGATTTTTATCTCATCATCTCTTACTTATACCACACAGACTTGCTACTTCCTAAGAAATAGAAAATTGGTTTATATCATACACAATTCCTGCTGACAATATTTTATATTATCAGAGCTAATGCCTTTGGCCATTACCTTTAACTTGATTCTCTGCAAAGCGGGAGCGAAAGTAGGTATCAGGATCACCTACAGAAACATTTGCAAAACACACCTCACTACCACCACCGTCCCAAACTGTGCCTTACTGAACCACAAAGTATTTATCATAATTGGACATTTTGTGTTCTTTTGGTTTGGTACATAAATAGAGATGGGAACCTCTTTTCTAGAAACTCTAATACACATTTATATTTTCCATTAAAAAAAATAATTACCAGGTCCTTAAAAGGAAAAAAATATATAATTATTCTCCATGTGTTCATAGGGACACAACCTGAGTAAAAGCAATTAATTCTATGAATAAAAACTGTCAACCCTATAAAATAAAAACAGGAAGGACATTATATTAGTAACAGCGTAATGAATTGAGCAACATAATTGTGCTGTCTTCCATACACATCAGGCTTCTAGTACTTATGAACTCTGCCCTCAAGGAGCTTATAATCTTTAATGGCTTTATGATGAACACCCAAATATAAGTCAAACAGTGAACATGCACAGTAATCTATTTTTATATGGTCAGAGAAGAATCTCGGAATGTTTATTTGTTAAATAAATTAAATGTTAGATAAAAGCAATGCAATAAGAATTATAAAGTCATGTATCCAAGTAGAAAGAAACAATAAAATGTGCCCATTGTGTTAGGTGAGATGCTCCAGGAAAGGACTCTGAGATAGAGATTTGCATGCAAAGGAAGCAGTATTGGCCAGAAGTCAAAGTTGCAATGCAGTCATGCAAAACTCTCAACTGATCCCTCCAGGGGTATGGAGCTAGGACTACTTTTAAAAGTTGTCCCTCTCATAGTACCATGTCCTGGGGGTTGGGGGGTGTGACATTCGTGAGTTAGCTTTTCTTGACTGAAGACAATTCCAAGAGAATGACTCAGCTGAGAGTCTCCCAGTTGCTGGGGAATGAGCGCCTCAGGCCTGATGTGGGATCTGGGGAATGCCCACCAGTATCCGTTCTCCCTAATTTACTTTAAGATAGGGAGTTATGAGTAGATAACCTGGGTTTTGAAGAATTACTAAATGAAAGGAGGAAGGTACCTTGATTTGGGTTGGAAAGATTGTTCAAATAAGTAGGGCAAAATTTAAAATTTTAACACTGGAAATCCTTTACACAGGTAAGTGAACCCAGGAACAAGTCGTAGG
This sequence comes from Lagenorhynchus albirostris, assembly GCF_949774975.1. NCBI lineage: Eukaryota > Metazoa > Chordata > Mammalia > Artiodactyla > Delphinidae > Lagenorhynchus > Lagenorhynchus albirostris. The sequence goes on along the minus strand of NC_083099.1, from coordinate 107,118,550 downwards.
TGGTGGAAGAAGATAAGTTGTAGTGCAGTAGGAAACCCCACATCATAAAGTAGACAGGAAAGTTTGTGACGAATGAACAAAGAAACTTGTTGATAGTGATGTTACGGTCCCCCTGGAGGCCCTTCACCATTTGGCACCAATTTATCTTCTCCAGTGTTACTTCTTTTGGCACAATTCCCAGTTTGTTTCTTAAGCACTCACTGTTTACTGGAATGAACACTAATTTCACAAACTTAAGATGTTTCTCATGCTGCTCTTCTACCTCCCCTTTCTCCATTTCAAGTCCTCTCATCCTTAAAGTCCTATCTCAGTCCCCATTTTCCCACAAACCTTCCCTAGTTCCCTCCCTCCTTGAAAGTCCTACCTTTTCCTGGTAATTCATTGCATGTTCCTCTTTCCTCCCCTCCCCTCTCTTTTCCTCATCCTTTCCTCTCATTTTCTTGACTGTGACTTTTTTCTCATTTTTTCTATAGCTTCATAATCTAGACATCAGGCTGGAGAATAGCGGCTTCTGTCCAAATCTTCTCATCGAAGGGCTTTACATTTGTTTTCTCTGTCCGTACCTATATCCTCTTCACTGCTATTTCCTGGCTATCTTACTCACTACATTCCTTTTTACAATTATTCTACTTTGCCTTCCTTCCTCTTCTGTGCGTTTTCTGACTTGTCTTGCAAGAACTCTGTCCTCCCTTATTATATTTTTAATAGGCATAGTCTATGATTATGTAATTTTGACACAAATTGAGGGAAATAAGAAAAAAGAAGAAAAGAATCTTACCATCTAGCGATATTATGTTAGCATGTTTCTTTTCCTCTTTCTACATTATGTTAAAAAATTCAGTCCCCATTGTATGCCTAATTTGTATCATTTCTTTGGCTAAATTCTTTAAGTACTTTCCACATACTAAAAATTCTTTGTGAATTTTTCCAGAAGAAAATAAAAGTATATGGAGATATACTATAAAATACTCCATTCCATTCTAAAATATATTTTAAAATGAAATAAGTAAGTAATAGGAATGAAAAATTCAGGTAATCAGTTAAAAAGAATTATTGATTATTAGTAATAAATGGAGTCACTGAGAGATAGGAAGTTTAAAACTACAAATGGAAAGACATCATGAGTAAGTATGCATGTATAAGGAAAAAGTGGATAAAGAATTTGATAAGAAGCTAGATTGTAGCTTAATAGGGACAAAAAGGAATAATTTTTTATGTTGACAATATAGAATTGAGCAAGACACTTCGTGTTCAAAGTCAAGTCTTTAGTATAAAGAAGTACTTGTTATACAACCAAACCTAAAATTAGCATTTGAAAGACTTAATGAGGATTGTTTTCCTATGTGACATGCTTATTCAGTTCCATATTCCTTATTCGTTGAGAGAAGTATCAAAGCACCACAGGTAGGGTTGTTTCCAGAAAGGAATGTGAAAATGACTGTTGTTCCTCCTAAACAATTTGCAATCCCAGAAATGATTAATAATAATTCCTTACATTTGTATAACAAAAGTGTTATAAGATCACTTTCATATTATCTCCTTTTATGTTCACAACAAAACTGTGAAGTAGGTATTATAATTATTCTATTTATAAATAGGTAAACCAAGGTCAGAGAAGTTAAATGATTTACTGAAGATGTTATTGTTAGCAAAGGGTATCCAAACCTAATCTGATTCATTCTGGTTTTTTTGGTTATGTTTCTCTACTAATGTTAAAGAGGTGGGCTTTGTTGAGGATGACCAAAATTGTCATCCTTTTATAACACAGAAATTTCAATCTTAAATTCTTAATATTTATCCTCTTCTTGGTTGTTTGGTATATGTCCCAGTGTATAGGAATAATATGTTTTCTAAGTTTTCACAAAAGAACTACATTAGTGGATATGAAATTCTTCTCTGACTTATAGCTGTTACACTTTTGTCTTCTGGCAGTTGCTACTGAAAATAAGTCATAATCCTCCTGCTTTTTTTGAGAAATACCTACTTGGATGATGCTAAAATTTTAAAATGTATTCTTAAAATATTAAACATTTGTAACATCTGACTAATTGAGTGTTCATTAATGTTGTCTATGAGGTGGTAAGGACATTCAGCCTTCAGATACATGTATTTCTATTTCAAGATTTATTTTTAATCTTCACAGCCCCAATTATGCTTAATCCTCCTTCAGATTTTCCCAAAGTTGAGTCCCAAACCCTATCCGCCCTATCTATCATCTTCTTTCCCACTGTTTTAATTCATTTGTCACATTATTTTTATGTTCTTGAAAACTTTCAATTTTTCCTCTAATTTCTTTATTTTGGTTTCTAGTATCAAGATGCTGTTGATCACCTCCAAGTCAGATTTTAGTTCTTCAGTTGCTTTTTAAAATTTCCTTGCACTTCGTTCTTATTTTATAAATTTTTCTTTCATCCTGTGGTTTTGATTTTTCATATTACTCTATTTATCATTCTTCTCCTGTTTCATTGAGACCATCTTCCTTGTATCCTATTGAGTGTGTTGCTAAGAAATTGCCATCTTAAAAGAGTTATTATTCATGGTAAGATCCTACCTATGCTTTTGTTTTGTTCACTCATCCATGAATGAGGAAATTTTATCCAATATTTGTGCTTTCCAACAGAGTACTCAGATTGCCTTTCATTCCACTTTCTTTCAGCATGAATATTAGATGAATATCCCTTTTATCCAAACAAGAGGGGAAAAGATGTGCATAGTTCCTGAACCAATTTATGGTGTCTAGTCGGCATAGAAGTACTATAGACCTGTTAGGTTAAGATGCAGTCTTCAACTCTTATTACCTTTTGGCTTGATACTCTGAACAGAGGAAGTACATAAACAATGATAATAGTAAATAATCACAAGGGCAATTTCTGAATTAATTGTGTCTATTATATTTTAAGATGTTGGCATTTCCTTCCTGATTCTGTAAGCAGCTGCCAGTTCCCCTAGAGCATATATATGTTGTCGGTATGGTAAACATACAAGTTATTGTCCAAAAAAGGAAGATCTGAGAGTGAAAGCCGCCTCTATTAATATCCATGTCAGAGAACCAGCATGTACTAGGATTATCCCAGGCAAACTGGGAAGAATGTTCACCCTAATTCTAGGATGTTCACATGGATATGGAAGAAGAGGTACTATTCCAAGAATGAGGTAGCTAGGTTCTGTTAGTGTTCTGCTACTTGAAATGGGAGCTGCCATGTAGTAGAAGAATGGACACTAAGTGTTCAGTGTCACAAACCTTATACTTTTGGATCAAAGAACAAACTCTTGTGAAAGTTTCAATTCTGTGATTCTGGAAGTTTGCTCCTGTAATTGCATAAGATAGGAAACCAACAATTCATTATCTCAGTTCAGTTCTTCTGACCTTGTAGTTCATAGATATTTTCCTGAAATGCTTGTGATATATTGATGAGTCCCACTGTCCAGTTTTATCATGAGTTTTCATTTTTTTGTGTGTGGCTCTGTAATTATTTTGTTGAGTGCTGGGAGACAGTGAGTTCAGCTGTGCTACCAAGATTTTATATAAATTTCTGTTTCTGTTTCATTCAGTCTGGTAATATCTTTAATCATGTGTTAAAATCTACTCCACATTCTCTATGTATTACATTTACTCAACACATACTAAATATGTGTTTTCCTATCATCTTTGCCATAGATTAGCAACTCCTAGAGAATATAGAAAAATCAATGGATTCAATAAATATTTATATTGAATATCTACTAGTGTATCATATTTTTTAACTTGCTTGGAAATTCAGCACTCTACTCCAATAAGTAGATGTCAGATGTTTTACTGCTAGTAACAAAATATGTACCATGAAGTGAAAATTCTCTAATTATCATATTTAGTTCTGTTAGTGACCACCTTAAAGCTTAATCTAATGATTTAAATATATTATCTGATTCACCTTGATGTACTCTTAATTTCTTAATGGCTGACTGGGTTAATGCTTAGCATGAGCCAGTAGGGCATTGCTCTCAATATATAACCTGGATGGCTGCTTCAAAAGCACTTAGTGAAAAGATAAAGTCTGCTTAAACAAGAGAGGTTTCAAAATGTAAAATTGTGTCTTTATGTTTATGATCTAGCTCTAAGTCATATGCCTAATCATATACTAAGATGCAACCATGCCTATTTTTATTGATAAGAAGGAATGAAAGTTGCAGAGTAGCCACAATATTAGTCTTCTGTCAATAAATTTCTTGCACCTGGCAGGACTATTGTGATTTCTTATTTTACCAGCTGATGTCTAGTTTTCTCTGCAGCAGACGTCATTTCACCCAGCATAGTGGGGCTACTTCTAACCACAACCTTGTAGCACTTCCACTTTCCCCCAAAACTGCAGGTGGCATTACAGAAACAATTTGAACATTTCAAAATGTTGCATGTACAAAAAAGCCTCTGGCCACTTTTCAAAACAAGTTGGAAGACAGTCCCACGTGCCTTTCCCTCTTCATCTCTATTGCTTCCAGAAGTCTCACCAAAAATAAAACATGTAAGATGTTGGTAGTAGATCTATGTTGTTTGAAAAGTGATCAAAACGGATGGTATTTTTAGAATCCTAAACTGATGTATGTTTTCCAGTCTTCCACATTTGGTTCTTTTAATAATTTTATGTAATGCAAGATGTAAAGTCTTGTATTTGTTGATTTTGTTGCTTATATTATAATTTATTATAGCCCAGAGGATCATGTATCTTTTTATTTTCAGTACTTCTTTCTTATAGCTTCTATGATAATTCATCAATTAAAATGTATACTTATTCATTTACCATAAGCTAGCTCATTAATAAGTGGTTTTCAGGTAAGATGGATATTTATTTAAAATATGTGTTATCACTGAAGTAAATAAATCCATTTAATATATCATCTAAACCTTTAAAGCATCATTATTGAGAATTGGAACACAGGATGAGAGCTGTTTAGTATTTTACTAATATACCACAATAACTGGTTTCATTCAAGGTCACAAGAGAAAAATTGTATTTGTGGCTTGCTTTTTTAAATTTTCTTTTCTAACTGGGAGCAACTGGTATTTAGCCAAACTTCTTGTCTAAGTTGATAAACATACACAATAACAATCACTATTATAATTTAACACACATATTATAAAATTATATCTTAATTCCTAGATTAAAAGTTATTTCTAGATATCTACATGCTACTTATAGAAACTAGGAGATTATTTATAAATACATATATAATATATTATATATTATATACAAGTAAATAATCTACCAGTTTCCATGTATATGTGTATGAGTATATATGTGTATATGTGTGTATATACATATAAACTATTTTTCTTGTCCAGATAACTCTAGGTCATACCACTGATTATCTTTAAAAGTTATATAAAAATGCTTTATTAGGAAAATGCTGTGCCTTCTGTGCTTAGTTTTTTCTTCTGGATATTTTATATACTAATTTGATATTTCACATGTTAATAAGAACTGTTTCTTTATTTCATTTTAGTAGACAACAACTGGTTGTCTACTTGGTTTTGTCTGATTTTCTCCTTTAAGTCAAAAATGCAATATTTTGTGACATCTACATTGTAGTGCCCAGACTACAATGAAAAGAGGAGAGAGTAGCAGTTAACTTTGTTTGGTATTTTGCTGCTAGAACATAAAATATTGATAGCTCAATTAAAAATATGAGTTCAAATGAAATGTACTTGGTCGCTGCAAATTTATATGTGATTCATAAAAAAAAAAAAACGGGTTTTCTACAGCCTCTTTCGATGGGTTGTTGTAGAAAGAGTCTACTGGACTGATAAGCAGGAAACTCGAGGCCTCTGCTAACTCCCCCAGTCAATAGCTGTGCTATGGTGGCAATCACTTCACCTCTGTAGGCCTCAGTGTTCTCCTTGGGAACATGACAAAGTAAAATTGCATAATCTCTAATGTCACTTATAGATGAAAACCCAATGGTATGTGCTTATTTGAGAAGGAGGCTAAAATTTCAAGTTATCTTCAAACTGTTGTACAAACCACTAAAACTGAAGCACCAAATATAATTTTATACAATAGTAAGATGAGATGTGAAGATTGCTTTACGATTGTTCTAGAAATATGTGAAAGTCTTATCCAGATAAAAGTGGCCAGAAGATGGCAAATAATGGGAAACATAAAGCCACTGAACTGTAATATCTGGAGTATCTTTTCTAAATCTTTATTTTCCACTCAATGGTATCATTTCCTTCTTGTTTATACCCTCATTTAAAGCCAGCAAATGGTTTTCCACTGCTCTAAATCTAGACATATTTTGCCATACACTTTTACAATTTGCTGCATAACAAGTGTAGGGATACAGTGTTCTTAACTTTTGTATTTAGCAATGCAGTAATGTAGTACTTGGACTTCATGGTCTGTGATGGATATGTGCCATGATAGATGTCATTTACAATATGTTTCTCTATGGCTCTGCTCACCCCTTTCTCATAAAGAATAAGACAATCCTCTTATTTTTTATGAATTGGAAGATAATAATTCTTCTAGAAAAGGTGTGTGAGCCCTGGAAGTGAGCACTTTATCAATCTAAATTAAACCCTAAACATTTTGTTCAGTGAAGCATAGACTACAGTTCATTGGTTCAGTAACATTAAATAATTACATGTTAGAATAATAGAACTTCCTGAACTTCTTAAACCCATTGGTCAATCCACGAATGAATCCATATCTCTCTTTAGAGAAGTGGGATAAAAATTAATGTTTCTATGGATGCATTAACAGAATGTGTTTTTATTACCTTAAGTTTGAATTAACTGAAAAGATTCTCAAGGAATATTCTAGAATGTAGTATTTTTATGTTGTCTGGATAGGGGAAACATAGCTTGTTTATAAAGCACCATACGTTATTTGAGTAAAATATATATCTGCCTGATATTATTCATACTTAATATTTTTAATCTGGCCTCAGCTTTTGAGTCTACAGGTACATGTTACATGATTTTAAATATTGTGGATATTTTTGAAGGAAATGTTTAGGAAATATGAAGAAAAGAAGTAGTTGAGGGTGAACAAAGGAATCCAAAAAGGGCTTCTCCTTTGCAGGTAAATATTCAAAAAGAACTGGAGAATGGGACAGAAATTTATGGCATGCTGATAGAATTATTTCTGCAAAGTGTAGTTTTCCAAAATGAAGTATCTGTCTTTCTTCATGTTCCATCTATCTAGATAGCTGATCTATAATGAGCTGAAGAAGGCATTTTGATCTTTCCTCAGAGTGTTTTGTCAGGGATCAGAAAGAACTAGTTCAGTTTCTTTCCAAGTTGAAACAGAATGTCACAAATCAAGAAAGGTGAAGTTTTTCAGCAAAGGGGGTAGCAAACGCACTGAACCTTTACAAGCTGGTATAGTATTGTATTATTATTATTATTATTTTTAGTGTGTGTGTAAAATGTATTGATAAAAGAATCTGTGCACATCTGACACTATTGGAGACAAGTGGAAATATCATGGGGAGAGAATGAAGTTGAGGTTTAGCAGGATTGTTCCTAACCAAAACATTTATGAAACATAAAACAAGTTGGACCAGTTTTAAACCTGTGCAAGTAAAGCACATACATTCATATGGAAAAAGAGAACTTTCATAGTGTTAACTGATGTTTTTTTCTTTATTAAAGCTCTTTCCAGTCATTTTTGGGTTTGATATTTTTGCCTTTGAATGTTAAAATCCTCTTTAATTTACTTAAGTCCATATTTAAATGATGTATGTGGAAAGTATGCGTGCATTGTCTTTGTCTCATATGTGTATGTGTTTGTCTAAAGAGAATTTATGGAACACCTGAGTTCTTGAATATAAGCCATGAATGAAGATACAGACTTCATTTCGACCTTTGTATATTTCTAACTCAATTTCACGTCTTTTGGCACTGGTGACAAATAAAAACATATAGTTCGTTACAGAATTCCAAAGTGCCAATTAATATTTAATCATTACTAGGGAATATTTACCTACTTTCTTTTTTTTTTTTTTTTTAGTATCCAGGGGACTGGCATATCCAGGGGTTAAATAAGTATGAAATTTAGTTTAAGAGAGGAGGATACTTATGCAGACCCCAAAATACAAAGTGCTATTGAATGTCAACAAGTATCTACCTACATTTCACTTCTCTCTTGGTCTAGTCTAGAGTCCAAACTTTTGTTTTTCTCTCACCTTTTACGAGTGCAGTCTTTAGTGTTCAGCAATTGATGTCTCCTTTTTGTCTGTTTTCATTTCCAGTTTTCTTCATTCTTCACCCCAAATCCTCATCTTCATTTTTGTTTCCAGCTAAAAATGTGCTCTTTTTGTTGGATGAGTTCCTTGATAAATATATTAATTAGGCAGTGCTAAGTGCTGTAACAAACAGACCTCAGGTTGTAGAATGGTTTAAATACATATTCAAGGTACTTTTTTTCTTGTTCACTTATTGATCTGAGCTGAGTATTCCTGACCTGAGGTATGGTCCTCCTCAAAAAAACGTTCAGAGAAACAGGAGAAACAGGCTACCAAGGGCTTTGTCATCTTCTAAAAAAATTAAATAAAACAAAAATTAAAACGAAGAAACCTCTTAGATTGCCATCCCAGTCAGCTAGAAAAAGAGGAGAGGAGAACATAGCAAAGTGCTGTGGGACTTTTTAATGGGTCATACCTAAAAATAATCCCTTTGCTCACAATCCTTTGTCATTTAACCATATGGTCACACTTAATTGAAAAGTAGGATGGGGAGTGCAGTCCTCTGTAAGGAGAGGAAGGGAGGAAGAACATTTTCATGAATGTCTTGACACAAGAAATGACAGTAAGTGCTACTTTTAGCCCACTTAATCCTGCCACAAAAGTACCTATATCCCCAAATCTATATTTTCAGAAGAGAGAAATGATCACTTAAAAAAGTCTTTTATTTGTTTCTATATTCAACATATCAATATATATTTTTAACTTAAGTGGTCATATATGCCTATGTATCAATATTAATTACTTAGGATTTACTTAGTAATTCACTTTTCTATCCAATGGTAATCTTTTCAGGCACATTTGTGTGTGAGATTTGTTCAGTCATGTAGGATATCTTTCAAAGAAAGATATCCTACATGACTGCTGTGTATTGGTTTAATGTCCTTGATTTTTCTCACACATTAACTTGAGTGAGAGCTAGCATCCATTTCAGTCTGGATCATTCCTGACACCTAACATTAAGAATGTTGCATTATTCCTGGTAAGCACTAAAATCATATGTATAATTTATATGTATAATATATGTATAATTTAATATATATGTATAATTTAATATGTATAATATATGTGTAATTTCTTTTAAGTAATAACTATATTATTAACGTCAATAGACTGGATATTTCCCTTTTAAGGGGAAGATGTTATACCTAGCCAAAAAAGCATAACATTAGTTTTTGAGGTGATCCTGCTTGTTTTGAAAGTTACCTTGTCTTTGTGGAGCCTGTCTTTGATTACCCTTGGTACATAGCTTTTGCAGACTTATTACATTCTTTCTCATTTCTGTGTTTATCAGCCTTACACTACTATTTCCTGTAAGCCTTTTACTTTCTCCAAAAAAAAAAAAAAAAAAAAAGAAATTTTATGTCTCTATCTGAAAATTTACCAGAGAATCTAAGAACAAACCTGATAGGCACTGTCCATCAACAAAAAAATGTAAAGTCTCCTAGTTTAGATGGACAAGAGAAAATATTATTCAAATATACTCATAGATGTTTTAAATTTAGTGTGAGTAGCCTGAAGACACTTTATACAGTCCTATTCATGGTGGAATTTCTTTTTTTTTTTCTTTTTTTTTTTTTTGCGGTACGCGGGCCTCTCACTGCTGTGGCCTCTCCCGCTGCGGAGCACAGGCTCCGGACGCGCAGGCTCAGCGGCCATGGCTCACGGGCCCAGCCGCTTCGCGGCATGCGGGATCTTCCCGGACCGGGGCACGAACCCGTGTCCCCTGCATTGGCAGGCGGACTCTCAACCACTGCACCACCAGGGAAGCCCCATGGTGGAATTTCTTGTCATAAGAAAGAAGCAATTAATAACAGAAAAGCAATTATTTTCACCAGTTTAAAGACGAAGGTTCTGTGAAACATTTATATATGTTAGTACAGTTACCATATGCAAAACAGCACACACAAAGATGCATTTTAATGTAAAGATATTGAGGAGGTGATTTTCATTTTTAGAAACAATTCCGAGGTCTATTTTATTTAATGCCCATTCTTTATTATCTTCAGTTGCAAAAAGTAGCATCCTCATGAAACATTTTTATCAGTCTTTTGCAAAGATTACTACTTTTTTCATACTACTAAAAGCTCTAGAATTAGAAAAATTAAAGTTTTCTTTAAAGCTTCAGTTTTAATCATTACTTTCCTGAAAGATAATGAAGACTGCCATTCTAATAGATCATCTGATTAAAGTCAGATATAAAATCATGTGGTACAGTAACTTGGATAACATGGTAACTGTTGTTAGGACTAAGAAGGCTATGAAAAAACTGGGAAAGTAGCAGAGTTGTGTAGTTTATATTTAATAGCCAATAGGCATACTAGCCTTAGTATTATAAATCTTCATGGTGCTCAAAAATGATTTAAGAAGTTTCCATTCAATTTTTCTGCATATGTAGCTAAATTATTACCACTCAGTTGAATCTAGAAAATACTACGCACACGCATATAATTTTATACACACATGTGCACACGCACACACACATCCATGATGATGAAGGTAAGTCCTTCACTATAGAAATCCCATCATGTGATTTTAATAAACCTACATCAAAACGAAGGTGTAAACAAACTCAAATTTAGAAATAAATAGCATGTTTAGCAGGCATGTACTTAAGGAGGCATCTGTGTGGAGCAGTAAGGAACTTTAGTGTCAAATATTGTTAAGACACAAAACTTTAAATGCTCATTCATCAGAATTGCTTTGTAAACTTTACAGTCATTTCAAATCTTAAAAAAGGAATAAATTTACATATCTACAAAACAATTTAATATATCCTGTCTTAAAAGCTTTTTGCCCTATTATAGTATAATGGCATTACTAAAGTTATTATTGGTTCTATTAATGCAGGGACCATTAATATATTAGTACCTGGCTCAGGTCTTTAAGGCATAGTTCAAGAAATTTGCATCGCATTCAACAGATTGTGATGATTATATTGTAGCTTTATAAACCTGAGAAATAAAGTCCATTCAGAATGCCTTATTAAGAAAATCATTTTCATCCAGAATTTTATAAACTGCTTTTTCTGTTTGTCTATACTGACTTCTGTTCTTTAGCTCTTAGATATTTTTGCTTCCTCCAAATTCAGCTCTATAACATGGATTCAGTGCTATACTAGGTGAATTTGTGTATTACAAGATTACTAGAAGTTGATCTCCCCTTACTTCGGTCATATACAATCTGATACAATAAACTTACTCACTGGCATGCAAAACGAATGATGCTCTCATTTATGAGAAAACCATGCTCCAACACACAGTTGCTATTCAGATAAATCCATTCATGTCTACATGTTATTAGGTACTAAATTACCTTTAAAATAATTCAGTTATTTAAAAAGTAGAAGATTTTTATTAAAGGAGTTTTAGAGCAAAAGAAGAAATGTGATTTTAGTACAGGCAACCATTTCTAACATGAATTCGCTGATCTAGAAAATTACTTTAATGCACATATCAATATACAAGCCAGTTGCTTAAATTTCAGCAATTTCTTTAAAAATCTATGAATTCCATTTTGGCATGTAATGAAAATACATGAGAACTTTTCATAGTAAAATAATAATTATGCATTTATTATTTTATCCCAGTAAAATAAAATTACAAGTTTTTATTTAATTAATTAAAAATTAGTAAACATTTTTAACTGGAAAAAGAATCACTCTAGGTTTACTGTAGTCTTCCTATATTGAAAAAAATTAAATGCGTTGATAGAAAAATACATCTTCAACTTTTTTTATGATAAAAAGACTTGGTAGCCATTTAATATAAGAATTGAAAATAGGGACATTGCAAACTTTAGAATACAATAGAGAGAGAAAGAGAGCCACAGAAAAAGTGAGAACAAATGCTCTTTTATTAAATACCTCTAGTTAGATGTTTCAAACTCATGTACACTATTAAACTCAAATGATTTTCATTTTTAATATTTTAAAACTTCATGCCTGTCATAATGTTTGGCATACAGTGGACACTGAATAAATTGGTTTTGAGTGGAGAGTTGAACAGAAAATTATTTAATAAAAAACCTAGTTTGAAATTTACATCTTGTCATTCCCTAGCTGTTTACTTGTAGACATATTACTTATCTTTATTTATATTGCTGATGACAATAATATACACCTGTATATTATTTCTGCTCTTTAATTATAAGGAACTGTATTTTTGTACATTAGAGAAATACTATTTCAACAAAAATGGTAAATTATTTTTAACAAAATATTTGATTTCTAATATCTTACTTAAATAAAGACTCATTGGTAATTGTTTTTACTTTCCATTCATACTGATTTTATCTATTTAACCAAAGATTTCCATATTGAAAGGGAAATATGAATCACATATAACTTTAGTTGTATGGTAAGTATTTGAAAAACAGGCTATATCTCTGCTATGCCTAAAAGTTCTGCTAAATAATATGACTTGATTTGATATGGTCTTTGAATCACAATTTAATTCATTCCTGTTTATTTGTTCCTCTGGTATAAATCAGGTTATACATTATTTATTCATGTTTCCTTTTAAACCATCTCAAATTCATTGCTTATTATATTTCCAAAAGGTACATAAATATGCATATATTTCATTCTCTTTCATCTACTTACGCAAATTTTTCATTTTGTATTTCAGCATTATCATTTTCATAAATAAATTTTTATGACATTCTTCTCATGACATTTCAACATATCCAGTTGTGTGGAGCGTATTTGCTATATTTTAAACTCATGTTTTCATGGTTGGCTCTTCTCTCACCTTTGCCCATTTTCCTGTGCCATTCCTTGTATCATCTTAGCGTTTCTCATTTCAATATGACTGATGTAAGGTGAAATTCAATTTACGAAGTGTCTTCCTACAATTTATGTTATTTAGTATGTGTCTAAACTCAGTGTTCACTAAGAATTTTATCTCAAATTATCTAACTTATAGGCAATCCAATTTGTAGAATAGCTTTTTAAATGTCCCAATTCAGAGCAGCAATAGAAGCCAGTCTGGATCACGCAGAAATGATGAACAATCTTTGTGAAGCAAACTTTGAGATCAAAGTGGATAAACTCACCAGTGTTATATCCTATCTCATTTTAATATGCACACTTTGTACTTGCATACATAGGATTGCATGTTCCTATCATATGTGTAAAGAAAATCAGAAGTTTTACATGCGTTAGAATTATTAATCAATGAGAAACTGCATTTCCTTATGTTTTCTGTTAGATTTCCTTAACTATTTATTTATCTTAAGAATGAAAGGAATTAGTACAAGGTCAGGTTAACAATGATTAGACTGGTAAAGATGTAAAAGGCAAAGTAACATCTAATGGACCAATAGCTTTTTACCAATATACTATAAAGAAGAAAGGAAATATTTCATGGACTTTCACAGCACTTAAGAATGAATAATACTTTCAAAATAAAGACGAAGATTATTTAAGAGAGATTTGCAATGTTAGGTGAGGTGTAAGTGTTCTTATTTACTCTCATAATACTTCGTATTTTTATTTTAATTTAAGTTCTGTTAATGCTCTCATGAGAAAAAATAACAGTGTGACCGACAATCCAACATGTTCTTTGGAAGAGGACTGTGCTGACTGGACACATAACAATCATGCTACTGACATAAAATATAGCACCTATTTTGTGGTACCTTTCCTAAAGTGGGAGAACACAGTGCTGATTCCTCTCACTCTTCTCAATCTGCCTGGTGTATCCAAGCAAACATTTGGGAAATAATTGTCTATAGAACAGACAGAAGTCAACTGAGTCACACTGAAGTTTATACAGCATTAATGCTACTAAGTTGTATGAAAAAGTAAATAAAATAACAAAAATCTCTCTCAAGCTCTATACCCTCTTTCAGCTTTTGTGAAATCTCTTTATTGTCAAGTTTTTTTAAAAGTGTTGGTTACACTTAATATCTTCATTTGATCACCTCTCATTCACTTCCTAAAATACTGCATTCTGCTTTCTCTTTGTATTTTTTAAATTAGTCTCTCCATAGCAAAGCCCCTAAGACATATTGGTGGTCAGTCCCCATGGACAAGTATCTGATCTTTTATAAACTTATTTTCCTGCAAACATTTGAGGTATAAAAATCTCTGTAATTCTTAAATTTTTTTCTTGCCTTGGGATGTTATCACTCTCTCTTCTATAATCAACTGCTTTACACTTGATCTTAGCCAAAAGGCCGAGAAGCGATATATAATCAACTACTTTAGTCTCCTCTTCCAATAGATGCTATTTTGTTCAAGTTACCCTGTATCTGTGCACTTGGGCAGTCTCTGTACATTGACCCTTGGCTTGAACTTGTGACTTGTTTAGGCCAATGGGACAGTAGCAAACTTAAAGTAAGAAGAGATGAAAAGTGCTTGCTCTACTCTTGGGACCCAAGAGGCATGAAATCAAGCCCAGTCATCACCTGTCACCCCTGCTGACAGCCAGTCTTCCCCCAGAATTAGAGCCCCCAAAAGCAGATGACTGGCAACTATAGATGCATTAGGAAGCACAGCTTAAATCAGAAGTGCCCAGTGGAGCCCTGTACAAATTGTCACTTCATATGTGAACTACAAAAATGATTGTTGATATAAGTCACTATGTTTTGGGGTGATTTGCTAAACAGAAAAATTTAACAGATATAATAACTTTCCCTTTTGTATCTAAATCTTAATTAGTGGCACCACCATCTATTCTATCATCTATCTGGAGATCCATGGTCTTTCTCAATTTTTCTTTTTTTCCATTTTGTCCTTCATCTAATAGGTCTTTAAGTTGTGCTGCTAGTTTTAAACCTCAAATTATTTTAATACTGAAATGATTGAATATTTTATGAAGTTACATATTTGTGATTATAAATATGTTAGAATTATTAAACCCCAATAATTAGAAGTAGAATGATTTGTTCATTCTGGAATATGGATTTAAATGCCTCTCTCCCTCTTTACATTCTGTATTCCACTGTCTCTTTCATAACAGTATTTCTGACTGCCTTATATGATGCAGGTATGAGCCTATTGCTAATTCTTTTATTTTATTTGTTATCTAATAAATTCTGAGCCTCTGAAAGTTTTTTGTAGTCTTCCTTCTAAAAGATAATATAGAGAATGAAAAGACAGTCTATTTGTTGAGGGTTTTGGGTTTTTTTCATAATAAAAACCAGAACTTGTGTCTGTGGTTGTTTCACTGAGATGTAAAATCTCCATCATCTTGATTCCTTGTTTAACCAAAGACTGTTTGCACAGCTTGCAAAGAATACTTTGATAGGAAATTAAATCTCTATAGTGTCTCTGTCTCATGGCTGTGTTTGTCAGCTTTCTGGACCAGAATTTTTATTCCCATTCACAAAGCTAAGTAATACCCACAAAATCCTTAAAGGAATTTAAAATTAAGTTTCTGACCATTAGAATACAAGAGGGAAAAACTGTTAGTTGTTTGGCATTGGAAACTTATATATGAGTGTCTTTTTTAATCACACCTATCATAAGTGCTATTCACAGGAAGCATTTAAAAGTACTGCCAACATTTTTTTAGCTGCTTGCACTTTGCTACTTTGCTCAAAACGACATGCCCTTTCTAAAGTAATCATGGAAACAGTTGAAAACAAGGCTTCCGCTGAGCAGCCTCTCAATATAGCTTTAGGAGTTGATTGAATGTATGAATATTATAGGACATTGTTAATGCTAACCTTATTGAAACAACAACCATCAATTAACTAAGTTGTGTGCTTATGCACTTAGCTATTTCTTTTTACTTGCATTTAATGTACCTTACTCGTAGTAGGTATTCAGTAAACAACGTTAGAATAAATGAAAATTAACCAACATTAAGTTATTTGTCTATTCAAATTTCTTTCCTAACTTTTTATCCCTTTTCAGCAGGAAATATATCCTGATGTGTTAAAATAAATTGAGGAAATATATAGTTTTAGAGTCTAAGAAATACACTCCACCTCTTTTATAAAATGTTCTCTCTCTTTAAATTTCTGTGCTGGTTAGAGGAGAAAACTTGTGTAGAGGCAATGTAGGATTCTAAAATACAGAATTTGAATACGTGTGATAAAAATCTAAATCATACAAAATTGATGGGCACTCCACGGGGTCAGTGTAATTGAGTGTGGGGAGACGGAGGGAGAGAGGAGGAACAGCTACATGAATTTAATCAAATTGCATTCTTCAGAAAGTACATTTAACATTCAACTGAATAAGAATGATGCCCAATAAAGAGTGCTAAACTTAACCCTTTAATTAGTTTTTCTTGAGAATTTTTATTGAAACTGGGCCTGTTATTGCTATTCTTAATATGACATCAACAAAGCGTAAATTAAGTCTAGTAAACTTCAGCTACAATTAGGTGTTTTTTTCCATTTATATAAGAAAATATTATTAGAAATCAACAATTTTCCTACTTTGTATATTCAGATTCTTTTTTTTTTTGGTTTGTATCTTGAAACAACTAGCATATTCAAAAATTAGATTTATATGTTTAGGGTAAATGCTGTTATGTAAGATTAGAGGGGTTTATAGGGGTTTCGTTAAATGAAATAGCAAATGCACAAAAATAAGCCATTAAAATGGCTTAATCATCAATTCAAAGCACTGATGGACCGCTATTTATGGATAAGAGTGTACCCTACTTTCTCACCAACCTTCTGCTTCCTATTTGGCATGCATCCAAATTTCTGCTGTGTTAACATTTGCTCCTGGGAGGAGATGAAGGAAAAAAGGTCCATAAGGTTTCCATTGGCCCAGATAGTAGAAACATCTGCTGAATTCACTAGCAGCTTGCTGGCCCAAGTCAGCAGGGAGGGTTGATGCTTATCAACCCTGCCATATGAGTCGATATTTCCTGCGCCCTGGAGCTACACAAGCTTAATCAAGAAAGAATAAGGAAGTGTATTACATGTCAGAATTCCCTTATTAAACAAGCATTATGTTTTTTAAAGTAACTATCTTGGTGTTATAAATTATGAGTTTAGTAGTAATGAAATTCAAATTCTAACAAATAGCAGTTTATTGGATCACTTTATCATTAATTAGATCATTTTGAGTAATGATGGATTCCATGCATTTAAACTTTGCTTAGAGAGATTTGACCGTTAAACTGGAGGAGTTGGCTATTGCTGTTCTCAGTGAGAAAAAGTTTGTTGGAAAAAGCATGTATCATTTTTTCTTTCATAAGATCATCTGTATAGGTAACTTTAAGATTAGCTGGTCAGTGATTCCAATAATGAGAATTGAGATTATAGTTCCAAAAGTGAATTTAGTGAATTGTTATTAAATGTAATTATTAATTTTAACACACATACACATATACTTGCCATTTTGAACGTAGTTGCATTTAAAAGTCTACACTTATTCCCATGTTGCTGCCAATACCCCAACCCCTTGGAACTTTTTACAATTGCCCTTTGAGTCTGTGTCCTCATGTTTCAAATGCAGTGTCCTACGTTTGAAAATTTTTGATAAATTATTGTAAGTCCAATGATTTATTAAAATTTTTGAAAACATAACACTCAATAGATATTTAAACTTGAGCAATGAGATGAATCAGCTATTATGAATAATATATATCAGTGTAATATGTCATTTATAGATACAGCATGTTTTATATATATATAAATATATATATATATATATAAAGAGAAAGCTGCATCTCTAAATCTATCCATCTGTCTATTATAGCACACATCTTTGGTTTCATATCTATCAAAGCATGTAAGATTAGGATTTTGAAATAAAAATCTGTTGCATAAATCATATATAGAACTCATGAAATATGTCATAATCTATTTAGCTCCAATCTGATATGGAAAGGACATAAGACAACTAGGAATAGTTTTGAGCATGAATAATGTGACTGCTCTTATTGGAAGAGCCTTTATTTCCGCAGATAGGCTATGCATAAATGTTGTTTTTTTGTTAATCTGATGTTATGGTTGCAATGCCCACTTTGGTAGAACAGCAGCATAATTCTTCGTTTCATATATTATGATAATGCCCATGAGACTCAAGAAGCTTTATCCAACATCAAGTTTACCCGAAGGTCACAAGATAGGTGATACAGGGATGCCAAGAACTAGCAGAAGCTTTGTGATTCCCTGAAATGCTTCTGAATGTGCACAGTCACTCCTTACCCAAGACTAGACTGAGTTGGTATCCACTCCCTCATCTCAGAGAAGCCTCCGGCTCTGGAATCCATTCAGCTTTTATGCCTTGTTAGTCACACAGCCTTCTCAGGATTATGTCGTCAGTTCCCATTCTCTGTTACAAGGTCATCTAATCAATACAGATAATACATTATTCAATAAATAACCTTGACAGTGAAATGCAGGTGCTTAGTCCAGTACATAGCAACTCATTTATTTTAGATCCAGTTTACACCCATGAATTCCTTAAACAGAAAAGATGATTCAACCGAGAGTCAACTCTTTAAGATTTCCTGAGACTAGAGAAGAGACCAAGAACCATGTGTAAACCCTTTCTTTCCAACACTGTAGTGAAGAGACCATTGGTTTTGCTATGGATATATATTTTTCCAGTTATCATTTTGCAACCATCTCTCCAGAACATTGTTCAAACTTAAAGGAGTTAGATGAAATATTTTAAAATTCCGTCTCAATTTATTTTATCAAAGTTTAATTTTAATAATTTCCACTAAACACAGTTCAATTTATTATAGTTTTCAAATTAACAGATTAAAAGTGTAGTACACCAACCCAAAAGGATATGAGAAGATGGTATTAATTCCTTCTCTGCCTAATCAAAAATATAATTCTTTGAGCTGAGTTATCTGTACAAATCTATACAAAGTATCAAGTTTCATTTTAATGTTTTCCCATAGCAGTTTCCACTTGCTCTCATAGGGCAATGTTCCCCTAGATATAATGTGGCAC